>NW_028262290.1:11525000-12165312 GCF_047370975.1 Nipponia nippon | reverse complement strand
AGTGGAAAGACAAGAACAAAAAGTTTTGTGACAAATTAAAATGACGGGAGAGAATTCACCAGGTACCTTGTACTTACCTAACTTGGGCTATGTCCAAGATGCACTGTTAACGCCCCCTGTCTTCCCCTTGTCATTAATAACCAGTCAAGGCCTCTCAATTTTGCATCCATTCATTTCACAGTCAACATGAAGGTGCCAGCCAATATATTGACTGATGGACATTGATTTGACATTGACTGATGGATAACTTCCAGCTCTTTCTGCTAGTCAGGCTTGTTAAATGACACTCCTGCTTAATAACAAGAAGAGCAGCTCACAGGTAGATAATGCATGTGCAGAAGAAATCTTGGTTGCTAAGTTTTCCTCCTGAGACTCCTTTTCATAGGGCACCAGATGCGTAATTTATGTGTTGCTAATATTTTTTAGATTGCAAGTAATCCCTGCATAGCACTTCCTGTGAAGGGACAGAACCAAGTACCATTAAAACATCATGGGTTGCAAGAAAATAATGATCCAGGGCTGGAGGTACTGGAGCTTTGTGCTCTGTCAAATTTTCTAAAGGGTAACAAAAGAAATGAGGCTTCCAACAAAATAAATGATTTCTCCCAAAGTTGTGGTACTTGCTCGTGCTGTAGCTTCATGCTGGTCTCTGCCAAGTAATCCTAAAGTTTGCTTTAGTGGTCCAGGGGCGAATGAGAAAAGCTTCCACAGAACTTGAGACCTCACTTAATCCTTAGCTAATGTACAAATTGACATGATAATGTTGAGCTTATCTGGCTCCTGTGGTTAAGATCCTGTTAGGTACAAGATCAGTGATTTCTGAGAAGCGTTAGTGAAGTGAAGCGTTAGGGATGTCTTTAGCTTTAGTGACTCCCTTGACATTTGATTTGCTTTTTGACTGAATATTTCCCTCATCCACTGCAAATGCCTGCAGGTAGGCTGGATTCTTCCTTTAATGGAAAATCCTACTGGAATTAGCCAGAACTGTGCCAGTTTCAGACTACATGTAATGCTTAATGCTGCTTTCAAAATTGCCACAGGTTTTTTCCAGCAAAATCCAACACCACTGAGACAAAAAGTAGACTTTTCCCTGCTTTTGTTGTTGCTGTAGAACAGATGACTTTGGGCATTTTGGTTTTCAGCAAAAAAAGTGGGTTTTGATACAAATCTGGACAATATAAATGGAAACATTACCCTAAAAAACATTTTCATTTAAAAAAACTGCAAAATTTCAACAAAAAGTGCAATAGCAAATCTGCACCCCATTTATTCTCTAAAATAACTATCAGTTATTTGTTTATAGAGGGCATGGGGGAAGGAAGAGGAGGGGTGGGTGAAGGCTTGTCCCTTTGGCTCTCTCCATGTACTGTGCATGTGCAGGTTGTGTGATGTGGCTGTGCCCATATGGCTCAGAGACCGATGCCACCATGCCCGGGACATTTGATAGCTCCTACCATGACATGGAGGTGGTGGAGGTGCTGCACTGCCTGTCTCCTGTTACGTGTTCAGTTTATGAGGCTGTACTGGGTAGGGGGCAGAGCGGTGGTGGTGGGGCTGCAGCCTCCTGCAGTCCCCAAGGTCCTGCCCATGAAGATGCAGTTGATTCAGGACTTTACACTGGTGACTTCAGAGTAGCTACAATGACATGACAACCATGACAGAACAATTGTGTGTGCTGTACCAGGTGTTTCTAACAGGAATAGAACTGAAAATCATGATGCTTTAAAATTTTGCGTTTTTTCTTTTTTCCCCAGGAGCCACCTTTAACTAGAGTTTAATGAGCTCCCAGCAGTAGGCATAAGTAGGAGTAAAACACTCATACAGCCCACTATGCCAATTAGTTTGAACAAGGTGACAATGAGGGCACTTTTTATCAAAATTTTCATGAAAACACTTCAGATACCTTTCTTTCCAGATTCTGAGATGAGATAATCAAATTGTGCAATGGAAAAAAATTCTGAGATTGTAGAATCCGTATAGGGTTTGGTGTCCTCTTTGTTTTCTAGCCAGATAATAGGTTTTAGGCTTGTTAATATCAAAATAGTGGTCTTGGTGGATTGGTAACAAAATGATTCTGTGCTTGAAGGGGCAGAAAAAATCCTCATTAGGAAGGAGTTTCTGCTGCATGTAGCTAAATTGTGTTACAGAATGGTGATGCTGCCATTACTATTTTAATCTTAACCTGGCATTAACAAAAGAAGAAAAAAAAAAAAAAGAGTTCTATTTGCTCATTTTTGAAGGAGAAAAGAAACCAATTGTATTATTAGAAAAACAATTACATAAACATGGTGTATATTGTGTACAGAGCTATCTAAAAACTGAAGTAGAAGATCTAGCCAACAACAATAATGACTCTTTAAATGTCACCCTATATAAATATTTGAATGTGTTTATGCAATCATGCATGTGTTTGTGGGCGTGTGTGACAAAGAGAGAGCACTTTCCAAAATCATAACTTTTGAATGATGAAGAATCTCTAGGAGTTGAGTGTTCTTATCCGTAAGCAGCAAGTGTAAAACTCGTTTCTAGAGGGAAACCCAGAAGACTTGCTGTAAGCACAACTCACATCCCATTTATATACACATGGGATGGCACATACATGGTAAATATTCTTTATCAGGCCCTATTTGCAGAGATAAGTCTGTAGAATGAAACAGTGGATGCCAAAGACCTGCTGTTCATCCTATATGTTCTTCAGGGTGCAGAGGCTATTTTGGACTAGCTCCAGCCTGTTTCCATGGACTGAATGCCCGTAGGAGGTTGGAGTGCATTAGGTGCACTCTTAAAGCACAACTTTCACTTTAGTTTCATCAGGAACCCAGTTTACATGCTCTGTAACAACTCTACATTGGAATGGCAGTAAAGAAATGGAACTGATCTGGAGATTCAATGCATGAACTAGCTTCTGATTCAAATATAAATGTTCACACAGACTCATGCTTTGATATGTCTATTCAGGTTCATGCAAGCACCATAGAAATTCATGCCTAGGTCCCTGCAGGACTGAGTGTCCACAAAAGCAAGAGCAGTCCTTTATAATGCCAGGTTTCTACTAACGGTCATTTATTGTTTCTCACCCAGTAGATATGGTGGCTCCATATTGCATTACTAAAAGTTACAGTAATAAAATGCTTTAATGATTAGTAAAAGCAAAGGGCCTGTTGCAATCACTCAGATAAAGCATAAATGTAAATATCCTATCTAATCAAGCTCATGATCTTGTTTACAATAAGACAAAAATAAAAATCTGTAAACAAGTAATTTGTGAGCAGTAGACTAATGAAGCCTGATTTTGGAACAGATTTGCATCACTCAGATGAGTGACTTGGTAACTGACTCACACTAACATTTGTTTGTAATCTTTGCATCTGTCTTTGCATTTTTTTAATCTCATCCCTTATGGCTATCATTTCTAGGACTGTTTTGTTGTGGATGCACAGCTGATTGCATTTGATCACAGAAATTAGCTGAGGGGCTTAAGAGTTGTTGGGGTGAATCTGTGAATATTCCACCTGTTTCTTTTGAGCTGCCTTGTTTTTTAAACCTTGTAGGAACACAGTTACGAGTGAGGAGTCCATTACTTACCCAAGAATGGCTTAATTTGATCAGCAGGTTTCTAAATCCTCCATGCTATAGGAAAGCTGGCTAAACACAGTGTGCCTGCTTCTCCTCCTGGCTTTGCTTTGTGATTAAACCATGGTGTTCACCTTCGTTTATCTACTTTCAACTTGTACTGGTGTGACTTTGACATCGAGCCTGTTGATGTACTTGGCTTATATAAAGGGTCATGTCTGAAGTGGATGGTAGTCTGGCCACTGATTTTAATGTCAGCAGGAGCAGAATATAAGAGTGTTTGCTAAATGAAAGTTGAATAGGTCTGAAGGATTTTTTCTTTAGATTACAGTGAAACCATCTGATTAAGTACTCTTTGTTATTCATTAAAAAGAAATAACTCTCTCCAAATAATATTTTGTATGTCAACGCTGAAAGCAGTACACAGAGCTTTCAAAACTCTGATTATATTATGCCTCACATAATCACAGAATGATTGAGGTTGGAAGGGACCTCTGGAGGTCATCTGGTCTAACCCCTCCTGCTCAAGCAGGACCACACAGAGCCGGTTGCCCATGACTATGTCCAGATGGCTTTTGTATATCTCCAAGGAGGTAGACTCCACTACCTCTATGGGCAACCTGTTCCAGTGCTCGGTCACCCTCACAGTATAAAAGTGTTTGCTGATGTGCAGAGGGAAACTCCGTTTTTCCCCGAAAGGGTCTGGGGCTTTGCCCATAATCATGCCTTGCAGGCATGTCCTTGCTTACATGCAAATATTGGAGGTGACCCCTTCTGAAGCCCTGTTTTGTTTATTTTTTTCTCCTCTTTTGTTCATATCACTCCAGGCCCTTTACTCGTCAACCCTGTCAATCACTCCCTCACGGGGCTGCTGGAAACTCTCTCTTTCCCCAGTTATTCCTACTTTAAATCTGTTCTTACCAGCTCAGCCATCCTGCTGGCAAAGAGAATCATAGATTCATAGAATCATAGAATAGTTTGGGTTGGAAGGGACTTTTAAAGGTCATCTAGTCCAACCTCCCTGCAGTGAGTAGGAACATCTTCAACTAGATCAGGTTGCTCAGAGCCCCGTCCAGCCTCACCTTGAGTGTTTCCAAAGATGGAGCATCTACCACCTCTCTGTGCAACCTGTTCCACTGTTTCACCACCCTCATTGTAAAATATTTCTTCTTTATATCTAGTCCCTCTTTTATTTTAAAACCATTACCCCCTGTCCTATTGCAACAGGCCCTGCTAAAAAGTTTGTCCCTACCTTTCTTATAAGCTCCCTTTAAGTACTGAAAGGCTGCAAGAAGGTCTCTGCGGAGCCTTCTCTTCTCCAGACTGAACAACCCCAACTCGCTCAGCCTTTCTTCATAGGTAAGGTGTTCCAGCCCTCTGATCAGTTTTGTGGCCCTCCTCTGGACCCGCTCCAACAGATCCATGTCTTTCCTGTGCTGAAGACTCCAGTACCCCCAAATCCTTCTCTGCAGGGCTGCTCTCAATGCTTTCATCCCTCAGCCTGTATTGATACCAGGGATTTCCTTGACCCCTTGGCAGGACCTTGCAGTTTGCCTTGTTGAACCTCATGAGGTTCACATGGGCCCACTTTTTGAGCTTGTCCAGGTCCCTCTGGATGGCATCCCATCCCTCAGGCATGTCAGCTGCACCACTCAGCTTGGTGTTGTCCACAAACTTGCTGAGGGTGCTCTCAATCCCACTGTCTGTGTCATTGATGAAAATATTAAGCAGTACTGGTCCCAATATGGACCCCTGAGGGACACCACTCATCACTGATCTCCATCTGAACATTGAGCTGTTGACCACCACCCTCTGGATGTGACCATCCAACCAATTCCTCATCCACCAAACAGTCCACCCATCAAATCCCTATCTCTCCAACGTAGAGAGACGGATGTTACGGAGGACCATGTCAAAGGCCTTACAGAAGTCCAGATAGACATCTGTAGCACTTCCCTTGTCCACTGATGTAGTGACTCCATCATAGAAGGCCCCTGGGTTGGTCAGGCAAGACTTGCCCTTGGTGAAGCCTTGCGGGCTGTCTCAAATCACCTTCCTGTCCTCCATGTGCCTTAGCATAGCTTCTAGGAGGATCTGCTCCATGCTCTTCCCGGGCAGAGAGATGATGCTGACAGTTCAGTAGTTCCCAGGGTTCTCCTTTCTACCATTTTTAAAAGGATGGAAAAAGAGACCTATGCCCCACTTAGTGAGGTGGATCCTGTCTCTCCCAGGCAGATGATGGTCCTCAAACAGGGTCCCATGGCAGTAGAAGCCAAATCCCTTTTGCTAACATCAGCTCTGCAACCAGTTGTTGACATGCAGCATCAGTCCTTCCTCCTCACCCCCTTTCCCCTCACTGGCAGGATTGAGGAGAACACCACCAGGACCCCCATACTCCTGACTATCATCCCCACAGCTCTGTAGTCATGTGTCACGGTTTAACCACAGCCAGCAACTAAGCACCACACAGCCACCCGCTCACCCTCCCTCCCCGGTAGGATGGGGGAGAGAATCAGAAGGGCAAAAGTAAGAAAACTCGTGGGGTGAGATAAGAACAATTTACTATTTGAAATAAAATATATACTACTGCTACTACTACTGAAATTGCAGTGAAAAGGAAAACAACAACAACAAAGAGAGGAACAAAACCCAGGAAAAACAAGTGACGCAACTACTCACCACCCACCAACTGATGCCCAGCCTGTTCCTGAGCAGGGATTGCTGCCCTCAGCCAGCTCCCCCCCTCAGTTTATATATGGGGCATGATGTCATATGATATGGAATATCCCTTTGGACAGTTTGGGTCAGCTGTCCTGGCTGTGCCCCCTCCCAGCTTCTTTTGCACCTGGAAGAGCATGGGAAGTTGAAAAGTCCTTGACTAGTGTAAGCACTACTTAGCAACAACTAAAACATCAGTGTGTTGTCATTATTCTCATACTAAACCCAAACCACAGCACTATACCAGCTACTAGGAAGAAAATTAACTCTATCATCTCAGCTGAAACCAGGACATCATGTTAGACTGTCATTGCTTGCCTTTGTGGAAAAACAACAGGGAGTAATAGTCAAAGGGTTGGACAAACTTCAGCATTCTCTCCACAACATCTCAGATCCAGGCCTTGGCAAGCAGTAAATTTCTCTAGATGACAGGTCAGTTCAGCAGATGGTTCCTCTGTCCCCACAGTGGGGATTCACCCACAATATCACTGAACCACTTCTGGTGTTCCTGCACAGCTCTGGGTCAGTTGGCCCAGATGCTTCACTTGAAAGCACACCTGGGTCCTCCTCAGCTTTGAGGGACATGAACTTAGTCCATAGTTGCATGCCTTCAGGTGGTGGAGTAGAAGCTTTCCTCTTGGTGCCAGAAGTCACCAGCTTTCAGCCTTCACACACCTCAGAGTCTGCATGTACCATCCTGCTAGGGACAGACTCTACTTGTGTCTCCACTGCAGTTGGGCTCTGGGGCTCTTGAAGCCACAAGGTCTCTGAGAAGATCCTGTCTTCCTCTCTCATCATCTCTGATGCTGACTCCTTCCCATAACTCCTCCACTTGGTGACACAGCCGGGAAAGAAGACCATCTCTCCCAGCCTCAGGGAGAGGCACCAGGCACTCCCTGCAGCCAGGGACTTCCAGGGCTGTGTTCACCACCCAAAGCTCTGTCTGGGTTGGCACCTCCAGCCTGGCAGGGACAGATGCTCACACACCTGCTGGGGAATGTGCCCTGTGGCATGTCACCACCATACCTGAGAACTTTTATGCTGGTCTGAACTGTGAGGAGGAGCCTTTCTTTGTGCCCTGTTCCAAAACACAAAAACTGATTTCAATAAATCAAAGACTGTATTAGGTTTTTGCTATAAACCAATAAAAATTTGTAGACTTTAATACAACTTGGATGTGTTTTTGAAATAAAATAACTTGCATTCACTGATTTTACATGGTGTATTCTTTATGCATGTGTGGGCAGAGTATACTTTATTTTAAAAATTAATTTTCTCAGTTGTATGCAGGCAAGGATTCCAAAAGAAAATCTAAGTGAAACAAAATAAAATCCAGGCAAAATGTGATAGAAATACAGTTGTTTAACTCCATCTAGCTGATAAGCTGAAAACTCAGGCAAAGGTGGAGAGTGAAGAGAGAAACCAATCTGGTTTTACAAGCAGTTGTTTCCTTATTTACCCAATTGAGATCATAAAATTATTTTCCCTGTTGTGTTAGCATGCAATGCACCTGGGTTCAGAGGGTTAGTTCCAGACCTGTGCACCATAAGAGAATATTCAGCTGCACAAGTGCGATTTGCCCAGCTCTTTCTGACTTGCTGTGGGAAGCCAGTGTCTCGAGTGCTTGGAAACCCTTTCACACAGAAATGATGCTTGTTCTTTGCCTGAACAGCACCAGTAAGACTCAAGGAGTATGTAGACTTTAGTAGTCCTTTGCACTTTCTTACAATTTGCCACTAAGATAATGAGTGGAGTGAATCATCTGGTTTTTAGAGTGGTTGTAGTTCTGTTGTATATCACACTTATTGCATAAAAAGGCTATTTCACAACTCATGCTGACTAAAGCGTTTGGCCAAAGTCCGTCTTCCCTTGACCTCACCATTCCAGAAAAGAAATAAAAATCCTGTCTGTGGTACTGACAGACTTGCTGACATAAACTGAAACCACTGTTGAAATTTCAGATTGCTATTCAGGTGTGCAGGTGGGGACAATGGTTGACTGCTGTTCTACCATCCATTCCTCTCACTATATCAGCTGTAGCCTGAGAGCTAGAAATTACCAAGCTAAGGATGAAATTTCTCTCTTGCACTTGTTCGACCAGATAAAAGGCCTTTAGGCCTAGTTGAAATCTAGCTGCGACTGCTTTTAGAGTGCCCTTACAACCCTGGGTTGGGAACAGATGAATCTTAGGAGAGGGAACAATTCTCCAGAAGGCAACTGTGGCAGGTTGCTACAATTGAGACAAGCCTTGAGGAATGCTGATGGTATGTTAGAAGACTTTCAAGTATCTGGAGTAACTCCTGGTCTGCAGAGTGCAGAGGTGGCCTAATGCTATCTATAGTCTTCACTTCTCTGGGCTATAAAATTCATGCTTTCCCTCTGAGAAATCTTTAGCAAGAGCTAAAAGGAAGTGGGGGACATGGTTTTTATTTCTCCTGGCATGTGCCTTCCTCCTCCACATTAAAGGACACACAAGCTTGACTGCAGATCTAGAGCACATCCAAGTGCATGTGGAGGCAAGGGGTTTTGCAGAAAGATGTGGGACTCAAGGAGATTCCTTTAGGGGACAAGTATAGAAGATTAAGGAAAGCAAGAGCAAGCTAACTCTGGGTTTCTGTATGTAGGGAATTCAGAATTATCTGTTCATACTGCATTTAGGGTAATGGTGCCCTGATCCTTGTCGGAAAATGTCAGTGCTACTAGGATGTGAGCAATGACTCTTCCATACACTTATACACCTGTTATCTGGCTCTTCATTTCAGTGACAGCCGTGCCCATGGCTTCAGTTCAGGATGACCTTTCAGTGAATATCGTGTCCTTCCTCTGACTGGGGAAGTTCCCTGATCCAGGACATCTTTGGCAGAGCTGTTAATTTTCTCCAGTTACCAGTAATTACAGTGAAAGTACAATAGTTAAAATGAAATCAAGAATGATGATAACAAAATCAATGGACAGCACTGGAGTCTCCTTTCTCTTTTCTTGTGCTGCACCATACCTCAGCAATAATGACCATGGTTATAGTTAAACAAGAAAAGGAGTATGATAAAGAAGTCTCATCTAACTGCTTTTCTTTCTTCTTTCAGGAATTCCAGGCAAGATGATTGTTTTATCACAAGTGCCCAAATATCAGACTGAAGCCAAAGACTGGGCAATCAGGAAATGGACTTCCAGTTCTGCTATGGTAATTTAAATTTGTATTTTAAATGTAAAGATGATTTGGTTTTACTTTTCTTTTTAATTTGGTGAATTTCCCTTTCACAGTTGTAATTTACCTGATGGTTTGTTCCCTAACTTCACAACTCACTGAGCTGGATTAATTGATGTGGTGGAATGAATGCCAAGCCATGTTAAAAAGGTTGCACTGGGGGTGAAACTCTAGGAATTAATTGTTGGGAAAAATGCTGCATCACAAAGAGATGAGGAGGAAAGTGATTTTAACAGAGAGAACGACTGTGAGTTCTCTTCTCTGGGATTCCTTTGGCTTAAAGCTATGGTACTCCAAGCAGCTGCATTCCTGCAGTTAAACACTTCCTCACCATTTTATGGCACCTTCCGGTTGTGTACATTTGAACATCATTTACGGATATTGCGTGGTTTCAAAGCTATGAAGCTCTGGGGGGAGAAATCATAATCACCTGCCTTGGGTGCATTTTCTGTAGAAAACTAGGGCCAGTGAAAAAAGCTTTGTTTTTTTTCCAGCAGTATCTTCAATAATCTTAGCCAGCTTTGGCCAGTGAGAAATGAAGGGGGAGAATCTGCTTTAGAAAAGGTGTTTAAAAGGGAAGAAGAGAAGATTTGTTGAGTGAAAAATGGAGCTGCAGCAACAGACAAGTGACCAGCTGAGACTTCAGACACTTTTGGTAACATTTGGGTTGTGGGTGAAGCTTGTTGGAGAAAGAAGCTAACTGATGAATCTCTGACCAAGGTAGGAACATTCACCAGCAGCTTGGTGAAGAAGAATGGGAGGGTTTCAGATTAGCTGGCAGTTATGTAGTTTGCAAACAGGCTGTAGAGAGCCTAGGAAGTCTCCACTGCCTGCCCACGGCTGCATATTCCTGCAGCTTTCCCAGGCCAGGTCCATTGCTGGTAGCATCCCTATGCCAAAGGAAGTAGGAGAGAGAGGAGGGGTTTTGAATGCATGGTTTTAATCCAGGCCACCCTGGACAACAGACGAAACTTTTTTTTGAAGTATCACTTAATGAGACCAAAAGATTTTCAGGGAGGCAGTATACTAAATCAATAATAGATATGACAAACATAACTGTTCATTCTCTAGTCTCACTGTTCCTTGGATTGAGACTGGCCCAAAGTTTCTTGCTCTTGACACAGTGTTTGTTTTTCATTTGGTCTCCCTAGCAAACATGTGGGTCCCCCTTTTGCCTCCTGGAAAGCTGATTGACGGTCCTTGCTGTATGCTCCTAAGGTTTGCAAACACCTGGAGGCAGGAAGTGGGGTGCTTTATACAAAGAGCTTGTCCATTCCCTTTTGAATGTCTACAAAAAGCAAAAGGCATTTTCACTAGATCTCATGGGTAGCTTTCTTATGCATTAAGTTAGGCCAGGGAATATTCTAAAATTCTAATAAGTAAGTACACAATAATTATGCCAACGTACAGATCCTTTATAATTTTTCTAATATTATCATGTGTCACTGTTAATGAACTATAGGTTCTATTCCAGTGTGCTTCTCCTGTACCTGCTATTCCATGAAGAGTTGTAAGCAAATGAAAAATGCAAATCATCTTGGATCTGGTTATTGTTATCGATTATTTCATGGAGGCTGTCCATCCACTACTTGACCTTAGAAAGAAAAAAACCCAACATATTGGCTAAAGGATACTTGCTTCTTGAACAAATAATGTCTGGAGATACTTAGTACAGAGTTATGATCAATCTTCCCCATACATTAGGTAATTTCCATACAAGGCAGCATCAAAAGCCCTGAATAAATGCATTTTTGAAGTAATTATCCACTGCTAAGTATTCACGCGCTCACACACACAAACATGCGCGCACACACACATGCTGCAAAAGCAGCTCATTGCACTAAGAAATGAATTACTATTTCTAATTGCGTCTAGTAGTTAATTACTTCTAATTATTACATTCAGTAATAAATTGCTACTTCTAATTATGCTGTGGGTACAGTCAAAGTAGTTAGAAATGCAATTTGCATGGTTGTTTACATCACAAGCATGTTTAAGTAATTGTGCTCCCTTAATTATATGGAACGGTTGATGTTAAATAACATAACACGTTTTGCAGCTTCATCTGCAGTATCATTTGTTTACCATTTATGGTGGTTGGGTTTCAGAGAACTGGGGAATAGATGCTGTGTGTCACTGGGGAATAGCTATTTTTATTTGAAGCCTACAAGCACTGCTGAGTATCTATAACTTGACAGGCATTTCTGAGAACGTGCACTGTGTTGTTAAACTTACATTACATCTAGCTTCTCAGCCTAAGCAAATCTGAACCACTCGGAGACACTGACGAAATCGTGTTGCCCTTAATCAAAGTCTCATTTCCCACTCCCCAGGCTCTCTGACATCATACGTCAGCATGAGGATCTTTGCTTGCCCTGATGCTGGGAGTGGGTACTCTCACCTCAGCTAAATTTTTCCCTCAAATTCACGAGTGTCTATAATGACCTATATAATTTCTGTCCAGAAAGATGCCCATTAGGAGCCTGCTGCAGGTAAGATTGTAGGAATTCCCAGCAAAAGCTGTATTAACTTTCCAGATAATCTCTGTGGCTTTGGTGTGTCCCTCAGCTCTCCAAGACCTTCCAAACTTGGGTGTTACACATTACAATTTGGGGATGATCTTAACTCCGCCACCAGAGAGGTGATACAGCAGAGGAGCCTGACTGTCCTTTTGGAGGAAGCAAATGTACGCTTTCTTTACAAGGCTTTGAAAGCGTAACCAGGACTTGAGTTCTTCTTCAGGACTTCCTCCTCTGTATAAGTTCACAGGAGTTTGCTGGGACTTAGGAGTTGCAGGACTTTGCCTTTTCCTGTGTTGTGCATGCTTATTTTCTCCTATTCCCCATTTTCTATCTCAATTTATAATAATACTTGATTATATTAGAATTGATTGTAGTGCGAAATAACTGTGTCCCAGCAGAGGTGGACAGCCTGCCATCAAGCAAGAGCAAAAGAGCCAGGAAAAAATAAACTACAGAGACTCAAAAAATATTGCTTGTCATTCACATGTCCTCAGAGAGGGAAAAAATACAGGAAATTTTGGGCACAAAGAATACATTGCTGTTAAACATCATTTTTCAAAGTTTTATGCAGGACACCAATGGGATGGAAAGTTAAAGAGCTGGAAGGTTTGCTCACTGCCTATACACACGATGGATTTGGAAGAGTGGGTTTTGCCAGCTGAGGAATATCCTTGGTGCTGGTAAAAGCAGTCCCTAGCTGACACAAGGCGTTTGTTGTTCCAGGTAGGTTCTGTTTCAATATAATAACGTGAAATGTTTTTTGAGGTAAAGCATTGTAGCTGCTTCGGTGGGAAGGGAGCTTTAAAGCAGAAAGCACTGGAAGTGGGGATTGCTAGAAAATGAACTATAGATCCACCACTTCACGTGATATGAAAGCTGGCATGTGGCGAGGACTGTGAGAGGGCTGGCACTGTCAAACATTGTGTTTAATAACTTTGGGGAGTGAAACTAAAGCCTTCATCTTAGAGGACACACCTCAGCAGTCAAAACCCATAAAAATCAAGTCTTAAGAAGCTTTGCTGTCTTTTCTTGCCTCTGAGGGGAGCTGTTTCTGGATTACCGAGGGTCGGTGAGGATTCAGAACTTGATTTGCCCTGAAAATGGGTATCGTCTTAGAGCCAGACCCTGCAAATGCTGCCACAGAGCCTGCAGGATTGGGCCCTGTGTGGGCCCTATGCTTGGTACGTAGCACTGTAACAAAGCTGTAATGGAGAAAGAACTGAAATGATGTTAACAATCTGCCTTGCTAAATTACTGTTTTGTTCTGCCTTTTGTGCCCCGCGGGACTCAAATTCTAATCAAGGTGTTTGACTCCGTTTCTCAGGAAGCAGGGACGGAGACTAAAGTAGGTGGTTATAAGATTGTGACTATTGTACTCCCAAGTGGGGAATGGAGAGCTGTAATTCTGCTAATTATCATAACTAATTATCTGCATTCAGAAGTGAAAAATCAGAAGGGCTAGATCACCGCCTCCAACTGTTAATAATGGGTTATTGAATTGCAGTACATGAGACCAGAGGGACTGCTATTACCACCAGTGATGAGCCCGGGATGTGTTCCCAACACCATAAAATAATTCAGCCCTGGATTTTCAGAGTGCTTTCACAGGGTGAAAGTACATGCCATTCCTGGAGTGCAAAAAGATCAAGTTCAACACCATGGACTCAGTCATCAAGCTTGGACCTACAGGCACTCATGTGCATGGAGAGGGCTGTCCAGGACCCCCCTGGACATGAGCTCTGTTGGCTCCAGGGGATTCAGACAAACCATACATCTGACTCTGCATCCTCAAGCCTGGCATTCTCCTGGAAGTGAGGACGTTTCTGCAGGACAGTGCTGGGCTGTGCTGTGAACTAGCAATGAGGAAACTGGAAGTGATCTAAAAAGGGGAAATTCAGGAGGTACAAAAGTCAGCAGGGCACAGCCCCATCATGTGCACCCTCAAATGTGAAGCAGTAGAAAGGCTCACAGCCTGGGTCTGGATAGAATAACCAAATCATTTAGAATCAGTGGCAATCTGAGCTAAGACAATGCCATTTTGACTTGAATAATTTCAGTATGGCTCCCCTTGAGATAAACTATGCTCTTATTAGCCCAACTGTGAACATTAATGTGGCCAATTCAGGAGAAACTCCAGCTCAAGAAAAAAGTCTTTTAATGAGATCCGTACAGCACAGCTGGAATTGATGGTGTGAGGGATCTGGGAATAGGAATTGCTGACTGGTGCACCCAATATTTGTCTGGGTTGTTGGCAGGACCTCTAGAATCATATTGTTATCATATATGGATTTCAGAAGGGTCCTGGAAGACTTTTAAGGTATCACAACTTTCACAGTTCAGATGTAGCTTAGCAAACTACATACCCTCCCTGTTTACCTGTACAATGGCAGGAGCGCTCCACTGTCACAGGGATGCACTTCAACGGGAGCACACAGAGACTGGCAACAGATGGCAGCACTCTGCAAACCTTTTTGGCTGAGCTTGGCCATAAGTCTGATTTCACATTAATCATCTGGTATCAGGTGGAACAGAGTTTTATGTAGTAGTTATTTTAAAAATCCAAATATATGCTTTTCAGTGTTTTTTTAGTGCAATATTTGACTAATGTTGATCAGTTGATGAAGAATAACTCATTAATCAAAACAATATGGCTATAAAAATAAACCCTATACACAGGTTTGATCACTGGAATGTTAGCAAAAATGAGTAGTCATCGTAATTAAGTAAATGGAGTTTCATAAAGTATTATGTCTACCTGAAAATCATGATGAGGCACACTTAGATCCCTCACAGCTCTCTCAAAATTTCTCACTGGCTGGCGTGACTGCACTTTCTGAGGTTAAGACCTACTCCAATTTCTCTCTCTGACATGCTGGTCCTTACTCTGCCATTGCCTAGAATTGAATTATGGTGGTGCATAATTCCCAGCCTCATGGAGCACTGCGATAGGGGCCATATGTGCGATTATACCTTTACATAAGCAGACTGAGTTAGAAGTTCCAGACAGGCCTTTAATGTTATTTTCTTAATCTTGAGCAGCTTTTGTTGGAGATACAGGGCTAGAGAACCAAAATGGTGAGCTTCAAACACTGTCTAGCACTCTGTGCCAGGAGAGCCCATGGTTGTCACTCCAGAGTGATCCAATCTATGCTTCAGGAACCATTCAGGTTCCACACTGGGCATGCCACAGCTTCTCAGTAGAGCACAGCAGGTCCTCCAAATCGTGAGACTGAGCAGGAAGATGCTCCAGGGTTGCACAGTACTGGCATTTTGTGTATTCAGTGTGAGGTTTGAGTGCCTTCAGTCACACAATGAATTTATTGATGGCCCAAGGCCTGCTCCAGGACACCAGGTTGTGCCTGGAAAATGATGTAAAGGGAATAAAAGCAGGAAGGGCAAGGATTTTGAAGTCTGTGCTTGGATCTGTGTGTCAGTTACTGCTGCTACGGCCTGCTGCCACCACTGAAGTGGGGATCTCTTTCTCGCTGGGCTGAGCTGTGCTTGTTTATTGCAATACCATGTTAATGTGGCACTTTCCATCAGTGGCTTTCCAAAAAAAGATGCACAGATATCGTTGCTCTTATTTTGGACACAAGAAAAAGAAAACACAGAAAAGGGCCAAATTCAGCAATTACCAATGAGCATAACCTATATTCGATCTCAAATATTTGAAATTATTGGGATCTATTAATTTGTTAAAATTTGCAAAAATACCACATAGGTGATGTTTGTCTGGGCTCTCTTGGCCAAACAGAGACTGCTTTTCTGCCCTGGAAGCCCTTCTGCTAGCCATTTCACAATAAAAAGAGAGACATAAAAAATGAATTTAACATATGTAGCCTAACAACCAACGTGTCCTACCCAGGAATGGATCTAGATGGGAAACCTTCCTTCCTGCACACAACTTGATAGAAAACATCCCAGTCTGCCACGCTGTATTGTGCTTATATAGGTCTTTGATGTGTTGTAGAGATGTGAGGCTGTGTAGAGGGTGAAGCTGTGGTTATAGAGAGCTGTACTGTGTGTACAATCCTCTCTAAGTTCAAAAGAGGAATGAAGCTCACGCTCTTTCTCCTTAGAGCTGCCAGGTTATGGTCTCTACAGTCATGAAGGAAAGGAATTGCAATGCTTCAGTAAGCCATGCCTGCTAGGTTGTGTGAAGATGGCTCCTACTTCCTTCTGTTGCTTGCACTATCTGCTGGACCTCCATAACAACTTGATCTTTGGAAGCCAAAGCAGTCAAGACAGATACATTGGTGCTCTGTATAAGCATAGTAGTGTCCAACAAAGCTCATTCATGGGCATCTTTTAGGACACATTTATCCCCACCTACAGAGTGAAAGACAAGCTGAGAGTGATGAAGGTTCCTTTTTTCCTGCACTTCAGCCTTTGCAGGCTGAAGGAGTGTGTGTGGTGGTTCGTCCTTGCAAAAAGCACATTGCAAGCCTTCAAAACTGGTCTGTGGAAGCTGTTGAGGATGAGAAAGATTTCCAAGCTGAACACACAAGATGTAGGAAAATTTCTGCGGAGTGACTGTAGAGGTGAAACCCTCCCCCTCTGGATCCCGAGGCAGAGTGGGAGGGCTCTGACACTACCCATGGTGCCTCCAGGTTGCCTGCAAATAGGAACCCTTCTGACAGCCTCAAGTCTGTTTCACCTTGAACCCAAAACTGTGCCAGACTGTGTCCTGCAATGGAAGTGTGCTGCGGAAAGAGATAAGGTGCTGGGTGGGACCTGGAGAGGGGCTTTGCAGGACTTCTTGGAGGATGGGGATATGAGGCACTTCCTCAGCTGAGGCCATGCTCTGCCATCTTGCTCCCTCCCACTTACCCTACAAGCCCAATAGGGTTCGTTGGGATTCTCCATCAGATGCAGGAGGGATGACTATGAGGAAGCACCTCAGAGGATCCAGCTGAGCCAGTTCCCCACCGAGGGGATTGCCTGTCCTTCCTCAAAACACTTCTCTGCTGTCCTCCATGGCATGGATGCAGAGCTGGCTGGTATATTTCTTCCGTGACGCACAGGATGGGTCACATCACCCTTATCTTTCTCCATCCTACCCAGCTGCATATCACATTGTGGTATGTGTTAAACAGTGCGGTGTGACCTATGTCAGTCTTTTTGAGCAAGTATCCCTTCATGAAATGCAAGCATGTGGTAGGAAGAGAGAAACCAGGATGGTGGCTCTGACAGGGAGAGGGAGAAGTAACAGTGAAGAAGTGTCAAAGATTTGAGCATACCACTGCTAAAACATAGAAGAAAAAGCTGCTGCCTGTGCAGGAAAGCAAAGTCAGCTGGAGACTGGGAGGGAGTTGGCAAAGTTGTGCTTTGGCTGGTGGTGTTTGTGCTAGTCCTAGGTAACCATCTGCTGAGCTGTCAGACCTGACTGGGCTTTTTTTTTTGTTTGGGTTTTGTATTATTTGTTTTTCTGTTCTTTTTAAATTACTTTACTGAAGGAAATAAAATCATCTTGCCACTTCAGAAGAAAAACATCTGAAAGATGATTTAGGCTGTACACGGGGAGCATCTTTGCAGGAGGCCTGGCTGCCTGGTACAAGCACGGCTGCAGCACAACCCCTTGGCCTCCCTCCCTCTCTACGACTGTCTGCCAAGCACAAATTAAAGGATGCACTGACCAACAAGCTGTGGGTGTTCTAGTATTTCCTCGGCTCCTGGCATGTTTTGGATCTTCTCTATACAGACTAGAAAGCCTTTGTGTTGCTCTGACTTCATTCCCTCTGCATGGACTGTGATCGTTTCTTTTTAACTGCGTTCCTATCTTGCTGTTTGTTGTTGCGCAAGGATTTACTCAGCCCCTTGCATTTAATGTGAACTGTTTGCTTTGGTTAATGTGAAAACACCACCACTTCACAAGCACGGAAAGACAGAAGCAACTTAATGAGTCAGTTTTGAACTTAAAAAGCTGCATCTGATAAAAGTAACAAGGCAGAGAAAGAAAGGTTGGCCTGGGAAATACCTGCAAGCAGGTCAGATAGGGCTCAGGGGGACCCTTGCACTCTCATGGGGTGACAAAACTGCCAGGTCCCCAAAGATGCCAAAGCATCAAGCACTGCCTCATCTCAAAGAGCACAATCCCTTTCTGAGCAATTTCTGGATGCAGTTAACAAAGCTGAAGTACTTTTGTCATATTTATTAGCTCAATATGATTTTATCAGGTATCTCTGTCAGTCACCAGACTGTGCCTTGGAAATACAGCTGTATTTCAACTGCTGCGGTGTTTCACAGGCTAGCACCTGGGCGTTAATCACACACAGGGAACTAATACAGCAAAACAAAAGTCAATTTTGTCCAATGTGAAAAGAAAGACTGCAAGATTAAATAACCTAATTTGAAAGCACAGCCCACACGTCCCCTGCTTGAGCTGCTAATAATGGTTCAAATGACTGAAACTGAAGTAATTATTAAAATGTAATTAGTTTACAGTGTTGGCACAATGTGTTTGTTTTTGGCACCTCTCTTGGCTTGAAGCATTTTAAATGCACCAGTCATACAAAGGCCTGACTTGTGATTAAGACATGGAGCTGATATTCTGGGAACCTGGGTTTAGGTCCTGGCTAAATTCCTATGTGACTTTGCTTGGTCTTATCACTTCTCTATGCCTCAGTTCCTTGTCAGTAGAAGAAATACGAGATAGAAATGCATCCTTTGCCTGTCTGCTTGCTCTATTTAAACTAAAAGCCTTTTAGGTCGCGGATTGTTTTTTAATGTGTTTATACAGTGTAAGATAATGAGGACTTGATCTTATTTGAACAACAAAGTGCAAACTGGTAGACAACTGTGTTGATATATCAATCCAGAGAGAATTTTTTCATGCTGCTCCTTGCATGATAGAGCAAGAATTTTAAAATGATTTTTAACACTGTGTGGTGGGTTGACCGTGGCTGGATGCCAGGTGCCCACCAAAGCTGCTCTATCACTCCCCTCCTCACCTGGACAGGGAGAGAAAATAGAACGAAAATCTCATGGGCCGAGATAAGGACAGGGAGATCACTTACCAATTACCATCACAGGCAAAACAGACCTGACTTAGGGAAATTAGCATAATTTATTACCAATCAAATCAGAGGAGAGTAATGAGAAATAAAACTAAATTTTAAAACACCTTCCCCCACCCCTCCATTCTTCCTGGGCTTGACTTTACTCCTTATTTTCTTTACCTCCTCCCCCCAGCAGCACAGGGGGACAGGGAATGGGGGTTGTGGTCAGTTCATCACACGTTGTCTCTGCCGCTCCTTGCTCCTCAGGAGGAGGACTCCTCACACGCTTCCCCTGCTCCAGCCTGGGGTCCCTCCCACAGCAGACAGCCCTCCATGAACTTCTCCAACGTGAGTCCTTCCCACAGGGTGCAGCTCTTCATGAACTGCTCCAGCGTGGGTCCCCCACGGGGTCACAAGTCCTGCCAGCAAACCTGCTCCAGCCTGGGCTCCTCTCTCCACGGGGCCACAGGTCCTGCCAGGAGCCTGCTCCAGCATGGGCTTCCCACGGGGTCACAGCCTTCTTCGGGCATCCACCTACTCCGGTGTGGGATCCTCCACAGGCTGCAGGTGGATATCTGCTCCACCGTGGTCCTCCATGGGCTGCAGGGGAACAGCCTGCCTCACCATGGTCTTCACCATGGGCTACAGGGGAATCTCTGCTCCGGTGCCTGAAGCACCTCCTCCCCCTCCTTCCTCACTGACCTTGGTGTCTGCAGGGTTGTACCTCTCACATATTCTCACTCCTCTCTCCGGCTGCAACTGCACAGTTTTTTTTCCCCCCTTCTTAAATATGTTATCCTAGAGGTGCTACCACTGTTGCTGATGGGCTCGCCCTTGGCCAGCGGTGGGTTCATCTTGGAGCCGGCTGGCATTGCCTCTATCGGACCCAGGGGAAGCTTCTGGCAGCTTGTCACAGAAGCCACCCCTGTATCCCCCCCACTACCAAAACCTTGTCACGCAAACCCAATACACACTGACGTTATGACGTATAATACTCCCAGGAAGAGAAAACATCTAATAAAAGAGTAGGAGGAGGCTTTTGGATGCGCAGCAGATAATTTCTTAATGATCTTTGTGAGGAAATAATGTCTTGGCATAAAATAACAAAAAGCCCATTGTTTTCCCACTGCATTACATATGTACCAAGTCCCACATTAAGATGCAGAAATGGAGGAAAGCAGTTGACAACATCTCCCCCAAAGACTGTGATGCATGCAACTGTTTTGACACAGATACTGCTTGCAATTCCTCTGGCTGCATTTCGGGCTCTGTGAACAGGTGATGCACACACAGCTCACCCGGAGGAATCACCTGGTAGCTGCTGAAGTCTTGACACAGGGAAAAGGCTTAGAGGATGTGCTTCAGTGTCAGGGATTTCAACGGGGCTTTGAGCACATGCCTAAAGTTAGTGATGTGATTAAGCTTCCTTCCTGAATAAAGGCAGTTTCCCTGTCCTAGGCTTTGTACACTGTTTGGCTTCCCTTTTGATGAAAAGCAGAGCAATGCTCTTCTGGTGCAGTCACGGCAAAGATCTCTGACCCTGTACCTGCATTACGAGTTTCAGCCCTGGCAGCCTCTACACTTATGTCAATTAAGAAAATGAGGCTGGACTGCCACTTTGAGCACAGACCCTGCAAATGCCCAGTTTGCTTAATTACTAACACCCTCCCCAGCATGATTTTGACTGGTACCACCTAGTGGTTCCCAGACAGCACCTGTGCACAGTTTGGGGAATAGCCCATGCCAGACGGATTCCCAAAAGACAGTTGGCACAAGCCTGCAACAGGTTTGGCTCCCTCTGTGCTGCGCAGTCTTCCAGTTCTATCTTACCTGGGCTTTGCATCCTCAACACACTTCCATATGCCCTAACACCACATTGGCATGTCCTCAGTTGCATGACACAAAAACACTGCCCTGCTGGGTGGCAGCACAGTCTTCACAATGTTTCAGACACTGAAAAAAAAAGAAAAGAGCACAAATGTTATGATATCTTATGGCTTTTCATTTTAAGATACAATATCTACACAGATAACACAAAATGATCCTTCACCACATTTTCTTTACTGATTTAGATACAGCATACAGCCTGCATGACCACCTGATATGCTTCTCTCCAAACCAGCAGGTTTCCAACCTTCCAGTTCTGTTTGTATCTTCTGGCGCTGAAGTGGTATGAAATCTGGTGCAAATTAACTGTCGTCTGCTACTTTTATTGTAGGTGGAACTACTTGAAACTCTTAAAATGGTTTTGTTTTTTTTTAATGAAAATATCTTTAAGCAAAATGGAGGTGCTTGCATGAGAAATCTCAATTTTTGCTGTATTATTTTTGACAAAGGACAAATGTAAAAACATTCTGTTTAATTACAATTCTATCCTGTTGGAAGGGAGTCAATTTTATGAAATAGAATTTAACTTATTTTTAGTAAATTATGGTCATGGTACATTTTGAAACACAAATGTTTTATTTGAAGTTTCCTATGAAATTTAAATAGGATTTTGGTTGTCTCTTCTACTAAGCATTCCTCAGATTCTTTTATTTTGTTATGAATATTTACTCAGCTCTGTGCATATGAAGCTACTTAAACCTATCACCTGCCTGTTTTTTTAAAATCTGAAACAAAACCTAATAATTCTTGCATTGCTTAGAAACCCTAATGATTAAATAGTGATGAGGAATTAATGATATAGTAGTAGTAGTAATTTGCAAGTAACTCAATCTTTAACCTAGCGATGAAAAAATATAGTTATTTTAAAGAAATAAGTGCTGGTTTGTTTCCCTCAAGGAGCATAAAAAATACCTTTGCTGCTCAAAATATGCAACTAACACCAGCTCTGCTACTGCAAAACATCTTGAATTTGCAGAGTCACATTTTATTGCAAGCCAGGATTAAAGAGAGGGTACCAATAAATCCTCCTCAGTATATACTGGGGGAGAGGGGGAATATGTGGTCTTTATAGAATTACAGAATCATTTAGGTTGGAAAACACCCTTAAGATCATTGCGTCCAACTGCTAACCTACCACTGCCAAGTCCACCACTAAACCATGTCCCTAAGCACCACACCTACACATCTTTTAAATACCTCCAGGGATGGGGACCCAGCCACTTCCCTGGGTAGCCTGTTCCAGTGCCTAACTACCCTTTTGGTGAATGCATTTTCCCTAGTTTCCAATCGAAACCTCTCCTGGCGCAACTTGAGGCTGTTTCTTCTCATCCTATCACTTGTTATCTGGAAAAAGAGACCAACCCCCACCTCTCTACAACCTCCTGTCAGGTAGTTGTAGAGAGCAATAAGGTCTCCCCTCAGCCTCCTTTTCTCCAGGCTAAACAACCCCAGCTCCCTCAGCCGCTCCTCAGAAGACTTGTGCTCCAGACCCTTCACCAGCTTCGTTGCCCTCCTCTGGACACGCTCCAGCACCTCGATGTCCTTCTTGTAGTGAGGAGCCCAAAACTGAACACAGTATTCGAGGTGCAGCCTCACCAGTGCTGAGTACAGGGGGATGGTCATGGATGATCACCTCCCTGGTCTTGCTGGCCACACTATTTCTGATACAAGCCAGGATGCTGTTGTCCTTCTTGGCCACCTGGGCACACTGCCGGCTCCTATTCAGGCAGCTGTCAACCAGCATCTGTTGGAGATCTACTAAGAAGCATATTGGAGATAGGGAATACATACCCTAGAGAGGTGCTCCTCTTCTCATCATTTCCATTAGCTGCCTGAGGTCTCTCCCTACCTCTGTCCCTGCCAGTCCCCATGTCAGGTCACTGTGTTCCCATGCTGTATATGGAATCTGTGGCCATATGTCAGACACTTAGGTGTTGGAGGGCACTGAATCCTTTACAGATTTCACACAAAGGCCTGATGGACTGCGTTAATGCATGTGCCTCTTCCATGTTCCTGCTTGAAATGCCCCTTGGGAACAAGGTACCTACCGTTCCTCCCGAAGCGGGACATCAGTATCTTGAACTGAGCTCCAGCATTCGAGATCCAGGAATTAGGCAGAATTCAGCAGGGAAGCAAAAGCACCTTGAATATGAAAGTGGAGCAAGTGACAAATTTCAGTCTGTTTTGCCGCAAAGATGAATGAGCAGTTTAGACTCTATGATGCAGTATCATCTATATCTTAATGATGGTAATGCAATAGGAGACTGTTAGGGCTAATCTAATTTACCCTGTTTTTATTGAAATGATATATAATAATTTCACCTACCTATAGCTACAGCTTGCATATAGATGGCCTTGTTTTTAATGCAGTGCAGTGGGTGCTCCAATAGAGTTTCTAATGAATAAAAATCTGCATGCTGGCATGATCTATAAATAAGAGGTACACTCCAGCAGCAGAATCCTGGAATAGCTAATAATTCTGGAGAGTAAACAGTTGCTGAATGCTAGCATAAAACTAAATGCTTTTTAAGCCATAATATTTAGTGAAGAATCCAAGCCACAAAATTCATATTCCACCTCCAAGGTTTAAAAGGCTTTTTTTTTTTTTTTTTGATGTGAGATTTTGGCCTGGCACAATATAAAAGAAAAAAAAAAATCAGTTTAAAAAGATTGGTTTCAGCTCCAGTTCTGGTCAGCCCCTTGAATTTGGAGACATTAAGTACAGTGCTTCATAAAGTCCATCCTTCTCATAATGAAGCCCGTTTTCTTCCAGAGAGTAAAATAGCATTCTAGCAGTGGACTAGCAGAAAGTGCAAGAGTGGGAATCCTGGGCTGGCAAGTGGCTGCAAGATAATCTCGGGAGTCAAATGAACACATGAACCTGTTTCTCCCATGCTTTTTCTGATAATGTGCACTCTTCCACAAACACTAGAAGGAAATCTGCCACTTCTCAGTTTCAGCTCTATGTCAAAGCTATGCCTTGAGGTCATTCACGAATACACAAAAAGGCACTAAGAGAAAAAAAAAAATCAAACTCAGGCTCATATTGTTTCAGGCCACTGGTGGTTGCACTCCACCTTTGGTTCTACTTTCACCTGATGCCATCTCATTTCACCTATGTTTCAATTCAAGCAGAGGAAAACAGTCCTATTTTTCTGCTGCACTCCCTTCAGATGGAAGTTAATCTGTTTAATTAGTGCTCACTTCAAAAACTGGGCTTCTTGAATTATTCATTGGCTCCGTGGTATGGGGCAAGATTAGCAGAGCCTCAGGTAGTCTCTAACTTTTGTTGGAGAAGTTCTAAAAAGCAGCAGAAAAATAGCTATTCTACCCTGAAAACATAAAGGAGGGTAATAGCAAAAACTTTGCTAAATTCAGATTTATGTAATATGTCTAAAAGTTTAGGACACTCTGAATGATGCTATTGCAGTAGAATCAGAGGTGGCTGCATTTTGCTTTTAAATGGCACCAAGAGAGAGCAGATCCACCTAGACTTGCTGAGAGTGGTCAGGTAGGAATCCCTCTGCCTCTTGTTTACAAAATTTCTGCCTTCCTCACCTTGTCATGTGAAATCTTAACAATATTCACTCAGGGTTGCCCAAGGGACATACAGAAGCTGAAGCGTTAATTGTGAGGATCTGTTTCCCCCCAATTTACTTAAGGTTGTGTATGGGAAAAGAGAAGAAATTGTGGAAAACTGTTCCACTACCAAAGCCATTTTGTGATGCTTATGGGCCCTGTAAAATAAAATGACAGATGCCAGCTGGCTATCAGACACTAGGGTGATGTGGACTGCTGAATATTATTACTGTGTCTTCAGGTATTCCTGATGGGTAAAAACTTCTCTAAAGTAGCTGCTTATTTTGCATTTATTGCAAAGTGTTAATCAGAGTTTTTAGAAAGCAGAAGCTCTTTGCCTTTATCTACTAGTGAGCCAGAGGATGAGACAAAATGAATAAGACTGTATTTGCATTTTGCTGTGCACCACTCCTATATGAATATTAGGTTATTTTCCTAAACTTCAGTTTTGTGTGCAACTGATTGCTGCTGTCCTTGTAGCAAAATTGTATCTTTATGGAAAAATCATCTAAAGGTACTTTTAATGTTCCTTGAACAGGGAGTCAGCATCACATAGATGGAAGTTATGAATATATGCAAAAAGAAGTAGCTGAAGATGATGTTCCCATGAGTCACTCAGAATTTGTGAATCTCTGTCATGAAAGCGGCTGTGGAAGATGGAAGAGACAAGCTAAATCATATACTGAAGAACCATCTGTCTATTGAACAGTCCTATTGGCAAATGGGGAAATTGAGGCAAAGGGCTTCAGGGAGTGACATTTTTTGTTAATAATTTTTTTAACACCTATATACCATGACATGTCCCACAAAAAACAATGCCTGTATTTGCTTTTCATGAGCTGTCCCAAATACAGAAAAATGGGCTAAAGAACACAAGTGCCTTGAGGGTAGATGTGAGAGAGTACAATCACCCAGCCTTTGTTCCCTGGGTCCTTTACAACCTGTAGAGGGAGAAGCCACTTAAGCGATCCAGAGGGAAAAGAAGAAACCAGGGAGGTGGCTGAGCTGAGGAGTGAGACATGTCTTTCTCTCTGGCCTGGCAGACCTTCTCTGTTGTAGACCCTTAGATCTGATCTCTCTTCTGGCATGAGGGGCCAGGTGTTTTCCTGCACATGGGAAAAACCAAAGCACACATCTTAGACTGCACTGTTACACATCTGAAAACAACTTATGTATTGCTCTGTCTGCTTTGAAGCAGGAAAGCTCTTAGGGTGGAAGTCAGATCCAGATAAGACATCTGTATTGAGACATCTACCTGTAGGTGTCTAAGGTCCCAGCATACCCAATGGAGACCTACTCAGTACAGTCAGCAGAAATTAGAAAGTGATTGACCATCAAGCTGTAGGGAATCAGGTAATGGAAGCACATGGAAATTGCAAACGAACCCTTTTTCTCTAATAGCTGCTTTAAATCCTGGTGAAACAGAGGTGGTTGTGGCCTACCATAAGGCACCAGCTCTGGTTTAGCTTGGATGAGAATTAGATGGTTGATCTGGAGGGTCCGAGGGGCAGAGGGAGAATTTGTCACCTCTAGTCGTTAAAGTGCATTGGTCAAGAGAATTAAATGTAGTCAAAGTGATGGTCATTTGTTAATCACTGCTCTATTTTATGCTACTGTCAGTACCTAGTACTGCAATGGTTTAAAAAGGACTAAGTGATTGTTCTAAAGCCCAATTTAAGGAATAATCAGAGAAGATTAGTTTCATTTAACATGGGATAGAAAAAAATTCCAGACATGGTGAAGAGCGTATAGCAGTTTAGTGAGTGAGGTAAAACGCAAAAGAAGTTCTTGCATGTCACACTTCAGGGAACAATCATATCACTATAGCACGTACTCTAAAAGTGGATTTTCCAGGAACACAAAGACTTTTTTTCTTCCACTAGACAATTATGAGAAGGGGCAGGTTGCCTCAAGGATCTGTAATTTTTATAAGGTAACATTTTGTTGTAATGCTGCAGAATGAATAAAACAATGGGTTTAGCTTGATGAATACAAATGAAAAGACATAATTTCTTGATCCACGAGACTAAAAGATTACATATGACAGTTGCCCACCTTTCAACCCTTCTCATTTTCACTACAGTTCTTCTGTATTAAAGCATACTAAATTGGGTTTCAGCAGTGGGCAAACTGTGATTCATTCAATCCACTGTCTTCTGTGTCTCTCTGCCTTTTTTAGCTGAGAGGTTTATCAGCCTCACAATCAGTGCCTTTTATAGCTCTGAGCTGAGCCAGGTGAGATCTATTCTAAGTGACTGAGAGACAATTCTATTAATCAAGATGTACCAAAGCCAGTGGTACAATCAATAAAGGGACAATTTTCCCTTGGATGACCACAGCTCCTACTGATCTCTCAGCATGGTTAGCCTTAAAAGGTTGAAAGAATTGTCTGTTAATGGGTTGGTATGAAGAAAAATATACTATGAGATAGTCTGTAAGGCATGCCTTGTGCTTTACTTCCCTTGCGTTACAAAACTCCCTCTAGGCCAGGGGAACACACATTGAGCATTGAGGTTTTGTGGCGTTTCCCCAGGCTGCCCTCTCCAAATCCCAGCAAACTCTCCTTGTCTGTGTGAGTCCACTGGAGTCAAATGGCAGGAGAAAACCTAAGAGACACACTGTTAGAGAGCAGTTAGATAGCATGGAAATTGTCATGAATGGCAAGGCTCAAATCACCAAAATATTTCAGTTACCTATTCCCCACACCATAGCACTCTGGGCAAGGCAGCTACTGTCAAAGTCCCTGAGAGCCACTTCAGTATCTTCTGCTTCTTTTGTCTTTCTAAGATACATGGTTTATGCCTTGTGGCTTTTGGCAGTGCTTTCAGTATGTGACTCAGAGCTATAGGACAGTCTGATACCCCATCAGTACAGCTGGTATTGCCCACATGTTTATGGAGGATATGGAGCCCACCTTGTTCCTCAGTGTAGCTAGCTCACCAGGCTTGTAAAAAGGAAGGTATCATGTCATTCCTCTTGGCACCAGTTATCGAGGCTAAGAGAGAAAGCACAGGGCAGGCAAGTCAATTGAAATCCACTTACCTAATACCAAAAGGAGACCCAAAGTAAATGTAATAGATTTTTAGGCTCATTTTCAAGCTACAGTAAAGAGGCTCAGTGGCACCTGTCAGCAGCAGCGAAATACCTGGACCTCTTGTCCTTAGAGATTTCAACATGCAAGATAGCATGTAAGAACGCAACTAGCTCAAGCTACACAGTTACCAGAATCCTGGATCTGTGTTTTGGCCCAAGTGCCAGGACTGAGGACCAGCCCAGAGACATCACCTTCAGTTGTCTTGCTCTGCACAGCGTACCACTATGGAGAAACATGCAGATCAATGCTAAAGATATTTTTGAACCTATACTGTCTGTCTAGCCTGGGTGACAGTGTTCATCCACATTGCTTCAGTGACAGCTGGAAGCACTCAAACACTCTGTGGATGAGCCTGGAGAGAAACCTCTACTGAAGATAATGCAACTCCTCATCTCCAGGGATGGTAAATTCTCCAGCCTCTTGTTTTCATGGTGTCTTTCCCATACATGTTCAACCAAATGCTCTGCTTGTAGCCACCTTGTCAAACACACTCAGGTTTGATTCTGTTGAGTAGAAACATATGTAACTGGTTTGGGCAGGTTCAGATCCCTGTCCAGTGGTGGCTCTAGGACATTTTAGGTGCAATATGTCTTTGCTGGCTATATGATCATTAATGAAAGAGCAGTTCTGAAGATATCCATCTGTACCCTGTTGTGGCTGCCAGGCTGTTTCATGAAGATGCTGCTGCTCTTGAGCCTCTTAGTGGAAAGTACACAAGAGGGTTACATATCCTATGGCACAGACACATCCATACACAGTGGTTAGGTAATGTCATGTTTGGTCTCCTTTCTCAGTGGCCCAGCTTGGAAGCACTGCAACCACGCAAGGCAGAAGCCTCACCAGCACTGTGGAAACCATCCATCCACTCCGCTCTGAACTTACACCATGGCACGATGTGGTTCATACATGGGAGCTGGAGCAACCTCTGCCCACGTGTTAGCTGTGCTTTGGTGAGGTGGAGAACTCCACTTTCCCTTCCTGGAAGTAAAATTTAATAAGGATTTTTCATTAGTTGAGATAAATCATAATAAATAAAAGGACTATGTGGTTACTCTTTTAGTTTAGGTACCACTTCAGCAGTACAAAGAAGTTCTAAAAGTCTCATTAAAATGGATGCAGCATCAATCATGGGGCATCTATTATTTAGTGACACTAAGGAGTGTCTCCCACTATATCTCATTTACTGCAGTTTTGAAGAAAAAATCTGGGAGGTCAGTTTTGCACATGCTATAAGCTGCCATGGAGTTTCTGATTATTATTAATTAAAAATATATGTCATTATTTCCATTCCAGTGAATATTTCAAGTGTTATATGAATGCTAAAATATCTGATTTGATTTAAAGTGTTTTAGGTGAAACAGAAAAATAATCCATTTAACTTGGTTTTAAAACCAAAACAAGATGTCCTGTGACCAGAAGTGAGGGAAGAGAGTAAAAGAAATGTATGAGAGGGTCATAAGTTTGGCTTAGACAGAGGGTCCAACTGTGAAACATGGGTCTTGGGTGAAATATGGGTCTTTGCTCACAAGCTAGTGGGACTCATTGACAGAGCTTTAAACTAGACTTGAAGAGGGAGGGTGGTAATATCAGGCTTTTCCATGACAAACTGTGGGATGACACACCAAGGTTAGAGGGACAGGGTGCTAGTGAGGGCCCTCAGCCTGTTACTCTAAGATGTGCTGGGTACGCTGCAGCACACCTGAAGTCTTACGGAGATGAGCCAGGGGCTCCTGAGGTAATAGCAGTCCTGAGGGAATTGGCTGATGTTGTTGCCAAGCCACTCTCCATGATATTTGAAAAGTCATGGCATTCAGGTGAAGTCCCTGGGGACTCAAAAAATGGGAAACATTGCACTAATTTTTAAAAAGGGTAGAAAGGAGGACCCTGGGAAGTACTGACCTGTCAGACTCACCTCTGGACCTGGGAAGATCACGGCAGAGATCCTCCTAGAAGCTATGCTAAGGCACATGGAGGACAGGGAGGTGATTTGAGACAGCCAGCAAGGCTTCACCAAGGGCAAGTCTTGCCTGACCAACCCAGGGGCCTTCTATGATGGAGTCACTACATCAGTGGACAAGGGAAGTGCTACAGATGTCATCTCTCTGGACTTCTGTAAGGCCTTTGACATGGTCCTCCATAACATCCTTCTCTCTACATTGGAGAGATAGGGATTTGATGGGTGGACTGTTTGGTGGATGAGGAATTGGTTGGATGGTCACATCCAGAGGGTAGCAGTCAATGGCTCAATGTCCAAATGGAGACTGGTTAAGAGTGATGACCCTCAGGGGTCTGTATTGGAATGAGGATTGCTTAATATGTTCACCAATGACAGAGACAGCAGGATTGAGTGCAACCTCAGCCAGTTTGCAGACGATATCAAGCTGAGTGGTGTGGTTGACATGCCTGAGGGATGGGATGCCATCCAGAGGGACCTGGACAAGCTCAAAAAGTGGGCCCGTGTGAACCTCATGAGGTTCAACAAGGCAAACTGCAAGGTCCTGCACGTGAGCTGGGGCAACCCCCAGTATCAATAAAGGCTGGAGGATGAAGAGATTGAGAGCAGCCCTGTGGAGAAGCACTTGGGGGTACTGATAGATGAAAAGCTGGACATGAGCCGGCAATGTGGACTCACAGTGCAGAAGGCCAGCCGTATCCTGGGCCGCATCAAAAGAAGCATGGCCAGCAGGTTGAAGGAGGTGATTCTGCCCCTCTGCTCTGGTGAGACCCCACCTGGAGCACTGTGTCCAGCTGTGGAGTCCTCAGCACAGGAAAGACATGGATCTGTTGGAGCAGGTCCAGAGGAGGGCCACAAAACTGATCAGAGGGCTGGAACACCTTACCTATGAAGAAAGGCTGAGCGAGTTGGGGTTGTTCAGTCTGGAGAAGAGAAGGCTCCGCGGAGACCTTCTTGCAGCCTTTCAGTACTTAAAGGGAGCTTATAAGAAAGGTAGGGACAAACTTTTTAGCAGGGCCTGTTGCAATAGGACAGGGGGTAATGGTTTTAAAATAAAAGAGGGACTAGATATAAAGAAGATGTGTTTTACAATGAGGGTGGTGAAACAGTGGAACAGGTTGCACAGAGAGGTGGTAGATGCCCCATCTTTGGAAACACTCAAGGTGAGGTTGGACAGGACTCTGAGCAACCTGATGTAGTTGAAGATGTCCCTGCGCATTGCAGCGGGGTTGGACTAGATGACCTTTAAAGGTCCCTTCCAACCCAAACTATTTTATGATTCTTTGATTCTGTGATTCTATGAAATTTGAAATTCCTCTAAAGGGATGTCCTGGTTTTGGCTGGGATAGAGTTAGTTGTCTTCCTAGTAGCTAAAATAGTGCTCTGTTTTGGATTTAGCATGAGAATAATGTTGATAACACACTGATGTTTTAGTTGTTGCTAAGTAATGTTTATACTAGTCTTTTTAATGTTTATACTAGGACTTTTCAGCTTCCCATGCTCTGCCAGGTGCACAAGAAGCTGTGAGGGAGCATAGTCAGGACAGCTGACCCAGACTGGCCAAAGGGTTATTCCATACGATATGACGTTATGCTCAGTACATAAAGCTGGGGGAAGAAGAAGGAAGGGAGGGACTTTTGGAGTGACGGCGTTTGTCTTCCCAAGTAACCATTACACGTGATGGAGCCCTGCTTTCCTGGAGATGGCTGAACACCTGCCTGCTGATGGGAAGTAGTGAATGAATTCCTTGTTTTGCTTTGCTTGCACACATGGCTGTTTCTTTACCTATTAAATTGTCTTTATCTCAGCCCTTGAGTTTTCTCACTTTTACTCTTCTGATTCTCTCCCCCATTCCTCCAGGGGGGACTGGGCGAGCAGCTATGTAGTGCTTAGTTGCTGGCTGTGGTTAAACCATGACAAGGGACAACATTTTCCCAATGGAAATCATAGAATCAACGAATCATAGAATCATTTAGGTTGGAAAACACCCTTAAGATCATTGCGTCCAACTGCTAACCTAGCACTGCCAAGTCCACCACTAAAACATATCCCTAAGCACCACATCTACACATCTTTTAAATACCTCCAGGGATGGAGACTCAATCACTTCCCTGGGCAGCCTGTTCCAGTGCCTAACTACCCTTTTGGTGAACGCATTTTCCCTCATATCCAATCGAAACATCCCCTGGCACAACTTGATGCTTCTCATCCTGTCACTTGTTACCTGGGAAAACAGACCGACCCCCACCTCGCTACAACCTCCTGTCAGGTAGTTGTAGAGAACGATAAGGTCTCCCCTCAGCCTCCTTTTCTCCAGGCTAAACAACCCCAGTTCCCTCAGCCGCTCCTCATAAGACTTGTGCTCCAGACCCTTTACCAGCTTTGTTGCCCTTCTTTGGATGCCATATGTTAGATGTTAGAGGACCTAATTTTTGCTAGTTATTCTGTTCATTGGAAACAGCTTGGTCAACAGAAACAGACTAGTCAGTATTTGTATTTTGTACTTGTAGCTAATCAATTCCTCTTAATTTCCAGCACCCTTACGAAAACTGAAAGGAATATAACTTTGCTTTTTACTTGATTTCAGAGTTAGGGAATAATGATATTGAATCACCTTTTGTTAATGTTTAAGTTAAATTTTAAAGCATAGTTTGAACTCAGCTTAACCTGCCTCCATGAAAAAGTTAAAGGGAATTTTTAATAAAATATCATGTCATTCATGCTGTCATTGTGACTGCTTAGTCTTCATCAGAATATAGGAATAGTATTGCATATCATGATTTTAGGTTACACAACAAGGCTTTACAAATATGCTTGACAGTCAGAGGGAATAATGAATTTTTATCCAAGCAGGGACTTTCCTAAGGAAGAAAAGGAGGGAAACGGCCAGTGGGAGAGAACAGGTCAAAGGAAGCATTAGCATCACTCTCAGCAGTGTGTTCATTATACCACACAAGGGTAAGCAGCTGCCTGACTGTGTAGGTTCTCCTTTCCATCCACATTATGGATGCATCTGGCCCTGTTTTCCTCTACATCCAGAGCAAATCACCTCAGTTACAATTATTTATAGCTCAGTAACCTCTCTGCAACGAAGGCCATTGTCCACGCTCTTCGCTGGCTAAATCTACAGTGCTCTGAATGCTTCAGACTGACTATGTCTCTGGTATGTTCAGAGACCTGTTTGCATTCTTTCCATTTTCTGCCCCCAGACTGCCTGCAGGCAGGGTTTTCATGCATATTTACTGATGCAGTTGGGGTCATGGCTTTGAAGTCTACATGCGATATTTTATGTCACAAAAGGTAGGTTCTGTTTATAGCTTAATCTCTTGCACATAATTGTGAATTAGTAAGAACTGTTCCAAAGAAATGGAGTTGAAAGAAATGGATATGTGTTAGAAATCAATCTCTTTATCTTTATTCACCCATAAAGACACAACACGAGATGATCTCTGCTTGTATTGTTTTCCTTCATCACAGGCAGGTGTTCTTTTAACATAGAGGGGAAAGAATTTCTTGTGATTAGTCTGTATTTGACAGTGTAATCAACTTGATAGAAGCTCTTACAGGTTTCTTATACGGAAAAGGAAGTTAATTCATGAATACTGTTTTCCAAGTCGATAGGACCACTTGTAGCATAAACATTTTCTCCTGTAAGAGATCAAAGTCTGGATCTACATTTCAGCTACTTTCATCTCCTGTTGCTTTTCATTGTGACTTTATTCATTTTTTTCCTTGCACTGTGGGTGTGCTCTCTCATTCATTTGGTGGAAAACATTCAAGTATTTCAGCTGAAGATGTTATTTGCCACAGACACCGGTGAGCTTAATTCTGTAGCAGCAGTGAACCTCACAGTGTATCTTGTCCCTGGTTCATTGCCTTATTTGGTGATGCTTGATTAGCTTTCTTAATAGACTTCATGTGGTAAATTGTTTGACTTGACTTGCCTCAGGTTCTAATGGTGCTGCACTTTTATGGGGAAGCCCTGATTATGTAGCAAGCCTCTTAAATCTTTGTCCCTGTAAAGGTCAGATCTCTCTATTTTCATTATCTGAGGAATTCCACAAAATAACTCACTCAACAGAGGGACTTTATAAAACACACTGGTTTTCATAGTAGGCATTGGGCATTCACTGCAATCCGTATTCTATCCTTGGCCTCTGAGGTTTCCTCATTCCCAGTTCAGTGGGGAAACAAAATGCATTCAGCCTTTATTCTTGTGCAAAAATGCACCGGACCTTTATAGTGTCTTTAATAATCCTCAGTGCTAAATATGTGCGTGCTGGACCAAATGTAAGTGGAGGTACAGCTGGACACCTGAGTCTCAGTGTTAGCAGTTGTGTTTGTGCTTGCTGTTGCTTTTTTCTTGCCATCATTAAAAGAAAAAAAAAAAGCCTAGAAATTGTTGGTGCTTTGATTTTGCTCAGGTCAAGGGCCTGCTTTCCAAAGGATGGGTAGAAGGTGGACACCTGGAACTTCAATGTCTTGAGTCATTAATTATTTAAAAAATGTTTATGTTATATTTTCTCTTGGTCTTGTTGATTGAGCAGATGATTACATAGATGTTGCCTGCTGAAGCTCCTGTATCAACTGAACTCATCTCCTGTGAATTCTCCTACAGGTCACTCTGGCAAACTCTTACATGGAAAAGCTCAGGCTGATCATCCACAAATCTCATGGAAAAAAATAAATGAGGCAGACTCTTACATACTGAAAGGAAAAACCCCTGGAGTTTCCCATGATTGTAGGACATAACTTACACTTCCAGTGGTCCCTTGACAAACAGAATGAAGCAATGAACTGATATAATAGAGAGTTTAATGCATTTGGGTAATATTTATTATACTTTTAAAAGCTTATTGGAGGGGAGAAGTGATTCTGTGAAGGGGCATCTTGCCTTAGATATGAAACAGCCTGACAGGGAGACAGAATACTTCAAAGAATACTGGAGGGCAAAATGCTATCACCTCTGAGATAACCTGCCTGATGGCTCTGTTATGCTTCCTGTGATGTTGAAGCATGCTGGGGAAAAGTTTGAGCAGATGTCTTGTATCCTGATGACTTCTGGATGTTGAGAACATGATGCTGTGAGTTTCCTGAACTCTCTCATGATGGGATCTCTGGGATGCAAGACTGCTTTCCTGTTAAATCCCCCAGCCCAGGATGCCCCACTAGACTTGTATACCAGATCTTGTTCGTTCCCTGTGAGAGACCCCTGCAGAAGAATAACCTTTCTGTATGTTTCCCCCTTCCAGTAACTGAAGGTGAGAAAGGTGTAATTTAGCTCTGACAATACAAAAATGGAAACAGGCAACACAATTCAATTAATCCTTTGCAGCCTTGCATGAGCCATCACAGCTCTGAAGCACACCTACAAAGCCCTGCAAGCCATAAATGGATAAGCACAGACTCTATGAACAATATGGAACATATACACACCTCCTCTGTGTATGTGTCTTTTGACATTGAACATGCACTCAACATGGGTTACAGTGTGTATCCTTTATGTGATGTGGAACATCCACCCAATCTGGAACAGTAGATGCTCTCTTTATGTGGTTAGCTATACTGTTAAAAAAAAAGGTGTGGTTATGAGGTTTAACCCTGGCCTGTTGCTTGTCCTTATGGCCTGTTCCATTGCTCCCTGTCTCTGTCCTAGGCTACTCTGAGACTCTGTCTCCAAGACAAAGCCTGGGTGTCTTTCAGGGAATGGTTTACTCCAGAGACCACTCCTGAAAGACAATAGTGGATGAGAACGGATCAGGTTTGTGTCCTTTCATCATACAAACACTGCACTGCTGTTGCAGCAGGCTTGGCACCCTCAGCCAGCCCACTGTGCCCTCACAGGCACCACAGGAGCTGCAATACATACTGTGCTTCGTGTCCTACAACTGCTATGCATGTGGTCTCACCACAGCCTTTACAGTACTTCAGATGTTTCGAACAAAGAAACCCCATGTTCAGAGCAGAGGAAACTTGTGGCCAAGAGCTGTGTGGTGTGGTCCTGGCTGGTTTCCTGTGCAAGAACCTAGTTCTAAACAATGCAGACACGAGCAGGTCTGCACCTCCTGGCATCAGAGCCAGGGATCACTCCCTGTTCCTCTTTTATTTAGCAGTATAATATTACTGCATCATATTCATCTTAGGCAGAGAAAAAGGCCAGACCAATATACAGGAAAAACAGCAACCCAATGTGGTAATTTGCATGGGGGTTAGCAAGGAGAAGTGAGGTTATCACAGTGGGCTGCAGCCAGTGACAGCCCACAGCCCTCTCGGATGAGCATGAAATCAGTCAAAGCAGCCTAAGCAGAGTGAGGGGGAGAGCTAAGAGCTGCTGGTGAAGCAGCTGATAGCTCCAGTGTGGACTCCAAGGCCAACCCAGCTGGCGCTGGATGCTAAAAATAAATGATCCATTGACAATGAGCCCAAGGCCAAAAAGAAATGTTCTTGAGTGAGATTCATCCAAGTCCAGTGGGTGGACAAACACAGCCCTGTGCACCAGAGGCTGCACAGTGTGAGAACAGATGCCTGGCTCACTTTAGGAGAGCTGTCACTCAGCACCCCTGGTCCTGGCATGGCTAGTACTGCTTCTCTCTGGGGGAGGGAAAGGTGGTGTCAGAGTCACTCTTAACCTTCAAAAGCTTTGGCTTGTAGGAAGGAGAAGTGAAATGAGCTGCTGGTGTTTGATACCAAGTGGGCCAATGGTTTAGCTTACTGAATGAAATTCAAGCACAAGCTCATTTGATCACTCTCAGACTGTGGATGCAGTTGCCACTAGCCTTAGCCCCATTGTAATGCCCCTCTGGTGCAGCTCTGTGTACTTACAAGTGTGGCACCTGTAGGGAAAATCTCAGCCATGGTCATTGTCATTGCTTTGACCTTTGGTTTTCATGTCATGTGTACCTTTAAACTTCTACCACAGTCCCAACATGGGATGTATCTAGTTCAGAGTCCAGAGGAGGCACATACCAGGACTTCTCTCTGGGGAAATTTATTTTCATTCTTCCCTGGTCTGTTAGTCTATTAATATAAAAATATTAATTATTTTGGCTACAAGTATCTGCTTTACTCTTTATGACTGTAAAATCATAATAGCAATCAACATGGAAAAGGAATCTATTTCAGATATTTCTTAAAGTTTGTCAATGTTCCTTTAATAGTTCTGTATCTTTAATTCTGCACTGATCTTCAGAGCATCTACCAGTGCATGTCAATAAAGATGGATTTAGTTTGCCCTTAGGCAAAATGTAACCTCTCTCTCACTGCATTAGCAGCCATGTGTACATGTCAGGAGCCAGTAGTATCTTTCTAAGATCCAGTAACTCAGCAGAGCTGTTACATAGATTAGTTAGCAAAAAGGAATGAAAGCAGATTGTATTTGTCAAATGATTTATTGTCTGCATGCAGTCTGGCTTGTCAAGCTCTGGTTGCTTTGCTGTCAGGTCATTTTCTTACAACAGATGGTTATACTGAATGATATCATTAAATTATGATTAACTCTAATATTGCTTTAGTTTCCTCAGTATCTTCATATGTTATGCTATAAAAATACATGCACAATTTTCCTTTCCTTCCCTTAGACCTAATGTTTTAAATTGAACAATAACAGAAATCACTGGGGAAAGATTGTTGCATGGAATAGTGACCTGTTGAAAATGGTACTGCTTCAGGCAGTAAACAATTTGACTTACTAATGAACAGATAAAATGCAAATAAAATTTGTAGTCCTTTGTCCCAGTCATGCCCAAGTGTGGAATTAAAATTCCACTAAGAAAGTTCCTTAAACTATAAGAATACTTGTGTCTTGATCTGGCTTCTCCGCTCTCTAGCTCTTCCCCATCTCCAGTATAAAGATGCTATTATCATCTCTTGCATAAATGGCTAACTAGTTTGTAATGCTTTCTCTTGATGGCACAATGCTTATTTCCAAGTCTTACAGGCTTTCTGCTGATGCCTGCTCAGCACAATGTAATGTATTGAACATGACAGCAGAAGAACATGTTGCATGATTTGATTGCTATCTTTCTGTCAAGAGAACTGCAGGCTTATTCATGCCTTGCATATATGCTGCAGTTAACAAAATAGCTGCCTTGGTGAAAAAGGTAATTATTGGCTCATTTTCTTGTTGTTATTTTTAGAACAGCACTTTCTACTCCATGTTTTTCCATTGATTAATTTCCATTCCAATATATAGACACAGGACTCTATTCTGCCAGTGTGGTAAACACAGTTCCAGCTTTCATTAATGGAATTATTGTCTCCACTTTGCTTACTCAGAAACAGTGAGACAAATTACACCTGAGCTTTCCCACCAACACTAATGACACTGCATGGCTGAAATGTGGTTAAATGCTGCTATTAAAAATCCAGCTGCTGCTCTTATGAGTCTTCTGAAAGGTTACTTTAAGCTCAAATTAAGCTCTTGCCTATACTTCTGTATATTTGAGGTAACTACTGAAATCCATTGTGTTTATAGCTAACCTGAGCTCTAGACATGCCATAGGCTGGTGAATTGGTATTTGACATCTAATTCTCCTCTCCCCTTGATTTAAGACTATTTAAGGGTAATTCAAGAATAACTGTGCTAATCTAGCTGGTACTTCAGCGGTTAAAGACCAGGGAACAAGTGGAGAAAAAAGCCATAGTTTGTTTTAATGTCTTCCATCCTTCTAAATATACTAGAACATGATCTTGTAAAGCAAAGTGAAAAACTGCATCAAAACCCAGGCATCGAGAGCAATACCCCAGTTATGCTGAAAGTGACAACCACAGGCAAAATCATTTGTGACATTATTATTGGTAGTAATGTGTATGAAGGCCCAGAGGTCCTTGTGAGGGATCAGGACATTATGATGTTGGTCAAAGAGCAGACAAAATAGTCCCTTCAGCCAAGGAATTTGCTGTTACGCCTGCTCACTATGGTGTATATACTATATACTATGAATAGTTTGACTATAGCAGACAAAGAGAGATCAAGGGTAGAAAAGACAAAATCATATCAAACCATCATGTTGAATACGAGAGACAGCAGAGAGAGTAGGCTGGTGTCCTTATCTATGGCTGGGCTGCTTTACAAGCACCCTGGCTGAAGAGCCATTCACAAGATGAAAATGTTAAAGCTTTGCAGATTTTTACAGAGAGTTCCTTTCTGGATGATGGGCAGCCTGGGAGGAAGGCGATGGTGCTTGAGCATAAATTGGATTAATGGGCAGTAAAGGCTGGCCTTTTTGGCACTGCAGACAGGAGCTGACAGCTTGAGAGCAGAAGAATTAAATTAAGACAAGTTTAAATTAAATAACTGTTTAAAGCAGCAGCAGAGGAGCTTGCTCACTCACAGATGCTGGTAGATATGCTGTCCCTCTCTCCCCCAGGTCTTCTGAGCTGCTCTACAGCTCAGTATGGCAGTACTGAGCGGATAGTAATAAATAGCTGCTTAAGGAAATGGTCCTGTTGCATCCACTGGATACCTGACCACAGGTATAACCTGCCTGGCTCCAGGAATGTTACGCATGGGGGACAGAAAGGATGCGTCTCCCTGCTGTCCACCACTTTCTCCTGCTCCAGACGATAGGGTTTTTATGTTATCACAAGTGGTTCTTTACCCAAATCAGTCACATCTCTATAGGATTCCCCCTTTACCTCTCTGCTTATATTAATCCTTCCCAACAATCTGCCAAGAAAATTACTGTAGTGAAGAGTTCAGACATTTTCCTGTTTCATATGGTTTCATGGTAGTACTCTGGGTGACTTGGCTTCAGGAGCTACTGGTGGTCTGTCAACCACAAGATTTCTTCAAAGCACATTTTTGAGAGGTCTCTGCTTCACAAGAGGGGAACGAAAAAATGTCAGAGCTTTGAGAAGGCTCTTGCAACTCTTTTGAGACCTACATCCCAGTCATCCAGCTCAGCCGTCTGTCTGCCACCCACCCTGCCCCTGTTGCTGCAGGGCTTCAGCATCTGCCAGATGGGTCAGTTCACCTTCACCACCCACCACAGTGCAGACGGGGAACTGAGGCATTGGTCGACAATGCATGGTGATGCAGGAAGATTTGCAGAACAAAACTGTGCCCTGCTTTACCAAGTGCAAAATCAGTGACCATCTTTCTTTCTCCATCTTTTCAAGGTGCTTCCCTAGAGCCCTGGCCACAGCTCCTGCTCTGCTCTCATGAATATGTGCTGACTTACTCCCAGCCTTGCTCAGGGCAGTCTCTTCCAAATTCCAAGCAGCCCTGCATTTTAAGTAACCAGAAGTATGCCTGGAATACATGTAGACACACTTACACTGTCTTCAGCAAGAAGGTAGCTGTGGCAGCAGAGTCTGTACAAGTCACCACCTGGGAACACACTGGAGAGGTTAGCCTGAGCAGAACTGAGCCAGATTAAAGCTAGCCTGGGTAAGCCTGCACATCTCCTCTGATTTTGAAGTTAGCCAGAGCCATCTGTACTACCAAAGTAAAGCAATGAGGCCATCACAGCTGTCTTCAAGGGCCAGTTCACATTCTTCAGGGAGAATCAGTGCAATGGGCTGCAGACTGATTGCATGAGCGAAACCGGTGTGTGCTTCAATACAACCATAAATTTTACCCTACAAAAGCCTCACTGCACAGTGTGTGGGTGGCTGCAGCTGGTGTTGAGCTGGGCTTCACTTGATTTGCCTCAAAGAGGGGTTGATGGCAGGATAGGAAGGATTAGTCACACACATACAGCCTGAATGTTAGAGCTGCTAATTTATCATGGCTCTTCTTTCAGCCCCAAAACGGGAGCCATTCAGCATGGAGAATTTGTGAGATAGATAGTCTCATACTCTAAAAAATTGCCCTACAGCACCTGTATAGTTTTCTCACCTAAAAGCTGTTTCTGGTGCTCTGTGTGTGGTTATTGGCAGGACAGGAGACTTCACAGGAGAGTGCCAGGCAGGTTTAAACAGGCCCCCAGTGAAAAACATGATTGTTGTTCTTCTGCCTCCATGTTGTACGTCAGACTTTAAATGGTTAATATCATCCTTGCTGGAATAAAAATATTTGCAGCAAAAAACCCATGCTCTATCTAATCAGCCTCAATGAAAGTGCTTTCAGCAGTGACCCTCTTTCCAAACACAATGAAATTGCTCAGAGACCTTGTTATTTTCAAACGAACTCCTGCTTGTTTATTATTATTTTTAATGCAAGCAATCCAAGTTTCTAGGGATAGTGTTGAAGGCAGCATGAAATGCTTTCATAAATAAAAATGAAATTTGTGAAATGCTTCCATAAATACACAAACAAAAGTGCTAATTAATGTAAAAATGTTATTCTCCTAAATGGCTTGGAATAAAAGATGATCCTCAAAAAAAAGCTCATAAAAATTATTATTGCAGCTGTGCCCCATCACCTCTCTCTGGGCAAGGCACTCCTCAACGGAAGGAAAAATTTAATCTCTGGCCCAGCTCATGAAAAGTCATGGGCATGTCACTTTGGGATAGCATTACATTTGTGTAAATTGCTGTGGAACAAAAAGTTTCCATGAGAGATGCCCATCCTATCTGACTGTGAGTGCGCAGATCTCTAAGTGACCTAGGCACTGCTCCGTTTCGAACCAGTAGAATGAAAAAGTAAATTTAGGGAGCAATTAATCTGACATATTCTGGAGAGTTACTTTAGGATGAGAAGAACTGAGTGAATGAGCCCTGGGTGACTAACTTAAATGTAAACACGGGTAAAAGACGTATACATTTGATCAGATGAATCTTATCCCTTATGTCAGCCACTCAGTTGTTGTCTCCACTTGCCTTTATCACATGGTCCTCTTCAATAAACACAAGGTAGCTCAGCCCTTTTTTTTTTAAGGGCTAAAATTCCTCAGATCATCCTGTGTTTACTGTAGGGTCCTACTGAGGAGGAACATCTACAGGGACAATTATTACAAAGCAACTGATTTATGGCTACTTTTGATCCTAAAGTAACTTGCTTGTGAATGATAACCCCAAATCTGGCTGGTTACACATGGTATGTTTGTGCCCTTTGGATTCAGGGTGAGGTTTGCGGTATGGATTTGATCATTGCTCTGAATCTGTCAGAAGGGAAATCTGAATATGGATTTCTTGCATATGAATCATTTTCTGGATATGGCTTTCAATCTCCGTTGCTGACTTGGGTGGTCAGCACATGTAGCTTGGGGGGGAATTCATCTGAGAAGCTATGGCTGTGAGCAACGCAGATGCACATCTGAGCAAGTCATGCTGGACTCCCCTTATAAGTGAATGGACAGCTAGCTGATATTGCCAATGGTGTCTAGATTATGAGTCATCTTATCCCAGAGTAGATGTCTACCTTTGGCCAGATAAACCTCACCCAAGCTCCACTGACTGCGTTTATATTTCTGTTGAGTGTAATGGGAGCTGGACAGCTGAGGCACTGACATCTGTATCAGAGACATAGTCAGACGTGAGGAACTTCATCCTAGCATCTCAGTTAAGCACTAAAAGCATGGTGAGATTAATCTAGCCAAGAATGGGAATTTGGGATGAGTAATATGAACATCATGTACCTCCTGCCTCCCACCATTAGGTCTCCCCACACAAAGCTACTTCAGGTGCTCTTTTTGGTTTGTAGAGAAAGGTACTCTATCTGCTGGAAGAAAAAGTGGGCACAATCCAAATTCCAAATTAATCCATTATTCCTGGGTATTTTTTAAAAAAAATAACTGCCTTTTAAAGACATGGCAGTATGTCTTAGGGACATTTGTCCCTTCCTGTGAGAGAGTGACACATATTTCGCAAGCTAACCCAGACAAGTTTAGGATGTTTGTTACATTGTGAACCCTGCCCTGCTCTTGCATTTTCTTGTAGTTATCGTAGTGTACCATACCTCTCTTTTCTCATGCAGCCATATTTTCTGGTACGCATTCAACATAGACTTTTGACTAGAAATCTGAAGAAGAGCTGGAAGCATTAGCAGACATGTTGAGAGTGGCTGATGTGGGGCAAAGAGTACTGAATATTTTGAACTGATTATTTCTTAACTCAGACCTGATGGTCCTGGTAAACATAGACAAGGTGAGGTAAGTTGTTGACACTGAAACATAATTACCAGAAAACAACAGTCTGCAGTTAATGCGGTCCTGAGAAGCCACCCTACAACACAATGAAGAGATCTCCTACCTTGACAGAAAAGCAGCCATATCATTTTCAAGAAAGTGTTCTCTAAAATGATGCAAATAGCAATGAGCGTTTAGAAATGTTAAGAGTTTTGCCAGTACTATGGTTGCAAAAGAGAAAAAAGAAATATTGGCCTCAAGAATGAGGTTCTGTGTGACTGAACCAGCTTCAACAGAAATAAATACTATTTTTGCATACCACACCGAGATTTAATACACAGAAAATTTCTTTTTTTTTTTTGCAAAAGGAACAGAAGAAGGTTTGCCTGACCTTCTGAAAGTCATTGATCTCTACAATAGTCTTACGTTCATAATGACATTTTGCCCTAAGGGCATGAACGTACCACAGGGACTCTTTTGAACTGCTTCAGGGACAGTCAGAGATGAAGAGTTATTTTCTCCAATTGGAGTAGTTTAAAATACAGCTGACCAGGCAAAAGAAATCTCCTGTTTAAAACTGTCCCAGAACTTATATTTCAATATGATCTGTGACTAAGTGATGTTGTCAGTAGATCATAAAACATCTTTTTAATTGAAAATGAGAATGCTGGGGTTTGATTAAAGTATCTGCACAGATCCAGCTAACGAGTGAACAGCTGCAAGTGAGATGCCAGTCCAATAAAAACAGAAGCAGTTCCAAAAGTGATGTTTCTAAAGACTTGCTGCCCAAATAAGTGTTTCTGCCAAGCAGCTTAGCTATAATGTCTAGCATGCAGCTATATGCTGTGGGAAAAAAAGAAGACCCTGAAAATCATTTACTGACAGTGTACCATCCACAATTTTAAAAATAGAGAGTCCTGGACTTGCTAATTTTTCTCTTTCCTCACTGTTTAAAATCAGATTACTCACCTGTTTTTTTGTGAGCTTTTGCAACTCCTTGAAGACAGTTTGTCAAGCTCAAAATCAGAAAGCGGGACACTGGTAAATGTGTGGCAAATACATGGAGCTATTGACCTGCTCTTAATGCAAATGATGAGTCCTTACCCTTGACAGACACAACAGACTTCCCCATCGAAGCTGCAATCGTTTCCCGTCCTCCTAGATACCCCCAGCATGAGGGGACAGGTCCTAAATTCAAATGCAAAGAGTCTGAACACAGAGTCTATGAATGTGATATGGAGACAATCACACTGATGTATTTTCACTGTTACAGCTGCAAAAAAGATTTACAAAAAGTGTAGTAGGTATGGTTGAAAAGGTTTCTGGGAGGGCACATCAGTCAAATTAGAAACATTCTGTAGGAAGGTGCTCATCTAGCTATAATTTTCAGAGGAGAAACCATTTGCCTCAAAATAAGTGGTATTTCACTGTGATTATCTCATGCTGATTCTCATTTGAACACCTAACTAAAAACCTAAACATATATTCATCATTTTTCTTTAACATAATGTAGTATTTGGATGCTGCAAAACAAAACATTTTAACATGATCATTCCACTACAGAAAGAAGTATGGCATGTCCAGTTTGTGATATAATTGAACTGCTGCCTTTCCGAAAAGTGCTTCTGAAATACTGGCATTCTGATTGACAGAAATATTTTTCTGTATTGGCTTTGCATGGCAAGATTTTGATAGTGGGGGGGATACAGGGGTGGCTTCTGTGACAAGCTGCCAGAAGCTTCCCCTGGGTCCGATAGAGCCAACGCCAGCCGGCTTCAAGACAGACCCGCCGCTGGCCAAGGCTGAGCCCATCAGCAACGGGGTAGCACCTCTGGGATAACGTATTCAATAAGGGGAAAAAGCTGCTGTGCAACAGCAATTGCAGCCGGAGAGAGGAGTGAGAAAATGTGAAACAACTCTGCAGACACCAAGGTCAGTGAGGAAGGAGTGGGAGGAGGTGCTCCAGGCACTGGAGCAGAGATTCCCCTGCAGCCCATGGTGAAGACCATGGTGAGGCAGGCTGTTCCCCTGCAGCCCAAGGAGGTCCACGGTGGAGCAGATATCCACCTGCAGCCTGTGGAGGATCCCACACCGGAGTAGGTGGATGCCCGAAGAAGGCTGTGACCCCGTGGGAAGCCCACACTGGAGCAGGCCCCTTGCAGGACCTGTGGCCCCATGGAGAGAGGAGCCCAGGCTGGAGCAGGTTTGCTGGCAGGACTTGTGACCCCGTGGGGGACCCACACTGGAGCAGTTCATGAAGAGCTGCACCCTGTGGGAAGGACTCACGATGGAGAAGTTCACGGAGGACTGTCTGCTGTGGGAGGGACCCCAGGCTGGAGCAGGGGAAGCGTGTGAAGAGTCCTTCCCCTGAGGAGCAAGGAGCGGCAGAGACAGCGTGTGATGAACTGACCCCAACCTCCATTCCCTGTCCCCCTGTGCTGCTTGGGCAGGAGGAGGTAGAGAAAATTGGGAGAAAAGTTGAGCCCAGGAAGAATGGAGGGGTGGGGGAAGGTGTTTTAAGATTTAGGTTTTACTTCTTATTATTCTACTCTGATTTGATTGGTAATGAATTGAACTAATTTTCCCTAAGTTGAGTTTGTTCTGCCTGTGACGGTAATTGCTGTGTGATCCCCCTGTCCTTATCTTGACCCATGAGATTTTCGTTCTATTTTCTTTCCCTGTCCAGCTGAGGAGGGGAGTGATAGAGCAGCTTGGTGGGCACCTGGTGTCCAGCCAGGGTCAACCCAATACAATGCTACTCCAAAATGTGACACTATACAGGAAGACCAGAGCTATGGTAGAGAAATGATGTCCACAAAAATGATGGCCAACCTCACTTGGTGGTGTAATACACTGATTTGCTTCAGGTTGTTTTGGGAAGCTTCTTCCACAGCTGCAAGTTCAGTATGAATGGACAGTCATGTGCAGTTGATAGAATCTAGGTCTTATATACAAAGAGTTAAGATTCATGACCTGTGTTGGTTATTTTCTTTTTGAAGCCAGAGTTTTTAAGCTAGGCTTTTTTAGAGTAAATGGTAATAGCGGGAGTTCTCTATGATCTGCATATAGACTGGATCAATGTCTTATCAAGATGATAAAAGTTTTTAGACGCAATAAATCACTGCTTTCTAGAACAACTAGTCTTAGTGACACTGAAGAAAGGATGTCATTCTGAATTTGGTCTTGAAGAACCAAATTCAAGAGATAGAAAGGAAGAGGCAGTCTGTAAGAGTGATCACAGTACAATTAGATATACCACTGTGGAGAGAGAGAGAAAGTCAAATATAGCACATAGAGAACTATATAAAAATGAGGCAATTAGTAAAAAGAAAGAAATTAAAGTCTACCAAGCAATAAGCCTCCAGGCAGTCTAATGTCTGTTCAAAAGTACTTTTAGAAGCCCAGGTAAACTCTCTGCCACAAATCAAAAAGAAAACAAAGCAGTCTGATAAAAGTGCTGAACAGCTTCATAGGAAATACAAGGAGGCTCTCCCACAGAAAATGCTGGTATTTTAAAAAGGGAAATCTAACCAAATACAGAGAAGAGAAAAACCATGGCAGGTCAAAAGTAATCAGGAAATCAAGAAAGCTAAAAAAAAGAATTTGAAGAGCACCTTGCAAATGATGCTTCACCTGAGAGCAAAATTTTATTTAAATACAAGACAAAAAGGAAACCAGCTAGGAAAGTGGTGAGCTTGGTTGATGACCATGGTGTCAAAGGGGTACTAAGATGTGATAAGGATAGGGTAGAGACACTTGATAAGTTCTTTGTATTGGTCTTAACTGTGAAAGATGCTGGGGAGGTTCCTGAACTTGCTATTCTTCCTGTTCCTTGCTATTCTTCATAGCAGATCAGTCAGAGGAGCTACACTTATTTTAGGTAAATACACATGAAGTATTAGACCAAAAAGATATGTCAAAATTTCCAGTCTGACTCTTATTTACAAGGACTTCTATCATCAGCAAGAGGTAGGAGTTGGAAGGAAAGAAGAAGATCATGAGGTGCACAGCTTGTTGGGAAGGCATCAGCAGGGCTCCTGTAATGGGAAATCCTGCCTCACCAGGCTGCTGCTGCTCTACCACAGTTTCAGCAAGTGTATGAGTGAAGGAGACCCAGTGCACACAAGAAATGTAGGTTTTCAAAAGACCTTTGACAAGATTCTGCAGCAAAAGTTTATTCAGGTTATGAAGTTGTTATGAGTTTGGGAAGGAAGGTTCTTCTATGAATTTAAAGTTGATTAAAGGATAAGAAAAACAGAGCAGGGCTTAGTGGTTTTCAGGCTGGATAAGACTCAGCAGTGGGGCCTACTGTGGATCAGTGCTGAGACCAGTTTTATTCAATACCTCATCAATGACCCAAAAAAGAGAACATGTGGTGAAATCTCAAAATATGAGGATGGTGTTAAAATCTTTCAGGCAGCCAAAAGCTGCATCAATGATGAGGAATTACATCAGGACTTCACAAAACTGAATGGTCAAAAAGGGGACAGATGAACTTTGGTGTAGATAAACATAAGGTAATGTATCCAGAGAAAAATAATCTAAACCAAGCTTGCATAGTGCTGAACTTTAAAAAATCATGCAGGCAGAGGAAAAAGTAAAAGCAGAACTGCTAGCCCCCAAATCTGGCAACACTAGAACTGGAAAGTATTTGCTGAAACTAGCAGGAGATGGACCTAAAACAGGTTTAAAAAAAAAGTACAGCTTCTGGGACTTGCTACCACAGGAGGCTTTGGAGGCAAATTATACCAGAATATTAAAAAATGCAAATTCATGGACAACACAGATCCAGAACAAATACTAAATGAAGGAGATGGAGATGACCCCCTAACATGTCAGCAGAACCATTTTAAGTGCTGAAGGAAACCATGGAGAGAGGCCAGGCTTTTGCTTTCTCCTCAAACAGTACCTTTTTCTACCAGTGTCATAGACAGATCTAGTATTGACCTATACATGTATATTTGGCATTTCTTACATTCTTAGTTCTCATAATCCATTATTTTAAGGATTTACTAACCCCAAGAATAACAGTTCAACAGGTAGGAAGGTGGATAAGGGAAAAGAGATGATAAGTGCTCTTTAGGAAGCAGGGGGGAAACCATGAACTCTAAAAATGTAAAATGCCAATGAGTACGTCAAATATACTCATTTAACTACACATTGTCTCTAAAATTTATTCACTAAGGCCCTAATTGAAGGATAGAAAATCAGTTATGTGATGTCTCTTCATGTTTTCTCTCTGTCTTTTATCTGGGAGTTAAGTTATATAATTACTGACCACTTCAAAAGCTAAACTTTCTGAATAATTCATAAAACACGGCAACATGAGGCAAGGTTAGTGGAGTCTGTGGATATCTCTACATATCAAAAAACAGGCATAGAACTCTGATAAATAAAGGGATGGCATTATATCTGAAGAAACACCAGAGGAAGATAAAATACACAGCTGGAAAAGGAAAAAAAACATGAACAACTGGCATTGCCCAGAAATCACTATCCTCTCAAGGATTTGGCACCATGGTGATTGGTAAAAAAAATAGTAAGTGCAATTATTTTCAACTCACATAATTTTTAATTGGTTGACATGGCTAAATCCTTGACAGAATAATGAATTAAAGCCAAAAGCAATCTTTATCTGTCAGTTTGATTGCACACCTTTAACAGAGAAGTGATCCCATTGCCACAGTTTTAGAAATACATCAAAAAATTGTGCTCAAAGTAAAAGCTTCAGCTTTTTCTTTTTTTTTTTCCCTTTCAAAATTTAAAGCACCGCTAAATGCAAGGTGTATTCAGCTCCTGCAGATCTGGTGCTTTTGCTATCAAAATGCAGGGCGCTAAGCAACAGCTGAATATTCTGGGCACAGGACTGGGAGATGGGAAACTTATTCGACTCTTTGCTTCCACATCAAATCATTCTGGTCTTAAAAGTCACTCAGAGCCTTGACCTTACTTCTGATGCAACCAATGGCACAACCTGACAATGATATAAAATACAAATCTTAAATATTTTGCCTATGTAAGGCAGAAATAAAAAATATACCATCACAAATGACTCAATAAGAACAATCAGCAAATACTTGGTCGTAATTTTTATTTTTATTATTAAGAAACTATAATATTGATGACATCATTAGGGGTTATGATTCTTTCATTTTAATTTTATATTACCAGTTGAGAAGTATACAGTAGGCAGTGAACTGCTAAAGGAAAAATTAAGGGAACTGAACTGTTTTGAAGCTCCTGCACACAGGGAATACTGGGTTGCTTTGCCTTTAATTTGTTGCCACATTCATGAACCCAACAGTCCAATGATCCTACAACGTAGATGAGTGCATTTTATACCATATCTAAATGGGTAGAGGGAGACTTCCAGATTTCTCCCCAAGATGCATGTGCTTATGACACCCAATATTGAGTACTGGGAACAGGAATGGACCTACATGAACTTGGTTAGGCTAAGTCCTCTTCATCAGCAAGGAAATTTCTAGCTCATTTTGTAGGGACATGGACTTGGAGACTCTGCAAACTGGTTAATATTTCTCAGTGATGGAGATTGCTGCCTATAGTTGAGAAAGAAAAAAAACGCTCATCTGCTTCTGAGGTGGGACTTATCATGTGCAAAGCTACATTGAAAATGAAGTTCTCTCATATGCCTCTTGCTCTGCAAGCTCTTCAGAGACATGGCAGGCAAGCAAAGAAGACATCATTGCTGTTATTTCTCCTTTAAAAGGAGATCTTCTGCTCCAACAAGTGCTGAGGACTCCACAGCTGGACACGGTACTCCAGGTGGGTTCTCACCAGAGCGGAGTAGAGGGGCAGAATCACCTCCCTCAGCCTGCTGGCCATGCTTCTTTTGATGCAGCCCAGGATACAGCTGGCTTTCTGGGCTGTGAGTGCACATTGCCGGCTCATGTCCAGCTTTTCATCCACCAATAACCCCAAGTGTTTCTCCACAGTGCTGCTCTCAATCCCTTCATCCCCCAGCCTCTATTGATATCAGAAGTTGCACCAGCTCAGGTGCAGGACCCTGCACTTGGCCTTGTTGAACCACCTGAGGTTCACACAGGCCCCCTTCTCGAGCTTGTCCAGGTCCCTCTGGATGGCATCCCATCCCTCAGGCATGTCAGCTGCACCACTCAGCTTGGTGTTGTCCGCAAACTTGCTGAGGTTGCACTCAATCCCACTGTCTGTGTCATTGATGAAAATATTAAGCAGTCCTCATTCCAATATGGACCCCTGAGGGTCATCACTCATCACTGACCTCCATCTGGACATTGAGTCATTGACCACCACCCTCTGGATGTGACCATCCAACCAATTCCTCATCCACCAAACAGTCCACCCATCATAATCCCTATCTCTCCAATGTAGAGAGAAGGATGTTGTGGGGGACCGTGTCAAAGGCCTTAGAGAAATCTGGAGAGACAACATCCATAGTTCTTCCCTTGTCCACTGATGTAGTCACTCTATCATAGAAAGCCCCTAGGTTGGTCAGGCAGGAGTTGGCCTTGGTGAAGCCTTGCTGGCTGTCTCAAATCACCTCCCTGTCCTCCATGTGCCTTAGCATAGCTTCTAGGAGGATCTCTGCCATGATCTTCCCAGGTCCAGAGGTGAGTCTGACAGGTCAGTACTTCCCAGGGTCCCCCTTTCTACCCTTTTTAAAAATTAGTGCAATGTTTCCCATTTTTCGAGTCCCCAGGGGCTTCACTGGAGTGCCATGTCTTTTCAAATATCATGGAGAGTGGCTTGGTAACTACATCAGCCAATTCCCTCAGGACTCTGGGATGCATCTGGTCAGGTCCCATAGACTTATGTATGTTCAGGTTCCTCAGGTGGTCGCGAACTTGATCTTCTCTTACAGTAGGAGGGACTTTGCTCCCCTAGTCCCTGTCTTGCTCTCCATCCACTGGAGAGGTGTGGGAAGAGAGGCTCAAAGGGAAGACTGAGGCAAAGAAGTTGTTGAGTACCTCACCTTCTCCTTGTCTGTTGTTACCAGTTTGCCAGTGTTGTGGTTTAAGCCCAGCCAGCAACTAAGCACCACACAGCCACAAGCTCACTCCTTGCCCCCTGGGGGGATAGGGAGGGGAATCAGAAAAGTAAAAGTGAGAAAACTCGTGGGTTGAGACAAGAACAATTTAATAATTGAAATAAAATAAAGTAAAATAGTAGTAGTAGTAGTAATAATAATAATGATAATAATAATAATATACAAAACAAGTGATTCACAGTGCAATTGCTCACCACCCACTGACCAATTCCCAGCCCGTCCCTGAGCAGCGGTCCCCCCTTCCTGGCTAACTCCCCCCAGTTTATATTGAGCGTGATGTCATATGGTATGGAACAGCCCTTTGGCCAGTCTGGGTCAGCTGTCCTGGCTGTGCTCTCTTCCAGCTTCTGTGCACCTGGCAGAGCATGGGAAGCTAAAATGTCCTTGACTAGTGTAAGCACTACTAAAACATCAGTGTGTTATCAACTTTATTCTCATACTAAATCCAAAACACAGCACTATTCCAGCTACTAGAAAGAAAATTAACTCTATCCCAGCTGAAAGCAGGACAGCCAGCCTTGCTCATCAGGGTGGGTAAACTTTCTTTGACTTCCTTTTCTGGCTGACATACCTGTAGAAGCCCTTATTATTATTCTTTGCATCCCTTGCCAAGTTCAGCTCCAGCCACGCCTTGGCCTTCCTGACCCCGTCTCTACATAACTGGGCAGTGACCCTGTACTCTTCCCAGGATACTTGTCCCTGCTTCCACTGCCTGTGCATTTCCTCTTGCCTTTAGTTTGACCAGCAGGTCTTAACTCAGCCATGCTGGTCTCTTGCTGTCCTTGCCTAATTTCTTACGCCTGGGTATCAAGGGCCCTTACACTCTATGGGAAGTGTCATTAAAGATCTGCAAGCTCTGCTCCACTCCCTTGTCCCTGAGGGCAGTTTCCCAGGGGGTCCTATTGACTAACTCCCTGAAGAGCTGGAAGTTTGCTTTCCTAAAATTCAGGGTCCTGACTTTGCTCTTCGCGTGACCCATATCCCTCAGGACTGAGAACTCCACCAGTGCGTAATCACTGTGGCCCAGGCTGCCTCCAATCTTGACGTCACCAGTTAGCTCACCTGCGTTGGTGACCATCAAGTCCAGTATTGCATCGTCTCTGGTAGGGCTGTCTATTACCTGGCTTAAGAGGTTATCCTCAATGCATTCCAGGAGTCTCCTGGATTGCCTATAGCTCACTGTGCTACTTTTCCAGCAGATGTTGGGGTGGTTGAGGTCCCCCAGCAGGACAAGAGCCTACGAGCATGATGCCTCATGTAGCTGGGTTATGAAGGCTTTGTCAATAGGCTCCCCTTGATTGGGCGGCAACAAGGTTCCCTTTGTTCCCTTGGTCTCTCATTCTTACCCATAAGCTTTCAGCCTCCTCGTGGTTATTCTTCATAGACAGCTCTTCACACTCTATCCATTTCTTGACGTAGATGGCACTGCCTCCACTCCTCCTTCCTCACCTGCTCTTTCTGAACAGCTTGTAGCCATCGATAGCTGCATTCCAGTCATGGGATTCATCCCACCAAGTTTCAGTAATGGCAACTAGGTCGTAACTGACTTTTGGCCTGCTTTGTGCCATTTTCCTGGTGAAACAGGGGTTTGACTGTGGTGACCAAAAACTACTATGATAGCTATCACTGATATCGCCTAAGAATTCTGTATTTGATCAAAGTTTGATATTTTAAAGAAACGAATAAAGAAACACCAGCCAGAAGCATGATCTCAAACCATAGTTTTGGACTCTGGATCTTTCACAGCATGAGAAACGTCTGTTAGCAATGTTGGCTGTGAAGAGGCAGCTCATCGACCTCAGTTCAGATTCTGACCTTTCTTCCCTTACATCTCTTTAAAGGCATTGTTTAGGGCTTCTCCAGGGAAAAGACAATTGCTTTTCTAAGCTGAAAAATCCTGGATGAAAGTCAAGCTGATGGGTCTCAGAGCTACGTCATTAGAAAGCTTATTACAGAATTTAACACTGATGTTAGCCTAAAATTCCTTTCCTTCTTGTCACTAGAGAGCAAAAGATTAATCCCGTGACAGGCTTAGAGATGAAGAAAATGTTAACTATGTCAGTATTCCTACAGGGTTGACAGATAAACTTTGGTCAGGTCTATTGTAAATACTCTGAAGTGAGGGTTGTTCACATGCTACTGTAAGATACCTGCAAAGATAAATGAAAAAACAAAGCAGTGTTATTGAGAGTTTTGTCTCATTTTCATGCTCTGATAAAACATGGACCTCCAGCTACAAATCTTCATTGATTTTAATTAGGTTTTACAGGTAACAGTCAGCTAAGCAATTGCATCAGTACTGCATACCTGAGTAGTACATTATATTGCAGTTGGAGCTCAGATTATCAGTGTCTATGCGCAAAATATTAGCCCAGGGCAATAAAGTCAGACTGTAATGGGAAACATGCAAGGAAAATAAAAGCTCTCTTTTTTCATGCCTTTAGCCTGTCACTCACAGGAAAATGCCAGACTTCCCTCAGCTTCAAGTTGTTACAGTGAATCTTCTGCCGCATCCTTGGCAGCCTCTTTCAGTCCTTTCAGGAACAAAATAAGCAATAAAGCAGCTGTTGCTTCAGATCTCTTCTGGCAGAATTCAGATTTCCAGTGATGGTTTGAAGATTCTTTCCCCCAGCTGATTCCCCTGGTTCTTTGTTTGATATTTCCTTTTTCTTCTCCTCCCTGCATTGAACATAAAGGAGGACAGGCTTTGTTTTCATTTCCTGCTGTTCTCTTTCCTGCTTTGTTTGAGCTGAAGCATAATTTTTCTTGCCACAAGCAGAGTGGGGCAGGACCACGGTGCCGGGTTGGTCCAAGCGGAGCTGGCCCCGTGCCAGGGATCAGCAGTTGGTAGGAATAAGTTAAACGACGTGTTTGTGTTTCTGTAATTCCCTTCGCCATAACCTTGTCTTGACTGCACAAGCCTTTGGTGCTCTAGCTGTTCTTCAGGACATTCTCTGCCTCTATCTATTCTCTTTTAGTTTTCCCTGTTTTGGGAGCTCCAGAGACACCACATATTTAGTGCCAAACTGGCTGCTACAGTACCCAAGCAAATTCAGGCAGAGCTCAGGCATGACCACCCTGTACAGCCCAAACGATCTCTCAGACTTTCTAAAGCTGTCAGCACAGCAACTGCTAACATTTCTTATCTTCTCTGATATCTTCCCCTCCCCAAGAAAAGGGCACCTCTTACATGCAGGCCCAGCACTACTGTATCTGAACACAGGAAGAAATTGCTCTGAAGGACCTGGCTCTGTTAGGGCAGAGCAGGATGGGTGCTGGTAGCACAACCTGTAGAGCCACATGGGTGGGATTTCTTCTATGGGAAGTCCTACAAACTGTCATTTAGGACTATTTGCTCCTTCTAGAGTTATAAAGAGCTGTTTTGTAGCTCTACAGACTACATTTAGCAGCAGCACCAGTTAACCAAGATTTTGCCCACGATTTTTTTTTCTTTTTTTTTTTTCCCCAATCCTGTGGTTGCTAGATTTCTTCGCTGATGTTATTCAGATGTTTCCTTACCCATAACAGACATTTTTAATGTGTTAATTTGTACTCACATGAGGCTTCAAGTAGGCACTCAGTGCAACATTTATGACATGCTATCTACTTACAAGGGTGGGGGATGTGCAGATGTTTCGGTCTAATCTGTCTTGGACCATGTGCCAGAGAGGAGCTTCCCAGAGGTTATCCTGGATCTGAGTTCAAATGTTTGGAACTACCTGCCCATCCCCCTTCTCATATCCCTCTCCAGCCAACATACACAAGTTTAATGGACTCTGGGTTTGTCTGGGTATGATATATCCCTTCAGCAGCTCCCCTATAATATTTACGTTTGTTTGTGGATGAAACTGAAAGGCACTGTCTCCCCTAAAATCCTGTAAATAAGTGTCTATCTGGATTAAATTATGCTAAGTAACCTGATTAGATTTACTCATACCAACTACAGTTACTCTTCCAGAGCTCTCGGGATGGTCCTCTGAGAAATATATGAACCTCTGAAATTTTCAGGGCCGGTATATGCAAATTAAGAAAAAACAAACAAACAAACAAACATGCTTTCCTCTATAACATATGCCAACGCTTATGCCTGCTTTGGTAAAACTGTTCTGTAGTTATCATTTAAATAGGCTGTGACCAACCATTTTGCCCCAGCAAGGTGAATGCACGTCCATCACTGGAAATAGAATATATCCTGGCAATTACTCAAAAGAGAAAAAAACCCTGTTGCTTGCACTGACAAGTGTGTTCATGGCATGTAATCCATACACACCACCTTCTGCTCAAATCCTTTATCAGAGTAGATTCTGCACTGGCAAAGACTCTGGAGTAAGGCTGGGCAGCCTCGTTATTTAGGTTCTTAGGTGAGGAAATGTGTCATTCGGGTCTCAAAAAATGATTATCTATATTGACTGAAATAGCATTGTATTAGCTAGAATAATTGTATTTCTCCATTACATGCCAGTGGAAAAACAGATCTTGGGATCAATTGGTAGAAACCAGTGTTTCCAGATTCAGTATGCTCGTAATTTAGGAAGCAATTCACCTCATTCTACAATAAACATCCGTTCTTTAACAGATGAATCGCACCCCAAGATCACTGCAATAGAAGCCTGGATAACTCAGATAACAGCTACAGAACACATGCCTAAACTTAGGTGAATTGAATCTAATCCCTACTTCCATGTAATGTTTTCTTCCATGGACCGGCAATGCTCTCCTAGGAAGTATTATTGCTGAGAATGTGGCAGGACCTACACATCAGGCATCTTTTTCTGTCTCTTATCTCCAGTTCTGATTCAGGGTATAACTGTTATTTTCCCCCAATGATCTCTGGTTTCAACATCACAAATGAATGAGGCTAAAATGTAGATTGAATCCTTATGCCTTGTTACCCCATCAATAGATACCCATGAGCAAGTGAGAGGTATTGTAGTGTACGCTGCAGAGGAATAACAGAGGAATGAAACCTTAAGGATGCTAAGGGGCGAGGACAACAAGAAAGACCTTTCTTGATGGAATTAGATTCAGTAAATAAGTTGTTTCTATTACTTGGTGCACTTGACACCAGTACTATCAAGACTTCTTGAGGTCAGTGTGCCCATATATGTATGTAAATCTCATACCATGAAACTAGTGACAATAATATCTCAGTGGATACCTTCCTATAAAAGTACTACTCAATAATATAATATTCTTGCCTTTATGATCAAAAAGTTTAGTGAATTGGATCAGCAAATCTTATCACATCTGATCTTTGGTTTGTTGTCTTTAAATACTAATATTAGTTTTAAATAAAATCATCTTTGTTCTTCAGCCAGGCATTCTTAAGAATGGTCATACCAAGGGACTTCTTTTATTTGATTTGGATCAAAATCTGGAAGAAATTAGCTCTTTTCTTGCACTTGACTGACAGTAAGTTTGAGTCACACTTTTTAGCCATCAGAGACATTTGTCCACCTTCACATTGTATCATGCAGGATCATATTGCTTCTTTAATTTATTCAAACTTCTTGCATTCCCTGGTTTATCATATTCTTCTCATGTACAAAGACACTCAAGCCTTCATGCCACTGACTGCTCCCACTACCTTTGTTTTCCACAGCGGATTTTCTTTGATAATGTTTCTTTTTCACTATACTACATGTTTATTTTCCCAGTGACTCATACCTTAGACTACACATAAAATATCTTCCCACACTGCATATATGGCCTGTCAAAAGCTATCATTTGCATCTCTACTTGAACAAGCAGCATACCTTTTGATGGCCTTTAATTTTAAAGGTCTATGTGAAGTTTTGTGACAGCTGAAATATAAACATGTGTTTAATGTTGTTTTCTTGGTCGGTTAAGCCTTGCTTCCATATCCTGATAGAGCCTTCAACTGCTCTCGAGCCAGCAGCCTGTCTCTAGGGAGGAAATAATAGACTAAATTAGAGTTCGCTCCCAGATAAATTAACTGCATTTTATGTTGAACAGCAAACTACATCAGCTATTAATTGTCATTGTCTAAATTCAATCATATTTTGGCAAGGTCTGAATGACTTCCTGTTCCTTTGTACGATTAAAGTTCCCTCCACTTCATACAATACCTACTTCCATTTCAGTCATAGACACTCATGTACTGAGATTCAAGTAGATTTAGCTTGTCTCTCTCTTAAACAACTCCTTTAAAACTTTGCTTAGAAGGGATCCCTAGAAAGAGAAAGTAGTCAACGTGGAAGGAAGTATATCCTTACCTTTGAATGACTACATAATGCAATGTTTGTCAAGTACACATAAATCAAAAGATTTTGTGACAGCAAAGGTTTCTGCAATTCTTTACCAGGAGCTTGGTAGCTGTACTGGATTTATGTTTATAGTCCTTGGCCTAAGAATCAAACCCAGATATACTGCATTGTGGCAGAACAGACAAAAATGTCCTAAGAAGAACCTTATTTTCTGCCCTCTTTAGTTACAGCACTGATAACATCTTCCACATCCAGAGCCAGCTGTGGGAGCTGCATCCTCTTTTGGTGGGTACCAGGATGCTCAGACCCCACCTGCTTCCCAGACTTATTTTGTCTCTGTCATCCCCACTGGCTGCTAGACCTATTGGCCATGTCAGCCTTACAGCTACAGGTACACTAGGGACTGTGGCCTTTTCAAGTGCTGCACGGCCACCCACCTAATACTGGCACTCCTACATGAGCCAACCAAAGCTTCAGAGGTTGTTTCTAGTCACACTGCTTCGTGCGACTGAATGCATTCAACTGCAGAGAAAATAACGGGAGAAAATTTCATCAAAGTTTGCATCTTTTTTCATCTTTCCTTCACAAACTGAAATGGAGATTTAATGATTCTTTACATGAACAGCCATGCGGGGTCCTGAATTATACCAGCAGGCTAAGAAACGGATGTGAAAAATAATTGTATTTCAACAGATGGCTTCTGATGTCTAATTATCAATATATGTAATGTGCAGTTTTTGTGCAAGGCCTGGTTATCTGGCTCATCCTAGCTGTTTATGTGTATCATGCGTTTCCCAGGTGCCTGTAACTACTATGGCTCAAAGGGCAGAGAACAATAAAAATGTCTATTTAAGAGCATAGCCACTCCAGACACTAATGGGCCTATGAGAGCCTTTGGCAGGCACATCTATCCAGCACTGAGAGTACCAAAAACAAGCATGGATGACAAGAATGGATTTAGCTGCCAGCTACATTTTACAAGGCCATTCATTCTTGCAAACACCTAAGACTTGTAACATGGTTTCCAGCTGTGCAAAGTAATTAATTATAATAGAACACAAATAATAATCTGTCGCTCCTCACTCACAGTAATTTTCACTTTCTAAAACCCATGTGCACCCAGTTTGTGTGGTTACTGCAAACGATGTTTAATATCCAACAGCGAGATTTAGATGAACAAACAAAACAAACAAACAAGCAGTTTAATTGACGGGGTGGTAGATGCTGATGCGTCATGCAGAGTAAGAATTTCAGGACGGCCCACACCCAGCCTGCTAGCAGAAATATTAAGGTGCCTCTGCACAGGCTGCTTTGCAGGCAGGGACAAGGCAATGGAGCCCAGCCAGGCGATGAGTGCTCCATGGTACTGCAGGAAGCAATAACAAAAGCTATTTGGACCTTCGGTGCTTCAAGAAAAACTTATTCTCTGAGCCCTAGGGCATTGAGTGAGTAGTTTTAAAGGTGCTCTCAAGTACCCGATGCTGGCGCAATACAAGACCTTACTGCAAAGGAAGGAAAAGTCCCTTTGCAGGGCCAGAGAGCCATCAGGAACATGAAGAGCTCACCTCTGTCAGCCACAGCCACTGGCTCTTGGTAATTATCTATCTGGTTTCTTCGTAACGGCAGCAGGATCAAGAAACACACAACTCACAGCAGTGCTAGAGAGGGGAAAAAAACCCAACAAAATTCTCAACCCCCTCCAAACCTGCAGGAAGTATTTGAGAGAGTGAAGTGAACGTGACACAAAAGACAACTTAAAGCCGAGAAAAGACAACTAAAGGCAAGATTTATGACTGCACCGAGAGAGGTCATAGTTACAAGCCTCAGGCATTATGGTTGTGTGTAAAGAATATGGATCTGTCTGAGGAATATCATGAAGGTACAATAAAGCAAAGAAAAAGAAAAGAAACAAGCACCAAATTGATCATCAAACATTACAGTCCGGATCTGTGCTCACTTCAGCATGACTGAGCAACTCAGCATCTCACAGCAGGCTTATTGCCATGTTTCCTCCATAAGGGAGCTGCAGCAAATCTTCTGATTTCCAAAATGTATTTTTGCTCTCTTGTTTTAACAAACAGAAGAAGATTATATGTTTCACTGCGCCAGGATGCAGACTTTCCCTTTCTGATGAGGTGCCTATTGCTTCAGTTCTTCCTTTCACACTGATATCTTATCCAACAGTTTCTGGGAGTCCTGCTGTGAATCTACAAGACCTTCTCTTTGGGCCCTTCCCTGTGTAATTTTTGGTATTATAAGTTTAGAAAAACTGAACTCGAACGCCTCTTCCCTCAGTCAGTGGTGCATCTCTCTTGAATGCACACATGCTGTTGCAGAAAGTGTAGTCCTTAAGAATTGCACCAAGCTTTGGAGCACAATTGAATTAAAAAATCAATCCCTCTGTAAAGTAAATGTGGGCAGAGTAAAAGGGATCGTTCTGAATGGCACAGTAATCAGGAGTTGATCCAGTAAGACAACAAGGTCATGTGTGTAAAATAATCTATGGAAAAATAACAGTATAATCATTATCAGCCAAGCTTTTGGAAAAGTTGGATTTAAAACTCAGGACTGATATTTTCTTTTCTCTCTAAGCAGACCTTTACTGAGACTTTGTAAACATACACAGTAACTCCTGCTATAGGCTGTTGTCTTCACTGGACATTTCCCCAGGCAACTTCACATGAAGTGTCATCAGGAGCTTACCTGGCTTCACTTCTTTACAGTCCTTCATGTTTCCAGATTAAACTTTGAAGTTCTTTTTGACAAGAACCTTTGGGAATGACTGTATCTGTCCTTAGGACTCATTCTCAGTTACATAACATACAATGAATCACCTTCATTGACCACGACTCCTGGGATACATAACACTTTGCAGTGGGCAGAGGGATGAAGACCACTGTTCCCCTGCCACGGAGTATTTTGTTTCTCACTGGTGTACTTCCTACTCTCTCAGTTTTGGCATCACAAGTGAATGAGATCCGAAGATTTGCCTCCACCTTCTTTTTAATGAGACTCATACAGGGCTGCAGTAGGCTCATTTACAGCTTTATCAAGGAATTCTCATTTTCCTGCTCTGCATTTGACTTCTGGTTGGGGTGTGAACCTCACTTACTTGTTATGCAGTTTTTGGAATGAATGGTTGCTCCAATCAACAGACCTACTTTTCCTCTGTATTTTTGAAATGTCAGAAAGGCTATGCTATTAGTCACGTCCTTTACACTTACCTCTATACCTTATATTCTGTGCATTTTTCCTCTTTCTTTTTACTCATCTGACATAACAATATGAATATATCCTTTAAAAAAAAACAGTATTGCTAGTACTTTGCAGATTAATTATCCCTTTGCCTTTGCTTCATGTATCAAATTCCTCTCCTGAATCCATGACAGAGTAACAGGAAAATGTGGATGCAAGAGCATAGTGATAACTACGCAGCACATGTGTTGTAGTGTGCACATGGCACTCACCCCTTGGGGTCCCTTCTCTTGTTTCTTAACTGAGGATAAATCTTTTTCTACATCTTCAGGGTAAGTGGTGTCTTCTGATGCTACTCAGCACATTAATCCTGGGTTTTAGGATCTTGACACTGGACTAACCAAGGGTTATTGCTTTTCCTCTGATACAGGAAAAAAAAGTCTTTTGCTGCAGAAAACAAGGATAAACTCTAAAACTAAGTTTCTCTGGCACATTGTCGAAGTGGTGACCACTGGATGGGAGCTTGCAGAGGTGATTCATTCCCAGTTGCTGTTCCACAGCAGCTGAGATGCAGACACAGCAACCTGGAGCACTGTTCCTTATTTGCAGCACATCCATTGCCTCCAGGGAACAGAACATGCTCTGCAGCTCTTGTAGCATTACCACCATGCAAAACCAAACCTAGCTGGGTGTTCCAACTGCATACATATGTTCCCTTTCTTAGAATCCAGACTTGGTCCACTTCTGTGTGTTAACATGCCAAATAAATCAGTGTGATGACTGCTTTGTTTCTACGCTTACTAGAAACGTCAGCTTCCTATGCACATTGCTGTGGACACCAGTAGCAGTTTTAGTGCCCATGGAAACATTTCTGCATTACCCCAGCCTGCACCAGTGAAAGGTGGCTGGCTAAAGGGGCTTGTGCACATAAGATTGTAGGAGCCCTAAGCTCTGTGAGTATTCCTTTTATTTTCTGAGTCTTCAGAGTTGGTAGCCATCAAAGACTCAGTATAACAAAAATGAAAAATTTATTTTAGTATATTTGTATCCTCATTAACAGTAAAAAAAATGGGGAAAATCACTCCTTCTTGTCTTCCTTCTCCCACATCATGCCACAGCTTTTCTCCTGCCTTTTTCACCCTACAGAAGTCAATTTGAGACATTGATATCCAGGTAGGGTAGTGTAAGCTGAAGGCCAGTTCAATTTCAGGCACCGCACTTGATGCTAGGTTACTCATTTCCAGAACATGACTGTTCCAGTAGAGCCCTATCTGTCCACATCATGTCAGAGGGTGATGGGAGACCTCAGAGTGCCTGGCACTGATCTGAGCTCTGGTGTCTGGGAGGAAGATTTCTTCTTATTCACCAACATTTCAGGTGCTAGTCCACTGTATAAAACATCAATAATGCTTAAAAAGATGGCCTTTTCTTGGCTGTGGCAGCAGACTTTACAGATACCCAAATTACTGCTCAGGTATGTAAAATTATGCAGTTTTGCTTTGTAGCTCAAGTTGCTCATTTATATAAAAATATAGCCTCATTTATTCTGTAAACCCCAATACTGAGCCAGACTGGGATGATATTTGTTTCTTAGCAATGACAGAGAAGAGTGCTTCCCTCCGTTCCAACACCAATTTAACCCGGCCAGCACCTGGAGCTTTGGCACAGTTATCTTAGAAAAGCTTTTCATAAAGCACAGCAATATGGAGAGAAGGTATTTTTCTATGTGTTAGTATTAGCTTGGATCATACTTCTGTGAATCATGAAGGAAAATGGAAACACAGCTGGCTAAGCATTGCCCTTTAAATGTCAGGACAGTGTGTGTGCATGTGTGTGTGTGTATATATTTATCAAGATTTAAATTTTAATTCTCTGACGTTCTCTTCACACTGTGGATTTCAGATGAGGTTATTTATAATTTGCCCAACCCATGGTTAGTTGTCAGGAATTATTCCAGAACAACTAGTTGGGCACTTATCTGTTTTGAGTTCTCTGAAGTATTTTTTTGGGGGGTTTTGCTGTTTGCATACCTCACATGTAAGATCAGGTAGACGTTTTATATTGGAAACTTCAGTCTCTGAAATATCTGCTTGGGAGTCACCCCTGAGCTTCGGTAAAAAACTCCTGCTTGCTTGAGCAGTTGATCTGAACTTTCTGCCAGCTTTCCTAAGAGCTTCAATATCATAGCTTCATAAGTTTAAGTTAGGATGGGGGACCATTTACTTTAGAGCTTTCATAAACTTCTGGTTGTGAAAACTTCTGTCTTTCTATGCAACAGAGATTTTCCATGACGGTCTTTGGAGACATGATGCTCTCAGTGAGACTGCTGAGGTCTCTTGCACAACAGGATCTCCAGGTCTGCAATACAGGTGAAGAGCAAATGCTGCAGATGGGCATACTCTGCAGTCCCAATCACCAGATCATGGATTTTAGAGCATCGCAGACTTTGCATTCCCCACCAGCTACCATTACTAGCTGGTTAGATTGTCAGACCAGCAGCTGGCCTTTTTCATAATTTTCCATGGAGGAAAGAACTCCATTATCTTGTACCAAAGAAAATTCTTTTCCTTAAAGCGGAGTACTTGCTATGACTATTGGAAAAATATCTCCTTGGTCCGTAATCTGATGCCTTGCTGGAATCTCTCGCAGGTCAAGAGTAAATAGGCAGGTAGGTATTTTATGATGAAATTGTATGATTGCTTCCACGTGCCACCAAAGAAATTTTTGCTTCAGCTCTACAGGAAAATCACAGAATCGTTTAGACTGAAAGGGAAATCCTGAGGTCATCTAGTCCAACCGGCCAGCTCAGGCAGCATCAGCTAGAGCAGGTTGCCCAGGACTGTGTCCAGATGGGTTTTGAATATCAGTTTTCTTCAGATGGAGACTCCACAATAAATGAAGAATTAAAACTAGAAGCAGCAAGTTAGGCCAGAATCTAACTCCTTCCCATTCTGTCATATCTTCTACACTACAACACAAGAAAGAAAGAGAGAAGATTTCCTCTGTGGATTCATTTATATTAACTATTTTTCTTTGTTTTCTGACTTACATACTTCTGTTTATGAAAGTTATCTGTTTCAGCAGTGGAAGAAGTTGTTTTCTGTATATAAATCTGTGTGGATGTTTAAACTTGCCAAGTGTTTCAGAATCCTTTGGGATGAAAGGTACTATATAAATGTAAAATACACTGTTATTATTTATTATTTTTCTACACATGGTAAGTGCTTCTGGGATGTTCTGTTGTAGTTGTTGTGATGGTGTTACGTGACCTGGCATTGCATCTTGCCACAGCACACAAAGATTTATTTCTGAAGAAATTAGATTAACACTCATCCTTCAGTTTTCCACTGACACAGTATTTGACTTTAGGTACATCTAACTTTTTTTTCCCCATCCTTATTTTGTGAGGCATGTGGAACTAACATTCTCAGAGAAATTAATGTCTTCTGTGTTTTTCCTCAGTTTTGCTCAGCGTCATGCTGAAAAAACTGTCTGGTAATTCAAAATATTAGATTTTTGCTGCATTTTGCTTGGGGATCCACACTGATGCACTAGTTTCTTGCAAAGAGAAGGAATAAAAGAAACAATAGACATTTTTACCTGGGAAAGAGTAAACACATTGGGATATCTTCTGGGTTTTGTCATCCCTGGCACACATTGAGCTGTCAGTCCCCATGCTTGTGTGCACGTGCTACAGAGGAAACCTCATGCATACTGGTTTGTATTCTCATCCCCCCCAGTAGACTCTCACTATTCTCCTTATTTTCTATGAAAGCAGAGAAAGAACTTCCACTTGCTCAACCTTGCCTATCAGCTGTGTAAAGCAGTTAATGGGATAAATTGCCAACATATTCTTTTTTTTTTTTTTTTTTTTTCCCATAAGCTTCCCCTCTGTCCTAAATCCATTTTCGGTGTTTCACATGTTATTTTTAAAATGTTCCGAGAACTACTGTTTATCTACCCAATAGTGCCTGTCTACTGCCCCTTGCAGCAGATGTATCATGCCTGGAAGCCCACAGGATTAAATGGTTAGGCACTCTGCTTGGGCTTGCGCTGACAATGAAGTTTTGCACCAGCATCTGTAGAAAGCAATGAGGTACTTGGCTTTCTCATCCCAGTCCAGGGGCAGTGAAGAAAAGGAATAGGAACACCAAGCCATTTAAAAATATGGTCATAAATGAGTTGCAAGGGTAGTCTTTTTGGCTGAAAACTACAATTTTGATGATTTCTAGAACTACAGACAAAAGCCATCTCCTGATTTTTCCTTCATTCAATGAGTTTTACACTTCTGCTTATTTTAAAAGCACTACAAAACTCCATTATCTTTGAGATCTTTCTCCTGCAATTTTCAAAGAAATCAGGTAAGGTAGAAAATTGGGTCTCTTCCAAGCAGTTAAAATGGTTCAGATTTTGCAGAAATAGAAATACCAGGATGGAAACAGTTTTATATTTGCTAGACTGGTGACATTTACAAAAAAACAACAATGCAAGAAGGGATTGAAGACAAACTGTTGCTATTTCACAGCGTATACATGGGGGTTGTGGCAGGCTTTTTATTTCTTTTTCAAGCACTGTTGTTACTCCACTTTGGAGCTGAACTGTGAAGTTTGGGAAAAAATCAGTTCACAAGAGATGTTCTCCATATGGGTATGAGACCTACTGACATAGAAAAAAACAAATCTATATTAGAAAGAAATAAATCTCTGGAAGAAAGAAGATTATGTGCAGAGCATGTAAACACCTCTTGTAAGACTTCCAGAACAGAAATTTTTTTGATGGATTCCTTTTAATAGGCTGCAGTTTGTGGAACTTGTCAGAAGTTTTCTACAGAAGTTTCTCCATCAGAAAATGCTGTTTTGCTGAATTCAGAACATTCCCTGATAATTTGTTGTTTTACAAGATTTGATTTCATAAATAATTCAAAGGAATCACTCAGAAATTGCAAGACTGTGAATTTTGTTAGAAAGGAACACCACATTTTTTAAAATTTTTAAAATGAGATTTTGATTATATTAGTATTAGCGTGCCAATATAAAATGATTTTATTTGTTTAGATGTTCAGAAAGCTCAGATTTTCAATAAAACAAGAAATATCCTTCATATACCGGTCAGGAGCATCCTAACTGTTTTTCTCTTTAAGAGATGCTTCTAAGGAGGAGGAACATTTTTATCCACCAGACATGACATTTAATTTGACAATATTAAATGCACCAATCTTATTTAAAAATTAAATGTAAAACTATCACTTTTTAACACTGCATTTTTGATCATGCAGCAGTATTATCCATCTCTTGGGGAGCTCTGTAAAATATTTAAGGAGAAGTCTTCCCATCAGATGAAGGGCAGTAATGACAAATTATCTCAGTCTCAGTGTGAATATACTCTTACTTCAGGAGAATTTAGGTTCCAAAATGCAGTTTTCAATAGCTGAGCCCTGAGGAACTACATGGATGAAATTTCCTGAATCTGCATTTTCCAGACAAAGAAGATGCCTTTATTTCCTCTTGTGAAGAAGATCCTAGGCGTGTTACTCAACTGAGGTGTTACCATTCCCATAGTGACTTTTTGCGACATATCACACGGGTGTCATTATTATGGCAGGAGTTTCTGCAACTATGATTTGCCTACATATCTAATGGTTACAGTTCTGCTGAAAAAAAATATATAAGCGTGAAAATGAGGCCTGAAAATAGGAAAATGGGTACTAATGTGTGGGGATGGGTTGTAGGAAGTCCTATATATGCTGTCCTTTAAGGATTTTTACAAATCAGAAATGCCTGGGATACCCTTATAGCTCATATGAAATGCACTCCGGTGGAGTTGGTCTACATGGACTGATGGAAAGAATAAATGGAGATGTGTGACCAGAATAAGGTGATTGTAGATCTGTGTAAGGGCAGAATTTGCTCATTATAGATAAGATAAGGGAAAAAGGAAAACGCTGAGTGCCGTCCTGGAAGGGTCTTCCCTGGCAGGTGTGAACCATGCTATCACCAGAGCCACAGTCTGGAATAAACAACTCAAGAGCTCTTTGAAGAACTTGTTGGAAGTCCTGGAAATCTTCAAGCACAGGAGCTAGTGAGGATACAGGCCAGGAGCTGTGTTCCCAATTCTTTCTACAAATACTGCTCAGGGCAGTACCTTTTATGTCACACACACTATGAAAAATAAGTATGTGTGCCCATGCTTCCTTTATGCTCTGAGAAAGAACATGAAAGTCATGGAGGAGAATGTATTATGAGACTGAAAGAGTATTTAGTTGGGAATTTACTAAAATTATACTTCTGAAGGCTGTTTTTCTTGTCATCCTCTTCACACATTCTGGCATAGGCTCTAAAACATTGAACAGAGGCATAATTATTTCAGGGCTAGAGCTGCTTGTGAATACTGGGGGGAATCCATTTATTTTCTGTCAAGCTTACCTAAAAAGGAGCGGAGTGCTCTGTTGTGCCTGATCAGTCTGTCACAGTCCAATCTGAGCTTGCGTTCAAGGGGAATCCTCCAACACTGGATGTAAACAACATCTGCCACTTTGCTATGATTACTACACAAAAATTCAGGCCAGTTACTCTGTAGCTGCTTGAGGCCACAGCTCTCCTGATTGCCAGCCAATGAACTAGTTAAGGCTTATTAATGTGTTTATATTGGTTGTTAATGTCCTTTTGATTTGCCCTCTGTGCAAATTAGTCCAAGACCTGTGAAGTCTGATCTCTCTGAGGGAAGGTTGCACCAAAACCACAATCCACTTACTCGTATGAAAAGCTTGAAAAATGTGGTGATCTGAATTTACTTTTGCAAGGTATTATGTATACTAAATAATCTGGGGTCTTGTGTGTGAAAAGCACTCTGTCATTCTCCATCAGCTTCATGCTTTATAAAAAAGTTTGAGATAGAGAAAAAGCAGGAGAGCTGCATAGCTTTTCTATCTTGATTAAAAAAAACCTCTCAGACTGAAACTCCATCCCTTGTTCCTCATCTTAAACCATCTTCTTGTTCTGCGTTTAAAATTTCATGCTTCCTTTCACAGTGGAAAATAATTGTAATGAAAATTTGTAAGGAAATTCTCTTTAAAATGAAAGGGACACATAGTCATCTATCTGGAATCACTGCTGAACAGATAATTACACATTCTTCTTAGAAGGGCTTGGCTGCAGAAACATTTAAAGGGAATTAGCTTTTTAAACACAGTTTTAATTTGACTTTTATACTACAGACTGTTAAGGAACTTCAGTTAAATACCAGGATAGCTATGCAAACTGCCTTACAATCTAAATAGCCGATATCAGTATTTATTAAAAATACACTCTTGATGCTGTCAGTGTAACAGGACTTCCAGTTCCTATTGCAGCTCAAAGTTGAACTCACACTAAATAGCTCAGTAACTTTCAATATGGTAAGAAATGCGAAAACGCACAAATTTCTTAATGACAAAACTTGATGGCAAGGCTGCATACAACCATCAATGCAGGGGAGGAGCCTGGTGCATTGAAGTGCTACAAAAATATTTAAAAGTGGAAAATCCAACCTTTTGCAAGCTTTTTTGTCATGTTTCTCCAGTCATCACTTGTGTGACAATGCCTGTCCCTGGGTTGTCTCTGAGCAGCGATAACACGTTCTGAAATCTGTTTCAGCTTCTGACTGCGGCACCTAGGACCTTTTCATAAGTGATCAAGAAGGCCCTGCTATGTCTTCAGCGTTTTCTCTTGCTTACCTGGATTGGACTGCTCAGTCTACATGATGATACCCAAAAGTGTCACTTTCTCTGGGTCTTGGTGAGATGATAATTTGACTGTCTTCCTGTTGTATTAAGATCTCAGCCTAGAGGACCATTAACTTTTTGAAGCTGAATGCTGCCTGATTTTTTTTTGTCATTCGAAATTACTCTTAGGATCCGCTTAGTCTCTCCACTGTCAGCTTCAATGAGATCAACTTTGTTCTGGTTATGAAAGCCCAAATTAGAAATCTCAGTGCTCTCTGAGTCTGAAAACTCTGGTAGAGAAACACGCTAATAGCATGACTGAAAAGCAGAACTTATCGGTTAAACAACTCTTTCAGGTGTTTCATTTGCTTCCATGAATGTGATAACGCTGAAAAAAGTACACTATAATAATTGATTTTTATTGTTTGTTTTTCTTGCAATTTCACAAAGTGGAAACTTTTCATTCTTAGCACATTTATTAGTGAAGACTTGAAACTTTGTGCAACTGGTATATGGTTGGCTGTTCGCCTTTTGTCTAAAGAATTGTCTTGCCACTTTTTCTATGAAATCACATCTTAGCATCAATCTGACACAAAATTTGAGATGCTCACTCCCATTTAGAGTGCTCTAATTCCCAAACTGCAGGAGCACATGCAGTCAGCCTGGATCTGGGGCATCGCACAGTTCCTATCTAAGGTGAAGAAGAGAAAAGACAGTGAGGCAGGACAGTGAAACGGCTGACTGGTGCAGCTGGGGTCTTAATCAGGCAAAGAAACAAAGTTGATGAAGTCTTTTGGGGTTTTGACCGGTCTTTTTCTGGTACTCAGCTATCAAGGTTTTGGTGCAGGAAAACCTGCTACATTTCCTTGTCATGCTTTCCCTAGTATATATTTATGACTGTGTAAAATGACACACAGGCCAGTACATGGGTGTAATGATGTATTTGGAGTTCAGGATTATCACATTGCTGATACTAGATGACTGAGGAGGGACAGAAAATCTGCTATCTGATTCTTTTTTTTTATAAAATCACTTTTGATAATTGTTTTTATAACCTTACTGGGCCTCCCAGGAGCATTGCAAAGGCTAGACTAGGAGAGGATGAAAATGGTTTCTTATATTTTCTTGTCTTCAGATTTATTTTTAGTGTTGCAAGATTACAAGTGTCTGGAGCTTTTCATTGTTAGCAGTGGACACAGATGATCTGGGGTAGCCTCTGGCATTGGTAGACCCAGTTTCCTTCCCAAATTGCTCACAACCTAAATAGATTACAGAAAAGAAGCACTGTTATTCTAGTTTTGCATACGGGGAGCTGAGGCACATTGCAATTATATAATTTACCAGAGTAGCTCTGTGGTAGAGATAGGAATGTTAAAAGTCCCAGTCACAAGAATTTCATTAGTAGATTAATTACACAGATGTGTAAATATACACAAAAATCCCTTCATGGGTTCATCAGTTGACTTAGGACTTTCTGAATTTCAAAAATTTTTATTTCAAGAGCTACTGAAATGCAACCGCCCATTTAAGAAGAAAACCTGGGCCTCAGGAATCCTCTGATTTTGAATTCCAGCCCTGATTTCCAACTCCTACGTGTTTCTTTCCTTCTTCCAGATCCTCACTTACACTTTGTATTTGCCTCACAGCAATTCTGGGGATGGGAGGAGGGGGAAATGTCATAGAAGTTACTCATCCTAATATGCTTTCTGCCATATGTTTAAGAAAAACCTCCTATGCAATGGTCTCTATGGAGCACTCTTCTTGAATATTTTGCAGCGGATTTTCGAAATACATATACGGTGCTAAAGTCAGTCTAATCCTGCCAGCAAGTCTGGGGAAATAGATAGTTTCTTCCTACAGGAATACATTTACAGTCTTTAAAGTTATACTCTGTCTAGTGACACATCTCAACGCTGAGACCTCAGAAATCTTTATTGTACATGCATGACTAGTGGCCTGTGATTGAAAGGAGGATGGCAGAGATTCAGTTTATGAGACTGTTAAACCTTCTTCCTTGATTTTACCTCTGATAAACATGATGTCAGAATTTCTAAGCAGTTTGCAATGGTTACAAACTAAATCTCTTTTCAAGCACAACAAGGTCCAAGTGCTTGTCCAGTCACAGCATTTGTGGAGCATATCAGTACCTATGCTGGATTAGTTTCGAAGCTTTTCCAAAACTGTCAGTCTTTGTAAAAATCTTTTATAGATATGCTTCTAATCAACCTCTTCCTAGCAAATGCAGAATAAATCCTGAGCATCTGTCAGTTTTACCTGTACCCCTGAGTGAAACATGACATTGATATTTGTGTCTCTTGATACACAACCAATTCCAGCCCCTTTCACAGAGAGTATTAAACACAAAAAAACCTCATCTGTAGTCCATTCCAGTCAAAGGAAAGGGAGAAACAAAAAAAGTGGGAATGGGAAGGTAGCTTGAGTTTCATCATCATCATTCCTTCAATAATATTAAACATATATTGCATAGAAACATAGAATCATAGAATCGTTAAGGTTGGAAAAGACCCTTAAGATCATCAAGTCCAACCGTTAACCTAGCACTGCCAAGTCCACCACTAAACCAGGTCCTCAAGCACCGTGTCTACCCGTCTTTTAAATACCTCCAGGAATGGAGACTCAGCCACTTCCCTGGGCAGCCTGTTCCAGTGCCTGACTACCCTTTCGGTGAAGAAATTTTTCCTAATATCCAACCTAAACCTCCCTTGGCGCAGCTTGAGGCCATTTCCTCTTGTCCTATCACTCGTTACTAGGGAGAAGAGACTGACCCCCACCTCGCTACAACCTCCTTTCAGGTAGTTGTAGAGAGCAATAAGGTCTCCCCTCAGCCTTCTTTTCTCCAGGCTAAGCAACCCCAGTTCCCTCAGCCGCTCCTCAGAAGACTTGTGCTCTAGAACCTTCACCAGCTTCGTTGCCCTTCTTTGGACATGCTCCAGCACCTCGATGTCCTTCTTGTAGTGAGGAGCCCAAAACTGAACACAGTACTCGAGGTGCAGCCTCACCAGTGCCAAGTACAGGGGGATGGTCATGGATGATCACCTCCCTGGTCCTGCTGGCCACACTATTTCTGATACAAGCCAGGATGCTGTTGTCCTTCTTGGCCACCTGGGCACACTGCTGGCTCCTATTCAGCTGGCTGTCGACCAACACCCCCAGGTCCTTTTCCACCAGGCAGTTTTCCAGCCACTCTTCCCCAAGACTGTAGCGTTGCATGGGGTAAATCTGTATACTGTATACCTGACAGTTTCTATGCAATTATTCATTGTTTTTTTTGTTATAGTATTATTATGATTTATATCTGTCTTTCCCAGTTTTATGTGTATCTAGTCACATACTCCCATTTGATGTCTTAAATATGGGGTTTATGGGTGTTTGAACACATGGATAACTAGTTAATTTGTTTGGCCATTTCAGGTCCTTTTCAGCCGCTGTAATTTTGCCCTTATACCATTTTCCTAGTACATACTGAGCCTTGGCCAGTAACTACTATCTGAAGGTGAGAGGAGGTAAAGTTTGAAGGAGTGACCCATAATATCTTTTTTCCTAATATCCAGTCCTTCTTCCTTTCCAAAACAGTCTCTAACCCTAAGCTATGCCCTATCGCATGTCATTTCACAACAGTCAATCTGTCCTAAAATCATTACAAGTCATCCCAGCCTATGCATCCTCTCCTCTTCTCCATTTTTCCTTCCTCCATTTTTCAAAGCAACAGTTCATACATATCTCAACTCTCTCCAGACACTCCTCTGTGCTGCCATTGACCTGTACCCCGCATTCTCATCAGTCCATTTTCACTGGAAACTCTTGGAGTCCACTGAATTTATTAAAGAGGGATAAATAGGTCCATGGTTAGAAAAAAAAATTGCCAGAACTTTTCAGACACAGTCTATTGACAAACCTTTAAGGATACAGTGAATGGTAATATTCATAAGAATCACTTATTTTTAGGTTTTTACTTCCTGGGGTCCACAGATTTTTTTCAAAAAGAGAGGCTTATGTTTAGCATTAGGTTACATCTTCTGAAAGAGAAGAAGCAAGAAGATTTAAATAGTAGAGTACCCAGAAAAGGAAAATGAACACCTTTTTGTTTGGAGGCTATTACTTATTTCTTGCAGAGAGCTAAAGGAGACCTGAGGAGCTGAGGAATTTTGTAAACAGCAAGAATTGAAGTTATGGATGGAAATGCATTGAGGAGAAGGATCTGGGGTAGGCTACTCCAAAATGATCAGTATTTAGAACTACACAGCATGACAAAATGAGTTCTGGGGGCATCTGGAGCTAGTTGTCTATTTTCCTTTCAGAACATTTGGCGCTCTTTGATGCTTCAAAACTTGTAGATTTAAGGTTAGGAGAGGGAACGGACACATTTGTGATTATGTTTTGTGCAGCATGAAAAATAAAACTACTGCTGAGGTTGCTTGTTGTGATGGGACCATCTAAGGTTCTGTGGAAACTTTCCAACCAGGGAGGATAGTGGCAGCTTTAAGAGTGGAAGAAAGGTCTGGGTCTATTGGTGTATTATAAGTAGACCCTCACAATAAAATGATTGATGGCATAGACTAACAGCCAAGCATTACTATTCCCTTCAGGAACACGCTTTTAGCTCAGTCTGGAGATCACAAGATGGATGATGTTTTGGTTAGAGTCAGGTTTGGGAAAAGAAAGAGTTGAAACTTATTTGTGGTGGTGGGGAGTGTGTGGTACAATCCAGAAAGATAAGTACTGGAAAGAGCATTGACATTGATATTCCTTTATTTTGTCTGATTACTCCAGGGTGACTGTGCAGCTTTTTAAATACCACAGTTCAGGGGTTAAATAAGGGTCAATGTTTCTATAGGAAGGATTAGGGTTGGATTGGAGGAAATGCCAATAATCTTTTGTGGTAGTATTGAGTATTACCCAGGAGTTGAGCTGAATATAGGTGTTAATGAGAACATGAGGTGGGGGATGTTTGTTTTTTGTGACAATTTCCATGGGTTCATGAAAATTTTTAACAGTTTTTTGAATAAGAAAAGGAATAGGATAAATGATATAATATGGTTATACCTTATATAAGAAAAGTAATATTCATGCTTGTGTCTTTGAGATAATGGCTTATCTTTGGTTACTTTTAGCTGTGAGTGAGAAGCACAGTAGGGTTAGGGTTAGAGTTATGGGAATGAGGGAAATAAGTAAGTGCTATAATTATTGTTGTATATTGCAGCCAGTGCTTTCATAAGAACCACTTCTTTATAATTATATTTTTCTTTCAAGTTATGCCTTGTGATAGCAAAATAGCTATAGCAAGGATAGTGTTAATTTTCAAAAAGAGAGAGTAGATCACTATTGTACTGACTTCAGACCTTCAAAATAAAATAATTTCAAATTGCTTAGTCAATGGGTCATAGTTATCATTTCAATTCTTATCAATTACTGAGGAATATGGAAACCTAGAGCTAAGGTTAAGGTTAGTATTAGGGATCAGAAAATGAGGAAAATATACAATTTTTGTGGTACTGTTTCTAGACTACAGAAAAAAAACACATATATGAGCCAAGTGGCTCACTATTGTTGCTCCAACTTGATGGTATGGCTGGAAAGTATGCAGTGAACAGGGTTAAAATTAGGGCTATGCTTAGCGTAAAACAAATGAGCATGGAAATATTTAAAATTTATATGGTGGACTGTACATAGAAGAAAAGAAAACCACTTCTGCTTTTATATGAGGCTTAGATTATTGTTATACCCTTTGGTTTCAGGGTCTGACAGTCAACTTTTAATAGTGTCACCTTTAACAGTGAGCTTTACCAGTGTTAAGTATAGGTTTAAGGTTGAGAAGATAATAGAGATATAATTATCCTTGAATTGTGTGTAGACCACTAACGTAAAATGTGGGCTTGAATTGTACCAGTGAAAGTTATTTTTTTCTGTCTTAGGTCTGGTTACCATTTCTGGGACTTCTATGAGCAGAGCTTGTGTTATAGTTAGATTTTTGGTTAGCTTTAGGGATGGTCTAGCTCTAGGGACTCCTTAGATGAGCAAATGAAAAATTACAGTATTTTAAAAAAGGGACCATGGTTACTTCTTTCAGTCTCTGAGCAGCTGACAGAACAGAGTTGCAGAGCAGAATAAGGGAGAGGGAAGAAAAGAATTGTATTATTTATCATACACAAATGTAAAACTAATTTTAAGATGCTTGTACCAATAATTTCTACTTTTATTCTATGTGTGGCTATCAATTATGGTACTTACTTTAAGCACAGAGTTAAAAAAAGAGGGCAAGAAGAGGTGTATTTGTTATATTCTTTTTAATAAATTGCCAAAATAAATCTAGTGCTGGTCAATGACTTATGGTTATTTTTGTTATTTCTAGAAGAGTTTGGCAATAGTGACTAGAGTAAGGTTAGACTAAAGGTTGGGATTAATGTTAAGCACACAAGAGAAAGAAATCCTGGAATTATTGTATTGTTGTGTAAAGGCCTTAAAAGTAAAAATCAAAGTTGGTGGTATTGTGGGACCAGAGGTTTGTGTTTGTATGCGTAGGTGTGTGTGTATGGTTTTGTGGATTTGCTGACTGCATTCTTTACTATATCTCACGATGAATTTTATCCACCCCTGTCATAAGCAATCTTTCCCTGCCCTTTTTAGGCTTAGAGGATTCTCTCCACTCTCTTTAACTGTCACGCTATTATTTTTAACAGGGGAAAGTTAAATAAGCAAAGTCCATCTTGGATAGAAGACCTTCACCCAAGCTGGAATGAGCACTACTGTAGACTTTTGGGCTTGCATTATTAAACAGTTGATGTTTTTATTCCTTTCTTCCTTTACCCTACCATTATACTAATCCTACTTTTAACAATAGCTTCATAAACTCTACCCAGAACTAATTGCGAATGCTACAGTCCATGCAGCACCATCTCTTGTAACCATTCCATCCTTGGTGACCTATAGTTTCAGTTGTACTCCTAACCCTAATTGTGCCTGTAAAACTGGTTTTATCCTCAGTCCTGTCCCCTGGTCCATATAGAGATGTGTAATAGTGTTAAATTCTGCTGGCCCTGAATCCACCCTAGCATTGAAATTCTTGGAGAATCCAGGAATAAGTCACCTTCTTCAGTTCCTACTGCTCCCAACAATATTTTTGTCTCAGCCCTAACAGTAGTCCACCCAAATCGCTCAGTTATCCTTAAGTATGACATGCCTCTAATCCTATGCCTCACCTCAGCCTTAATCTAGCATACCATATCCCAGTAATCATTTGGGGTTGGCCCTTTGCAGAAGGGCAGAGAGAGGGAACAAACTTCCTCCATTTTCCTACCCACCTGGATCAGAAGAGTTGTGATGCTTTTACAAATCTGTTTATAAAGGACTAAGAGCTCATACAAGAGCTTAGGCAGGATTCTTGCTCCCTCCCACACTTACTATCCCTTAATTGCAACTTAATTGTGTCTTCTCATACCCATCTACAGATCTCTAAGAAAAATGACTTCGTATCTCTTGATTCTTGCACTGAGGTTCATAAGACTCTCATGGGCTTAAGAGTGTTCTGGAGCATTATAAATTATAATTTATAATTATATTATAAATCTAATTATGATTCCTATAAATAACTTTAGGATGTTCATTGATCCTACTGTTTGAAGGGCAGCTGTTATACTGTTTCTGATAACAGATACTGTCTCACTCAGACAAATTACATTATGTATGGGATTCAATGTACATTAAGACACCTACATTTAAGGATCTGAAAAATGTAATTTAGTTAATGTGCGCATGCTGTCTGAACTCTTGCTATGGCCAGTGAAGACGCAGGGAGTCTGGTTGGTGGAGTCCCACAGATATTTAGCTGACCCACCAACGTGTGGTTCATTAGAGTGAACCAAATCACTCCAGAGGCACCATCTACTGGAATAACTAATGGCTTGATTCACTTTCCTAAAAGTAGAAATTACCCATCATTTGAGATAGGGTAAGGCATTTCACGTGGTCAGAGGCCACGGACCTCCCACAGACCCTGTGTCATATCTGCCCGTCCCACCTGTAGGTCTCGGCTACTCTTGAGCATTAGAAATGGCACCGGAGACCTATATTTAAAGAGCCGACTTTCAGCTTAGCTCTGCATTGATTAGACAGGGAGCTTGGACACTTAGTCCATATGTAGGCAGCTGCATGAAGACACCTACATTTAAGTGTCCTAATCTGGAACTCAGCCCCACACAAATGGAGAGAGTGTGAAGTGCTGTTCTGGAGGCTGTAAGTTACCTGCCCACCAGCTGCCGTACTTCACAGGTCCAGTTTCATCTCTCTCAAAAGTAGGTAGGTATATCAGGTACCTTAGCACATCAGGAATACCTCCAGACACGTGTGTATTAGGCAACTGAAGTATGACATAAGCATCAGACAGTTTTTGATGGTCATCTTCGAGATACAGCTCTTAGGATTTTGCTGCCTTGCCACAAATGTTTCTATATTCTAAGAGCATTACTGTGCTCATTCAGACTGGGAGTATGTCTGGGTAATTTAAAGTTATAAAAACCATTACATGGTTGTAATAATTATCGTCCCAAAAATATTGTGCTATAGGAAATCTGGAGTTGTTTACATTTTATAGGAATCCAAATGTATTATGGTATGAAAATACACAAGTAAGGCATCTACGCTAATTATCTTTTGGATTGTTTTCAGTAAAACTTCCAAAGTTTCCCATCAGCTGGCAAAAGGATATACTTTGCAAGACAGATGCAAGCACCCTGGAAAAATAATTAAATCATAAAACAATTTTGGTTGCAAGAGACCTGGGGAGGTGATCTACTCCAACACCCTGCTCAAAAAAGGGCTAACTTCAAAAATCAGGGTGGACTTAAAATGTGGTGAGCAGGTTCAGAAAACATGCCAAAGGAATCAGCAGGGACTATCAGGTGTTTTCTCAAGACAAAAAAAGATCCAGTCCTTTCTCTTGGGTGAAGGTAATAAAGCAGACAGGTAGCAGAAGCAGATAGCTAAACAAGTACAGGGTCCACATTTACAGAGACAGTTCCTGCCTCTATGAAGCACTGGGGATTTTTAATACTGAACTAATTAGAAGAAGAGTCGGCCCTTAGTTAAAGAGTGCTCTTTCAGGACTAGGCAACTCAGGAGCTGCTGGGATATTGAAGGAGGCAATTGACAGCTGTGATCTTACTGATATTTTTTAATACAATACATGTGATTGTAACTTTTTCAGTATTCCCATGGCCTGAAATACCAGCAAAAATATGTGAGAGTATTTTTAGCTGTGTTTTTTTTCCTGGACCAGAGGGTATTTATGACTTCAGAAAGATGGAATAAACCAATTTATTTAGTGTTCTGATGTTATTCAGCATTTGCTTGAGCCTCTTGATATAGAAATAAAAGATTCACGTAAACACGAACTCTCCAAAAGGTTAAGGCAGTAAAACACACATGCCCAAATATGCACACATTTAAGGTTATTTTCAGAGATCATTTTTCTTTTAGCTGCCACCATGCTAGATTGTATGTATCTGTGGAGAATTACAAGAATGTGTTGTGATTCTCCCATGTAATGTCTACTTCTATATCCCTCTGGCAGACCAGGAATAAAAGCAATAGGCAAACCTCTTTTACTCTGCTTTTCATTCTGGCCACAAAGAAGGAAACAGAAATAGCTTAACAGAAGAGAAAAAGATTCTTTAATTTTCTACTGACCTATTGTGTATCTGTTTTAAATATTTGCCATTAGGGAAATCACTGAAATTAAACATTTGAAAAGCAGTTGCTTGTGCATTATCCCTCTTTATCAAAATGTTATTTGCTGTCCTAAACAAATAATTGCATTTTAATCTTACACACAGTTAATACATCAAAAATTTTAATACCAGGTAGAGGTCAAAATAAATATTGGATTATCAAAGAATTAATCATCAACTCAAGAAAAGATTTTTCAGCAGTCACATATAAACAAATATATGCAAATAACGTCATCCTTCCTTACTTTAACAGACCACTGAAGTCCAGTTTTGGAGTAATATACTATGCTGTATAAACAGGAGTACTTCAGCTCTGTCTCTAATGTCTGGCAAATGCTCATCATCAGTATTGAGGTCTAACATTAATAAATCTCTTCTGGATCTACATTTGACATGGGTACACTTAGGTCGTAAGAAGACTTGGGGGCTGTAAAGAACTGAATCTATATGAGTCTGTATTATGCAAGCATAGGACCTGTGAGCTTTCAGATATGTGATGATAAGATATTTATATAAAGTTTTAGCATGATATAGTCCATAACTGCTATGCCAATTACAACTCACTGAAAACCTACGAACAAAAGTGAATTATAGTCCTGAGAGAGAGTAACCTGAAATTATGACCACCTGAGATCTGTTCAGTGCTTATTTAAAGGTCTCTGTCCCATTTTGATGGGACATACTACTTTACTGCTGGCACCATGTGTTTTTGCTGGCATTTTCTGTGAAGACTGAAGACACTGGTAGTTAAGATATCCTCCCTGGGTTTATGATAAAGTGCATTGCTGGCAAGAGTATAAAAACTTGGACTTCTGTTACCTGGCTTGATCTCTGAAGAAAGCAACACTACCCTTCACTGGACTGAGATCCCATACTAAGTTTAGATCAAACCATCTTTAGATTTTTTTTTTAAAGATAATAATCAGTTTTGCCCAAATGCATAAAAGTGAGAGATTTTTCTAGCTTTCAGAGTTCCTTATCTTCTTTTGTGCTTTTTATTGTTCCTAACAAGTAACTTTTGATGTTATCCAGTATTCGAGCATGGCATTGGTGTAGGTTACCTCCTCAGGTCTATTGCAACTGAGGTGTGTAGTACTGTTCCCTAAAAAAATCCTAAAAATCTGTACAAGACACACAGATAAGCCATGAGATGGATTGGAAACAGCACCTTTCTGCCGCAGTACCTGAAGACCAGTGGTGTCTAAAATGGTACTGAACTGGTGTAGATATCTGAACCATGCACGTAATGACTTGCATTCCCCCTTAGTTATTATAATTCTTTTCTAGCCAAAGAACATTATGCAATTAAGCCTAAAAAAGGGGTTTTTGAGCTTTCCCTGTTGACTATTTCTGGACCAACCCTCTATTTTCCACTGTATTGTGCAGAAATGTTGAACCCCTTTATAGATTTGCATGACCTTTCAGCTTCAGAGTGCCCAAGCTAACAGGAGAAAGAGATTATCCAATGAATTTGAAAATATCTTGTTTTCATCAGGAGCTGGATTTCAACTCACTGTGAGCCCACCTTACTCTGTAAAGGAAAGGATAGCTCATGATGTTACTCTGTTTCAGTATCTCTCTCTGAGCTTGAATAATTCTGCAGGTCACACAATAATAGCTGCTGTGGAAATCAAACAGAATCAGGCTTTTTCAGAAGTTAGACAAGGTTAGTGAATGTCCATGCCATGCAACAATACATTCATCTTGGCTCCAGCCTGCTCAGCCAAAATAACACCGTGCTTTGGAGCATGTTAATACAACTGTGCTTCAGTGTATGCTAATAGCTTTTCCTCCTACTCTTCTCCTTCCCGTTCCCTTGGCACAGAGCAGCATCAGTAGGAGGGTAAGGAGCAGAGGTGAAAAAAACTTAAATGAGCCAAAGCTAACGTGCTTCAGAGCTTCTGCTTCCCTTCAGATTTGCTGAAGGAAAGGAGTGCCATGGGAAAGAAGTGCAAGCAATGAAAATGGAATAGCAGAGGAGATGAGAGGAAATGATCCGGTTGCAGAGGGGTAAAGTAGTCCGTAAAGAAAATAAAAAAGGACCAGTGAGTGGTGCATGGTGATGTAAGCCAAGAACTCCAAAACTGACTTCATTGGGCAGATCGGGGTATGTCCCTTGAAAGTGTCCTCTTAGTTATCACTTTGGCTCACTGATCAAATTTAATACAACAATACAGGGCAGCACATCATGAAATCAAAGTACAAGCCTGGAATCAGGGAACTTAGCCTTTTAAGGCAAGATAAATGGCCATACAGAGACACCCAAGTGACCAAAAGCAGTAAAGCCATTAATGGCCATAAATTCCAGTCAGGATAACAGTTACTGTTTTTAAGCTGGGCTAATTAGGTCAGTGCAAATTCCATGCAAACCAGGGCATGCTACTTCTGGTACCTAGTGAGACAATCTCTACAGAGTACTTGTGCCACATAGAGTCTAAGGTTATCCCTATTCTGGGGGTATAAAGCAGACTTACAGACATGCAGTCAAGAGCATATAGATGTCAATGTGCAGGAGTCTATGTGTGCTGCCAGTGCTTGAACTTCCATTACAGGCAGTGGAGAGGTAGAGTGGGATGCAGCTTCCTAAACTCAGTTATCTCTGTCATTTGCGAGGTCATAGGGTATCCTACTAACAGATCTGTCAGTGCTATAGAGGACTGGCAGCTATGACACCAGATTTAAGGAAAAGCTGTACCCTTTGGGAGAACAGCTGGAGGCCAGGTGGCATATCCTGATGGCACTAGATGCCTATATTTAGACAACCATTTGCTTTAGAGAGAGATCTTTGGGTTCTCCTGACTAGAATGATTTGGGGTTTGAATCAGTTGCCCACACATTGATTTCTGCTGCCATTTGTGAGGCCCTAAAGATATTTGGCCAGAAGATTAAGGCTGTATTTCTGGCCAGACATCTTTCTGGCCAGATATCTTTCTTTCTGATTATCTGTATGTGTAACAATTGTCTAGGGGTTATACCTGCTGAGGAAAGATAAGCATTATATAGGGTCAAACCAGCAGAGTCATGATTATATCTGACTCTTTCGATAAAGGGCATGAATAACTTTTAACAGAGGTTCAGCATGTAACCTGATGTAATAGATAACTCCCTTTTGTTTGACTATATTTATGTGAGTACAAATCTGTAGAGGAGTTTGATTTGGCCCTAAACCATGAAGTTCAAAGAGAGTCCCCTTCAATATGCTGAAAAATAGGGATATATTTTTCTTCCCCTTTTCCAATCAGAGACAAATTTCCCAGTATTCTGATTCAAAGCTTTCACATGTGATGAACTGCTTTAGCAGGGCAAAGAGATATCTGGGATGGTTCTGGTTGCCATAAATATTTAGAGATCAATCAACCACAGGTGTTACCCCTTAAGGGGAAAGGATCATTGGCACTAATTCTATTCATCTATCCAAAAGAAGCTCAATGGTGTAGATTCAACAATTCCCCCCCGCCCCCTTACCCTCTTCTTTGAAATATCTCCAAATTATTTTGCTTATCTTCTTCCTTTCCTATGCATTTTGCTTTATATTGACATGGATGTTACTGTCTGTCTGTCAAAAGGACTTCTCTACTGGTAGTCCTGTGGCAGCTTTCCCTCCCACATGTTCATTTCAGAGTTGATCTGGATGGTCAGGAAGAGAAGAATTAAAGAAAAAATGATGCTGCATGTTTTTGATGGCATTTCAAGGCAAAATATCAGAGTAGTAGGGAGAGCAAAGATTGGGAAGAGAAGCTTCCTCCATGTGTGCTCTCTGCAGCTCCATGATCCACACTTGTCCCCATTCTCCACCCCTTTCTTTGCCCATCTTCCCATGAAGGTAGGTTAGGATGTCTCTTCTGTCTTTCCTTCATAGCTATTAGAAAACCTAATGATTGTGCACACTCGCAAGAGGTGGGAGATATGGATTTGAACACCTTCAGGATGAAGATGTGATTCAGAAAAGGATTTCTACGAAGAAGTGCTTTAGGCTACCATACTAAAAATTAATGACCACCTCTATTCTGGTTACATTTTTCAGTGGAAGTGGCTGAAGTTGCTGGATTTTGTACTCAGATCAAGGGGTGAAGTAAGAGGCCCCAAGGCATTTTGGCAAGGGGTGCTGTAGATTGATGGGTGTGTGTGAACAGGTACTAAGACCGTCTGCGCTATTGGGATGCTGTGCAAGGTAGCAGAAGGTACTGATTTTCTGTCTTGGTGAAACATAAGCCCCAGGAAACATCTTGGTGCTTTAGAGTTTCATCAAGTTTTCCAGAGATAAATACCCAAACACCATATAAGTTGTTCTCCAAGTACCCATGGTTTTCTGTTTTGTTTACTTTTTGTTTCTGGCTCCTTAATTTGAGTGATTTTCAGTTCTCTCTTTTGAATATTTTTGAAAATCACAGAAATTTTTGGTCATTCTTAAGTTAAATAATTTTATCAACTTTTACAGATTTTCAAGCAGGTTGAACACTCAGTTTCAGAAAGTTTCAATAGCTTAAAGGTCCTAAGTAATTCAGGTGCTTTTAAATGTCTTAGTATATGTACCATTACAGGCCATCTGTAATACAGACTTCTGGTGAGTCTCAATGACACGATATTAGGAAATGGAAAAAAAAAGTCAGTCTCATTCTTGACTATCATCTGTGCTACAGGCTCAATAAATACAGGGTTTTTAAAATAAATCTGGGGTGTTAATCAAAGCTCTATATACATGCCCATCTGTCAAGATCTGTGATAGTAAAACCCCTGCCGCTAACAGTATACAGAGAGATGCAATTACTTGTCTTATAACTAGAAACATTAGCAAGCACTACTGGATGCAAAAAGCAAATAAAAGGACAAGCCAGACACCCACAAATTATTAAGCTATGCAGATGACCTTCTGTTTACAATTAAAAATCTAACATTCAAAGCACTAAAATCATCCAACCTATCAGAATATGGAATAGCTTTGTGTTATAAAATCTATCAGTTTAATCAGATGTCTATTTTCTGACATTACCCAAAATTTACCAGGCCTTTGGAATTACAATCAGAAAGACAAACACAATTTATATTCTGATCAAATTGGCCCATATGACATAATCAAAGACAAGATGAAACTGGCCATCTCAAGCCTCTGAGCTGAGCTAGTACTGTGAAAACCATTAGGGTTTGACAAGTCCATTTTATTTTACTGTTATTTTTGCAGAGGAGGAAGGAGAGGGAAAGAGGGCAGTTAAGCGCTGCCACATGACAAAGCAATAACCTACAGAAAATGATTCAGATGGTATAGTAAAAATCTGATATTAAACCCTCCTGAAAAATCTACAGAACTACATGACTACCACATCTGAAACTCTGTCAGTCAAGACCCAGCAACATCTAAAGCTATAAGAGACAGGATTGCGATGTGAAAGTTATTAAACATCCCTGGTTTTGTGATATGCAGGAACCAGCTATAAAGTCTTATTAAGGAAGAGGTTGATGCTTTATAAATTATCCTGTGATAGTGGAAAAAGGAAAAGAGACTGAAGGATACGGAGCTGGCACATTCCTATGGTGGCTATAAAAGACTAGATTCAACTGCGCCCCCCTGACAAAGGACAGTCCTGTGGGGTGATCTGCTTACCAGCTCTGCTACTTCACCAAGATTGCATAGAAGATGAGAGATGCCTGCATGGACCAACCCAGACCCGAGGCCAGCAATTGAATTGGTGTGGTATGCAGTACAAATAAGCTGGATCTCTTACTGTGTATGAGAGAAGAAAAATAAATATATATACATATGAGGCAAAATGGATTTTGGACAGCTAAGACATTTCCTGAATTTCTTGTCACATATTCTGTTAATTGAATAGACTTTTCAGAATTAGTTTACTAACATTAAGCCAAGAAAAATCTGTAGTCTAAACAGTTTTAATCTGGACTTTTTTTTTCTTTTTTAAATTTAAGTAGTTTTAATTCTTTATCTTAATTAAAACACCAAGATTTGGTTGGTTTGGTTTTAACTTTCTGATACAATCACTCATTCAGACCGCTTGAGATCCGAGCCTTTTGCTTTATATATGTTTGAAATCATTGTGGCACAAGAAGTGTAAATAACAAAGAAATCCAAATCAATAATTTGTTTGAGAAAATAACCATATTTATATAGCAGTAAATATTTAAAACAGTAGTATGTACACCCTAAGCTTAAAGCATAAAATAATATTTTTCACAATATATGGAGGTAATTTTTCTTTTTCTTCCTTCAATTTATAGCAGCTCCATTGACTTCAATAAATTGCTCTCAGTTTGCATGAAAGTAACTGAGAGCAAAATTTGACCCAGGGATTTCAACATTTCTTTTAAATCTAAATTTATAATAAAGTGCAAAAACTTCTTAATGATGAATTGTTTTGTTGCTAGGCAGTCTGGCCCTGATGGGCTGTTAAAGTTTGATTTACTCTGCTGATCCATGACCTTTTTCTCTGACAACTCATTTTTTATGATTATTTATTTATATTATAGAAGCACGTAGAGGCTTCTGAGGTGACCGGGGCTTCATTGTGTTATTAAGCACTGTCCAAACATGCATAAAGAAAAATCTCCTTATTCTGAAGAGTTCGATATTTAAGTAGTGGGCACAGTTTTTTAGGGAGCAGAGCGAAATGGATGACTGAGCTTTAGCTCCCCTGAATTGCATGCCCCGGTGTGCTGTGCACTCTGCTCTGTGTGGGAGGGATGCAGGCACTTGGTACCTATCCGTCGCACAGCTACCTGCACCAGAGACACAACGAGTTAGAGGGGACTGGAAACCAAAGCTTTCATCTGATCTTACTGAGACAGGAATGGAGGGAAGGAGACTTTAGTCTCTCCAATGTCCTCTACACAAATTATTGTGTGTACAGCATAATTAGTTAAATTAGTTAAACCTGATGAGTTTAGTTGACATAGGCTAAAAAGATCAAATGTTATTGGGAGAGAGGGAACAAAACCACCCACAACCACACATACTGAATGCTAGGGAGATGTTAGCCTGAACATACATTGGCATGGATGTTCTCCCATCGTGATTTACCACGAACATCAATGACAAAGAGACATGGCCAGGGAGTCACAACCCAAGAGTCTCTAACATTTGAGGTTCCTGCCTTGTGCACTCCCCAGCCTGACAGCTGCTTACTGCAGAGCTGCTTGTGAGTACTGGAGATCAGGCATGGGTAAAAAAAAAAACAAACAAAAAAAAACAATAAAAGAAAAAGGAAAAAGGAAAACAGCTGTGCAATATTTATTTTGAGTTAACAGAACAAGCACGCAAGTATTGATTTCCCAAAACGGTACAAGACAAAAAGGTCATATTTTCAGTCCTCAAAACCTTGGTGCCTCGATAAGGTTCTGTGAAGCTATTTCACCCAAGGTATTTGTGTTTTGTTAGCTGAATGCCATCACCTCATCCCAAAGGGCCCATGCTGCAAATGGCATATGAAAACTGATTGCTGAATTTCTGCCTGGCTCACAGTGCTGTGCTTTCCTGTTGGCACTGTGATGGTACCCCTAAGGAAGAGTGAAAACGATCAGCTACTGCATGGGCCACACCGGTTCATTGCAACACAAGCTTGAGTTACACATGTGGCAGAAAGGGAGCTCTCCATCCCCCCCTGCTAAGCACAGATACAACCATTACTTGAGGGGGAAAAATCTGACAGGCTAATTCAGTACAAAAGTGCAGCAAATCTCAGTGTCTTCAGTACTCTGCCTTTTTACACAATGTGTCTTGCTTTTAGAGCAGCTTTTGAGGTGTTAAGTAACACTAGTTTGGCAGAGCACAGGCCAATGCATCCAGACGTGTCAAGACTTTTCTCTGCTTTCCTTTTTTTTGGCTCACCTTTCAAAGCAGACTTGCTGTTCACAACAGGGCGTGACAATCCAAAACTGCGCAAACACCTGGAAGTGTGAATTTCAGCTACGGGGCTTAGCTTTGCCTCGCCTGACGCTCCATTTGAGATATTAAAAAACAAGAGTTTGCTCTTAATCTTACTTAAGATGATATAAATCAGGGATTATAACATGATGATTATAAATCACTGATTACAACACTGATAAATATCTAGTCCCCAAATTTGAACAAAACAAGTTGGGCTAGTAACTCAATATGCTATTGTGAGTGCTCTGAGTTACATATGCTGGAAAAAAACACAGAATGAACCCATGGCATCTCTGGAAACATTCAAGGTGAGGTTGGATGGGGCTCTGAGCAACCTGATCTAGTTGAAGATGTCCCTGCTAATTGCAGGGGGGTTGGACTAGATGACCTTTAAAGGTCCCTTCCAGCCCAAACTATTCTATGATTCTATGATTCCTCCTTCTAAGAACAATGATTTTCCTTCTTGGCTTTGTCCACTTTTTGCAGCGTTGTCTCCTATACCAGTTGGTTGCTTCTTTCCCCTGTTCCATTCCCCGCTTTGTTGAGGCTGCAGTATAGCTGTCTTGTGGGCAGATAGTTGGTATTTTGAACTCAGGGTAGAGTTACAGAAATATAAAATAGTTGACCATACTGGGCCAGATGCTCAGTTAACGTAACTCAGTTTGCACAGCGCTGACTTATTCCTGCAGAGGAGTCAATCCAATGTTAAACAACAGCCACACGAAGACTTATTTCATCTCTTGTGTTTCTCCCACAAAATGTTTGCATTTTTTCCTCCTTCACTTTTACACTGGATGCTCATCTGCCAGCCAGTATGACTGCTTTTCTCATTCCAGATAGGTCTGTGTTTGCAAGGAAAGAGACCAACTTGAGGCTAAATTTTCTGCAAGATTTTATCTGCCAGCTGCATCTGCCTATTTGCTATGTCTACCCCTCCTGTTTGCCAACTGCTCTCAGCAACCAGCTTTTTGATAATCACAAGGTTCAAACTTAAAAGCTGCTCACACTATTGTGCAGTACCTCCATGTTTGTTTCCCCCCGCCTTTGCATCCAAGCAAGCATACCAGACACAAAGACCCTGGTGCTGCCTCCTGTCTGCCAGTTGTGCCATGTGATTCCTGTTGAGTGATTGTGATCATAGGGTCAGGATTCTTATTTCTGTATTTTTACCTTTGAGATACATCCAGCAATTCCCTTCTCAAGTGGAACATTTCAAGACAGCACAGCAAGATGTGGCAAAGACTGCAGAAAGATAACAAAGGTATCTGACAAAGACAACATGAAAAGAGGTTGTGAGGTGGGGAAAAAGGTAATTAAGGTCGAAGGTACAATTGCCTCCATGTAGAGGTATTAAGCCTGGGCACTGCCTTCATCCTACATCCAAAATGTCTTAAAATACACAGACACACTAAAATACATTTCTCTTCCCGCTTTCTTAGCCAGGCAGCTCTGTAAGCAGGAAAGGACTGGTACAGGACACATTAGAGTGAGGCATTGCCCATTCTAATGGATCCACTGTGAGCCGATCTCATCAGCGTGGGCACGTGCAAATATACCTCAGCTGTTTCCTTCCAGTAGCCTAGGCTTGGGTCTTTCCCTCTTATTGCTGAGTATCCTAGTGTGGGAATTGTACATACTTTTACTTCTTCCGCTCAAATGAAATCCAGATTTTCTTCATCTCCCTCACAGGCACAAAAAGCACTTCCACACCTTCCATGTGTCCCCTGGGAGCCCTCAAAGAATTGTGTTTGCATTAATTCCCACTCTTTTGATTATGAGAAACTCTTAAATTACCTAAATGATTTTACCTTCCTTTACTATTGCAAGTACCCCCGATGATCCTCACTGTGGGATTCCTTACCTGAAGGCAATAGGACTTGTAGACTTAAATGGGTGCATAAGAATATGCAGGATTTGAGTCAAGGCTGGATGCCACTGTTACACTGATTCCTACACAGAGGAGGGGGAGGGACACATTATATATAACTTTTAAAAATACATGGGATTCTTAGGTCAACCTATCTATGTATCCCTGTTCTGTGCATCACACAATCAATCACTAAAACGCTATGGACTTTCAACAAAGTTGTAAACATATACATCATGACGTATGAAGGGGAAGAGAGAATAACTGTGACTGTGTTAAACATGAAGTTCTCTAGAGAGGATGCTTCCAAGGTCACTTGCGTCAGTGTGCGAGGATGTAAGCAACACCTCACAGCTGCATCTTTGCAATTGCCCATGAGTAGGAGCATTGAAGATATGGGGGAAAATGGCCCTGTGTGCTCTTGATGTCCCCTGGATTTTGCATTTTTGGAGTCAAGCATAATTCAACCCACTCTCGGGGCACCTGCATTGCACAAGCTTTGATGTCAGTATCCCATTTTGGAATCCTTGGCTTCTCTGTTAGTACAAAGAAAGATGATTAAAAGACTTTTGACCGAAGCTTTCCTGACACATGATGTTAAAGGATTTCAGTCCTTATCTTTGCCAGTTATGGCAGGAGAAAGACAAGGCTTAGACCATTAATCAGCACTTAGGCCTGTAAAAAAATCCATTTTGATCATGTGACAGTACTTGAAGTGCTGATGTGCCAGTATTGTTATTTTGACATGATGAAGTAATACAGAATATCTGTTCCATGCTTTCATCTCTTGAGCTTCTCTTGAAAAGAAAGTGAAGAATGAGAGACTACAAAAATATATATTGTAAAAATGACTGTATGAAGAACCTCAGAAAAGAAGAATGAAAGTCAAGTGTTGAAAGCCTGGTGATGTTTCTTTTATTCTCTTCTTGTATGAGTCATGCAAGCTTCTGTTGTTTCTTTCTCCTCCATATATTGATTTATTGCTTGATGGTATTCATGAAATTCAAAGCTTCCTTGGATGCTGCTTTAATGCTCGCATTCTTAAGTCCACTTTTTTAACCTCAACCTAAACAACTTGGCCTCTTCTTCCGCCACAGTTTAAAACTTTAATTGATAAATTACTAATGAAGATTTTGAAAGAAAAAAAAAAACCACATTAAAAGAGGGGAAAAAATCTAATCCATTGTCTTCATATAGAACAAATAGGCTAACACTGACAAAAACAATGACTGGCAGAAATGAAAAAAAAAAAAAGAGAAATTAAAAAAAGAGAAATAAAAATGGTGTTGATTGCCAATTAACAAAAAATTATTATTTTTCAGCAGGGAGGAAAATGAAAAGAATGACTGCTTTGTAGCATCACCCTTGGTGATAGCAAAACAATGCTCCAGATGGCTAGCTACCTGCTAACTGGTAGGGTCAACTAGAGCAGATTGCTCACAGCCACATCCAAGGATGGAAACTCCACAATCTCTCTGAACAACCTGCTCCAGTATTTGACCATCTCACAGTAAAAAAGCTTTCTCTTACTTTTAAGTAGAATTTCCTGTATTTCTATTAGAGTTTGGGCCCATTGTCTCTTGTCCTGTCAGTGGGTAAGACTGAGAAGAGTCTGGCTCTGTCTTCCATACTGCCTCCCATCAGGTATTTATGCACATTGATGTGATCATCCAAGCCCTGTCTCCTCCAGGCTGAAGAATCCCAGCTCTTTTAGCCTTTCCTCATACATCAGATGCTCCAGTCCCTTACTCATCTTTGTGGCCCTTTGTTGGACCCACTCCAGTATGTTCATGTAACTCTTGTACTGTGGAGCCCAGCACTGGAACTGGACACAGCCCTGCACCTGATCACAGTAGTCTGTCCAAATTTCTTACTAAATTCTATTCCTGTTTCTCTATGATATTGCTTTCTAGTCGCTGTACGTGGGGGTGCATGTATATGTCTGGTAGTCACCTTCAAGCCAGACTAGCCAGCACGTGGGAGGAGACCACCACATAGAAAGACCCAGGCTCTGAGCTGGTGACCTATAAAGGGACCTAGGGTCCAGACCTGGACCAAAGATGAACTGAAAGCTCATGCTAATATTCAAGACAGCCATGAATGTGGTGTGTTTGTTAATACAGAGAGTGAGGGCGTGTGCAATGTCCATTGGTGGGTCTCTGTAGTTTGACATTTGAATCTCACTTAGATGAGTAGCAGGCTTAGATGAAAATCCCAGCTAAGGCATAAAGATCTGAAGGCAACAAGAAAACTGTTGCAAGAAAACATAAGAAAAAGGATGTGCAGTCCTGACATAACCTGATTAAAGACATGACAAGGCTAGCTATGTGAGAGGAGGGAATATATTAGGTTGTAAGAGTGGGCTGAGGACAAAGGACATTTTAAAAAAAAATTTGAGAAATGTTTGAAAAATACTTCGATTTCTGCTAGAAACTGCTCTTAGTCTGAAAAATAGGTCCTCCTATGAAGAAAAGTGCTAAAATGATGGTATGCTAAATATCAGTGTTCTTAAGTGGTGATTTGGTGAACTGACTGACAGTTGCATGTGTTATGCATATTCTGAATAATTCAGGAATTATAAGGTCTTTTATTGCCACTCATTTTTGTTTTCAACAAGAAACTTCACCACAGACTTTCCTTTTGAGGTCCCAAAAGAACTGGTCAACAAGCTCTTTTTTTCTTCCCTTTCCCCTTTCATACTCTCTGCCTTGCTTGTAGAAGTTCATCTTTTAAGCTTTGCCAATACCTAGATTGACGATGTAATACCAACACAAAACAATAAGACTGAAATGACCAAAAAAATGTTCTCGCCACATTATGTCTAACCAAAGCAAGAACGGGATCTGTTACTTGAGGACTAATGTCTCTAGTCCTTGCAAGTTCTCATGGTAACCCAGTGAGAGGTGGATCGTCTCAGCCAACCGTATGACTAAGAATTAAATGTTTTATCTAAGTTAGATGTTAGGCTCCTTCAGTAGTCCAATGGGGAGAGAAAAACATTCAAAAGGTGACTGGCTTCACCTATCTCATATGCCGCCTCAGGAAGAGGTGGATTCCCTCTGCAGGTAACTGCCTGTCTCCATTAGTGAACACACTCCAGTGAATAACTTTTGGACAACTAAAATTCACCAACATGGATCCTCTTGTCAGACTCTGCATATTCATTCATGAGTGTGGGTCCACTTTCTTTGAACTTCTGTTACTGAATCTGCTCATTTTACTTTCTAGTCATCATTGTAGTTGGAAGGATGTGTATCTGAACTGGCATTGAAAGTTGTAGGATTAGCTGAGCAAGGTTTCCCCCTGTACCTTGATGATATTCTACAGTCTCTAAAACAAATTCAGTTCTTGACTGAAAAGGGGAGCAGTCTGAATGAATATCTGCTACCCTGAGGCAGTGACAGATTTTCTATAAATATGACGATTAAATCTTTTGCCTAATATATTCCCACAAAGGCATTGCTTGGATAACCTTGGTACAGTCTTGGTCCATGTTTTAAGGGAATGGGTAGCCAGCTGAAGCAGCACATTTCTTCTGTATCTGTATCTGAAAATCTCACAGTCAGTTATTGTTCCTGTTGTAGGATTAGTTGGTAACGGATGCTGACATTTGAAAAGAAAGCATATACTAAAAAAGAAGATGCTGTTCTTCCAATGATTCGGTCCGTAAGCCTCAAATATGTAAAGTTTAAATAAATAGGACTAATTTCAGCCACATATCCTGCTGGAGAAGCAAATCCAGTTTTTAGTTCTTTCCCAGTTACATCAGTGCATCTCTTTGTTCCATATAGTATAATGTGACAATTCAATCATTTGCAATACATTTCATGTGGAAAATTCCATAATGTGCTATTCACTGAAGAGTGGTATAATTGAATTCTCTGTATCTTTATACATGCTTCCAGATGCACTTTTCTGGAATTACCCCAAAAAAAGACGCAGGTATGGTACTGTGAAAGGGAATCAGGAATCCTACCTGATCCTTTCAGCAAATGTAGGAAGACTTTTTATGGGACTTCACCAACTGAGCAACAGTAATGTTTTGCTGACAGCAGCAGTGTGAACATCAGGCAATCCAAGTCTCAAGGAAGGTTGTAAGGGTATTCACAAATCATGGGAGAAATTCTGCCATCTCCCATCCAAATGCAAGATGCATGAAAAGTCTGTAGGAGCAGGGAGCAGCTGCAGCACAGGGGAGGTCCTCTGTATTTTGTCACACTTTTGTCTACCATCCAACACAACTGCATGAGCCAAATGCATCTGATTGATAAATTGGTTTTCTCCTTAACCTCACTGGCAGCGATCATGTCGAAGATTAAATCTGCACTGTAGAGAGTGACAGATGCAAGCAAACTCTTCCTGCTCACTCAGCTCACCAAGGGCAGTGTGATCACATCAGTGCAATGCAAAACTCAGGTTAATATATACTGTTAAAAGGAAAGGATATATTAACTGGGGCTTGGCTCCAGGCTGACAGCCAGTTTTGGCGTGAGGGCTGGCTCATGTCTCGTGCTGTGGTCTAGGGGGCAGAGCAGGCTCATGCCAGCTTGTAAGAAATCATGTGGACATATCCCATGCTGCTTCGCTGTCGAGCTGGTGCAGCCACCAGTAGTGCAGCCATTCCTAAGGGATTTGGAGTTGAAAGGGAGCAGGAAGTGCTTGGCAGGCTGGAAGGCTGAGGTATTGGTTAATTAAATTCCTTGTAGGTTTTCCCTTCATGATAATGCTAAATCCAGGGATAAGTTGTCCTGGCAACAGCTTTGGCTACTGTGCTTCCCACCCTTGCTTTCACGCTTGTGATTAAAGGTACTTGAGCATGTAAATCACCAGCTGAGGCTGGGGGATTTATTTCTTTATTTCACAGAAAGTAGTGCCCATATTAATGGATAATACAGTGCACTTTCATTTGTGTTTGAATAATAAAACAATATACTCACTCTTCAGAACTCAGTCTTTAGCCAACAACATATATTATTCATTGTTTCAAAATGTAATAAAGATACATTCTTAATATATGCTTTCCAATTAAGCTTTATGAGTGGGGTTTGACTATGGTTATATTTTTTGGCTGTGCTTTTTAATTTTCTTCTAATGCCTCCCTGGGAATTCAAGAGGCAGCTTCAAGCATAAACATGTTGAGTGTTAAAATAGTGTAGTATATTTTATGGTCAAAATGTTATTACACAGATTTGTGTGGCTATCAAATGTGGTGACTGAAAGTAGGCATTGAACCTGCTTCACTTGATTTCTCCAGTTGGCTCCAGTGTTTGCAATTTCAGATTAAGCCAATGGGACCAGAAATAAGTGGCCTGGCCTTTTTTTGTTTGAGGAGTGATGTCAATTCACTAGTTGAAAACTGTGGATCCTTGGTACTCCTGCAGATCCAATCATATTATTATTGTTGTTGTTGTTGTTGTTGTTGTTGTTGTTGTTATTAATTATCATCATCATCATCAACCACACTGCATGTTTACTAAAGAGTCCTCAGACATAAGTGAGATGTGCAACTGTAGGTTTATGTCCCTTACTTTAGGTAGCTCCTTTTATATGTTGGGTTCTTTATAAAAATGGTAATTTTAGTCACAAGCACTTCTTCTGGGAGGGGGGCACAGCAACTGATTAAAATGTTTCCCCATTGTAGGCTTGTGCAGAGGTTTTTACTCTCTCCATTTTGTTCTTCCCATGATTAGGCTCATGGCACACATGACACTTTTGCATGGCTATGAATCTGTGTGGCTGAGACCTTGGAGACAGAGGTCGTCCTCTGTATTGGAGGGGACAGTCCCCTCCTGACAACAGACTGGTGGAGCAGGGCAGTAGGAACAGCAAATGACTGATTGCTTGGGGTGCTTGGGTTATTCAGAAAATTCTTTAAGACAGCATGTATACTTCCCTTCAGATGACATACATGTTCTTCCATGTAAAATGACTTGAAATGGAGCAGTGATTCTGTTCACAATTTTTTTTTTTTTTCCTGCCTGGAGCCAGAAAGAACTTTCTCTATGCAGAATACAAGTCAGTGGCTGTACTGGAAGAAAAGATGAGGACAAATGCAGATACCAAATACTAAAGAGTTCCTGAATAAGGAAATGGAGGGCGTACCAGTTTTGCAATGGCAAAACTCAAATAAGGAAATTTCCACTAGTCAGTTCAAGAAGCTGTGTTAGTGTGTCAAGCAAACATGCAACATGGTTCAAGGCAGATGACAGCAGTTGTGAAATAGAGATACTCCAATGTTAAGCACTCTGCATAGCTGGGTGTCTTGTGAAGGCACTTTCCTTTGCTGTGGCTGTAGCCAATGCAGATGGAAAAGGGCTGCTCCTAAGAATCGCCCTTCTAAGGATCATTATTTAGGTGCCTGAATCATTCCCTGAAGGGATTTCTCTTTCTCCTGTGGCTACAGAGGAAGTCTAGGGAAATTTGCATCAAAACTCAGCCAATGAAGTTATGTTGTGTACCATCCTCCTTTATAGATCCTTCAGTTCACCCAAAGAGGAAAAAGAATAGGAGGAACACAATTTGAAGTACCCCTGCTATTTTCATATCTCTAATACGAAAACAGCAGAAAACATTTCTGAAGACACAGCTGGTTGACTGAACTAGACAGCTATGAGATGACATACCTGTGGCTGGCTGGCAGCCCAGACTGCAATGCAATTGAGTGTGTCTAAATGGAGATCTCCAGCAGACTAAAGAGAAAAGATGCTCCTGTTAGGAATTTTGTGCCAAAAAGGATGGGAAAGTATTTTCAAGGAACAAGTAAACAGGACTGTGCACTTTCCAGAATGATGATAGGAAATGGGAATCAAGAGTTGGTAGACTTCTGGCTATGAGAGGCCACAGATCTGGCGCTGATGGGTGTTGACATTGGTATATGGAGGTATAACCAAGAGAGCTCAAGGAGCTTCTGAAGAAGGGAAACCAAAGTAAAGAAAGAGCATTCTGGAAATGAGCAGCTCACTTGGTAAGAGGGGTAGGTTTTTGTTGTTGTGGATCACTGATTCTCTTACTAAGGAGATAGGGGAATGATAAACTTTCAATCCTCAACAGTAGAAGAGCAGCTAACTTTCTGGGGAAGAAGGCTGTTACCAGAGGAGGTTAAATTAATAACAAAATGGATTAAAATGGGAACTCAGCATAATATCAAAAGATGTTGAGAATAAAATGAACTAAAGCATCAAGAGACATAGACAGAATTTCTTTGATTAGCTTTATGCCAATAACTGGGACATGAAGTGAAAAATAGTAAGGATTTGAAATTCTTTCTTTGCAAGAATTTATTAACCATCTGGGCATTTATAAAGCCTGATAGAAAAAAAAAAAACACAGTGGTTTTGGTGAGTTGAGTACGTAAAGGAGAGAGGTACTCTTCCAAAGTTCACTTCTGAGTTGCCAGACCAGTCACAACTTGGCAGTATCTGCAACAGACCGCCAAGCCACGCCGGAGTGTAGGATGAAACGTTTTTCCTCTTGCAGTGGGGAAAAAGCTGCACTAACGTGTATGGTGGGATACTGTGTGAGATATATTTGTGTTCTTGTGCTGAAAGAAACAAAACATTCTTTAGTTTTAGCATCTAAGCTTGACGAACTCTAACTTAAACATAATTTTGAAAGATTAAGAGAAATAGATCACAAACCTGAAAGATAGGGTTGCTTAGGTACCAATGATTTTTACTTGATTACATTTGCAAGCAAAATAACAGAACTAAGATCAATAGACTAAAATAGATACTTGATGTTTTAAAACATTCTCTTTCACAGAAAAGGAAACAATTAGGAGGTAAATCAGCTGGGGAAAAGACTATCAACAAACTGATGAATTATGATTGAGAGCAGTTGCAGAACATTTCACTCGATGCTTCAAAAGCCACATTCTGACAGTGGGAACAGCAGACTTTGCCAGCTATAAAAACAAATCAAAACAGTTAGAAGCTTGAATCAGGGGGGAGGTGAAAAGACTTTATAAAAGCAGTATAAAGCAGTGAGGCACTGGTAGGGGAGAAAGTTGATACATATGGGTGCAAGCAGGTACCATACATTTCAGTGCAGCTATGTGTAGTCTCTCATAATATTTCTGTAGGTTTTACCACAATGATAAAGCAATAAGAGTAACCAGCCACAGGTACAATTTAGTAAGAGCTGCGATAAAATTGCCATTGCAGAAATCTCTAAGATCAAGATTTCACTTGCTTTCTAATACCAATGCTTTAATTCAGACAGGGTTAATTCAACAAAGTGTTATGGTTCTTTCATGTAGTTGGTAAATTAAGCATTGCAATGTTTTCTTTTAGCTTCATGATTTATGAATTCAGTCTCAAAACTTTGCTCAGTAACTTCATAGGATAACTAAATTTCCCATGTAAACTTATTAGTAAAATATATATTACTTTTGCAAAAAAAATTCTCAAATGAAACCTTCTGAAATGTTGTTGTTTGCCTCATGTGTCGCTGCCTTAGTGAAACAGCCATGATTTAATAAGCCCACAGAGCCTTCAACGTGACACCCTTAATTCTCCTTCTTGACAATGAGCAGCTGAATTACCAGCTTTTAGGAACTTCTCTTCTTCTCTGTTACTTTTACTTAGTGCAGATTCCTGAGGAACCAGGGGGGTAAGTGGCCAGCAGACACCTTCTAGAGGACATGCAGTAGAATAGGTCCAGATGGCAAGTGATGATAAGAAGGGAAGAAAGAGATGGCTGATGTGGGGCATCTGGAGAAGGAAAAACCAACCACCTTATCATCTTGTGCTTATATGCAGAGCTGTTCCTCCTTTTGTTTTTTTTCAGGGGATCAAAGACATTGGAGGGCCCAGTGCAGCATCATGGTCTGGTACTGAGTTCATAGTTCATTACAGGGGAAAAGAAGGACCCACAAATGCTAAGTAAAAGAAGTAGAAGAGTTTTTTCAGAGTGGTTGGTTTTGTTTCTGGGATGTGTGCATATATATTGCATTTGTGGACTTTGCCATTCAGCCAACTCTGAGCTTGATTCAGAATCCACTGTGGAAAACATTTGCACTGGGAGGTGTTTGGAGCAGAATATTTTTTCTGGAAACCTAAAATATCTGCACAGTGTGTGATATCACAGGAAAATTGAGTTGTTGGAGGCATTCACAAGACAAGATGAACATAAAAATTCTCTCTTCTTGTAGATACACTTTTATTTCAGTTACATCCTGAATCCCTTGCGCCTGTCTCTCTTTCTCCTCACAGCAGTTGTTCTTGGTAAGGTTCCTAGCTGAGGTTGTTGGCTGAGAAGTTTAGTGCAAAAGTCAGCATCCAATAACTTGCTAAAACATAACTGGAGAACAAACTGAGGGATGCTTCTTCTCCAGGCTGCCAGACAGACAAAAAAGCACGCTGCTGTCCTGGAACTGCATCTTCTCTGTTTCAGTTATGTTTGTGTTGCTTAAAGAGATTGTTACAAAGACACAGAAAACTATCTGGGCTCTAAGGGAAACTCTCCTTGTTTGCAGCCTGGGCCAGTCTGGGCTACCAAAGCTACAAGGTGCCTTTTCCAGCTGCAAGCCAGCTGTACTGTCTGCAAGACCAGGGGGAAGAAGACATTTCAGCGCTTTTGCAGACACTTTCATATTTCTACTGCGTAATGCTAGCACATCTTATACGCTGTATCCACAGGGCTACATGTTCTTCTTTTAGGGATGCTGAGTCTCTGTAACATCCTCCACTTTCCCTCTTTGTCTGATAGTTGAAATCAATCCTTCAGGGTTATTAGTTCAACTAATGACAACTGCCCAGCAAAGTGGCTACCAGTGAGCTCTCAGTGTCTCAAGAAAGATTTCTCAAATAAAATTTAAGACTGCAAAGTGTACTAGCTGGCATTATGTTGCTTGTGCAACCCTCTTTACCCTCCTTCTCCCTTAATATTGAACACTTTCAGTTAGAGAAAAAAGAAATAACCTGTGAGCATCCCTTGTAGCCCACAGGGCAACTCCAGCTGCCCACCCTTGCGGCTATGCTCTGTCGAAGGCAGCCACGCTGCCCACCTGCCTGCTGGTGCCTGAAGACATGAGGTGTACTGTGCCAATACAAATGGTGTCTGCTCCATGCACGTTCCCTGAGGTGAGTGTGACTGGGCCACCTCCAGCCAAGGCAATTCATCTGGCCTGTGGTTCACTCCCTTCTTCCCCAAAGGTCCTTTGGGCGTCACCTCCCAGCCCCTCAGGGAAGGAGATGGGTAACTCTAACAGCAGCACCCTGATCTGGGTTCCCAGGCCCTCTCTGCTCCCAGGAGCCGGGTCTGCCTCTCTCATGGGACAAGAGTGCTCCCGTGAAAAATGGTATCTGGGAACAGACTAGAGGAATTATCCTCTAGTTAATAACACTAGTTATTTCCCACGGGCTGTAGATTGGTCATCCATTAACCATCAGAAGAGAAGGTTCTGGAGAGAAATGTAAACTTCCCAGGTTCATGATTAAGGAAACATCTTATCAAATCAATTATAAGTGATGGTGTGAGAACACTGTCTTCCTCTCAATCAAAATATCAGAGAATGGTAGATCATATGGTGGTATGCTGCCCACCTTTAAGTCAGTAGGACGGTCTCCACCATAGGGGACTGTGTTACAAATTATTCACAAACTTTACAAACACTTTAATATGCATGCCGTCAAGATTTCATGGCTACGTTTTCAGGCATGCTATTCTGTTGCCATTTTCTCTTTATATAGGTGTTCCTGGCCTTCTTTTTTCTTTTGCTAAACTTCTTACATTTGGTCATTAGGCCTTTAATGACCTTCTTCAGGAGGTTTTGGTTCTTATTCCTTTATTAGCACTCTCAAATCCCAAATTTAATCTCTGAGATAGTTCACTTCATTTGCAAGCACAGTCATCCCTTTTGTTTTTCTCTTCAGCCAGATCCTCATGATTTTCACTCTTCTTTCCCTCTGTGTAGTTATGTTCCCCCATGAGCTCTTTCTTGGGAGCTTATTGTTTCCACAAAATCACTGTTTGGATGAAATCTGTCCCATCTGGATAGGTTTTTGTACCTCCAATGGCATTTGCACATCACAAAAGGAAAAACTTCCTTCTTTTTTCTTTATATTAGCTCTCCAGTCATTCAGTGAAGTCCCTATTCTGTCCTCTCCCTCTTTTGCTCCAAATGAGTAGTATGTAATACTGCAGAGGTTACTTTTACAAAAGTCATCCTCACCCTTTGTCCTACAGCTTATATTAGTTCCTCTAATTTCTTGTCTAACCGTACTCTGGATCTGGTGACCCTGGGGCCTTGAAGTGTGGTGATTTTTTTTTTTCATGCTCCTTTCTTATATTGTAACTTAGAAGATATTACTGCTGTAATTGGTTTACTGGACCTTACTTTCTTTTACTCTGAGGCCCCTTTGTACGGTCCTGGCAGGCTCCTTGCAGCAACCATCCACTATAGACATAAAACAAGCATTTGGTAACCAGTGTTCACTCAGTCAGGAACCTCAGTTCATGACTTGCACTAGCTAGGACAAAAAGACAATCAATTAAAATGAAAGACAGCAGCTAAGACAAGCATACACAGATAATAAAAGGAGTTCCTTTTAATGTAAAACAAAATTGTTGCATAGCATGCACTACTACAAAAATACCGTTGTGGTTAAATGATTAATCTGTCTTAATATAGGGGTGTTTATGTACATTGGGAACATGGGCATTTTCAAATGGGAAATGAAAAAGAGAGAGAGATTCAAGTCAGCCTCATAGGCAGAGGCACTGATCACCTTTTGTGTCCGAGTCCACTTCTTCCTACCAGGATCCAGCAATGGGCATGTTCTCACCTAGCACAGCTGGAAGGATAAAGTGGTTGTCACCCACTGAAAACCCTTTGTGACTTGCTAAGGTGACAGTCTCTGCGCCCCTTAAGGCCAGAAGGAAAATTCCTGAAGCGAAGGGCTCTGAGCCCTGGGGAAAGATCCTCCTGGAGCTCTGGTCTCACTGCGTGTCTGGTCTGGCATTACCACTCTGATGTTCTTCCATGTCAAAAATATTAGCAAAGAAGATGTGGAAGGAGCCATAGGCTAGTACCCTCTCTTTCTAACTGTCTGTTAGAGAGTGCTTGGGAAAACGCTATAAATTTATAGGTCAGTACATCCTTCTAACCTGGAGGTAGGCTTCCTGATCTGGACTTTATAACTAAATCTTTATGTCTGGTATCTCACGGTAACTTCATTATTCTTGCATGGACATGTAACTGATTGTTTTTTAACTGTTGAGTGTTTCTCATTCTGCAAAATCATTTCATTAAAGGTCTCTACTGCAGCTTCAGGTGGCAAACCCCTTCATATTGTCCCTAGGTGCTCTTCTTCTGCTATCCAAAGGCTCTATATTGTCTTTCCACTATGCTCAGACATATGCCTAATGCTTATTTAATCCAGGAAGAGAGTTTGGGAGTGAGTGCAACAAAACCAGGGTAGGGTTGACAGTTATGGCCCCTATAACAGCCACGGAGGGAATGAGGCATAGCTAACTGACTGATTGTTATACATAAAAAAGTCTTCAGCCATCATAGATTATTTGTCTGCAATTCCACTCTCATTTTTCACTAGTAATTGTTAGTGTTATTTGACATTCCATCTTCCCATTTGCTGTGGTAATGGACTCAAGGCTGCCAAACAGTGTGATGAAATACTGCTTATCTCGGTTTTATTTCTTCTCTGAATAAAACCCTGGTGGACAAAAATGTCTTGTACAGAAAACTGCTCTCAGTACCGATGCACTTCATGATCATTCAGCATCTCAGCTCTTCAGAGCTGATCCTATGGTCCAAGTTTTTTTCTATATTCCAGGAATATCAAATTTCCTAATTGGCTTACTATTTGGCTGTATGCATTGTTCACTATGTTGAAAGAGGGTTTCTTGCTCTTCCAAGCATAAGAGATTGTTAGGTGTGTTCACATCTGAAAACTTGTGAATCTCAAAGGTTCCTCAGGCATTTATCTTTATTTATTCATGCAAGTTTTTGGTACTGGGAATTGAGATAGGATCACCTGATACTCTGGGCCATGTCAGTGTTTGCACCTGGCGCAGCCAGGAGGTTCTCCATGTTACTGGATGAGGGTTGCAAAGTTACCAAGTTCACCTGCATAAACTAACGGTGGAGATCCTGACTTTGCTGCTGCTTTATTTGGAGAGGGGGAGGGAATAGAAATCTGTTTAATTCTGGCTGAAAGCTTGAGTAACATAGTCCAAATACAGCAACATTTTGTAATATATTTTCTGGGAAGCTTTCTGCACTGTTATCCGTCAGAAGCTTCCTCCAGAAGAGGCTTCCCTTGGAAAAGAAAACTCTGACAAGGCAGAGTGTATATTCATTTAGTTTTCTTGTAATTAAACTGCCTTAAATTAGAAATTATAGGCTTTTACTCTCTTTATATCTGGAATGTACCTATCTGGCTTCTATTCTGCCATAATCCATCCAAAGTGGCTGAGCACTGAATAATGGTGGACATATGGTCTATATTGATATATCTTAAGCTTCACTTTTGCACCAAGTGATTAGGCCAGAAGAAGCTGAATGCTTACAAAATTCTATAAAAAGAGATAATGTAGCAGAAAAAAGACTCTTCCAGAGATTTTGATTTTTGTTTTTGAAATCTTTTTCTGAGGGATTATTTTTCAGGTTTTTGAATTTTTGTGGCTTCCTGACCAATATTGTATGCCCTGTATGCAACTTCAGAAAAGTTGGACAAGGTAACTGGAAACAATTTATAATGAAAGGATTGTTTGTCCTTAACAGCTGAAGAGATTAGCATTTTTCTGTAATGCTGTGAATACATGTCTGATATGCCAGGGATAGAAGTGTAATAGAAACATCTTCATTCAGATGATGACTGCATATTTTTTACTGCCTGTGTTTGATCGCAAATTTTTCGAAATGTTGAAAGTTAAAAATTCACAATGCTCAGGCACAAAACCAACCATATCCGGTTCAGAGAGGTTTCTGGAGAGTTCTTCACTTTTTGGAGCATTAGCATAGAAGTTGCTCCCAGCATTTACAGCTGCTTTAACTCAATTTTAGTTGACACAATGTGTAAATTTACACCAAACAGTCTATGCACTGGCAAAGCTTAAGAGATCTCATCTGCATATTTTTATCCAAACGGAAACACGCAGTGCAATTGTCTCCCCTTTTAATCAAATTATCGCCTGGTGTCACCAACACTTACAAAATTTGCTTTAATGTCAAAATGATTGACATTACATATTCTTAAAGTCTGTTCTGTTTGTTCATTGTTACTTACAACCACGTGTTGATTCTGACTACTCATTAAGGTACCATTTCTCCTCATCTTCATTAAACATATTTCAAAAACTCTCAAGAAAACCTCCTGCAAGTATACTTGGATAGCTCTATTTGGGCATCCTCTATTGGCAAAAACTGTGATGAGGCTGATGGGAATATTGGCTACTTCAGAGCCGTAAATTCAGCCATTGCATTGCCAAAAGTGAGAAGTGTTCAGAGCTTTTTAGACATGCATTGATGAAATATTTCCTTAGGATGGAAATTAAATCTCTGTAGGCTCCCAGTCTCTTACCAAGACAAAATCTTCACTTTAACTAACAGCAGGTTGTCTGCTTAAGGGTTGTGCTTAGTTTGACAGCTCAGGAAGGAAGCAGCTGAGATAGATAAACAACAGCCTGCCCTGGTGTTTCTGATTAAACTCCACAACAGCTCTTGCCCCAAGAGCTGAAGGACTGAGGGCAGGGAGGCAAGAGGCTTAGTTCACCACTGGAGACAGATCTTGCATCTGCACTGGAGAAGCTTCTGATCTGGTTGATGCTGGCTACCATTTATTACGAAAAACTTTCCGCTTCTTGTGGAATGACAGAAGTGAATTGAAGGGCTGTACAGGGAGTGGGCAGAAAAGGGATGGCTTGGCACAGGAACGGTGTCAAAATTACAAACACCCACAGAAGTGTGGATGTGTGAAAAAAGATGACAGTGGGGCAAAAGTCCATGGGAGGCATAACATACAGGTACATTTAAGAGTGCAAAGAGGACTTTTTTTCAGGTTGATAAGTTCCACAAGAGGAAAATAAATGTCATAATAAGAGTAATATTATAGTAGATTGCAAAATATTTCAGCCACAATAAATGCTCAAAAATACCTGGTCAACTGGCATGGGCAAATGCTTAGAAAAAGAGGATGAAAGGAGTTTTACTTAGTTATTTGCACCCCTAGGCAGGTGTAAAGACAATCACAGACCTTTTGTTCCTCTTGAACATAGAGTATTTGGTTTTGACAATCCAGTATTGGTGAGCTCTGCAGCCTTGTTCTCAGCGATAGCTGTTCTCACTCTGGCTCAAAAGGCACTGCGCCTATTGGAAGCAAAATGCTGTTAGAGACTGAGGAGAGAGGCATTATACCAGCTGCTCAGTCCCATTGCACAAAATATGCCTTAAAGGATGCTAAGAAAAAGTTAATTCTCCACTAACTTTTCAAATCAAGAGCTGAAAGCTGATCGTGTGCATAGTTGTAATTTTCCACTGCAAATCTGTGTTTGCTTTTCGATTTTATCCACACAGGGGACAAGTTTGGAGCTGTTGCAATCACTTGTTTTTATATTCGTAGTGTAAGACCCCAGATCTTTAAAAAGAAAGCATTAGTTTGGAGGTAAAACTCTAGTCTGTTTCTTCTAGACTTAGGAATTTCTAGTACTTGGTATGTAGCTTTAATTAAGAGCAACTAATCTCCACAAGCACTGCTTCATCTAAAATGGGAAGTTTAATTATTGATTGGTAAGGAGTTGAAGGGAAAATCTAAGGGTCCAGCTTGGGACAGTTTACCTTGAATCACACCTGGTGTTTCTCAGTTATAGATCTAAACTCCCCCAGCTTGAATAAATTCTGATCAAGACTTCGAGTCTTGTGAAAAGATCACCTCTAATACCCTTAGAAATCAGGATACAGTAGAAGCAGTGTATCCGTTCTTATTTTCGGAAGAGCATTCTTGGTTTTCTTAGGCTTTAACTGCAAGGCGATTTGTCCCAATTCTAGCTATTGGTGATCAAATCCTGTTTTTTCTCAATTCCTGCAAAATTCCAGGTGTTCCAAACTCATGAGGCAGGTTCCCACAGACCTTGAGATTCTTAAAATAAAATCTTTCAATTTTCCATCTTGTTTCTGATCCCTTCAGTTACACTGGATTAATTGCATTTTGCCGGGGTGCAGCTTGGCAAATCTAATTGTGAGCTCCAAAAAGAGAAGAGACAAAAATGGGAGTGATTCAGAAAGATGAGGATTTTTTAAAACTATCTCTCAGAGCAAAAAGAAGAGAGACCAGAAAAAATGGAAGGCCAAAAGAACATAGCTTTTATCATAGGTTTATCTTGCTTTATTTTGGTGGAAAAAAAAGGCCTTCTTCACTGTGCTGAAAGCAAAAGACTTGGAGGGAAGCTGGTTTTTCATTTAAATATGATATTATGAAAAACTAAAGAATACAAAATGGCCAGAGATCTGTGCAATGAAGACTTACCAATCCCATTTGTGACTCAGTGTTTTTTCACTTGAAGGGAAGGAGATTACCTAATAAAGTTGGAGCCACTCCAAAACAAAAGAGGTTGCTTCTTGTACTCATATCTAAGACCTATAATATCTAAGTCCTATAATATTTTGGCTGATCATGCCTGGTAGAAATCAGGGGACAGCTATCACATATCTTGCTATTACACATGCATAATTTACCTTGGGAAAGATAAGAATAGATGGAAGTAATTTTTATCTGCACATGGCAACAAAAACCCTTGCACCCACCCTGCCAATGCAATTTACAGAATAATAATAGGATTTTGCTTCTTTGGGAAGGCAGGGGAGTCAGCAAGGCAGAAATGTTTGAGAGATGAAGGGATCCTCACTTCTAATCAGAAGAATTTAGAGTCTCCAGACCTTAGCACGGAGCCACAGGTGGAGAATTTGACGCTATGTACGAAGAACATTAGAAGAAGGGTATGACCTCGAAATGTGCACTGAGGAATTTTAAAACTGCCTTTCCACTGTATGGTACTGGGTATAGCTTTTGACATATAGCAGAGATATCTTAGGGCTTCCTTAAATGCCGCTGTCTAATAATTGCTCTGGAATGGATGTTGCAACTAACACTTGCCAGAGTGCGAGTTATTGTGGCTGTGTCTGATCTTGACTCCAGCTGGGGTGGAGGAGGGAAAGTAGGTCAGCAAAAGACATCTCAGACGTATATCATATACTCAAAAGGATGACAGCATCCCTCTGAGAGTTTGCACAGGTATTAGGACACCTGATATGTTTTTCATGGACTTATAGAATAATTTAGGTTGGAAAGGATTTCTGCAGGTCCTCTAGCCTAACTGCCCACTCAAAGCAGGACCAACTGGATCAGGTTGCTCAGTGGAAATATAAAAGGTCATTTCCAATGCTGAGGATTGCAAGTACTGCTGAAAGGCTGAGTTGGTTGTTTGTTTTTCAGTATTAATGCAGCACCTTGGAATGATTTTTTTTTGGATTATGAGGTGGTATTAGTAAGACAGATGTTCAGCATTTAGATATGGACTAGCATTTAGGACATGGACTAGTTCTTCTAAAAATCCTGTATAGGACTTTTATGAAGGCTTCTGTTTTGACCAAGCTGACACATGGCAATAGAGGTGTAAAGGTAAGGGCAACTGCATAACCTTCATTTTCCTGGCAAGACAAGGAGGCACGTACTGATTGTTTTTTGAAATACCAGCTTTTCTTAGACTCCGTGGGTTTTATCAGGTCAAATGCACAGCATGAACCCTACATTCAGGTTCTGAGTTCTGGTTTGCTAGGAGTTTACACATACAGAAAAAGGAAAAATAAACACAAGGAGGACTGGAGTGCTCAATTTTAGAAACTTTCTTTCAGGTAGGCTTAAATTCCAGTTTTGGGGAAGGGTGAGAAAGATGCTTCTTATATTACTGAGTCAGTTTACCCAGCTTACACTTGAATTCAAAGAAATTGCAAATACAGCACTTAAAACCATCATTTCATCACCTATTTTACCCATAGACCCTCACACAACATGTAAATGTCATCTGACAGCACACGTAAAAGCCTCAGTGCACACGTGTGGTTGTAGGAGAGAGAGGAAGCAACCTCGGTCAAGTGAAGTAAGAGACAGACAAACCTGCAGGCTTTCAGTCCTTACATCTGAATGGGTACTGAAATCCAGCCCCTGAAGCCTGTTTTATCCAATACAGGACATCCAAGATTTGTTACAGCTGTAAGTACTTTGAATCCAAGAAATTTGTGCATTTACTGGTGTCTGCTTTACACCTAGCATTGGCCTTTCCCCACCCCCTCTTTGCTTTATCTGTCTGGTATTGGCCACTGTGGAGTGAGATATCAGTCTTTGTTTAACAGATTTTGTCTGTCTTCATGGTCAGTGTATGATGTCCTCCTGGCCCTGACTGCTTGGGAGCATAAGCTGCTGGAAAGGATGTTTGTCTCCGTGGCTGGATTCCCATTTACCACTGAGGCCTCCAGCAGCAGATGAGACCTGCCTGGAGGGGAGAGAGTGGTGGCCTGAGTGGTCAATGACATTGTGTCCCAGCATGTTGACCTTTAGACCTGAATGATCCATGTGGATGAATATTTTGTGTGAAGAAGCTCCAAAATATCAGCTGATGTAATCCTGCATGCTTTTTTCATGATACCAGAAAGTCACAGACAGAATTACTACTTACCAAAAGGCATACGACTTTTTTTTTCTTTTCCCACAAATGCATCATTTAGATTCCTTAGAAGAATCTAGAAGTACATTCTCGGAAACCTACTGACTTAAGCACACCTATTTCATATGCTTTCGCTTAGCATGTTCTAAGAGAAAGTTAATTAAATTTCCTGAAAAAGATCCTTGCACTTGCATGCATACCTTCATTCAGAAATTCAGAGTCAGTGAGCAAATGTAATAGAAACAGTAGTCTTTATAGGGAGTTGCACAACATATAATAGATCTCTAAAGTGTTTAACAAGAAGGGTAATATTTTCCATTCTAGTGTCATCCTTGCTTTCTGCATTATAGCTCCAATGCACAGGATGAATGATTTTATTCTGCAAATAATTGTGTGATGATTTATCCTACAAAATATCTGTTGTCTCCATAAAGCAGAGTTGAGTCAAACAGGAGCCCAAGCCTCCTGTGATTCTTTACCATAAATATGGCACTAATTTGCCCTCAATTTGCACTCAGTGCTGAGGATCTTTCTACTAATTGTATGGAGAAGTCTGTGCCATTCTGCTGCAGTTATAGTCATGAATATATTTGGGAAATAGCTAAGACTATACCAGTCAATGGGAAAGCAGAGAGGGCAGACACCAAGACACCCGTAGGACATTCCTAGTACTGTGCACGGGCCAGACCCCAAGGTCCATGGAGGAGGGAGGGTGACGAACAGAGTATTTGTTCTCTGTCTCTTTACTCAGGTGTTGTGGGAAACTGAAATTTTGGCTGGTGGCAAAATGTTTCCAAAGCTGGGAGAACTTGGAAAGGCAGAGGTGCATGGTTGCCATAGGCATGCTGCTGCTTTTTGTGTATTTCTCTCCATTTCCATTTTCCTTTGCATCTCCCTATGTACTGTCTTTCTACATAAACATCTACATATGTCAGAGACCTCTTAAAGGTTAAAGCAGTCTATGCTGTGTTTATTCCACCTGTCAGTGCTACTTGAAATGTGAGGTTTGCTGCCTGCAGCCCCTGAATCGTTCTCCCTCTGAATAACCCAGGCAGCAAAGGGACTCAATGTATCTGAGCAAAGGGCTAGACAAAAATCTTTGACTAAAAAGCTTTGAAACAATCAAGGCAGAACAGTATAACCGAGGACTCCCCTATAGGCAGGAAACCACTGTAGCTTCATATAAACTGTAACTACTATTCACTTATTTCATTTCGCTTTCTATTTTCACCTTGCAACCTTTACAAGGTCTGATTTAATTGCTGGAAAGCAAACATAAGAGAAGTTATTTCACAACATTAGAGCAGAAATACCTAAATGTGGTGTTACAAGCATAACAGAAAACCACAATTGGAGGCATTGTGTAAGAATATTAAGAGCATATTTCTCTTAGGAGCATTTTAAAGAATGTATAGCAAGTGTGACAAGTGTGCTTCTGACTGTAATAACAATAGTGTTAAGCCAGACTCAATGCAGTCATAGTGTTCCTGTGCCCTTAACAATCTCACATAAGCCTTCAAGACAATTTTTATTATTTTTGCCATGCAACACTAATGAAATCAATGGCATAGATATCCCATAATTTTCTGTGGGACTTTAGTCTTCATTAAAAACATATAACAAGGTTAATTACAGAGTGGTGTTAATTATGGTGGTTAATATGTTGCTGTTTACCTTCACTTACAACACCAAGGTTTGGGATTCTACTGGTCAATTAAATTGTATATTCAAGTCTGAGGCAGTTTCTTGATTGACTCATTAGAGCTTAAGAGTAGTTGTTTATTGTTCGTTTAGGTTTTTCTTTCTTTTCTGAACTTCATCAGATCCAAATTCCATGTCCAGCTGCTCCCACAGAAGAAATCGTTGTTAGTGCATTGGAGCTGTGACCCTTGTTTGTGGGGGATGGGGAAGAGCAAGGACTCAGCTCTCATGCTGGTGTGAAGCTGTAGTGTTTCTAATTATGCCATTCAGTTACTCCACTTTACAGTGAAGCAATCAAATGCAGAATGTGGTCCATGAACATCAAAATAAATTTCTCTATAAATAATTCACCTGAAGCTAGTGCAAGTAACCAAGGTAGTGACTGTCCCTTGCTCTGTTCCAGGTGATGGAAACCCCAGTTAGTAAATTTTTACATGTTATATACTCATTGTGGGTAGGTGTGGATCACTCATGATATATGTTAGACAACTTACATATTATTGTCTCTGCTTTTGGACGTGCCTCTCTCCATTTGCTTTATAGAGAATTTCCATGCTTAATTGTGGTCACAGTGCAGTTAGACACCTTCACTAGTCAATAGTCTCCAACGGGAAGTGTGAATTCCCCTCCTCATTGTGTCTGACAGTGTGACTGAAGGACATTTGTACTGTATTATACAGAATACCAGTTGATCAATGCTACCACTGTCCTCCAGCAAGGACACAGTGTGGGAATGAAGAACCAAAGTGTCAATTCAACTTTATTGCCAGCTCAACGTGCTTGGGAGCTGTTGCTCTGTCCCTCCTCACTTCTTCCCCAACAACATCACAGATGACTTTTCATATATCAGGTCCTTAATATGCAATTAAGAAATGACAAGCTGATCTTGGTTGACTTTGGTTTCTTTGAGCCTTCCATTTTCTAGCTTTCCTGTGTGACCCTAAGGTCTAGAAATTTCTCTTTTTAACAAGAAAAAAAAAAAAAAAGAAATTCTCATGTAATCGCAGGATGCTGGTAGCTGGAGTTTGAGGGAAAATACTGCATACTGGTACACTGGTGACATAATTGGAAAAGTCACCAACTGAGCTTCCAGCGGTCTAGTGCTCCTCTCGGCCTTCCTCAGCTCTAGGCAAGAAAACTCAGCTGCTCTGAGCCTGAAACCGTGCACCTGGGGCTTTCCTCAGCTGTACACAGCAGAAGGGCTGGAGCCCTGCAGTCAGCCTCCCTCCATGTCTTGCAGCTGCAATTAGGGAAGGCATCAGCTGTGGCATGGTACCCCCTGGAGAGACTAAGGTCGCTGCCATACCCTGTCCACAGTCACTTGCACAGCTGCCGAGGGCCAGTGACAGCGTGGTCCACTGGCCACAGGCGTTTCCCAGTGCCAGAAGGCTGTATGCTATGAAGCGAGAAGTTTTTAATTATAAACCTTGTAGTGGGTTAACCCCGGCAGGCAACTAAGCACCACATAGCCACCCACTCATTCCCCCTTGAACTCAACTCACAGTGGGAAGGGAGAAGAGAAAAGGAAGAAGAAAAGTGAGAAAATCTGTGGGTGAAAATAATAATAATAATAAAAAAATTAATAAGCAGAGGAGAAATGGAAGAAGAAAGCAAGCAAAACAAAATAAGTGATGCAAAGGCGATCACTCACCATCTCCCATGGGTAGCCCGATGCCCAGCCAGCTCCTGAGCAAAAGACGGGTAACGTCCCTAAACCCCCTTGTCTCTGTTTTTATTGCTGAGCATGGCATTACATGGCATGGAATATCTCTTTGGGTAGTTCGAGTTATCTGCCTGTTGTGTCCCCTCCCAGCCTATTGCTCATCCCCAATCTATTCACTGCGGGGCAGGAAAGTAGAGTAAGAAACAGAGGAGGCTCTGACACAGTGCAAACACTGTTCAGCAACAGGTAAAACATCGGTGTGTTGTCGGCATTGTTTTGGTCACAAATCTAAAACGCAGCACCATACAAGCTGCTATGAAGAACGTTAACTCCATCCCAGCTAGATCCAATGCAACCCCCCGCCTTTGAAAAGAAAAGGTTAATCCAGGACTACTGTTAGGAAACATTATCAATGATTTCAACAGAATTTAGTACCCGCTCGTTATTCTTTTCCATTCGTATAGCCCCTCTGAGCTGCAGGAAAGGATTTGAATAAAAGAAAAGGCAAAGTAAACCCTCATCCTCCTGGGACAAAATGTTCCTGCTGTTTTCCTGCTATTTTACTTCAAAGCAAGAGTTTCAGGAACAGCTACAGCACTGAGTATTATGAACCACGAGTGTACCTAATGTTATTCAACTAAAGTGTGCAAGGAGAAAGTAACCCAGGAATATCAGTCATTGTTGTGCTGGGAGAGAGGAGTCAGACGGGTGCTCGGTGCTATACATCACTCTCTGAACAAGTTGCAGGCAGGCTTAGAAGTGAACGTGTCACTCCAGGCTCTTCTTGCTGGCATGATTAAACATGAGCTGCTGCTGCTGTTGTTTGGTGCCGTTGGGTCATATTCCCCTGGAAATCCAGAGCTTTTCGGCAGCGATGCTTGATTTTGGAGTGGCACCTGTGCTTCCTGTTACTTGCCGAGGTGAGCATTGCATTTGCAGAGTCTTATCTTGACCTTCACTCAAGACAAGGCTGCCTGATTTGGGACGGTTCTGTGTTGGTCATTTTTAAGTTGTGTGGGGTCACCTTCAGTGAGCCATTTCTCAGGATATTCATTTGAGCTGTTGTTGAAGGGTTTTAAAGGACAGAGGTGGAATGGAGGAGAAATGTGAATATTTGCCAGAAACAGTGTTTTGGATTTTATAAATGTGTGTTTGAGCACGTGTGTGCATATAAGATACCTGCTGTATGATGTGGATGATACTGCATAGTCAGTTGGGTGTAGTGACTGGGAGATTTGTCCCCTGTGGTGCTACGGTCCTGGGAACTGCTCATGGATCCATTACAGAACTGAATGATGGTAGATTTGATGCGTTTTGGCATATAATCCAAGCTCATAGCCTCCTCCCTTGCAGCTGCTTGGCCTTCTCAGGAGCCCTGGTTCACCATCCTCTTCAGAGGTGAATAACGTTTTTGGTATTATATGGCAGACAATGGACATTCTCCTCGGCTTAAAGCTGAGCACCTGCTTTAATCAGAGTTAGGACTGAAACAGGGCCTTGCAAAGCCATCTGTGAGCACATCCTGTGGGTGGGGGGAATTTTTGTACCAGTCACGTGAAAAGGGTTTGTTTTGCTTTTTATTATCAGTATATTGTGTTATGGGGGCTCTGCAATAAGCATTGACTCTGGGGGCAGTACTTCCCATGGATGTTGCATGAACTAATGACCCATGATGAAGATGCCACAGACGTTTCTCTGCATGGCATCCTTTAAAACTCATTCTTTTTGGCAACAATATTGCCAGTTAAAAATAGTAATTATACCACAGAGAAGCCTGGGTTGTACAGGGTATCCACAAAAGGAGCAAACCCGACTGAAAAAAACGAATTCCTCATGCCTGTCAAGAGGCTGCACTGACTGCATTTACACACGGCTGTGACCTCCCCCATTCTTCACAGGCTAAGGAACCCTCAGCTAGGGACACTCATCAAAAAAAGTCTCTTCAAGGATCTGCTTCTGTTAGCAAAGAGAGAGATGGTATTTACTGCTTTTCTTAAATGAAAATGTTTTTCCTTATATATATAGTAATGGGATTGCTATCTCCCTTTCTAAGGAGCATAGGCAGCACTTATGGTCCTTAAAAATGTTTCTTTTAGTAAACAGCTCCAGGATTAATAAACTCTTCAAGGACTATGATGGCAAGATTGCTGTTACAATGCAGGTAGCACGTGAGATGCCAGAAGCAGGTGTTGTGAAAGTTGCAGAGAAGAATCGATGTTTAGTAGAGAAGGTAGAAAAAGACAGTGATGAAAATAAATGGAAAGAAATTTGTCTCAGCAAACGTTTGCCAAGAGTCTAATTTTTGTGGTGTGGACCAAAATTGCTGCTGACATTTTCCGTAATGAAGTTTCTTCCGATTTGCTCGAAGTTGCCATCTGCACTCTGACTCATCCACTTTATTCCTGGACTGGGTGTATAAGACAGACTTCCACATCTGCAAGACCCTGGCATCCTCCTGAAAAATGCTCCTTCTAGGGAGGGCTGGGGCAGATGAGTGCTGAGGCTATCCACTTACCACTGTACCAAGAAAGCCCTGACTGAGAAAAATCAGCTTTGCATCCAGATCCTTCTATTTTGTTTTGTTTTGTTTTGTTTTGTTTTGTTTTGTTTTTCCTGTCTGTTTTGTCTCTGTCCCCCCCCAACCCCCCAACATTAAGTGTTGTTTAAACTTTGTTCTGAATGCTTAAAACAGTGGTTATGTCTCGTCTCTCTTTTTGCTTTTCTGGCTGGATCAATAGGTGATGCAGGTTGGTATAGTGCTATTGAAATCAGAGGAACTATCCCAATTTCCACCAAATGAGGATGATCTGGGGCTTAAAATGCATATTCAGAATAAAATAGTCCGGTACAGAAAGTAGCTGTGGCTAATGAGGCAAGGATTGCAGCTAGAGATTTCAGAAGTGTATTTATGAGCCTTAGAGCCACATTTCTTATTGCTAGGAAAATAATATCTGTTCTGTCACTTGTTAATATAATTACCCTCTATTTCAGGAGAATTAGCAAGTCACAGTGCGTTTAGAAACTGCTGCATTTGTGTTTTGTAAAGTTGAAAAAGGAAAACACATTTGATTACATTCAGTGGTCCAAATTGTCCATTGTATTTGTCTTTTGAAAAGATTCTGTTACCTGTCCTTCTCTACAATCATTGACCCGTCAGTGTGAATAATTTGTTTTGCTCTGGAAAATTTCAGCCACTGCTAGGACTGACTAAGAGGAATTGTTGTTTCAGCAATAATCTCTATTGATGTGCTGTGTATTAAGCAATAAACGGCTGCTGAAATTGATTAATCGTCAAAGTGGAGATGAGATTTTAAGGCAATTTCAAATTCTGTTCATTGCACTCACATTTTTTATTAAATATCCCCTTGTTGTGGTGTTATGCTACAAGATGAATAGAACTTTTTTTTTTATCAGACTTCTCGGTGTCATACATTACTTTCTAAACATTTGGGATGTTTAAAAATCCCTGATATAAGCAGCTCTATTTCCAAGCCTTCACTGAGGAAGGAGAAAAGGATAACCTTGTCTTTTAAAACATATTTGTCTGTGGTTTCTTGTGTGACAGCAGACTTTTTTTTTCCACTTTGCAATATATAGGACAAGGAGAATCACCAGAGCAGGTCAGACCCAAGGTTGATGAAAGCCAGTCTTCTGCAGCTGGCAGCAGACAGCACCAGCTGCTTCAAAGGAGGAGACAAGAAGTTTCACAGCTAGTGGCAATTTGAAAATTAACCTTTAAGAAATTTCCTCCCAGCTTCCATGGGTGGAAAATTCATTTATGCCTAGAGGCGGGAAGGTTTGCAGGTCTTCCTCTTCTCCCCTTTTTTTCTTTCTTTTCTCCTTTTTCTTTTGGGTTTGCTACAATAATTCTGGCTATTCTTGATAGTTGTATAAAATTTTGGATCTTTTTGATTCCTGTAAAGTTCTTGGCCTTGATGATATATAATGCCAAAAACTTCCACAGATGAATTGAAATTGGTGTGAAACACTGTGTCCTTGTATCAGTACAAAGCATGTCACCTTCTCGTCTCAGCAAGTCTATTGTGTTTCTAACAGTTTGTGTTATCAGTGCCTGGTTAGTCGTAAGCTTTAGGCCACAGTTGTTGTTTGCTTGCTGTTATCCCTTTCCTCTTTTTACCTCTTGTGTCCTTGGAGTGCAAGTTCTTCTAAGCAGGCTCATCTCCTTTACACAGCTTTTATACAGCACTCAGTTTACTGTGGACATCAGCTATTTGCAAAAGAAAAATATGCATTAATGTCTAGTTTAAGTTACTTCCAGGGGAATTGAACACTATTCAGGTATTCTGGCTCTTATTTGACTAAATGTGAGTAGAACAACAAAAAAGACCTGAAGAAAATTAACACCTCTGCCCACAAAATGTGTACCACGTCACTTGCTAACAGCGTATATCAAGGTACAAGGTCTTCTGATCCACCGAAGACTTGAGGTACCTGGAGGAGTTGCGAGGTTGAGGTATTTTAGGGCCACAAAAATGGTCAGAGGGATAGAGCACCTCTCTTATGAGGAAAGGCTGAAAGAGCTGGGGTTGTTCAGCCTGGAGAAGAGAAGGCTGCAGGGTGACCTTGTTGTGGCCTTTCAGTACTTAAAGGGGGCTTATAAGAAAGATGGGGACAGGCTTTTTAGCAGGGCCTGTTGCAATAAGACAAGGGGCAATGGTTTTAAACTAAAAGAAGGTAGATTCAGACTGGATATAACGAAGAAATGTTTTACAGTGAGGGTGGTGAACCACTGGAATGGGTTGCCCAGAGGGGTGGTAGATGCCCCATCCTTGGAAACATTCAAGGCCAGGCTGGATGGGGCTCTGAGCAACCTGATCTAGTTGTAGATGTCCCTGCCAATTGCAGGGGGGATGGACTAGATGACCTTTAAAGGTGCCTTCCATCCCAAAGCATTCTATGATTTTGATCATAGAATCTTGCTTCAAGCCTCTGCTCCCCACATTTGCCAGCGTTTTTTCATCTCTAACGATGAATGATCATGAAAATGATGTCATATTTGACTGTATGAGAGTGTTTTATGCTGCCAGAGTCCTTCCACTGAGTTTCCTGGAGCTGCTCCTGTTTGCACTCTGCAAGGTGAGAATGGGGCATACAAAAATACTGTGTTGGTTGGAGGACGTGAGCTTCTTGCCTGTTTTCCCTTATTGCTGATCTCTGAACTTTCCAAACTTACAGACTCTAAGGCTTTGAAGAACCACTAAACTTGCTATCAATTTCTGCTTTCTCTCAAAGCCCTTCTGCTGAATTTGACTTAAAAGCAATAGGCTTCACATTAAGACAAAACTGAGTCTGTCTTTGTCATCTCTTTATAGGACATTAGATACTTTTGCAACAGAAATTGCATAGAAAAGCATGGTTTTATTTTACTTTTGTTTAAATCCTTATCAGCAGGAGTTGAGTTGGAAAGACCTACTGAGAGATTAGAAAAAGGCTAGCTCACCACCATGCGAAGTGTTTTACTGTTTTAATTTGCTGTTTCTCTTTGTGAAGAGACACATTCTGATTGTAGCATGGTGCTTTTCTGGAAAGGCATTTTACAGGGAGGCTAGAGTGGATGGAGCGAGCTATAGATGATAAAGGCCAATCCCTAAATCTGATGGAAACTTCAGTTTATATAATGCAGCCATTATAAACTCAATGCTCCACTCTCTGTGCTTCTGAACAGTGTCTGATCACCACTACAGTTCAGGAAGAAACCTGGATCCTAGAGCAGCTTCTTTTTATGCAGAGACTCCTCATAATAACTTCTACAGCACAGCTTGCCAATGTGTTTAATTTTGCTGCAGTCCTAATGGTCAGCTGAATGTGGCATGGATACACACGCACAATAAATATAATGTCTGTGTGCATGTGAAGGGGAGGGATACATACGTACATCCAATCGTGCTTGTGAATTTGTGTGTGAGTTTATATAGTCTAATCAGAACAGCTATGTTCTACCTGATCTTTAAAGACAGATCTCCAGCTATATTAAAATTCAAGGTAAATCAATGCCAGTCTTTCCACTACATCTTCTAATGTGAGTCGGAGTAGGAGCATGGTCCTGTACAAATGAAGTAACTGAGATTGGTTTCATTCGTTGTCAGTTGCACGGCAGTGATTTATACCAGCTGAAATCAGGCTGGGTGACACTGCTTACAGAAACATGGTCTTTCTGGTTTCAAAAAGATGTGTGATTTTTTTGTGTTTGTGTCATGGTTGCCTGTTTTCAGGGTGCTTCTTTGTCAAACGATAGCCATTTTGGTGCTGGTTTATCAAGTTTTCACAGATTTGTGCTAATCAGTTTTTGTCAGAAAGTAACATATTTCTTTTCAGCCCAAGCAAACAATTCGATTGGAAAAAAATCGCCATAGCTTATCTGCATGATATTTATCATCAGCACACAGCAACGGTGTCTCAGGAGATCTCAAATGCAGAGCTTGTGATAGGAACAAAATATAAAAGTTAATTTTTCTTGTTGGTTACCTTTAATTTTTTTCTTACTCTTCCCATTCTCTGATGAGGGCAGCAACCTTTCTCTGCACATGCCTGTGGGCCTTTGTGCATGCTGATCCGGGCTGACGTTCCTGTGCGAGAAGCATTTTCTGTTCAGGCAAAGACTTATGGAAAGCTTGGGCACCGGTCAGCACTTTCAGCACTTCAGCAAAATAGGAATTACAGATGGCAGCACAAGGAAGCATAGGTGGGGTCAACACTCACAAGGAGAGCGACAATGTTTTGCTGGGCATCATGAACGTTTTCAACCACATGGTTCTGCCCTGCAAGACCCCTTGCTTGAAGCATGTAAGCAATGGGTGCAATTTCAGATGAATCAGATGATGGGATTAGTGCCATTAACTTTCACAGAAGAGTATCTCACTCATAGTCCAGTAGATCTTGCTAGGCCTGGAGGAACTAAAAAGAGGCACATAGTGCTTTCAGGGAGGGGAAATGATGTAGAGGTACTGATTAGGAAAATTCCTACGTCCTAGGCCTATTTCATTTCTCTTCTTCCTCTCTGTTTTATACTATTAAGGCCCTGCACAGTGCTATATCAGTCTCCTTGGCAGAGCTCTCTCATTTGTGGTTATCTGACTGTGCTTCATTTTTATGCCCATATCATTGGTTTATTGGATTGGACAGTTGAGTACAAGCCATCCAGGGAGACTGTCAGCAGTAGAATATCACATTACTGAAACGAACAGAAATTCATCTCCTGTACATTTTGATGCTCTTTGCTGAACTAAACAGAAACATCCTGAGATATTTCCCAGGAGCAGAAAATTTTTCACTTAGATAGTGCCACACTACCAACAGGTAACTGGACATTGCTAAAATAACGCCGTCAGCATCATATAAACTCACATAAAACATGAGTTAAGGATGTGTGAAGCAGCTGGAATATGGCATAGCTCAATCTAGTTTATACCCCAGGTCCCAGTCTGGCTTTGCTGATGGAAGGGAACATCAGCATAACTGTAAAGGGAATATTACGGACAGGTTTTGGGGGCCTTGGATTAACCACAGGCTAAAGGTGTACCTAACAACAGTTAACCCTGAACTGAATGCTAAACTCTCATCCCATTTTAAATTCTCCATGGGACCTATGCTCTGAAAGGTCATTGCATCAAAACTAAAAATGTTTGTATTCAGTCTTGGCTTTTGACTACAAATCTGAGCTGAACAAGGAGCTATAAAGCTTAACTGAAGCAGCCCTCCCTACTTCAAAATCGTTGCTCAATATGAATATTACTGACTGGTGCAAAATTTCTTAATTTCATGACTGGAGGAAAAACAGTCTCACTTTTTAAAGAGAGGGACCCACCTGCTAACCAGAAAGCAACACAATACATTAAACTGACATCAATTTTGTAAACAGCATTGTCTTAATGTATTTAAACAATCACCCACATTTTTATTGTGAGAATAAGCTGGTACTGTACATGACATTAAATAACACCTCCTGATGGGAATGGGTAGAGAGGTGGGGAAACCAATAATTACTTCATTCCTTTGATCAGTGCACAATCATTTTATTGTATTGATAGAAACATGAAGAAGAAGGGTGCAAGGTGGTGAAAGGGTAGTCAGATAGACTAATAGTAGAATATATAACTAGGAAGTTATATTATTATATATATAAGTTAAACAGAGAGACCCTCGAACGTCTTGCACTGCAAAATAGTCTCCCCTAGGATAGGAAGGAACAGTTAGCTTATTAAATGAGTAATTTAAAATGATTGGAAAAAAATGTTGGAAAATATACTGTAGGGAACAATCCTGGAGACAAACTACTAGATATTTCTCTTCATTGTCTGTAATTATCTGCATTCATATTTTTTTACTGATGGTCAAAAAGTGGAAGTGGGGTAAATGGAGGTTGTGCCTTTCCATTGCTCAGCTACACAGGCTGAAAAAAATGAGTTTTGATTTCTTAATGACATTACTTAAGTGAAGAACACTGACCTTTTCTTTAAAAAAGGAGAACAAGAGACATGTTTATAAATTGAAAAGGCAAAGAATTGCCAGCATGTCTGTTTAAACCCAGGTAGGAAGATCAAACACTGAATTCCAGTGCTACGACAGGAAAACCCCTCAGACACCTCCAGCAGTAATGTATGTTTAATCAAGGGGGAACAATTTTTTTTCTAAGATAAATGCTTAGAATTTCTATTTAGTTTTGTGCAATATTTATTAAAATCTTGGCTAAGGAGCTTGCTTTGGCATCCTTTTTATTGTCTCCCTACTCTCAAGTATTCAAAGAGGCAACTGCTTTTTTTTGGATGCTTCGGCTTTCTTTATTAAATCTTATACCTCTCCGGTGATAGGGAGTCATCTATGCCTGCAAACAGAGTAAATTACATTTATATCCACTTGATATAGTCTGTTATGCTGCTAGAATGGTCTACATGGTGGGAATATACTTGATAATTGAGGCACTTCAAGTTTTTAGTGATTTAAATGCAAGGGGATGTTTCCGCTCCCGAAATAGGTGGAATAGTTATTAACTTCAGTTAGAACAGGTTCAAGCCTTGAGTCAGGAGAAAGAAACTTAATGGTCCTCCTTTCCCCCATCATTTTGTAGGAGACTTCAAATTACCTTGCTGAAAATTTCCTGTTTCCATTGACTCCGTTAGATCAAGCCCAACAGAAAAAAAATGGGAATGAGATATGACCCAAGCAGGTTTCCCCTTATTCATCTGGAGATCAGGATAGTTTTTCAAGCTACTCAGCAGCTGTCTTACAATCTTTACCCTGTGGTTGCTCTGTATACTGTCACGCAATAAGGGGCAAAGTAGTCCAAGACTGCAGTAGGAGCTCTGGTCCAGAGCATGAAGTGGGCCCACAGGACCCCTGAGGACAGTGAGTTTTGGTTAGTAGCAACTCACTCCCACTATGCAATTCATGGGAAAGAGTGCCAGGCTGTATAGCTTCAGGTTTGATGACTCAATGATCGGTAACGGCAATAAAGTGTTTCCTCATTGATTTTGATTTTTGGGATCAGATAAGTGGAGTGTTAGACATAGCAGTCAGGTGCTTTTTCTTGCAGCTTAGACACTGTTGTAGTCAAAATGAGCTTTTTTTTTTTTTTTTCTCTGAAAGACAAAGGAGCTTTAGTGTGGGCATGTAGGTATACGTGTGCATTTTATATATATACACATATACATAAGATCGCTGGTCTATCTGCATGCATACCCAAGGCTTATCAAATAGAAGGCAGATGTCACAGAGACATCGAAGATATTTAGACTAATTTTAAGCCTAAAAGCTTTAACAATGTCCTTTTTCTCTGGATAAAGAAGATGATTCAGATTTAACACTTCTAACGATTCTTCTCTTCCTAAGCCTGTGTGAATGGTGGAGACTGACATTTTTCAGGTTATTGAAGAGAGCTCCTGCTCAAACATGGGCGTGATTATTTATGAGAGAGAAGCGGGTAGTCAAGTAGGTACCGCTCTGCAGCTGAACAAAATGGTTTTGTGCCAGGCACTGCTCCGCTGCATGACCCTCTTGTCCATTAGCTTGCAAGGTCTTTAGAGCCAAAGTTAATTCCCCCTGTATAACAGAGATGTTTCCCAGCTGGGAAGCTCACTGGGGGCCTCTCACTGCTGCTGGGCTGCCAACAGCATTAAGAAACCTCCAAATGGCCTAGACTGAAATGTTGCTTAGACCCATCAGTAGATTAAATTCCTCTTACACTGCTAATCCTTTGGGGTTTTAGGGATGGTCAAGTGTTGTTACCTTATCTGCCACCTATAAAAATGTGCATGTGGCTGAGAGGCACCATCTGTGTGAGAAATCTGGGCAATGTTGGGCTTCTCCACTCCCTCCTCCTCCCAGCTCTCAGATAATGCTGCCCACAGCTCTTCCCTCCCTTCCCAAAGCAAAACCCTAGGGTCACTGTTCCTACTCCCCTACACCACCCCACTCCCACCTCTGGTTTCCACACCTGACCTACTAACCCTCATTTTGCTGGATGCACAGATGCAAGGCTGGCTAATTCTTACACAATATGCTCTGAAACAGGCGTGCAGCAAACAAGGGAGCCCTGACATGCAGCCTTGGACAGGAGGCAAGTTACTATTTATAAGTCCCTGCTTTATGGCTATGTATTTATCTATTCAGAACCAGTTTGGCTATGTCCAGATGGTATTGCTAAAACACATATATCTCAGAAAAATCCAAAGAGCCAGTTGTGGTCATAATGCTTGTAAGCTGCATGCAATTTATCTCTTCACGTGGTTTGATTTGGTCACCACTGTTGGATCACGAAGGATCCTGAAGCATTTCAGATGTAAATTACGCTCCCCAAATTTGTTATTCTTGTGACAGAGAGTCTCCCTTGCATGCCACAAAATCCAGTTAAAAAGCAATCTTTCCTTCCATTTAAGATGTACATTGTTTTTCTTTTAAAGCAGCATGGGAAAAATGGTCACATGCTGCCAATGAATGCTGTATATAGGAAGCCACACCACTTTCTTTCTTTTATTTTCATGTTTGGTTAAAGGTGAGCCTAACTGGTTTATTTATGAACTTTATTTATAAGGACTGTGTCCTCAAGGGAGCATTAAGTGACCAGTTAATAACCCAAGTTTTATTCAGGAGTCTGTGCATCTGAAAATTTGTTATATCTGATCATAAATATGTTTTCACACTTCAAGAACTAAGGGGCTAATCCTGTTCACTAAAAAAAAATGTATAAACCCATAACAACTGCAGTCTTGCAGTCAACTACAGTCTAGACCTGTTTGAATATCATTGTAATTGTGTAACAGATACTTGGAAACAGGGGATAGCTGATCTCTGCAGATAAAGCATCATCATGCTGCAAGTGAAGTTGAATCTCAAGAGTTCTCAGTCAGACTTTTCGATTTGAATGGGTTATAATCAGGCCAAAGAGGCTGTGAGGATCACTGTGGGGATCAGATTGCAGGATGGTTTTGAACAGAAAGCCCAACTCTCGGGATTAAAACAGACCAGAGATTTGGTCTGCACACAGACTCTCTCCTGCATCTTAATTTTTAGTGTGGGCATTTGTCTGTTACTTTGCTTTGATCACTCTGATTAAGCATCCTCAGGATGAGTATTTACCGTGGTGAACTAAAAGCTTTCCAAGTCCTGATATACCCTGATACATGGTCAGAGCCTCAAAGGGAGAGGAAACCTTCCCTTAACAATCCTGGTATCTTGTCTCAACATGGACGAGAGCAGCCACAACGCAAATGGCAGCTAAACCACTCCTGCCCGTATTTTCCTGGTGTGGCTTTCTCACCTGGTACCCGGCAGGAGCTGTGCTGGGAGGCAGCTTCGGCGCGGTGCTGGGAGCGGGTGCACAAGGATCAGGACTGCAGGAGGGCAGAGGAGGTGGTGGGGCTGCTGCTGTTTGAATCCCCTCACTTTCTCATTCTTTGGCCCCAAAAACTTGTGCCTGTCCACATCCGACACTGAGGAGGAGAATGGGAGGAATACTTTCTGGTTCCTTCAATTTGTGCTGCACGTAGGTCCTTAGTACATGTGTTGTTTTATAAAATTATCAGTTTTTTTTCCTTAAACCCAGCTGTATTTTTTGACTCAGTTCCATCAGTAACAGCTGGTAAGGAAGTGATTTCTTACTGTATTTCAATTAAATATTTTGATGGGTTAGCTTTTCATTGGAGTTTCATTTTTAACTAAGTTATTTTGGGTTTGAGTTGTTAAAAAGAAGAAAGTAAGTTCAGCTTTTTCCATGAACATGCATTTCCATCTGGGGAAGGCATGAGGATGGTTTGCCTGTTTGCTAAAAAAGCTGCTTTGCATCAGACCCCATGTATATTACACCAATATGATGTTAGTACCTTGGAAGAGTTTGCAAACCTGTTTATTTTTGTATGAAGCCATTATCTTTCATAGCACAACAAGTAAAGCAGCAGCCTTGGAAAGACTTTTGCCCTGGATAAACGAGAGGGTTTTCTGTCAGCCTCCCACTGAGTGTGTATGGAGCAGTGGCTGTTACATCAGGTTTTGAGAGATGGTGCTAGATACCTTTCTGAGACGAATGACTGTGACATGGTGCCTGGGATAGTGATGGATGAATCTACAAGGCCCAGGCTTGCCTTGTAGTGTCCCTTGCTATTGCAGGACTGCAGCTGCCCTGCAAGGCTGGCTGCCGCAGGCTGCAAGGCAGAGCCTTTTTGGGCTGCTGAGGCACGTGGTGTATGTAAAACAAGAATTAAATAATATGAGCTCTTCTCATATTAATAATATGAGGATACAAGAGCTGTGGGTAAGCAGCTGAATTTCCTTTAGCAGAAGTAACATACAGGGTTTTTAACGATAAAACCTTATGCCTCTTTGCTTTTTAAAAGGCTATGTCTGCGGTCACGATGGGGTTTCTCTTCCAGAACCAGTGAGCAAACCTCCTCATACCTTATTTTCCAGTGAGTGAGACAAGGACGTAGTCGGCCTGCAAGCTGTGTGTGGGTTGTGAGCTGTTTCACTGGCCCCATGGCAATGGGGAGGGTGGGTCTTGTGTTAGTCTGGCATTGCAGCTGTGACCCCTCATGCAGGACATGGTTGAAGGGGCCAGATATATAGAGTAGGCATTTACTGTGTGGCATTTAGGGTCCTGGACTGGGAGGGCAGCTGTGATACGGCTTTGCCTGCTCCTCAGCCCCAGGCACCCCTGCTGAGGAGTGTGAGGTGGGACCTGGCTGTACATGCATTGTGCACCTCTCACCCCAGAAGCATTACTGCCCCTCGCTGTCCAGAGGGCTTGGTTGGTCTGAAGAGTTTCTAGTGCTCTCTTTTACACATGATATAGGGTGTCTGCTATGAGATGGCCTTCCTACCCACGGCAAAGCAGCCCACAAACTCCAAAGGCTGCTCTTCACCACAGCCCAGTCTATCTAATCCCTGCTGATGGTTTCAGCGGTCCCCAGCGGTCTCATCCTGTAGGGTACTGTGTCCTCTGCTCCAGAGGGAGTCACAGGGCCCAGTTTGTCACCGATAAGACAGTGATAAGAAACCTGGAGGACTTCTCCTGTCTAGTGACGGTCTGTCCACTCAGATAGCGACATGACAGGTTGTGCTGGCGGGGCCTCCAGGTGGAAAATGCAGGCTCCAGCCTGCTAGACAAGCATAGCCACCGTCATCAAAAGGGGAAGGTGATACATTCATCTTTTAGCAGTGCCTAGAGTTAGGGTGTGGGCCAATTTTCATCATTTTTGTTTGACATTTTTTTGCCTTATTTCGTTTTGAGTGAGGAAATGGCTCATGATTCCCAGAGGCAGAAGTTCTCCTGCCTTGAAAATTTAACCTGAAACATTAAAGTAATCTTCTGTTTTAGCCCCTCTAGACCTCAGGCATAAACGGTTTTCATTTGGTGCCCAGCTAATTAGCTGGCTGAGAGATGTTAATAGTTAAGCTAATAATTACTACACCTTTGCAACTGACCTTGAAGTAACTTTAATGCAGATACTTTAAAGATAAAAATAATTATTTCTGGATTTTTTTTTATTAGAACAAAATTATTTGTTATAACTATATTCTTTCCCTATTTCAGGTGATAAGTATGAACCAGACCACATGAAAGTTCAATAACTATTGACCATAGGGGAAAATTACCATGTTTCAGCATGGCTGATAGAGAAGGTTCAGAAAATGGCTTCCATTGCTTGGTGTAGATCTTTTTTAGGTTAAACTGCTCCTTCAGTTGTTGAGAACAAAGCACACACAACTTTAGTCACACTTTATCTTCTTCTCTCCAAGCAGCATTGAGCTAATAGTGGCCAGCAGGTTTGGGATATGCAGAGTTGGCAAAATAAAATACAAAAATGAATTCTGTTACAAGTATAGAAATAGAGAAAAACACTTCACCCGAAGTGCTACGTGGTTTTGCTTCTAACATCACTTCCTGCATTCAGAGCCACACGCACTTTTAATGGACCTTCTCCGGCAGAAGGGATAGTGCAACCTTGGAACAACCCCCTTTTGCAGATGGGGACATTGGGGCACAGAGTAATTAACTTGCTTCCCTAAACCTCAGTGTGACCTGTTATGTGTGGATGGCAGAGCGAGAAAGAGAGTTCATGTCTCACTGCTCCCAGCAATCACAAGCAAAATGCAGAAGTAAAAGACTTCTCTCCATTTTGGAGCTGAGAGACCTTCCTTCTGATCCCAGTGCTCTGGGCTTATTGCACAGATGTGATTTATGCAGTAATTAAATCTGCAGAATATAGTTAGGTGCCTAAATGCCTTTTAAAATGGTATTTAAAAGATGAGTTCTTGAGGCCTGACATTCAGAGGCACTGACTCCCATTGGTAGCCACTGAGGCCAATGGGACAATGGATGCTAAAGCCACAGCATGGCCTTGAGCTAGAGTGCTCAGTGCCGCGTGGGAGCAAGCCCAGAATGGCCTTCTCACAATGTACAGCTATCTATTTCAAGCTAATTTGTATGACTTTGAAGCAGGAAGGTAGTGTGGGACAGTCTATCCTCTTGCTGAATAGCACCCTGAAAATTATCGCTGTAGGTAGGTACAGCGGGACCGACAAGCGAAATGCTCTTTTCTCAGGCTAGCCAACATGCCAGCTCGCTGATTATTTGCTGTATTTGATCTGGCATATATCTAATGTGACTCATTCTCTGCAGCCCCAGGAAAATGTGCTCTCTATAAGCATTTTAGAGGCTCTGTTGCTCAGTGCTAGGAAACAGAAGGAAATTCCTTCTGAATGTGTTTCATCAAAATGGTGGGCTAGATTTTCTTAAGACGTCAAGCCTGTTAGGAAAAGGGAGGAAAAATGGCACACCTGTATTACCATGAGAGAAGGAGAGTGTAGTTTGCAGGTAGAGGCTGAGAGATAGTGAAACCATATTGTATTGAAAAAGTAACATTTTTATAAATATGCCAGGAAGTAAAGGATTTCATGCTGGCTTATTAGCACCTTGTCTTGCTCCCCACCTTTTCCTTGCAAAGAAGCAAGCGGAAATTCTGCTCTTGCCTTTAAAACCAGAAGTGGGTGTTATGGTGACTTTATTGCCTATATTCTGTTACTGTATACTTACCCATGCAGGACCTAGCATCCTGCGACATGAGCTGAGCTGGTCTGTGGACAGGCTCCCTGCTCAGGTGTCAGACAGGATACAACACATCATAAAAATGGATCTAGCTACACCGGGGGAGCTGAGTTCCCAAACACTGTTTGTATCTGGTCTTGAAGGATCAGGGTTGGATGAGGTAGCAGATCAAATACCCAAGAACCAGACTGGCCTAATGAATGCTAAACATTATTCAAAACAGACATGGTTATATTGTAGTGTAAAAAAAATTCTACATTATTTAAGCTGAACTAGACAAATGGCCCTACTTTAGATTTGCAGTGTTGTGTGGGAGAGCAGAATTACAGCTACCGTTTTACTTCTCTTTGGTTTGGGGTGGTGCTGAGTGTTCAGACCTGTAAAAGCACATGTCAGCAAAGACTCAGTTTGAAAATTATTTTTGTCCATGTACCTGGGGAGCAGGGAGGAGCTGACGGAGATATTTGGGCCAAACATACTCCCTAAGTCCTTTTTTTGTTTTCTGTTTTCAGGTGTTACTGATTCAGGTACTAATTGGTATAGGGATAGGACAGCTCAGTGGGTTTAAATAGCCCAGGATGCTGCAGCGGGGCAGGCTCTCTTCCACCACCCCCAGTATTTTCCCATGCCATCGTGGGCAGATCCTGTGCCTCCTATCTTCCCCTTCAGTCCAGCTCCTTCAAGGAATTGCCCTTCCCAGTCTAGCACAGAGGACCAGGCAGTGGTTAGTTGAAGCAGGCTGGATGGAAGATTTAGTAAGATGAGGGATTTAGCAAGATAGGAGATTTAGCAAGTTTCACCTCTGCTGACCTCGCTTCCAACTGGTTTCTTTTGTCTGGAGCCAAGGCCCCATGCAGGGCAGCTTCTCCTGCTGCTAGTTACCTGCCTGCAGATAATCTGACCTTTTCTTTCTCCAGCACTGGTAACATCTACAAAAAATGATAGAATGGATAGCAAACCTTATCTTTTATTGAAGGTTTAGAAATATCCCATAAAAATGGGACCAATGGGGAGCAAAGAGGAGGAGCATGGGCAGCCAAGGGTCTGCTACTGCTGCTGAGGTGTGGTGCCCACTCCTTCCCGGGACAGGGGGGCACAGCTTCCCCAGAACTGCCGCTGCAGAGCTGATGGGGGATCTCATCACATGTGCTCCTCGGCACACCGAGCTGTGGGGACAGAGAGGATTTTGGCTTAATCCCCCAGCACACAAGCCCACCAGAAATAATTTTAGTATTCTTCAGATTAAATCTGAGTTCCTTTCTTCCTTCTTTGCATATTGTGTTTTGATCAGCACTCCTTTGTCTTGGCAGGGAATTGCTATTCCTAATTTGTATAATAAAATCTGTTGTCTCCTTGGACCAGAAGTTTTTCTTTGAACTACATAGACGTCAATTGTTATTGAAATGTGTGACATTCATTTTGTGTGTTTGTTCTCAGGAAACTAAATAAGCAGATTTTTCATCTTGTTCCGTGTGGTTTTGCCAAGCTAGCAGGCCATATTTTATCAGCCCCAGACCTGTAAGCATCCGCTTTTTTGACAAATTTGGACAGAATTCCTGCTTTCATCAGTGTAAATATAGAAAAAAAAGGAGTGGGAACTGGGCATCTACTCTTTACAATGTCTTGTTCTTCCTATATGGTGAGTTGCATCAAAGCAGTCCCTAGAGGGAGGCAGCATGATTATACACATTTTACAAGTGGGGAAACTGAGGCATGGCTTAGTGGTAAAGCTGGAATAGAGCTGGAATGCTGGGACTCCAAAAGCAGTTCTCTGTTTGCTGTGTCACACAGCCTCCTTCGCAGCGCTTGCATTAACATGGCCTGACAACCTCTTAAACACTGCTGAGTTTATCTTTGTAATGCATCCATGAAGTACTGATGCTTTGCTTATGCAGGTGGGATATTGAAGCAAATACATGTGTATGTGCTTTAGAAGAAGGGGAAAGAGCTACGTACACAGCACACAGAGACAGAAGGAAGGAGAAGCATATTGTAAACCCTGATCCACTGGGGAAGAAGAAAACTTGATTAATTTTAAACATTCACCTTCTTGCTCTGCTCAGTTGGGCCCAAAATGTTCCATCCTTAATATGCCTGTTATTGACTTGAGGCCCTGGTCTTCAGTGAAACGTGTGGTTGCTCTTAATCGGGACTCCTAAAGTGAGACCACCAGCAGGCACTGCTCAAGGTTGAACACGGGCTTAGCAGCTCACAGCATGCAAAGATTTGCAGAGCTGTGTCATTGTTTTTCAGTGCTGATGGAGCTCTTTGCTGGGAGGGAAGGTCCTTCCTCGTCCTGAGTCCTGCTTGATAAAATGTCAGCTGTGCAATCCTGGTAGCCCCCCAAAATAGTCCTCATTTTGCACTGTGGCCGACAGAGCAGCTCTCTTTGGCAAGGACTGCTCCAGAAAGTGGAAAGTGCAAGAAACCTGCAGCGGAGAGCAAGTGTGGGAAAACTTTTGCTGGTATCATGTAGCTGGTCCAACACTTTGTACCCCTTTATTCTCTCTGTAGGGAAAAGAGGTTGGAAAGCACCACTGAGATACCTGGGTACGTCATGCACACTGAACAGAAGGGTCTCCTCCTTAAAATGCTTGCTGGAGTAAGATGAGGGCACACAAAGCTATGGACTTATATTTGTAAGAAATCTCGGGGCTTTAAAAAACTGCTGTGGGAATGTCGTTGCTGCATGCTGAGGGAGAGGGCGAGAGAGCAAGCAGCTCCATAGTCTGGCTTGTGAATTTGTTTCACCTCCGCAAGCATCCTCTCCCCTCATGCAGAACCTGATTATGAAAGGTTCCTGTGGCTGCAGTGAATTTCAGCCTATAAATATATTAATTTTTGTTTTGTGCACTTTGCGCATCATTGCAGTACTTCAAATGTTGTCTCAGCATGTTGTTCATTACTGAATCACTGAGAACATATAGAAAGAAGCATGTGGGCTGTGAAACGTTTTGTTTTTGTAATGCTTGGCTTGAGTCTGTGCGGTATTTAACTTCCAGTCTACGTTTGAAGCATATAGGTTGTAATAATGTTTGACATGGGTGTCAAATCTGTTCTTCTAGCTAGAATAAATCCTATTTCTCTTCTGCATTTGTCTTTACCAGTCCAAAACTATGGGAAGATTTCTGTCAAAAATGAAGGCAAGGAGTTTTCTTTCTTCAGACAAGGACAAAATAGAATATCAATTAATCTATTCTAAGGTCAAAACTACAAGAATAAATGCAGTGTTATCGTAATTTTGACAGCTGTGTTATCCTTCTTGTGACAAAAAAGAGTTTTCAGAGAATTTTACTCTATTCCTTTCACAGAATATGTCTATATGTTGGAAATTATGCTACCAGTGTTTTTTTTTTTTTTAAATATTGTAATCTTTCTTTTTCATGTTAATATGTCAAACTACTTTGAGAAAAAAAGAAAAAAAGGAGAAGCAATGAGCAATTCAGGTATCAGAATTTGATTTTTAATTTTGAGTATTGCTAACATTTCTGAAATCTAGCTACGTAAGTATATAGGCTACAATCTATCTCCATGTTTACGCTTTGGAATGTGAATAAGACAATGCTGTTAGTGATGCTAGCAGCAAAAAAAAGGTGGGAGATGGAAAATTATTGTTAAAAGGCTGGCCAGGAGCTGTCGTTCAAGATGTCTTTATAATGAAAAATATGCTTCTATATTTTGTGATTTACACTTTTCAAACTATCTTGGAATGAAAAAATGCTGTCAAAATATGTAAAACAGAAAAAAAAAAATTCAAACAACTCTAGTGTTTAGAGTCCTACCCCAAAATGCCAAATAATCAGTGTCTGTCTATTCTTTAAAAGCTTCTCTTATTTATGTGACTTCTGGTTATATTTTGCATATTTTTATGAGGCTCTAACTAACAGACATGTAAGGCTCACAGGTTCACTGGCTGAACTGCCTGTCTTCTGCAGGGAGAGTTACCCAGCGCGGCTCCAGCTGAGCTCATACAGGGAGAAAAGGAGAATTTGCCTTCACTTTCATCTGGACTGAGCTCCCTGGAATGTCAAATTGAAGCTGGTTGCAAAATGGAGACAAATTTTCATTTAAAAATTGGCAAGACAAAACTTGTCACCATTTTTCACCTCCCCCACCCCCCCACCCGCAAATTTCAGCAGTGGTAATACGAACAGAGAAATTGTCAAGCTGAGTAAATGTATTTAAAGATGCACTACACATGTAGTCCTGGCTCTTTCCTTTTAAAGTGTGGAAGGATGGATTTATACAGGAACTCCAAAAGACCCGAAAACAGCTCCTGTTTTTGTGGATAAGAGTGGATGCCAACAATCAGCTCCAGTACTTAAGTTAATGCTGACCTTGGCCAGCTGCAACTTATACAATTCTTCCTTTATACCTCCTAATGCTGGAGAGATTATTGCTTTCTTATAAAAAAAAAGAATACATTTTTCTCAACTTAAAGCTACAGCTCAATGCAAACATAGAATAGGGTCGCAGAGGCTTTCAGACAACTTAGCGATAATGAAGTGACACACTTAAACAAGGATATCTTTCATGAAAAACAAGTAAGTACAGTAGAAAGTTTTTAGCACTGACCTGACTGTGCACACTGAAAATGTTACCACTGCTTTCAATGGGAAATGTTGGATAAGGTTAAGAGCTTTTGAAAATCATGTTCTAGAAATAGAGGTTGCTTCTCACAGACCCTGTTTCACCAGGTCTCTTCTCCTTATTCGCTTATCACTGAGATGAAAGGGATCTCAAGTTGCCCATTATTCTGGTACTCTGCCAAAGCCACTCTAAAGCTGCACAGACCTGAATGCATGAGAAGGATGTGAAATATCAGTGGGGATGGTCCAGATGCATTGTGATCTCTTAGCTGTATTATAGAATCATAGAATGGTTAAGGTTGGAAAAGACCCTTAAGATTATCAAGTCCAACCATTGATCTATCACTGCCAAGTCCACCACTAAACCAGGTCCTCAAGCACCACGTCTACCCGTCTTTTAAATACCTCCAGGAATGGAGACTCAACCACTTCCCTGGGCAGCCTGTTCCAGTGCCTGACTACCCGTTCAGTGAAGAAATTTTTCCTAATATCCAACCTAAACCTCCCCTGGCGCAGCTTGAGGCCGTTTCCTCTTGTCCTGTCACTCGTTACTAGGGAGAAGAGACCAACCCCCACCTCGCTACAACCTCCTGTCAGGTAGTTGTAGAGAGCAATAAGGTCTCCCCTCAGCCTCCTCTTCTCCAGACTAAACAACCCCAGCTCCCTCAGCCGCTCCTCAGAAGACTTGTGCTCCAGACCCTTCACCAACTTCGTTGCCCTTCTTTGGACACGCCACCTCGATGTCCTTCTTGTAGTGAGGGGCCCAAAACTGAACACAGTACTCGAGGTGCAGCCTCACCAGTGCCGAGTACAGGGGAACTATCACCTCCCTGCTCCTGCTGGCCACACTATTCCTGATATAAGCCAGGATGCCATTGGCCCTCTTGGCCACCTGAGCACACTGCTGGCTCATGTTCAGGCAGCTGTCAGCCAACACCCCCAGGTCCTTTTCTGCCAGGCAGCTCTCCAGCCACTCCTCCACAAGCTAACCCTGTGAGGCTTAGCAAAAGGAATAGAAGAGTTAAAACACCTGAACTCTCTTTTCCACTTGGTTGTGAGTTCTAATATGGTCTTTGATAGGACATTTTGGAGTTTTGGGTTCTGCTCTGAAAACTTTTCATGTGAACTCAGCAAAAGTGCAGTCCTCATTGGGCTAAATAGAATCTGCTGGGACACAGCCTATAATTCCTAATTAGTGTCAGAGGAATTGGTACATGAAAACTGAGGTCATAGGCTATTTCCGAGAGGTTTTTGCATATCAAGGAAAATTAATTTTTCAGTGACACATAGAATGAATGCAAGCCCCTGGTAATCAAGGAGAGATTTTTTACTGAAATGTCAAATATCCAAATACAGCAGATATAGAACTACAGCTGCTTTGAAAGAATCGTCCTGTATAGGACTATACTGGGAAATCCTGATAAAAAATGTGCATTCAGAATTTCTTTTCTTTCTCAGTGATTCCCAAAATCAACTGAGTTCAGTTCACAAATGCAGCAGTACAGGACCAATTCCTTACCTGAATTTATTTTTTTGGCTGGGGGCTTTAAATATTAATCTCTGAAAAGTTCAACGTGCAGGGCCAGAATTAATCTCAGTTCTGTCATTTGAATGACAAATTATGACTTCAGTGTCACCTGTTCAGCTATTTTTAGTTCAGCAGATAAACTCAGCTGGATCTGGCAGGACATTAGTGAGCAAATCAGTGGTAAATGGACAAGAATGAACAGAAACAGTCTTCTGCTTGTCTTTTGGAGCTGCAGTGGGTCTTAAGGGTTGAAAGCAGAGAAAAGCATCAAATTCTTGCTTTCATCTCTACAGCTTATAGAAGCAACCTTAAATGTAACTCTGGAGGTGTCAAAATAGGATGATGCTATTTTTACAAAATTGTTTTTCTGAAAGTAGTGGCAGCAATTTAGATTATTTGTATTTGTTTTATTTTTCTATAAATGGCAGACAAGAAGGGTGGCCACAAGAACTTTGTCTGGAAGGGGAATGCAGAAGTCTGGTGTTGGAGTTTCTTTTTTGTGCAGTTTTAGGGTGCGTCTACACTGAGGTACCTGGGTAATAAGTACAGACTCCTTGATTCAGGATTAAACTAGCTGGTTCAAGTCCTAACTACAAGCTAGCTGCATCTGTATGAAGAGTACATGATTTAATTTACTTTGCTGACCTTCCTTTGCATCCTGGCAGACTACAGATTGGTGCTACCAACTTCTCCCAATTCTTTTGCTAGGTCATATAAAACCAGCTTGGTGTCTGCCCTGTGCTGTGCTTCTTAACATCAAAGGCTCACATCCTCACTCTTCTTCCATGAGGTTTGGGGATCCACGGAAAGGCAACGTTGCTTATCCTCCCAATCTCAAACTCAAGAAAAAAACGGGAGATTTGTGACACCACAAATCATGAGGTTGTTTTTGAACATGGGGAAACGTTAAAATAATAGATAACCAATTAGTTTCTTCACCACATTTTTTTCAAACATCTAGGGTTTATTAACATCAGAGTATTCAACATTGCTCTGTGGCCATGAGGATGGAACATTACACCTTCTTTTTTCCAAATGAGAGCTCAGATTTGCTCTTTATTCATCTGCTCCCAGGAAGCTGCAGTTTTAGATTCACCTTTCCCTGCCAGGATTTTGACCTACTGGTTGTGGCCCATGGCAACAATCTATCTAGCACTTCCTATTTAATTTATTAAGTTTCAAATAGAGCTTTCCAGAGCCTTGCACTGAAGGTCATCTTTTCCTCTTCCATTTCTCTTTTTGTCAACTTCCACATATATGGTTTACTTCATTTTTTTCAAGATGAAGCAAATATCTTTTCTCTCAGATCTTGCTGTGTTTTCCCCATTACAAAATTTCTTCCCAGTATCTCAGGTTGGGAAGACGATATTAGAAGCCTGATCAATAACTGAAGTTGGTGCATCCATTTGCTTTAGCTTTCCTCACTCATCATCTGAATGATGACTTTTCTGTGTTATTTCTTTGGCAGACACTTTTTGGAAAACTTTGTTCAAAATAAAGAACACATCTCTCTTAGCTTTGACTAAAACCCTGGCACTACAAAACTCCTGAATGAATCACAGTGGTATTTAAAGTGGAATTTTGTTCATCTGTGCCTGGTTTGAGCCTTCCAGACTTCTCTACCTTTCTTGGACAAGAAGTTGTTGCTCTATTTGTTCTGATATAGTCGGGTTAGTTTTCTGGGAAGGGTTGTGAGTAAGTGATTCACAATCCAGTCCACTGCCATTTTCACCAAATCTCTCTCCCTTGCATTTTAATATTTTCACATAAATCACAGTATATTTTTGGAAATCCTTTTTTATACTGGCTTGCAGTCTTATGCTTCTTTATGCAATTACAGTGCAAAGGACAAAGATTGGAAGTTTCCTTTCTGCTTTTCCCCCAACCCTAGATCAAGGACACATTCAGTGACAAAAGGAGATGGCAAATTCAAAACTGCATAAAGAATATATCTTTTCATGCAGCTTGTAATTTAAGCTGGAACTCACAGCTTCACCATGGCATAGAGGCCAGAAATACATAGATAGGTCACAGTAAGGTTTGAAAGTATATAGGGATAATACAAAATACAGCGATATGCAATTGTAAAAGCTAACATTTTGGAACACATTTAGCTTTTTTTTTCCCCTCCTGAACTTGAGCCAATCAAACACTATTAGAGATTAGAGGAGCCCAGAGGTTGGAGGTATATTAAAAAACATCTGCCAAGTCTGGGATGGTTTTTGCTTTCTTCTGAAACATGGCATACCGTCTCCTATCAGAAACTGAATTGATGGACTGGAGTGCAGTGATTTCTGTTTTCCTATTCTGATATGAAAAAATAACTGCAGACATTTGTAAGTTTGAAAAAATGTATGCTTAGGGTCTTAGAAAATTTATTTTATTTATTTTTTTATGAACTATAGGAAGCTTGTCTTCAGAGCCCAAGCACTAAAGTAGAGGGAAGATGGACAACATATCACAAACAAGCAAAGGAAGTAAGTTAGCTTAATGACACCACTGGCTGTTTAATTATGCAAAGAAATTATCTTCTCCCCTTCGCTGTTTGTAAAAATGAGCTTGCTACATTCAGATTTTAAGTAGCATATCCATAAATTTAAGTTTAATGCCACTGTACAGAGGCTTTCCCAGATAATTCAAAAGCCTATTTCCTTGAAGTCATTGAGACTGTCATTCTGACTAGACAAATTTTATGTTCTGTGTGTAATAGCAGAGCTGGATGATGTGAGCTGTGCTGAGAGGGCTCTCAAACTTTGGGAAGGTCTGTGTGGATATCTGATTTTCGGTTTTGATTCTTTCCCTCTTTACACACTGATATCAGAGGTTTAAATGCGGCAATGTTACCTAACTCCTTCCTGCTCTGTTGAAACTAATATGGATCAGTGTCACTCCTTCGACTTCAATAGAGTCATACTGTTTTATACTACCTGAACATTTTGCCCTGCTAAGGTGGAAGCCAAGGCAATTCCTTGAAAAACTGAGCTGAGCACTTTTTATTTGTCTGCAGTTTCATCTGTGTCTAATTTACTTATCCATTAATTCCACAAGGATCACAGCACCAGGGTGACTATTAAAGGTCTGAATTGCCCCATTCAGCTTGATCAAAATTTCTGTCAGACACAAAGAGGTTGTTGCCCTCCACTTCAGAGTGGGCAGCATTGCATCAGTGAAGTGATTCTAGTTCTTTTGAGACCCTTTGAGATGTGAGACACCCGGGACATTACTGGTCTTGGAAAGACATGGCAAAATACACAGAGTATTTAGCATCTGGAGGAGGAAAAACATATTTAAACATAAATATTTGTTTCAGCACCCTGTTGCAAATGCTCAGCACAGTGCACAGGGATTTACTTGCTCAGCTCCCATCAAATATATATTAATGGAAGTTGCGTAGATAAATCCCTAAGCTTCTCTAGGAACAGCTCTTCTGTATTTATTATTCCTCTTGAATTTCAATGCCCCTCAAAGATTAAGCAACCTCAGGTTTTATTTTACTTTTGTGGGAGTTTCAGTAAGTCATGATAACATCCTGGGAACATGATGAGTGTGATAAAGACCATGTTCTTTATTGGACTGATCACATCACCTGCATATTGAGTGAGAACACTTTCTGTTTCTCAAACTTCAGTATGAGCTGATGCAATATTTGCATCAGCAGCTATCTGCAACTCCCTAAGAGAGAAGGAAACTGTGAGAAAGAGTTCTTAGGTTGTTTGTTCTTAATGGTGATTTTTTCCAGTATTGGTATGAATTCTCTTGTGAAATGCAAATTGATCAATACAAAAAGATGAGGTAGGCTGGGCAATGTCATTAGCTCTAGGACTGTCAAAGGTTAGTGAGGTTAACAGCTGGTTTCCAGATACTGGCCCCCAAATTCCCCTTGAGCTCATCCCACAGTAATTGGTTCTTAGTTCTCTGCAGTCCATCAGTTTCCCATGAATGCTAAAAAACCCCAAACCCGAGCAGTGTTTTTTTTTCTTCTAACTGATGATCTTTGAAGGTATAGAGTTATCTTTCAAATTAAAAGGTTGCTCATAATAGCTGGTAGGTTAGGAACAGATTTTACACTACCTTAATATTGATTAAGGTCATGCTCTTCCTTTCCACCAGTTGCAGTGAAGAGACAACATCTGTGGGCTGTTGGACTGCTTTATTCCTTTATTGCTTCAGTACTATGCCAGAGATGAAAAAAATATTTCCGCTCATCATGTTCTTTATTCTCTTCCACTCTCAACCTTTAAACTCAATTTTCATGTCTTTGTAAAGAATTTCTTCACTTCATCTCTGCTTTCTGGAACTGTTGTGTAAAAACATATGGTCTGAGCTGTGCGTAAAGACAAGCCAGATAATGCAAATGGTCTCTCTAACCTATTAATCTATGTACACTATATGTAGGTTGAAGATGGATGTTAAGAGAAGCTGTGCTTTAGGCTCCTTTTATTGTCTCTTCAGTTTAACCTACCACAGACAGATTTCACCTGTTAAACCAAACCTGAATAGCATCACATGACACTTTCACACTAATGTTGCAGCTCATTTTACCAGCATTCAAAAACCCTTTCCCTCCAAGAGCAGGAAATAATGTGTCACAGGAACAATCTCTCAGAAACAAAGCATTCTTTGCTTGTCAGAAGGTATGCCATACAGAGCTGTCGTGGTTTAACCCCAGCCGGCAACTAAGTCCCACACAGCCACTCGCTCACTCTCCCCCCAGTGGGATGGGGGAGAGAATCAGAAGAGTAAAAGTGAGAAAACTCGTGGGTTAAGATAAAGACAGTTTAATAGGTAAAGCAAAAGCCGTGCACGCAAGCAAAGCAAAACAAGGAATTCATTCAGTACTTCCCATCCGCAGGCAGGTGTTCAGCCATCTTCAGGAAAGCAGGGCTCCATCACACCTAACAGTGACTTGGGAAGGCAAAATGCCATAGTTCCAGACATCTCCCCCTTCCCTATTCTTCCCCCAGTTTTATATACTGAGCATGACATCATATGGTGTGGGATATCCCTGTGGTCAGTTGGGGTCAGCTGTCCCAGCTGTGTCCCCTCCCAGCTTCTTGTGCACCCCCAGCCTGCTCGCTGGTGGGGTGGGGTGAGGAGCAGACGAGGCCTTGACTCTGTGTAAGCTCTTCTCAGCAATAACAGAAACATCCCTGTGTTATCATCAACACTGTTTCTAGCACAAATCCAAAACGTAGCCCCATACTAGCTACTATGAAGAAAACTAACTCTGCCCCAGCCAACACCAGCACAAGAGCACAATGGGTAAAAGCAGTAAAGACTTATCTGATGATGCTTCTTTCATCCAACTGCAGTTTTTCTCTCAGACAGTGGACTACCTCCTTAAAAGCATGTAGTGCTCAGGATCAGACATCTTCCTTTAAATTGCCTGGTCCCTCTGTAATCACATCTGCTTGACTTGACTAAAAACCCTGTAACCTGTAGGTTACAACTACACTGCTAAGTGCATCTACTCCTGGGAGTAAATCCTGGTTCCCAGGCCAGGTGGTGCAAATTGTTTCTGGCTGCATTGCTGTGAGCTCCTTTAGAAGCAGACTGGCTGCATCCACCCTACCTAGTACTTGGCCCTGGATCTCTTCTATGTCACTTGTAATGCCTCTGTGATTTTAAAATGCAGTTATATTTTTGGGTGGGATATTTTCATTTCACTGTTTAAAAACAATGACAAATGCCTGACTCCTGAAATAGTAGTAAGCTTTGCTTAAAGACAAACTCTACTGCAAAGGCAAGCTTTTAAGGTGTTAGTTCCTCCTTCCCTTTTCACTGGTACTAGATTTTCTTCTTTTTCCTACTTGGCATTTCTCCAGAATTACCCACACTTTCTAGTTTTTTATTTCACCTCCCTCTCTAAAGCAGTGGGGACCTAGGAAGAAGCAACATAGTAATTCAGGTGTACTGGATATGCTTGAGTTTGTGGACACCTTCGCATGACGCAGGACAAAGAAGGCTTAGTCAGCTTAAGTCTGGATGCAGCTTACCATGTTAGCACGATGCTATGCCTGCCTAACACTGTGGTAGCACAGAAAGGTATTTCCACACCCAAGCTGTTGTGCAGAGCTATGTGAAATGACTTACCCCTTAGGAATCCACTTGCTCAAGAACTTCTGTACCATTTTGCATTTTTCAGGTAAGACTTACTGTTGAGGATGCAGTGTGATAGCTTGACTCATTACCACTGGCAAAGATACACAAGAAAGGAAGATCTTAGTGTGAGCTCTCAGATTCCAAATAGAGTTTGCATGGAGAGTTGTACAATATTTATTAAGTCAACGTGTTTGATCTGGAAATCATTGAGAAACAGCAAACGCAGAACTCTGTCATGCCATATTTTTTCAAAGCAAAGCCATACTCCCTAGTGTAAAATATCCTAAAATATGTTTAAAATTCTTTTTATTAGTATTACTGTTTACAAAATGAGAAATGTGGGAATATAGCAAGGTCCGTTCAAATCAGCAGAAAGCAAGAGCACACTGAAGCTTCCTATGCAATAAAGAAGCAGTGTAGGATTTTTTTTTGTTTGTTTCTTGCAAAGGTATATGTACCAGGAATTTTATTTTTTTTTAGTTGTGTTGTAAATCAGGAATAATTCTCCTTCTATCAACAGTTGTGCCTAGCTGTGTCTAAAAAAAAGATGCCAGCCCTTTTGTATGCTGTAGAGAATCTTAGAAAATGAATGGTCTTAGAAAAAATGTCAAGTGTAAAACTCTCCTTGTACAAATCCCAAGCATTAACAAAGGGATGCCAAATTCTTCCTGTCTGCTCTAGCAGGTCAGAAGCTTGCAGAAAATGGACAGTCCAAAGAGTATTAGAGGGTCTCTACTATTTTTACAGAGGAAGATTAGTGAGCTTTCAGAAAGCCTTGAATTTACTGACCTTCTCTTTCAATTTGAACTAATTCATTAGCTTCATAAAAGCCTTTTGGCACTCTCTTAATAATTATTTTTTTCCACATAGTTGAGTTCTGAATTAGTATTCAGCTCTCTGAAGAAAAGAGAGTGTTATAAACACTCTTTCTAATGGATGGAGCTGAAAATCACTTCTCCTGATGACTGAGATAGATCTGTGGGGAATTTTCTGTGATTCCTTTTTGGATTCTTTTATAGGACTTTTCCATGCTTTTATTTTCCCAAGTGTTCAATCATAGGCAAGATTAATATAGCACCAGAACATGTGGTCACTGCTCTACCATAGCTACAGGTCTTTATTTTGTCTTCAAGAACTGGTGTGCCAAATGTTACATCTGTGGGGGTTTTTTGGTTCCCTAAAGGCAACTTAGTGATACTCTGAGGCTCCCCGGCTTGCCTTTATTCATAAAATGGGATCTATGATGACTAATATTTCCATGATTACACACCTCTAAGCTCTCTTGAATGACCACTTGTAGAGAAAGACATTCTCTGTTTCACTTTTTTGCCATTTGGCTGAGAGATGATGTATTTCAATCAGAGTTGGTGGAGTTCTGCATCTTTCTAATGACACATGCACACCCAGTCATTAGAAGTTGAACCATAGCTATCCTCTTGTTTGATACAAGGCAACCATATATTATGGCTATGACATCTAAACTATTTGTTACTAGAACATCATGAAGGTCGCAAAGCTCCAGTGAAATCTGTTCACTTTAGACATATGAAAACTTGGATAGATTTAACCTCTATTGCTTACAGAAGGTTTTTACTGCCTGAGATAGTCAGCAACAGAGCATGCTGCCTGATAAGAAGGCCTTGCTACCACCCTGTCTCATGTAGGTGTGTGAAACAGATGCAAGAACTAGAGATGCCTTCCTTATCTCCATGCTGCTAGGTGAGGAAAGGGTGCTATGAAGTGGTTTGTTGCTGCAGTAAGTAGTCTTTATGTGAAAATGAAAAGCCTGACAGAAGAATCCTACATTTGCCTAAACTCCATGGATCTGTTCTAGCTTCAGCCTGGTCTGTTGTCTAAGGGCTATTCCTTATCCAATTTTGGACACCATTGGATTGGGATATCCTGGAATAGGTCTGAAACTCTGTTGAAGATAAAAATAAGATCATTTTGTCAAACTCCTATTCCTACTTTTGACAAATTATGAACGTTTTCAACACTATTCTCAAATCTGATTTATTCTAGAAGTGTATATTTATAGTGGCTACAGTATATCCAAAGTAATTCATGAATCCTGCTGGAAATTAATGTATCCTTCACTTTAGAGAAGTATTGCTTCAAAATAGAGTAAATACCTCAGGGTTTGGCCTATGAATCATGACCTTCCTTCTGTCTTCAAACAGTAGTTTTAGTTTGTTGGATATGTATCAATGAAAAATATGTTTGTGACTATACCTGATTTTTGATCCTGCTCTGCAATATTATTTGTGTGTGTGTGTGTGTATATGACTGCTTTCATGATTATAATTAATATGACATTGAATGCTAATGTTGTGGCTTGAGAGGGAAGATTGGTATAATCAACATGCACGTATTATCCTAGTGATAAAACTCCTAAATTGCACTGTATTGGAAGGACTTTACACCTGCCATCAAGTGGCTCTTAGTTCACAAGACCAGTACAGACATATTTAAAGCTGTCAGGTCTTTTTCAGCCTTCACTGGAGCTAACTGAAGGGAACCATGCAAAGGTCGAGTACTGCAATGGTAAGAAAAGGTAAGAAAAAGTAAGAAAAGCCACCACTCCAGCAACAGTGGCACCCAGCAATATGAAATCAATAGTGAGAATGGGAGGGGGGTCCCTGACACTGGGTACAAACACAGAGGCTAAGAAATTTTTTGACAAATTGAATGTGTGGGAGGAAGAGAGGAGAAAACCAGCAGAAAACTAGAGAAACAGCTGTGAGTATATCCCCGAGGAAAAACAGTGAGATAGAGCTTTTAGGGAATGTAACGCACTGGAAAAGTAGGTTTGGAAATTGTGAGTGAGTTGTATGCTGTCATTTGTTTCTGCCTATTCAGAGAAACTGAGCTTTGTTGATCCTTTGCAAAGAAACAAGGTTATATCAAAGACTATAACCTGTTTCATACTAGACATTTCTTTTTCTTTAAATGGAAATATGCCCACAAGTTCCCATTTACTTACTGACTGCTTTGGTCAAAGCAATAACAACATTTAACTCTTAAGGAAAAGTACCAAAGTGACCTGGGGGAGACTGTTCTTCTTCCTTTGATACTGCCTAGCAGCTTTTTGTGTGTGTTTGTGTGTGCGTGTCTGTATGTGTGCCGGTAATTTACTGCAATGAGCACTACTACTACAATTGCTCAGTTGCAAGCTTTTGACAAATGAGGGTGGGGAGCTTGTGGGGATGTTTTAAAAGAGCAGTTCCTGCAGGTAACACTTTTCCATATTTCAAGCTTTTGTGGAATGTCTGAACTACTTGGCAACGAGCACAATGGATTCACAATGGATTTACAATAAAGCTTACCTTAAATCACTTCTTTTTACGTAGATATCACTTTTAAGTAATCACGTCTCTTATTTAATTGTACAGCTGTTCTCTAAAAGGAAAGTTATGCTGTTTGATTTAATCCAGTGGCACTTAAACAATACTGATTGGTTTTTATTCCCAGTGCATAATACATGGACTAAGCAGGGCAAAGAAAACCAGAAGTTTTTATTTTGTCTAATTATGAACCTCTTCTAACAATATGAGGAGGTTCAAAAGGTCAACTTGAATGTGAATGTTATTGAGTACGTAGAGAGGACTTGAAAAACAAGTGATAAAGAGAAAAATCATGAAGATCTAATCAATACAGTTAATGGAGCATTCAGCACACTCTTCAGGAGACAGCAGGAGCTCAATCCAGCTGACTAGATATAGATGTCCAAGTGCCAACTTAAGCAATATTTGATAGCCCCATAGGGCTGCCTAAAATAACCAAAACCACGTCAAATACCTCTGGACACCTATGTTAGGCAACCAAGCTGAGCCTCAGCCAAACTGCTTGTCCTGGTTTCAGCTGGGATAGAGTTAGTTTTCTTCTTAGTAGCTGGTAGAGCGCTGTGTTTTGGATTTAGGATGAGAATAATGTTGATAACGCACTGATGTTTTGGTTCTTGCTGAGCAGAGTTTACCCTAGTCAAGGACTTTTCAGCTTCTTGTGCTCTGCCAGGTGCATAAGAAGCTGGGAGGGAGCATAGCTAGGACAGCTGACCCAGACTGGCCAAAGGGCTATTCCATACCATATGACATCATGCTCAGTATATAAGCTGGGGGAAGAAGAAGGAAGGGGGGGACATTGGGCGTGATGGCATTTGTAAGTAACCGTTACGCGTGATGGAGCCCTGCTTTCCTGAGGATGGCTGAACACCTGCCTGCCCATGGGAAGTAGTGAATGAATTCCTTGCTTTGTTTGCTTGTGCGCGTGGCTTTTGCTTTACCCATTAAACTGTCTTTATCTCAACCCATGGGTTTTCTCACTTTTACTCTTCCGATTCTCTCCCCCATCCCACCGGGGGGGAGCGAGCGAGCGGCTGTGTGGTGCTTAGTTGCTGGCTGGGGTTAAACCATGACACTGCTGCATGGTGTATTGACGAGGACTTCAATTTTGTTCTCCATCAATAAGCGTTTCATACTATTTGAGATATCCTGTCTTGCACTGCCTGGTTTCCATCTACATCTCCAAAAGAGGACAGGTCTCCCATAGGTCTCATGCCACATCTACCAGCCACATGCAGGTACTTCAGGCAGCCTAAGCATATCCTAGAGCTTTATACCTCTGTGTCTGGCCAACTGAATAGAATGTCAGTATAGATGTCTTAATTTCAGCTGCATCTCACCTTAAGTATCTCAGCTCCTGCTCACTCAGTGGCAGATTAGGTGCCCGATGCCATCTCTGACAAATGCCTATCACAGAATTCCTCCATCCTGGCATATGGTTTGCACAGGAATGCTGGGGTGAGGGAAAAGAGGGGCAGTTCAATGTACCTTGTGGTGTTCCTGACAGAAGGCAAAGCAGTGAATGGTACTGGGTGAGGGGAGCTGTTGCTCAAAATGGGCACTCATTTAATTGCACAGCTGTTCTCCAAAAATAAAGCTCTGCTTTCTGATTTACTGGGGTGGCACTTAAACATTACTGATCGGCATTTATTCCCAGTGCATGGACTAAGCAGGGCAACATATTCTTATGATTGTATTATGTATTGGGTTTTTTTTTGTTTTTTTTTTTCCTCCCCAATTCTTTGAATCTTCAAATTTCAGGTAAGTTTATGGTGTTATCATGATGAGGACTGAAGAAACATGTGTTAAGGCATGGTCCACTCCTGTGATGACCATTACTGCTGAGAATTATGGGCATGACAACGTGGGGCCAAGGACAAGGCTAGATTCTCACTCCAGCTGTGCTGGAAGCTTGCACTGGTAGGTAAAACTGGCAGGAAAAGGAAGAGAAGTGCACACTAAGATTGCAGAGCTTCTAGCCATGGGCTTTCTTCATAACTGTTGCAAATCTTTTCTACGTTCATGATTTAAAACAGGCCTGACAAAAAGAAGTCATGCTTTAAAAATTAAGGCAGTAAATAATGGATGTATTACTGGAAGAGCAATAATATAGAGGGATAGCATACCATTTACTTCTTGCAGCCATTTAAAACAAAAGAAGCACAGTCCTAGACAAAATAGGGGTAGAAAAAGTGACAAAAATCATTGCTATTAATACCACATCAGTCTGAAGGGCAGGGAACACAAGAATAGGAAGAAAATGTGCCATTTCGAACCACACCAAAAAATCTGGCTGAGACTAAGATGACTTTCTTGAGAGCTATTACTGATGTGAAGACACCGCTCTTTGAAGCTGATATTTCCATTTGGCTTATTTATAGTTCAATCAAATATTCTTATTGATTTGAGGATGTGGTATTTTCCTTAGGAAAGAGATAATGAGAGAAGGTGTCTAGTAAACCCTCGAGAGATTTGAGCTGCCTGGATGCTGATTAAGGCTGACACTGTTGGAACACTGACTGTGTTGCTCTATCTGGCTGCCCACTGTGTCATGCCTTTAAAGATCAGGTTGTAGACCAAATAGTTAATTTTAATTGTGCTTATATGAATTTCAATTAGCCTATCAGATGCCAGAAAAGCTAAGACAGCTTTTTACTTTCATTCTAAAAATAAGTACATAAATGAATCAAAGACTGTCTCACGGAGTGTTGATATTTGCTTCAGTGTTTTGGAAAGGAGACAAAGCCTCAGTCTTCCTGGTCATAGTCAAAGAGTTGAGACGAGACTTCAATAGATTGAGACTTTAATAGAAGCTAATTTTCTTGTCTCATAGGTGATGTTTCTTTTTTGTTCGTTTCTTCCATGGCAAATAAAATCATTGGAATTGTGTATGTGATTTAAGAACTTACTTCTCATTTTCAAAACCTAGCTTTGCCACACTACAGTGAAAGTAGCAATGACTTTCAGTGAAACTTTGGGTCCAGATGAGGCTTCTTAGACAAGGACTTTCAGCATCTCTGTGCCTCTGAAGTTTTCAGTCTAAGTCCCTACATGGTATTTGGAAGATTCCCCTGCCTCCAGTGCTTTGAGTCTGCATTCAGTGCCCTGCAAGTGTGATGCAGTGAGGTACTCCATGCATTTGGACTGCAGTTCTCAGCTTCTGAGTGTATGACTGTTTCTGGGCCAAACAGTTATGCAGTAACATGGACACTACCAGAAAGTCAAGGGACAAAGTCTGCTTTTCTTTGTGGGAAGACAGGTAGTTCTGAAACTAAGGAAACTTAACTTTGATGCTGTAAAAAGACCTCCCAGGATCAAATTCTGTCTTCTTTAACATCTTATTCCACTGGTTACTGACATACCCTGCATTTTTCATGTACCATTTATCATTGGAAAACCCATAGTGAATGACATTGCTAATACTTTGTGGATGGAGAAAATCACACCTAGACCTGCTGAACAGCATGCCCCTGTAGGTGAGGAATATCTAGTTTTCATTCTGCCCTAACTCCACGGACTCCTATGATGAAGTTAAGCCAGCAAAACTGTCCGTGATGTTTAGCTCATTAATGGTGATCAAAGCAATTGAGCTTGCTTTGAGGTATTTGGGTTATATCTAGTGATAAAGTGTTGCAGTTTTCTCTACCCAAACTCTGAAACATAAATCACAGCTTGAACCAAAAAGGAGTCTGTGACATTACAAATGTACAAATCTTTCTCTTCCTCTGTGAAGAGAGAAAAAAAAAAAAGGTAGCAGTTACAAATGTTTTTTGCATACAAAGCATCTGTTTATGCTGACACAGATTATTCTTCTCACTGATAAGTAGGTAAATAAATTAAAGAAAATTCTGTCTGGGAAGAGATTCAGTTGCAAAATACAGTAAATTAATTCACTTACATGGAGATATTTCTTAAGTGGTTGTGAAAACTAGACCCGTACCTTGAAGTGATGCACAGAGCCACTAGAGGGTGTTTTGAAAGCTTGTCTGCACCTGAACTTGACTCATCGGCAAGAGATGTTTTAACTGTACCTTCAGATTGTTGTTTAAACTACTAAGCAGAAAGCCTTTTGCTCAGCTGCTGATAAATCTCAGTTATGATAATTTCATTTTCAGAAATTTTCTCTCTTGGAATTTGAAACAACAAGGGCCAAATCCATTAAAAATCAAAGGTAGAAGCTGCAATGGAGAAGCATCTCCAAGATCACAGCAGATGGAAAACACAAGCTTTCAGGGTCCCGCATGGTCCTTGAGGAAAGCTGAAGATGATGGCCTCAGCCCCAGGCTGCAGCAGACTTGTACTCAGCATAGCCCAGCCATGGGCAAATAAAGCTGTTTTATAAACCAGGACTGTTTTAATTTACATGGGGTTGCCAATAACCACTAGGGACAGAGAAAACCCGACATGAGGAATTGTTGATGTCACATCCCTTTCCCAGAAAGTATAAGTGATAGAAAAGTAAGAGGGTCATGTGCCACATACATCTCCTGAAAGCCCCGCAGCTCTGGACTCTCTACTGAGCCAGCAATACTGCTGTGTAATTTGTTCTATGTCTGTTGTTGAAATGGGTTTACTTAAATTTTTCATTTATCCGTGCTTATTTGTTTTAAAGCCTGGGCTAAACCTTGCCCACTTACAGAACTGCATTGCCAGTAAGGTGGCTTTACTGAGTATGGGCAGTATTTCACTACACGGAATTTGTTAAATTCTAATAATCAAAGTTTCAGCAGCTTGAGAATATAAATGTGTCAGGATGATGATAACAACAAGGGGTGAGGTAAGAGCCTGACATGTTCTAACACATGAAGAAATAGCGAGGAACAAGTTTATAATTCCAGAAGGTATCATTGAAGAGGGATCCAGTTCCCATACATCCTCTCCTTAGAACCAGAATCGTTTAGGTTGGAAAAGACCTTTAAGATTATCAAGTCCAACCATTAACCTAATGCTGCCAAGTCCTTGTCCATGTGAGCAGAATTATGTGAGGATGGAGTGAAGCCCGGATTGAGCTCCTACCAGCATGAGCTGCCTCTGGATACTTTCCCTCAGAGCAAGGACAAACATATTCAGGAGATGGCATCTCACAGAGAGGCAAGCTGCCATTTGGGCTAACATCCTGGGAAATGGGCCAAGGACCACAGCTTGGTCAGAAGAGGGGCACACTTTAGCCAGTGGGTTACCAACAAACCAGTGCACTGACAGCACCACGGCATCCGCTTTGGCTGAGTATAGCCTGGAGATCCTGGATTACTACTGAGCTCTGCAGACCTTGTTGAGCAAATAACCTCTTTTGGAGTTGCTGCCTAATCCACAGAGCTAAAGCAACCTGGAAAAAAAGAGTAGGCAGAGAAGATAAGTGAGTGCTTTTCAGAGCCCTGCATGGGATACCTTTAGGGCTATAATTTGGATGTCAGCTGTAGGTTAGGTTTTTAGCAGCTAAGATTTTCAAAGAAACAAATTAAAGCTACAGCAAACTGGTCTGAGAGCTTTTTTTTCTCAAAGCTTACTGTCGCTTTATTTATTTAGTCTTCTCTCTCCTTTCTATCATTGTGTCAGGTTTAATAGGGCCTGAAAATAAGACATCAGAAAACACTAGTGGCAAATCTGATCTATGTGTGATTAGCCCTTGGCTACTTTACCTCCAAATTGAAATATATAAGCAACATATAGCTGTTACATGAGTGTTTTGACCATAAATAACTTCAGGTGCAGAAACATAAAACAAAGCTGGAAACCACCATATGTTCTCAGACACAGCTAGCACCTTTTAAAATAATCACTGCATTTTGAAGTATATTACCATGCAGTGGAAAAAAAGGCTTAAAGCAACATTTAAAATGTCACTCTGAAAAGCAAATGATAAACATTTTACATGCCTTGAGTAAAAAATGTTATTCCTGTAAGCCATTTTTCACTTACTAATTTCCCATTCATCTCATTGTGTAACACTAGTAGGAAAAAATCCCACGAAAATCACTTGAAGTCTAAAAGTCTAGTGATAAACTATTCAATTTGGCTAAAAAAGTAATTATTCTCATGATTTTTTTTCTTTAAAAAATATTATTTGTGTAGAATGGCTCTTGCTACTACATTGTTAGCACAAACATAATGAAATAATGGGCCAGTTAGTACGCTAATGTATTTTTCACTCACTTATCATCTTTCTTTAAAAAAAAAAAATCACTGCTGAGGGTGAAATAGTATAAAAAGATTAATGAGTAAAGAAATAACACAAAACTGCTTTCATCACACTTAGCAGCTCTAAATCACGAAACAGGCGAAACAGATGCGTTGGAATGCAGCCGAGGAGTTGATCAGTAGAAGCTGATTATCTATTAATGAGAGCTTTTTAGTGGTGTACCCTGGTGTAAAAATCACTAGACTCCACTCAGGCAGCTATCAGTTGCAAATACCATGTATATGAATCACTTGATTGATGTACAAAATTCAAAACAGATTTTCCCCAGTGCCCTATGGCTTGTCATGCACTGATGCTCTCCTATCTGTTTATGTTAATGAAACAGGATTTTTCAGTAAGTAAATATGTGTAGTATTTAATTAAACTCACTGCTGGGCTCTATGTGAAAATGTAGCCCCATTGTTCCGAAGTACTATTTGACTGCAATTCTTTGTTTTCACTCCAGTTTTTCTTCCCAGTTGCCTCAGTCCCCTGACTAAAGAGGAGGTAGGTTTGTCCCATGCTGAGACCTTGCGAGCACCAGCATCTTATGCTGCGGAAAGACTGCCAACACAGGCCCTGTCCCCAAAGACCTGATCTTGCACCATTACCCTCAAGCAGAAGGTGCCTTTGACTTTAATAACAACAGGCACAAACCCTCAGGTTCCCCTACCCGGCCCCACAATTACCAGGATTGCAAACAGGGATCTACTGGAGAGTGAATTGCGCTGGCACTCAGCAAACTGCTCTGCTCCTGATCTCCTTTAGGGTCTATGTGATGACTGGGGGAACTGTTTTTTCATGCAGTTTGTTGCCCCATTTTGGGGATAAAGACTTCCTTTTCTAAGTGTTTTGAGACTGAATGGTTGAAAAAGTTTTATAAAATATGTATTATGATTAGAGCAGGAGTAAAACTCCTGATTCCTACTTCAAGGCCCTACATGTGGGCAAGACAATGCAGAAAGAACTATGAAAAGAATAAAAATAAGGCTTAAGGTAGAAGCCTGTAAAAATATTTCCCTCGGCTCAAAGATCTTATACCTTTTGTTAAAGAGGAAGCAAGATTGTTATTAATATTATTATTATTTCATCTCAATACATTTTTCTTCCAATTTTTTTTTTGTCATTGTCAGGATTATTTTCCTGAACAGAAATAGAACAGTTGCTGATGCACTCTGCAGCACTCATGGTAAGTCTTGGCATGATTTGTGACTTTATTTATTGAAGAGTTGGTATTAATAGTTTACATTTATTAGTGGCTGCACGCCCTTTACTGCAGCATGCTTTTGCAATTTAATGCTGCCACGTATCAATGGTATTTGCATGTTTGGTATTTTATTAGCCACCAGCAGTGCTCATGCATTTTATTTAGATCATCCTATAACTTTCCCTGGCTGTTTGTGGGTCTGTACATAGGAAAGGCTCAGTATACCAGTCCCTGTCCACACATTTCCAAGAGTCCAGAAGCTGCAAAGGCCATGTCCAGTTCAGATGTCTCCTCCTCTTCCTACCTGCTAAGATATTAAGGATCTTTTCTGGACTAATAGGGTTAGGAAGACTTGCTGTATATGAACTTTTCTCTTGTGGCATCATTAATCAACTGGGAAAGCAATTTAAAGGGAGTGCTGGACTCTGCTTTTGCTGTTTTGTCTGGTTTTTTTCTGAGGTTCAATACAGAGCAGGGCTCAGAATCCAATTAACTGAAGTTCTTGGTATACTCATGAAAAGCTGCTCCTTCCACCATAGTCTCACTAACACATAAATAAGTACTTGGAAAATCCTCTTTGCTCATGGATACTTCTTTTTTTTTTTTTTTTAAACAACAAAAAAGTTTCTCAGCATCATTCCAGATCAGTGATACACAGCACATGACCAAGGGAAACAGAAAAGCCACCTCCAGCCATGGCTGTGCCTACACTCTGTCAATATGGATGAGAACGATGGCTTTGTTTCTACAGACAGCAGACCTTTCCCCTAAATGAATAAACATGCTAACAACATGTCCTTCTCTCATGCTGCAAAAGTTCTGCTTCCACAGAAATGGAGAAAAACATCTCCAAAGGATATATATTCTCTTTCTGGAAGTACAATAAAAGCAGCAAGCTTAAGATTAGCATCAGCTCAATTCACTTGTTGAGTTACTACCTTCCATGAGATTTGTGGGGACTTTGAAAGCTGCTTAGAGATTGCTGAGCAGAGCTGGTGAAAATGTGCTGAATATTACTTGCAAAGTAGTCTTCAAATTAAATCCTCCAAATTGCCTTTTGCTGTGTTTTTTTAATCACCTAGCGGTCTTGTTTATGAACCTTCATGCAAATGGCATATCAAAACATGGTTATTTATGAACAAAACAAATCATCCAAAGCTTCCAGTTATTTCATATAAAATGGAATATTTTTTACATACTGAATGCATTCGCTATTGCCAGGTGAGTTGTCATCAGACTGGCTTACAAATCTTAAGGCTGTGGTGATATTTTGTTTGAGAGATCATACAGTTAGTGTTCATTTTATCTGGTTTCAGAGCTCTGAAATTCGCATTTCTAAGCTTTACCTGCACCTGTGTGTATTGCATGTATATCAGAAAGAGAGACTCTCATAGCCCTCAGGCTTCTGAGAGATGAATCTCTAAAGGTACAAAAAATAGTGTGTTCTTAATGAGGAAATCATTAAATTTGGCAATTTCTGAAACGTCATGAGATCTATAGCAAAACCCCCACTGATTTTTTTACGTAGCCCAGATTCTGCCCCATGTGAAATCAAATATTTAATCAAATTCTGCATTACAGTAAAAAAAAAAAAATGGCAATATGAGGACAGCTGTGAGTACTTCTATAAAGGTTTTTGGTGCTAGGTGGCCACAGTATGTATCCGAATCTGACACCTAGTTCTTCAAAATTCTTGTCTAACATCTAAGGCACGAAAGAGCTGAAATCTTGCATTTTTTTCTAACTCAGTCCTACATAGATTCACAGTCTAGATGATCTTCCACTAAGATTCTTGAATATAGCACCTGAACAGAGAGGTAATGGTCTCACCTTCTAGTTTAGGCCTTAAACAAAAGGGTAACAGCAGAGGGGCACTAAATAGTCATGCAACCATTAAGCTTTTTAAAAGCTCTGATTTAAATTCAGTCTCCACACATGATGTTTCTCTGTTACCAATAGGACAGAATTTCAACAGAGTGCCCCAACCAGTGTAAGTATTCTCAGGTGGCTCTCTCACACTCTTTCATCTCAAAAGTGTTTCTTATCTAACAACTAGTTTAAACATCATTGAATCTGGCACAGGAACGTGAACCACTGTGGGAATGATGATGTTTCTAGGGGAAAAAAACCCTCACACCTATGGTGATGCTGGGCAAGAATTGTGGGATCAGTCCTTAACAAACCCATCACCCATCACAGAATTATTTGCTGCTTTTTGTATGAACTTTTTGGCTAACATTACACACAGCTAAAATAAATTTACTTTGTCATATGAGGAATAAAAAAGACTGACTTTTGTTGCAGAAAAGCCCCAATTTTTTGCAAATGAATCAGAGTGTTTTGGCCATTCCCCCAACAGGATCTTGCTCTTATGATAGTGAAAGATCCTCAGAACAATCTTCTTCATCTTTGTCTGTAATGGGGATAGGGTAATTTGAGGCAGATATTAAAAGTGCTGGGTCTTCCACAGGTGAAAGCAATACTACTGGGAAAAGACAGTAATTCAGAACAAATTCCTCAATTTCTTACAAGTTGTCTTAAGTCAATATGGTAACTGAACATAATTCTCCATAAGTGCAAGAGGATAATCACAAATAAATTGAGATCGTCTTGATGTGCATATATATTATAGGACCCTGTTTTTTTTAACCTGTCAAAGTATGTAGAAAAGTGAAATTAAATTAACAAGACCATAGATGTGTCCTTGCCTGACAGGGTGTTGCCAGCCAGGAGATGGGCTCAAATTCTACTTTTGTTCAGTATGTATTTATTGGAATTTTATATATACAAACATAAAAGCATATATACACTCTGAAGTTCTGTGTGTTTAGTTTGGGCCTTGAAGCATTATTTTATGTCTAGGTGCTCTTTGATTTGAAGTAGCATGAGTCACGCACACAAAAAAAGGAACAAGCAACTTGTGTGCCTTTAATCTCTGTGTTCATATTGGTAAGCAAAGGTAAAAGAGTTATTTGCAAGAACTGCATTTCTTGAAAAAGGGAGAGAGAAAGGAGACTGGCTTAGACCTGCGGAGAGGTTCCTGTGTAGTGCAGTCTCTGCCTTGAAGAGTTTGCATCTTAAGTAACTGAATAATGAAAACCCACCTCTAGCAGTTAAGATTGGGAACTCAGGTCACAGGGAGCGACATCATAGGTATTCACAGGACATGAATTTGGATCTGTGGAGTGCCTGTCTAGCATCTGCACCACAAAACTGATGAAGAGGAGGACTTCCATGCTCTGACTTCAAGAAGAAGAGACATAAGCCAGCCCAGCCGCAACCTGGGAGGCTCCTGACAGCTTCCAGGATTGTGCCCACAGGCAGGCGGAAAGACAGCACAAGATTAAACATCAAAGACTAAACTGCTTTACCTTTCTTTAACAGGAAGATAATACAATTGCTTTTGATCCTTAAGTTTTAAAGGCCGTTGTGAAGATTTAAAAAGAGAATCTGAGATGATGGTCTGCTGAATCACTTTATTTTGATTGAAGGAATCATACTCTTAAATTCACAGCCCTCACTGAATCATTCTCCTAGACTTTCCATAAAAGGTGTAGCATAATGATCTTAATTTTTAGTCTTTCTCTGAGTGGTTTTTCATCTGATAGAGAAGCCATGATTTTTTAAGAGCATCATGAGAAAAATTATCTCTTTCAGACTGTCTGCATTAGAAGGCAGTCCCAAGGTATCAAGGAAAAGACAGATGCTTTAATTGTTGCTGGTGGCTAAGGTGTAGCCTAGACTGTGCTACTGCCTGCATCTGTCTTTACAGGGAAAAAGTCATTAGGTTTGTGAGTCAAGGCAAGATCTGTGAGCATGGATGTGTGTACATCTCTGAGCAAGGGACGGGAACACACACAGAACAGTTAATATCCTCCTCCATATAACAGGCAGCTGCGGAGCATCCTCTTGTGTATTGTAGAAACTGTATCAAAAGAAACATTCTCCATCTAGGTCTCTTGTGTACTGGCCTGTCGCCATTGTGATGTGCAGCTATTCCTGACGAAAAGAGTAGAAGTATGAAGAAAACTAGGCCCCTTTTTTGACTCAAAATGGACAGAGATTGGCAGAATTGGAGGACTTTTCTGACAAAGAAGCTTCTAATCCTTCTGGTAAAAGCAAAACTATTTTGTTGGGAGAGGTCAGAACTGTTCTAGAAAAGTTCTCCATGTTCTAGATGGATTAAATCTTATTTTTTTCTGTATGATGTTACATTTTGAAAGATACAAACAGTTTCTTTCAAAATTTAAATTTACTGTAATAATTAAGCAACATTAACAGAGTAGTAAAGGTGAAATCAAACATTTGAACTAAACGCAACCAAAATATTTTGGAACAAGTGGGCTTTTAGTTTATTTGAAATTTTGATCTGTGTAGTAATTTGAGGAGATGAACATGTACAAAAAGAACTTAAAACCCAGGAAAAGTGTTTTTTGTCCAACTGTATGAATGTGTTTCCGAATTTTCCTTGCTTAGTTTTTTTTATTCTGGTGGGTTCCTTTCCTCTTGAGGTTCAATAAGGAAAAGTGCAAGGTCCTGCACCTGGGTCGGAGCAACCCCCAGTATCAATACAGGCTGGGGGATGAAGGGATTGAGTGCAGCCCTAAGGAGAAGGACTCGAGGGTACTGATAGATGAAAAGCTGGACATGAGCCAGCAATGTGCTCTTGTAGCCCACAAAGCCAACCGTATCCTGGTCTGCATCAAAAGAATTGGGGCCAGCAGGTCAAGGGAGGTGATCCTGCCCCTCTGCTCCGCTCTGGTGAGACCCCACCTGCAGTGCTGCGTCCAGCTCTGGGGTCTTCAGCACAGGAAGGACATGGACCTGTTGGAGAGGGTCCAGAGGAGGGCCACAAAAATGGTCATAGGGATGGAATACCTCTCCTGTGAGGAAAGGCTGAAAGAGCTGGGGTTGTTCAGCCTGGAGAAGAGAAAGCTGCAAGGAGACCTTCTTGCAGCCTTTCAGTACTTAAAGGGGGCTTATAAGAAAGATGGGGACAGACTTTTTAGCGGGGCCAATAGCGATAGGACAAGGGGTAACGGTTTTAAACTAAAAGAGGGTTTCAAATTAGATTCAGACTAGATATAAGGAAGAAATTTTTTACAATGAGGGTAGTGAACCACTGGAACGGGTTGTCCAGAGAGGTGTTAGATGCCCCATCCTTGGAAACATTCAAGGCCAGGCTGGATGGGGCTCTGAGCAACCTGATCTAGATGTAGATGTCCCTGCCAATTGCAGGGGGGATGGACTAGATGACCTTTAAAGGTGCCTTCCATCCCAAAGCATTCTATGATTCTATGATTCTAAAACCATTCTGATTATAATGCAAATGGTACACAACTGGGATGATACATTCTTCACTGTCTCTTTCTCTGTATTTAACCTTTGCAACCCTTTTAACTGGTTTGGTAGTCTCTTTCTTCATATTTAGTATGATCACATCAACGAGGAAACTGTCTGACAGAGTCAAACTCAGTTTTATTACAGGCTCTTTTTCATCACAGGCGGCCGGAATGTATATGGTGCAGCTCCAGATTTCCCCAAACATTGTTCAGCTGCTTTCAGTTATGCCAGACTCTTTTTTGAGGCTGGACCATAGAAAGACAAATGTTGCCTTGACAGTGATGTTATAATAGGAGACTGTAGAAGTTATGAATCCTTTTTACTCAGCCTACTCGTACCATACCTTGTGGGATGCTGAGAACCAAACTACAAGGGAATGACAAGCTAAGATATTTGTAACCAGCAGAAATACTTTTTCTGGGATGTTGGGCTGTTAAGCTCAATTCCTCCTATTCCCCACACAGACATGAGCTCCGTTAGGCCTGGGTTTCATGAACTGGCTCTATTTTATTAGGAACTTTCCTATGGCCTACTTCCCTGCAAGGCTCACAGACACAGATAGGGTAAAATCCATTTCAATTAAGGTTGGGTGTGTGGCGTAGATGTTTGCATTTGAGCTTATTGCTAGGTAGCCTTTATAATCAACGCAGAGAAATGGGTTCCTCTAGTGCATGAGTCATCTTATTCCAAGATAAATACTTAAAATAGACTAATTGCACCTTGCAGATGCCTGTTTCTCCCCAATGACTGTAGAGAGAGTTTAGATGGCAAGATGCTCTAAAAGTAGACAAAGTCGGTATTGCTGAAGAAGTCTTCCAGCACTGCGGTGAAGATATGTGTTTCTCCTGATCTGGCTTTGGCAGTACTCCAGAGATAGATTCATGCCTCACGTCCCATGGTGCAGTGTGCAGGGAGGTCTTCACAAAAGTCTTCCAGCAGGAGTTACCACAGCATGGTATTTCCAGAAAAGGTTCTAGTATATTTCCCTGGCCAGAGTGGATGTCTCTGCTGTGCAGGTGGACAAGGTTAGAAACCTAAACTGAATACAGTTGTGGCTTAACCCCAGCCAGCAACTAAGCCCCACACAGCCGCTCGCTCACTCCCCCCCAGTGGGATGGGGGAGAGAATTGGAAGAATAAAAGTGACAAAACTCGTGGGTTGAGATAAAGGCAGTTTAATAAGAAAAGCAAAAGCTGCACATGCAAGCAAAGCAAAACAAGGAATTGATTCACTACTTCCCATCGGCAGGCAGATGTTCAGCCATCTCCAGGAAAGCAGGGCTCCATCACGCGTAATGGTTACTTGGGAAAACAAATGCCATAGAATCATAGAACCATAGAATCTTTTAGGTTGGAAAAGACCTATAAGACAATCAAGTCCAACTGTTAACCCAGCACTGCCATAACTCCGAATGTGCCCCCCTTCCTTCTTCTTCCCCCAGCTTTATATGCTGAGCATGACATCACATGGTGTGGAATATCCCTGTGGTCAGTTGGGGTCAGCTGTCCCAGCTGCGTCCCCTCTCAGCTCCTTGTGCACCCCCAGCCTGCTCGCTGCTGGGGTGGGGTGAGGAGCAGAAAAGACCTTGACTCTGTGTAAGCACTGCTCAGTAACAACAAAACCATCCCTGTGTTATCAACACTGTTTCCAGCACAAATCCAACACATAGCCCCATACTAGCTACAATGAAGAAAATTAACTCTACCCCAGCCAAAAGCAGCACAACAGCATTATTAGTGCTTCAAATCTTAAGTCACTGATATTAATACCCTTTTTTTACAAAGGTTATTATCAAAAAAGTTGTTGTATAAGTTTGAAGCCTAAGTTGGAGTTAAAAGGTTCACTTAATGTTGTGTTCTTAAAAAAAAAAACATTAAATGGGTGGGTGAACACATGTACATAGACACACAAATTCTAAAGAAAAGGGTTTATTTAGCATAGCCGCTTCTATAGCTGAACTAGAGCATGATGCCTAAGGAAATCTATAGTCATGGGATATATCATCTGAAGATACTTTTCCACCGAAGTCTCATTTATTATAAGACCTAATATAAAATAATGAATATTTGTTTTAAGTCATGTCAGAACCAGAACTTATCTCCCAGGGGATTTGTGATAACTAGGAAAGATTTTCTTCCCCTGGAGTGAACTGGACTGGATTTAGTGCTGCATTAGTACGCCGAGCATCTAAACTGTGTTTATGGGTAATTTAGCCTCTCTTCAGCACAGCACTAGGGTGTTTCTTTTTTCAAGCATGCACGTAGTCACAGAGATTGATTTCAATGGAACTACTCAGGAAATCAAGATGAAAATTATTTCTGCTTATTTCACAGATCTAATACTTCCGATTTCAGAGGAATAGGCTGTTCTGAAAATTGGATTTTAAGACCACAATAATAATTTTTGGTTCTACCCACGGATCTCAAAGTATTATATAAATATTAGTACTAATGGAATCAGTATTAGGAAAATGTAGCTGCTTATCAAAATTAATTTTATGAGAACAAATTATGTCATTTATCTTTGGATTATACTTGCAAATGTATAGAAGGCCTCTTGAATGTTTAATATACTGTATACCTCAAATTACTTTCACTATACTATTTCCTATACTGTAGCCACAAGACAGGAAAAGCTTTCAGGTTTCACTTTTTGCTCTAGTTCAATAATTCACCATGAATGCTCTAACCCTCAAGAAAAGGGGTTGTTTCTATACAGTTTAGAGAAGCTGGATCTCACACTACAAGTTTAGCATCTCTCATTTAGGGAAAGGCTTTGGATGGAGATCTCCTGTAGTCCTGGTGAGCCCTCCACTGAAGAGAGCCAATGGGGGAAGGCAAACTTCTGCTTCCTCCTCCATTGCTGCTACTCAGGGCTTGGTACTGGGGCTGAGATTTTTTAATGTCTTCATTAATGAGTGGGATGATGGGACAGACAGCAAACTGAGCAAGTTGGTGGGTCATACCAAACTGAGGGAGCAATCTACATCTGAAGTCAGCCCTTCTCTGAGCATGGGGTTGGCCTAGAGGACCTTCAGGGCTTCCACCCAACCTGATTCACTCAATGACTCTTTTTTTGCAATGAATTGGGGAAGTGCTGCACTTTAGGAAAAGTTCTGGTGATATTATTCCCAGTTTGACAGCAAAGCCCCTATGGGACTGACTTTTATAATTTGCTGCCTTTCTGTATCCCCTTACAACTGGGCAACAGCTTCATGTCCTTAAGCTGATTCTTTCTTCTTGCTCCATGGACCCTAAAGTCTTCATAGCGCTTTCAACAGCACCAGTCTACCTACCCATTCACATCCATTCTATAGCTGGTGGTTTTTGTCCCCTGGGTTTGCATTGCTGTAGAGGAAGACAGGCTTTGAATCCAGATTGACTGAGCAGTCCAATGTGGGAACACTCCTGATGAGCTGGCTCTGATAGAACCCTAAATAATGATGGTAAGACAGTGATGTAAACTGAGCTGGATAACTTGGTATGCTGGGACCACTGAGATAAAACATGTGTGATACCATCAAAACTAGAATGTTGTTCTTTGGAAGGAGAGACATAGTAGGCAGACAGGTCATCCTATCTGACCATAAAAGACCTGTGCCACACATCTAAATGCAAGCTGATGGGTGGAGGCTGGATTGCAATTTCAGGCTTAATACCTAAAGCTTTCATTTGAAGGGGATGAGGAGGGGGGAGGAGGTGGGAGAGGGACTTGACTCCCAAATCTGAAACTTCTTACCTCTGTCACAAAAAGTGCAATAAAATTCTAAATCTCAGCTTTGCCTTAAAGTCACTGGTGGCAAGGATTTAAAAAAATAAAAAAGAAAGAGAAAACCTTCTGATGACCTTTCTTTTGCTGCCATGTTGCTTCAGATCTAAAGGGTGATTAGCAGCCACCTGAAAAACATATGCAAGGAGGGTGGCATAAAGACTCTATTTAACATTGTTGTGAAGCAGCAGGGGACAGAGCTGCAGCTGCAAATGAACCTGTTCTTTGCTCAAGTGAAAGTTTTGGCACAAAGATCAATACAGTGAGACCACAAATGAATTGCAGTTATGCTAATATAATATGGGAGGATTAATGCAAATTTTTCTTGTTTAAAACTAGGTTTTGGAGCCCAGTGTTTAAAAATGGTCTCCTTAATAAGATGCCTGGATTCCATCTGGACACCGATATCAGCATTTTAGAGGCAGAAAGCAGACATTTATGCCTTGGTTCTCGTTTCAATGTGAGGTCGTACCATTCTCTTCTGAAGACTGGATTCTCTGTGCAGTGATGGCTGGAGCTAACTAACTTTTTATTGTGTCCAAGCCACAAACAAGAAGCAACAGTGGTAAAAAACACTTTTGTTAGCAGCACCCAGAGAACACTCTCCTCTTGCAGTGTCAGCTGAGATAGAACTAAATGAAAGGAGTCAAAGTTAGTCAACAGAAAATGTCTTGTTAAAAAAATCTGATTTTGTTCTTTCAGAAGAACAGTTCTTTCTGATGAAATTATTTGTACTTAGAGGTAATGTATCTAATGCTCCTACACAATATAAATAAGGTATATGTTACCATGGATAAAAGTCAGGTACCTAACAAATAGTGAATTTGGGGATGTTGCTAGGGTTTGACATTGGGAATTGACAGCCTGTCTAAACTATTGAACATTTTCATAGATCATCAGAATACCATAAATATAAACTCAACCGTTGATTAATTGCAGAATACTAAATTATGGTAAGCTAATTACATACAGAGATTTGGGTTACTTGTTCCATTCAAATAAAATATGCTTTAATAAAATTAAATCTGAAACTATGTATGCCTTGGTTCTCGTTTCAATGTGAGGTCGTACCATTCTCTTCTGAAGACTGGATTCTCTGTGCAGTGATGGCTGGAGCTAACTAACTTTTTATTGTGTCCAAGCCACAAACAAGAAGCAACAGTGGTAAAAAACACTTTTGTTAGCAGCACCCAGAGAACACTCTCCTCTTGCAGTGTCAGCTGAGATAGAACTAAATGAAAGGAGTCAAAGTTAGTCAACAGAAAATGTCTTGTTAAAAAAATCTGATTTTGTTCTTTCAGAAGAACAGTTCTTTCTGATGAAATTATTTGTACTTAGAGGTAATGTATCTAATGCTCCTACACAATATAAATAAGGTATATGTTACCATGGATAAAAGTCAGGTACCTAACAAATAGTGAATTTGGGGATGTTGCTAGGGTTTGACATTGGGAATTGACAGCCTGTCTAAACTATTGAACATTTTCATAGATCATCAGAATACCATAAATATAAACTCAACCGTTGATTAATTGCAGAATACTAAATTATGGTAAGCTAATTACATACAGAGATTTGGGTTACTTGTTCCATTCAAATAAAATATGCTTTAATAAAATTAAATCTGAAACTATGTACTTAGGATAGAAGTTCAGGCATTTGATAAAGAGTGAGAAAATGTCTCCTTCAATGATGTGGCTCTGAGAAAGTGCTAGGGGTCATGGTGAGTGAGCAATCCGGTATCAGTTTCCAAATATGTTCTGTAGCAACAACAAAAAAGACTAAATGTGATCTGCTAGTATATGAACAGGGTAGAGGAGTGTATGGAGGTGAATTATCTCTGCCTACAGCATTGGATGGATTGTTACTGAAATATTTCTATATTCTGAAAGTCTCTGTTATTTGAAGGTTGTCTAAAAGCTGGAGTGTATGCAAAAAATACCCATGAAGCAGTGGACCAAAGACATGCAAAAAATTCCATGTGTAACAAAGTTGGAGGCTGGTTTGTTGAAAGGTGACTTGATCAGAGTGTACACAGAGAAAATACCACAAGTTAAATGTCTGTTTAATGCCTCAAGGGGAAGGATAATAGAATCTGATTCCTGGAAGTTGAAAGGGGCACAATGAAGTGAGAAAGAACAGTAGAGAACATGGGGTGCTGGGACACACCATTGCAGTACTTGTGAGTTTGTGTCTCAAAACTATTCAAAACTTTTCTCTATTCAAAAGTAGAATAGAGAACCTTCCTTTGAAGATGAGACTAAAAGTGCCTGGCATATTTAATTTAAGGATGTATGTTTGAGCAGAGGATATAAAAGAGTGTACTAGGGCTTGAAGAACTTTATATGGATATGAACTGGTCATAGGTAAGTGCAGGCTGGAGATGGGTGAAAAGTTTCTAATTATTATAGCAGTAAGGTCCTAAAACATCCTTTCATTAAGAGCAACAGGGATACTCTGGGGAGACTGTTTAGTTTATTCGGACAATTTTGTAATACAGTGGCCCACAGTAATGGATGTTGGACTTACTTAAACATGGAGGTTCTTTTCACTTGTATGTTCCAACGAAGCACAACAGAAGAGGTCAGGCTGGATGGAGCTTTTAATCTTTACACTCTGCAATTTAGTATGATGGAGTGTTTCCTGTGCACACACTTCCTGACAAAGACAAATGGCTGTGTTGCAGTCTTCCATTAATTTTCATCAGGACAATACCCCTTTTTGTAGCGTTTCATTCCTGTGTGTTTTGAAGACTAGACCATGAGAGGAGAGGGCACTCAAAACACTGTAGTCTGAGACTCAACATTGCTAAAATGCAGACAAATTATTGCAATGGTTCTGAAATTTTTAAAAACTGAAATGTAGTAAAAATATGCAGTCAGAAAGTATTCTTGCAAACATCATGGCTATCAAAAGACTTCGACAAAGGTAAATAACTGTAAATTTCTATGTGTACCTGAATGATCCAAATGTCTAATATCAAAAAGCAAGGCTGGCATGCAAATAAACATTTTCACATGAATTCTAGTTTTTGGTTTTGATACAGCAGAAATATCTACAGAAACTGCCCTCTTCCTCTATTTCGACATTCTTATTTAAACTCCAGCTTGAGATCAAACTCAGAGATTACTATAGATTATATCAGTTAACTATGCATTTTCCCCCCATCATTTAAACAGTTGGTCCAAATTTAAGCATGTGCTTAATTTAATGAAATTCTTTCCTTGTCATTTTCAAAAAAGAGTTCTCTCAAAACAAAATCTGTCTGTTTTCGTCTGTGACACAGGTTAAAATCTACATCTTCTCTAAGACTTAAATGCTCCTTCTGCTACCTGGAGGTCTAGTTTAATACCACTGGCTTTTCAAATGTCATGCTCAAAATATGCTTTAACTTTCTAATGATGAGTGAATACTGTTGGAGGTAAGCCATCAGTGTAGCACTAACCATAGGTTTGACTTAGCCAATTAACACACTTCTATATTCAGCACCTCCACCCCCAAGAATATGGTGATCATTTATACTAGCCTGTGCCTCACATATGAGGCTGTCAGAATTTATTTCCTATATCTCAAGTCTGTAAATTGTTTGAAGAGTATTATACCACTAGAATCATCCCTAGAACTAAAATTATTTCACTGAAGTGTAGTCATAATAGGAAAATACCATTATGTGGAAACACAAGAAGATGCTTGCATTAACCTTTTGAGTGGCCAGGGAGATGTCTAAAGGCCTTGGGCAGGATACAGTTTAATGGGCAGATTAGGCAAAAACACATCATCATGAGGATATGACAATGAATACAGAACTCCTGTAAAAAAATGTGAAGATCATATCTCAAATAGAAAATGCTTAAAACTTGTTTTCTACAGATTTAGAAAATCCACAGTTTGAGTGGATTTCTTGTTCATCTTACAGCATCTCAGCTTTAATTATAATGAAGCTGATGACCTTTGTGATGTCCTGATAGTCTCCAAAATGCAAATCTTCAAACAGAAATGCTGAAAGAATAATAAGTGAGAACTTCCGCTTCTTTTTCTCAGCATTGGTTCTAAAGCCCAGGCATCTAATTTAAATATTTAATTTACACCCTCAATGTTAACTGTCCTTTCCTTTTGCATGTTACAGGTAGCAGACTTATTCTGCTGTTCCACAGAGGCTAAAAAAGTTTGCAAAAAACCAAAGCTGAATCTTTCGAATATTAAAAAACATATATAAAGGCTGCAGAGTGTACAGACATAGTTTCTTGTGTAAGAAAATCCTTCAGGTCTTAATATGTCACAGTAACCCTATGAGGAAGGTATGGAGGAACTTTTATTTCATTTTGAAGTGGATACTTAGATTCACAAAGATGTCAAGTTGGTGAATTTCAGTTTAAACTGGTTATATCTAAGAACCTGAATACATTTGAAAGCTTGGAGCAGAAAGACTTGTGTACTAGAAGCCTGCAGAAGAATACAGGTGCTCCACCTGTGTCTCCTAAGAGACACCTCACACCTAATTGATTTCTTTTTTACGTCTGCTAGTAGGAGTAGAAAATTGTGCTTAGTATGGTCAGTTTTCAAAATGCTTGCTTGACTAAAATTAATTAGATATCACAGCATCCTCAGAATAACTTACTGTTCTCTGTTTATTAGCTAGTAAACTGAAAGGAGGGACTGAAATTACTTTGCCAAAGCCACACATCAAGTCAAGATTAGAACTTGTATTTCCACGTTCTCAATTTTGTGCTGTAACAGTCTGATTATACTGCCGGTAGTTTATCACCTTGCCAGTGCAGTATTGCTCCCCTAGGTCTCCTTCTTCCTAATAGTGGTTAACTTTCAGACCATGTTAAATGCTCACTGGAAATGCGGATGAGGGGGATTGGCCAAAACTGTTACTCTGACTTTTTTTAAAGAGTTTTTAAAGCTAACATATTTTTTTTATTCTGTGGATGCCTAGAGCTAGGCACCATTATACACCCAAATTAGGGTAGACTTGAATTCTTCAGATTTAAGTACCAGAATGCTTAATTAAATCACCAGAGGAATTGTTGGTGAGCATCCCTGAAAACCAAGACACTTTTATTTAGCTGTTTGAAGGTGGGCACTTAAATCTAAAACTCATGACCTGACTTTTACGTGATAAAACTCATTATCAAGTGAGAAAATAGTTTTCTATACAGTATGTTTCAGAGTAGTGCTGGGGGATTTTCTTTTTTTAAAGAAGAAAAGACAGATTTCCAATATAGGGTGCCATGTTCTTAAATCTAGTGAACTAAGAATAAATGTGAGTTTTTTTCTTAGACTAATTTAGTTTGTCCCTAGACTTGGTAGGCAATACAAGATGCCTGTTCTTATGAGAGCAAGGAATATATCTGAGAAGAATTCTTCTAGACAAAATGAGGCCATTTGTTAACACTTTCCCCAGAAAACTGCTGTAATCTTTATCAGTAATGGCGACTGGCTTTTGCTATGTACTAGAGCTGACCCACTCCTAGTACAGCAGTTCAGTAGAAAGGAAGCAAACACATGAAGGTAACGGAAGTTCAAATATGCAATTATAGCCCCTATGTGTTAATTAAGAGGAAAGATAATGCTAAATGGAAACAACAAGGCAGATTTGGGGCCAAATGGAAGGTTTCTGCCCTGTATGTTCTTCCAAAAACTGAGAACTAGCAACTCAAAGTTTTAATGCAGAAGCAGTGCTAGAATATCATAGGTGGGCCCTCAACTGTGATGGGCTGACAAGAAAAGAATAAGCACTCTTGAAATCATTAAATAAAATCCTAATAAAATTCTCACACACCTTAGGTCTGTGGAATGACAGCATTAACTGTCATCCCTGTGCCTCCTGCCATCAGGATGTCCAGTTAAAGACCTGTCAGCTTGTCTTTCACAAAACTGACATCACAAAGCATCAGGTTAAGGATGTGCTTTTTACTTGTCCTTCAGTTTTTTTCAAGAGGCAGTTATGAGAAAAGGAGATTGTTACATGTATTTATCTGCCCCAACCACCCCAGGCACTATTGCTGAAAAAAAAAAACAAAAAGAGGAAGAAATGAGTAAAAGCATGGTCACACTCATTAGGCAATTAGTCCTGTGACAAATCAGGGCAAGCGCCCAGGGTCAACTGCACAAAAGCTGGGGAAAAAGAGAGACTTGCACGCACAAATTGAGTGCCAGGTATTGCAGGAATAAAAAAGAGCTTATGCCGTGTTTACAGGACCATATGAAGTCTCTGCATTGCTAACTCTTCCTTCCTCTGGGCTACGTAAGGTCAGCTGTGCTTAAGAGGGATTAAAGTGGTGGTTAGACCTCTCCACTGTGCCTCCGCTGCAGTGCATTTCCCCGTCAGTGGCGCTGGCAGCCTGGTGATGTGCCGTCGGCCCCCGTCAGCCCGCGCCCCAGGGACCGCTCTGTGTGTGGAGGCAGCGGGAGGCGTGAGCGGCAGCCCTGCTGACTGATCCGAAACCAGGGACAGCGGTTGCCAGGCCAATTTCATGATGTCAAAATGGGATTTTGTCAAAGACGATGAAGATCTGGGATAAAACCTGCTCTGTTTCACTAGGACATCAGACCAAAGCCAGCACAGCAGAGCACACAGACTCACTGGTGTGCATTTACCAGTGCAGGTAATAACTTTTCCATTAGTGTACCCTTGGCATAGGCACGAGTAGGGGAGATGCTGTCCACCATAATCCAGCTTTTTCCATCATCCCCTTGCAAGCAGGATTCCAACCATAAACAGCTATAAGCACAGCATATAAAGCAGCCCTGTAATTACAGTGACTTAGTGGTCCTTTGCAGTGTGAATATAATCAATTGTGGGCACACAGCAATACATCCCCACTGCATGCAAAGTGAGACAGGAGGCTGTGGTACGTGGCAGCAGATTGTGGCTGCCCCAAGGATATTTTTGTTTTTCCAAGCTTCTTCCTGCCCAGGATGATGGCTAGTGAGCTCTTTGCACCGTCCATTACAGAAATGGCTTATTTCTCAGTGTTATTGAAATACTTGACGAAAAAGGAAAATCTAATTAGCTAAAGGTTCCTTCGTCTGCCCTGTGTTTTAAATAATCTTGCACACAGGGATTTCACCTGTTTTCCCAGCCTTTGCTAATACAGTCTGATTAGATATGAAAGCAGCAAATTCAGTGATTAGATATACCAGTTAAATGAAATCACATCAATATCTCTGCATCCCTTTTAGGCTTACTTACTGTCATACCTGAATAGATGTGGCTGGATATTGCAGCAAACGAACATCCAGATAATATTTTACATCCAAGGTTTCATTCTAAGGCATCTGCTTATTCAGTAAGGCATCAGAATTAGATATTTGACTTATGACACATTTTGATAGGCTAAATTTTGAGCTAAAATAAGTCAGCACATTTCCATGTTACTCATGGACCATGGACCAAAACTGACTTGAACAAGTAGAGAACCTATCCCACTGCTTTTTCAGGCCTTGCAGTAAGTTGCTTATGAAAAAGCTCCTAGCCAAGAATTATTCATACAAATCGGAAAATAACTTCAAACATAAAATAAATCAGACAGAATAGAAATCGCTCTGCTCAGTGAACACAATGCTGAATTCATCATTTCTGAGGGAAACTTGCTTTAGCTAGAATTGTCTGCCCAAGTGCTATCTTTGCCGGGTAGCAATATCATTGCCCCAGTCCAATAGCTGTCCAGGGCATTCTTCTAGGTGCTGGGAGATGTAGATTCAATTTCAAATACACTGAGGAAGACTGTCGGGGCTGACAGGTTCCTTTTGGCTTCAAACCAGTCCAAAGGTATTACAGCCCCAGCAGTGTCTCCCTGTGACACAGCCAGCTGGAGCAGGCAGCAGCTGGACAGGTTCCCACATGGTCCCTGAATAACCTATGGGTTGGTTTCAGGGTGCTGGATTAAATGGCTGGGTGTGTTATGGTTGACTTACAGCTAAAATGGGAACTTACACTCTTTTACTGGGATGCTGAGGCATTTTACAAAAAAATCAGGATTGACTCTTATTTTGTCAGGACGTTTGGCAACTCTGCTTGCAGCAGCTGGCTCATAGGATTTGTCCCCTAATGGACTGTTCACAAGTGCCCAGCTTCTACTAAAATCTAGGTCATTCGTTCTTGCCATTGGTTGTTTCTGTCCAACCTGCCTTTCAAGGCCTTTGTAGCATTATTTCCAGATTATTAAAATTCCAAAAATCTACTTTTCTTAAAATTAGCTATAATTACTTCAGTTGGTTCAGAGTAACTTCACCAAGGTAACAGAACTAAGATAATTTGAACAAGCAGGTTTCTCATTTGCAGACTAACCTCTCCTTCCTCTGACTATCACTTCACTGAAGTGAATCAATGACTTTTGACTTCCACCACCACAAATATTCCATTTTTAAGCCAAGCACATTTATTATGTCTATTTAAACACCAAGCACACACTTATCTGAAGCCAATAGCACTTTCTGCTTATTGTGAATTCTAGCATGCAGAGAAAATCCAACCACTGAGAAAACAAATTATTTCATGGAGGGCTATCTGATCTCTCAAGAAATAAATGCTGTATCTCTTCGTTCTGCTTTTGTGTCTATGTCTAGTGCTCATGCCATTTATAAGGTGAACTCTCTATTTCTATACGACTAGGCTTCTTCTTTATTCCTTGTTTCTGATGTCTTATTACAAGGTGTCAGTTAAAATTCTCTTAAAAATCAGAAACTCATCCCATATGTGACCTTTTGTTATATTCAGTGACAAAGACACCTGCCGTCTGACCGTGTCATCTAGGCATTTGTCGCTGTCAGCTTGGGATTCCAAAAAGGTTTCCATTTTCTTTGAAACACTGCCCTTCTCACTTTTGCAGTGAACCAATGCCTTGAGAGACCAGCATGGGCTATTGACACCTTCACAGTCACCATAGATCAAAATTGTAAATGTTTTTTTGCAAATCAAATACTGAATCAAATACTGCAGCTGTCTCATGAAATTCTACCTCCTTGGGAGAAAATCTACTGATCTTTCAAAAAGCAGAGAGCCAAATCCTCTTCTTGAGTAAATCAAGAGATCTGTCAGCTCAACAGGTGTTACTAGATGGAATTTTCTGGCCTACATTATGCGGGAGGTCAGACTAGAATGGTCTAATAGGCTTTTTTCACCTTAAAACGTCTCTACAAGCCATTTCAGTGGAATCACCTGAAATTACATCAGTTGAGGTTCTGACCCATTTCTTTCTTTCGTCCTTTTTTTCTGGGGCAGGAATGTTTTCTATGCCTGTAACTCCACTTATTAACCTTATTTTTTTTCCTTCTTGGAGGAAAAAGGAAGGTTCCCCATACTCAGATACACTAAGTTTAATTATTCCCCAAAGATCAGTAGTTTTTTGAAAGGAACAGATAAATGAAAAGGTCACAAATTCATCCTGTATTGGCTCTCCTGAATGCACACAGTGTGCCTAACACCTTCTGGAAACTCTCATTGTATACTCAGTTTAGTATGTTACACACATTTTGTCTCAGCATTTCTTTTATTCAGTTTATCACATTATTCTGTTCTCAGTTACAAAACTGTGTGATCTTGAAATGGTTTATAATGGGATATTTAGATTTTTTTTTAACATGCTTAAGTATTTCAAGTGCACTAAGAATTCTGAATCTAGCAGTGGCTAGACTAACACAGTTATTCACAAAACATTTGAAAATAATTTCTTCACTCTGTAGACCTCCAGAGACGAACGCATGCACACAAAAAGTAAAAAAAATGGAATAAAATTGAAGTCAACATTTAAAAATACAATTTAAGATTAAAAAAAAAAGTTAATGCTACAGTTGTCGCCTAAACAAATAGCACAAATTCTGTAAAGTCAGAGTTAAAGTTGAATGTAAAAGAAATGGAAGGTATAGAAATGCACAGTTAAGGCATCCAGACAATCTTAATGTGTGGCAGTGTAATAAGATAAATATGCATTAAAATCAATCATCTGCTTTGTTATTGGTCCCAACTTGTATTAATTTGACTTAGCAGACCTATTAAATTTTTTTTCCTTTTTTTTATTTTCATTATGTCACTCTAGGGTAGAATTAAAGTTATTTTGATATCTTATCTGTAAAAAGTCTGATTTACCATGTTTGGTTTTTTTTTTTGCATCAGAGTAAAATAATTCATCAAGCACAAAGAGCAGATGAGAAGTCACTGAAAGGAAAAGACAATTGTATGGAGCAAAGAGCAGAGCATGGGAACGAATACATGATACTGTGCACTGATCAACTTCCCCTTGTCTTCTCTCCCCAGGATAACAAAATCAAACACCTTTATGGACACTGGTCAGAGATAATCTAAATATCTTCATCTTCACCAAGGAATTATGAAATTAATACCTAGTATATAAGATATGCGTAAAATGACTACTTAATTTAAATTTTTACTGCTTAAGTACTGACTAGAGGGTTGTGATTTAGACAGCTTGCAATTTCAGAATCAAAGTAAATAACTTAATTAAATATTACATTACAGCCTCTGGGGAACATTGCCTACATTTTAAGCAGAAAGGGGAAAAAAGTTTGAACATATTAATGAGCAGGTGCAAAGATTTATGCCTTTACTAAAAGAAACAGTAAACATTGCTATGATCAGATAAATCTTTTTTATCTAGAAGCATTAAGAACAGGACACATGCATCCATTATATCTAAATTTTTAATAACTCTTGGTATATTTCACCTTTATTCATGCAAATGCCTTTTCTTCTTGCTGTATTGTAAACTTCAAGGTATAGTTTTTAGCTAGTTGCCACCTGTTGTACAGTAACACACACCATTTATTTGGACTATATTGCAAAAAAATACTGCAGTTCAGCTCACAGATAAGTTAGAATTATGTTAAACAAATCATTTGTGTTTCCCTGGTTGATTTTGCATCAGTAGTTCAACAGCAATTTGCTCTTTTACTAGCTAAACAAAATTTTTGTCACCAGGTGCAATCTTAGCTCTTTGGGCTTATAAATAATAAGTTTCTGGACTGTAATATATATAAATATTTTACCAGTTAGAGAGCTTATTCTCCTTTTTAAAGTAAATTTTGGAATTAAGTTGGTACAAAAAACATTATCTGGTATGAAGAAATTCTGTACGTATATAGATTGCTGTTCAGACTTTAGTGTCCTTATTAAAATACATGGGGGTTCTTTCCTTCCAGGGGTAAAAGAGACACAAACAATTGCATAATAAATCTCAACATTGTAGATGTAAACTTATTTTTTTCCTTAAATCATATGAATGTGCAGGATGTCACATCTTACTCCAGGCCTTATTTTAATTCTTTGACTGTTTTGAGTATATCACCATGGTGAGTTAAACTTAAGCAACTATACTGTAACTGAATTCTCACTGGTGATCAACTGTGGTGGTTGTTTAGTCACAACAACAGCAACTGCTCAAAAGAGGGAAGCTTAAACCATAATTATTATTCTTTTTGTTTTTCTTCATTCTGTTCTTAGTCTTTCCTTAAGAAATATATCCCCTCTGGTCTGAAAACCTATTCTCCATGTCCTCTGGTTTGAATATTGCAGGTGCCCTGAAAATAAATTAGTTTAAGGAGAAAAAAAAAACAAGTCCAAAATCATTGATAGCATAGTCAAGCATCTCTTGCTACTTTACCTCAGAGGCCCTTTTTAATTTTTAATATGCTTACTGCTGTTCCTGGTCTTTTGGACTACAGTGCTGTTAGTAAAGAAAAATGCCATTTGGTATTAAAGGAATGCAAGGAATAAGCAAACAAAGGAACAAAATGGCCTTTTATGAAATAACTGTAAGGCTTTCCAGCATAACACTGGAAAATAATTTGCAAAACCATTTTTCCTACTCCTTAAAGAACCTGAGTGGAAATTCTCGGTGTGTGCACTGCACACTGAATTCTGAATGTATATAAATGTGCATTTTTCATGTATAAGTATTCATTTGCCAACTTGTCTCTGTGTTGCAATACTAAGGTACTATTTAATTGTAGATAGGTAGCAATGAAAAAAATTCTCTCTCTTATTTTAGTTACAATGCAACTGCAAACATCTGTCATGAATAATGATCATGATCTAGGGCCTCTCATGATGTGAATGAACAGTTTTACAGTTAATATTATAATGATTCACTTTCAGATAGTTCTTTGCATCCCTGATGACCCACTATAAAATCACTAGACACAAGTTTGTAGTTTTAAAGATGATTACTACCAAAATACGGGTGTATAATTCTGCGTATGACCCAAGAAGAAATCTTTTTAGGAACCCAGAAAGGAGAACATTTGTTCTTTCATGTGGAGGTAGTGTTTAGGCATCCCTGTTGTGACCAAGTATCTGACCATGATGTGCAAATGAAGAGCAAAGACCTGTTATTTACCCCAAAACTCCTACAGTCTAAGGACAGCCCTCACAGCCTTACCAACTTCCCTGCGGAAGGGAAAAACTTACTCCTGAGACATGGATAGCTTGATATAAAATGGGAATATATTGTCTTCCTCTGTTAATTCTAAGAAATATAAATATGCTGTCTAAGAACCTTTATTTTATTAATTCTTATCGTCATTTAAGTACAGGAATTACAGAACCTTTGTTCTCTGACACTGAGATAACCTTGGAAAATCACCTTACCTATCAGTTTTCTCATCCATTGTCTGTCTTTAGAGAGTAAGGTTTTTTGTTTCTTAGTGTTTGAGGGTGATAAGTGAAACTGGCAGGTAAAACTCCTAGCTCAGTGCAACCTTTGTCTTAGGTTGGATCAAAAATATCCATTATCATTCCACTTACTACCACTAAGACATGCAGTGAAAACTCTGTGTGCCAATAAATACGGAGGCCAGTACTTTCACAGTGGTCTTGACATTATAGCAACAGCGACATTATAGCAACCCATAAGCCAGGCGCATCTAGAACTTCAAGACATCTTGAATTTCAAGAGTGCCATCATCTGCACTTAAGAGTCATTCAAATTTAAATCATGTTTAATTTCTTACATTGTTTCCCTTTGGTCTGTGGCAAAAAAAAATGGATTGCATCTGAGAGTACACACTACATGGCTGGGTAGTAACGAACTTTGATCCATCTAATAGATTTGTGAAGGACTCTGGGTTTGCCAGCCCAAGTGCCAACAGTATTTCAGTGGAAGCTTTGAACTTGCACATCATGCTTTTGTCATTTATTTCGGCTGTTGTGTGGGTTTGGTACCCACAACAGTCATTTCCTCACAGTTGGTATCTTCTAGTGATCTGCAAATGCTACTTAAAATCACTGACAGCATCTTCCTTTGTCTGCAAAGCCTCCTGGTTTTGGGTACCAGTTTTCTTTTGTTGTTGTTGAAACATATTTTGCTCCCACCTCCCTCACATTGACTATGTAAAGAGGCACATCTGCTTTTGTTTATTATGCCATTCATGTCAGCTGTGTTTTGCTGTACATTTTCTTTCCTTGGCTACCTCCCAGCCTTTGTGTTCACAAAGGGGAGTCGAACAGAACCTGCATTGAGCCAATTACCGCCCTGTCTTGGGGACTCAGCCGGCAATACAGCCGCAGTACATGGAGCATTGTACAATCCTGAGAAATGTCAGCCATTCCTTCTCCAGGACAGAAGAAATTGCCAGTACAATGAATAAGTGTTTTAGCAGACACCAGAATATTCTGAAGTAATTTTCTTGACTGACTTTTCCCAGTTCCTGTCATGAAGAGTAAAAAGATAAATTCCTATAAAAATTATTCAGGCCCCTTCAGTGGGATCAGCTCAGTGCCTGTCCAAAGCAGGAATGTATTAACTGTACACCAGGGTAAGTTCCTGGTCCACACAGAACAAACATCAGTGCTGCATCATTTGGGGTCATATTTATCTGCTGAACTTCTTCACCACACAGTGTTTTTCCAGTTTGCTCAGAACACAGGTAAAAGTGTCACGAATGGGTGATTTAGAACGCTTAAGGAGTCACTGCAAAGGTATCAGCAAAAGTGGTTTTAATATGATGTTGTATAAGTGTGACTTATCAAAGTTCGAGGGCAAGGTTCACTCTATTAATTACTGCATGGAAGAAGCATACAAGGGAAAACTGAGTTACACTTGAGTTAGAATGATTCACAGAGAGACTGGAGATGCAAAGAGTAAGGAAGACCCTCCTGTTGAGTCACAAGGTTCAGAGTAGACCCCCTTGCTTTCTAAACTGATGGAGCTTACGTGCGGCTAGGTCCAATCTTAGTCTCAGACTTGGTCAACGGTTTATGTCTAAGGGATTGCACATGCAAAGTATATATAAGGTTTCATTAGCATCAATTCAGCACGCGATCAAAGTTACCAAGACAAAATCAAAGTTACTATACTGCAAAGTTATGCGTGACATCAGTTGCTTACCAAAGATTTGTCATTGGTGAAAGGTCTGTCTGCCTTGAGGAGCAAGCTTGAGAGGTGTCCCAGCTCAAGGGGAGATCACTGCCATGCAGCCATGCTGCCTAGCAGGGAGAGCTCAAAGAAGGCTCACTTAGGCTGGCATATTTATAGGATAAAGTGGTTGGCTTGTAGTCAAGTTACACGCAATAGAAAAGGTATGCAGGAGACTCCTTGTACCCACAACTTTCTTTGTTCCTTGATAAATGAGTCTTGGAAAAACCACCTGCTATTCATGTGTTAATCGCATGATCAGTGTTCCAAGCTCATATGCATCGATGGTCACTGTGTCACTCTGCTCCTTTGCGGGTTTTCAGAGAACAGATTGGAACACGAGGAGTTCATGGCCCAGCTACGGCTCAGGCCTTTACCTCTTCCGCAGCCTGCACCAAACCACCTCCAGTATGGTCAAGGGGTTGAGCACATCCATCACATACAGCCACGATACCTTCAGCTGTCATTGCTGTCAGGCATCACAAACTTGCAGGATCAAGCCCAGTTTGCACACAGGCAGCTCTCTGCAGAGAAGATGGTGGCAATGACTCACTACCTGCCACTCTTGGCACCCACACAGCATGTCACGGTCAAACGTGCACTCAGGCAAAAGCAGATGTTACCTGGCAGAAGGGAGAAGAGGGGAGGGCCCTAAAGCAACTCGTAGTGCTGGGCTCCTTTCCTGTTGTACCGCACCTGTGGCACCTGCCCCATGACATCTCACTGGCATATGACAAGGATGGCCATGACAGGTCCTACCACCCAGGCACTGCACCCAAGCCCTGAAACATCGGAGACAAGTTGTGTGACTGTTACAGTGTATTCATCCAAAGCCTGCTTCTTCCAGGTAAATGGGGGTGCGACTTGACTGCTTATTAGAAAAATAATTTTCCATGCACTGGTCTTTGCTGCAGGAAAGGGAGAGTGGTACCGTGCACTCTACTGACCTGCTAGCAGAGAGGGCCAATGTCATCTTTCAAGCACATGCTTGTGCAATGCTGCCAGGCCAAAGCATGCCTGGTGTTCAAATCGCCTAAATGAAGAAGTTAGAAATGTTAAAAAACTGACATCAAACAGTGGAAGGAAAAATTCATCTGATCACTTTTTATATTGCAAGTGTATTTTATATGCATTTTAAATGGATTACTAACTGCTTAATAGGGGTTAGCAGTTAGGTTTACAGATGTGAACATGTAAAATTATACGTGGAGGATAAAATATGGAAAGCCTTAAGCTCTGATTACAGCTGTAACCAGCTGGATCTGTAGCAGTATGAAAAACCTGAATTCTCATTTCACATCAGCAGTTTAAAGGAACCATGTATGCATGCATTTGACCATGTGGCTGCCTGCACCTGTCTTCAAAAAGTGGAGGTGTCTTTTTCACCTGGCTCACAACACGGCCAGGTAGTTGTCTGGGTTATGTGTGTGCCTGCAAAACCTGCACCACGTTATTCAGTTGTGCCAACAAAAAGAAAATGTGGAGCTCACACCAGGGATCTGATGGACTAACATGAAAACTTCACATAAACCCATGTCATTTTAGATTTCAGGTAGTTTCAATTTCATACTTATTGTAAAAAGAAAACAAAATTGTCTTCTAATACTTAGTCAACATTCTTATAAATGTCTTTCTACCAAAACAGTTTGAACTTTTTGTGGCTACAGTTAGAAATGCTGATGTGTCTTTAATAACAAGTGTCCAGACATTCAAGATTTTAACATCAGATGATCCCATGTCATGTAACTTCCTATTCTTAGCACCTTCCTTTCTTTATGTTTTGTGAGCCACACAAGGAACTGCACTGGTATCCCTATGGTCTCCAGTGTACAGAAGTCATCAGAAAAGACATGGCAAGATACAAACATAAAACATATGCAGACATACTCCAGAGATGCAATGGCTCACAGCTAGGTAGCAACACAAAAGAGGATTAGAAGGTTTCACACAAGGTTCAAGAAGTTCAGCAAATCTGGCTGTACAGAAGAGTGGAAAAAAAAACCCGCTGCACACGATGTTTCAGTTCCAGACAGCGACTGTAATTATCATAATGAATAAGCCATAGGTAAATGCATAACATCTCCCCAAGTGCTTAGAAAATATCCTGGGCCAGGGATTTCTCATTAGAATCAAGAAGTGCAGGTACAAGTAATAAAGATGATTTTATCAGAGGAAATGCTATTTCCTGTTAGGTACTTACAGCATCTCCACAACATTAATCCCAGCCTATTGACAGGGTCCACTCTACATTAAAATCAGCAGCCTGGCAATTAGAAAAAAAATGCTGTGTTGGCTTGCAAAGAAAATGTGATTTGTGAAGCTCTCAAGGTTTCAGTCCAGGAGTTTTGTTTTAAATGTGCTGCCTCCAACACTTTGAATACTCAGATGAAAACAAAGTGCTCCTCTAATGTGACATGTCATTTTGCATAGTGTTCTATTGGGTCCATTGCTCTTATTATTGTCTTTCTAGGGATAATACCAGTGCCTGCTTGAGATTTGGAAGATTAGCATTAATGGGATAGAAAAGAAGAGGGCAGCTGTTTCATGATGGCATTTAGACAGATGATCTGTCTGCTGCTTAATCCATGTATCACCTACATAGCCACTCAGCATAAGGCAACCTGGTAAAGAAGTTTATGTGAGAAAAACCCTCCAAATCTAAGAGTGGCTGCTTATCATGCTCCCTCTCCTGCACACAGAGAAAAATTACTGTTGTGTAATTTCACTAGCCATACTGGCAGCTTTCTTCAGCCACTTGCTGTAGGATAAAGTTTGGCTCTAAAACTGCAGTGTCTACACTCATGTTTAATAAATTCTGTGATAGTAAATTCTCAGGTTTGTGAGGCAGAGAAAAGGCCTTTCTGGTTAGGCACTCACACTTTGGGGTACTTATTTCCGATGACTCATAGCAGCTTGTGAGATTCTCTTGTTGTGATAGGCATAGTCACAATAATTGTGATACCAAATTGTGATAGCTGTGAAAAGCTCCCTAGGGAGTCAAAAGCTCAAATACGATTTCATTTTAGTTGGGTCTGTAAATCTCAGGAGCCCTCTGTAATCTCAGTCTCTCTCTTATGAATTTATCATGAAGTCTGCTGTCTCTTGCTTATCACTATTGCCGGGTGTGATCAAGTTCTGTAGACAAAAAGCATCTTGTAATCAAGTAATGCTCAGATTTTGTTGTGGTTGTGGTTTTTTTTTTTTTGTTTTTCTATTTGTCTTAATGAAACCATTTCAACAGAAAACTTTAAGCAACCATAGGGCAAAAATGTAACCAGATCAGAAGTCAAACAGCATAAACAAGGTTATTTAGGGCAAAGTAGAGGTCAGTAAAGGAATGGAACGATAGGAGTTTTCACTGAAGTGGAAAACTCTTAATTATACAGCAGATTTCCAGGAAAGGAGACTGGAAGCTATAATTTCTCTGCATTCAGTGCTTTAGGTCCTGTACCAACCCAACATTGCCATGCTTTGTATCTTTTCAGAATACAGAATTTCACCTGCAGAGAAAGCATGTAACCTGGATTGACTAAAGTGTGGGGCTGCACACAGAGACCACTCGTTCCTTCTTAACTCCTTGCAACCTTTTTGCGAGAATTGCTGCACTTCAAAAACCTGTGTACCTCTCTTAAAATCCCCAGCCCTCTTCCTTTTTACTACTTAATCAAGGGGACAGAATATACTAATGAATAAGAATTGTGAGCCTAATGAGTAAGAATTGTGTTTTCCTTTCTGTAATGATTCGTTTACTTGCAGCACGTTATTCAGCTACTGCACGGCTTTGTACACAGGGCTCCTGGCAAGGAAAAACCCTGGTAAACAAGGCAAACAAAACCAGGCTTCATGCTGTGTGGAAACCAACTTGTTTATGTTGGTACGCTTAGTAGATATTTTCTTTAAAGCATACCTTTGGTTTAACAGGATTTAAAATTCTGTGTATGATGACATTCTCCTCTCATTTCTTGTGCTTTTGTTAAATTTTAAGAAGTTGCTTGAATAATGCATGATATCATATGAAGCACAGAGTAAATTTGTTAATCAATGAGTATGAAATTAGAGATGAAAATAAGATAAAAACACCTTTTCAGTCATGAACTCCATATCCCTGTCAGAAGGGGCTTTTTTCCCTGTAATTGTCAGCACTTTGTCCTGTTCCCTTTTCAATGTAGTAAGCACTGGGAATTTCATCATTGCATTTGTGGGAATGAATTGGAATTTATTCTTCATATAAAACCTGCATTTTTCCATGTTTTTTGTTCAGTATTTATATTAGATCTCTTTTGGATATGCCTCCACAAACAACATTTCCTACAGCTTATTCTGTAGAAATGTGTCCACTCTTCCATTGGCATTAAATCCCTCCAAATGTAATCTGAATCTGCTATTTATGGTTCAGAAATCTGTGGGAGTTTTGCTTCTATACAGTGAGATCTGCTAAATAATTAAAATTTAAAATGCTTTTCAGAGAAGCCTTTTTGAATCACATCTGTTACTTCTTGTAGGAATCGTCCCTCGCAGATGTTACTTTTTTTTCTTGTTTCTTTTAGGGTGCTAATGACATCTTAATCCTATTCCAGCTACTGTTAATAAAGCAAATCTTCATTATAAGCTTGTCAAGTCGCAGAAGGACAACCATTACAAGAGGCCAGAAGTGGCAGATGCTCTGTCCCCAACTTCCGGTGGAAGTCCCGCCCCGCCAGCTGTCGGTGTCCCACTTGCCGCCGAAGTCCTGCCTTCCCATCTCCTCCATCTCTTTTCCCCTAGGGGCTGCCATTTTGTAAAACATCATAACCCACGTGTTCGCAAACTGCCCTCTAATTGTCTGGCAGCTGCCCCTTCCAGTTTACCTGGAAGTACATCAGAACAGGAAGCTCCTGCCTGCGATGTACATGGAAGCCACCATTTTTGACACTGTCTTCCCCCACGTGTTTTTGTACTGCTCTGTGATTGACTGGCTGACATTTTTTGAACCCATCATACCGGCATGATCTCAGAGTACCCTCTCATTGCCCATTTCCTTTGGATCAGGAAGTGCTTATATATAAATATAAATATTTTTATGTATATTTATAAACACCCAGGCAACACCATCTGTGAATATGGAAAATCAGAACAAAATGCCATCTTTAGAAGAATATACGTGTGAAGACAATAAGGAAAAGCCTCAAAAGGATTCCCAAGAAAGACCACATGAACCAGAAGAACCATACCATAGGCCTGTGAATTGGAAACTGTATTTTGAGGTAATGCTGTGATCTGTTCATGTTCTTGTCCAGGCCTGCTGCAGTCGAAGAAAGGAGAACAGGTGTAGAAGGAAAAGTGGAAGTGGTGTTTGAGGGGAAGAAAAAGGCTGCAGAAGCCTGACCAGCGATCAACATCACTCACACTCTGTGGCCATTCTCCGGGAAAGATGGCTCTGGCCCCTGCTGAGTGCCTCCCCGCACTGCTGGGGCACCACCTTCTCACTTCTTCTTCACTGTCCTGTCCACCCACAGCACATCCTGCTTCTACCGACATCCCTTCCCCGTGCTGGGTCCTGCCTGGCTGCCCCAGACAGCCCCACACTGTCCAAGGGCATGCCCCTTCCCCGAGCGAAAACCCTGATCCCAGACAGCCGGGACTTGTCCTTCAGCCTCCATCACAGAGACGCCGATCTGAGGTGGGTTTCTGTGGAAAGGATGGACTGGGTGGTTATTTTGAAACCAGCCTGAGACAAGTGGCTTCAATTTCAGGCTTTGGTGCAGATTTCTTGTATGTCTTCTGGGTATCCTTCTGGTTCCAATGACATCCCTGCAGGTTAGCTGAGGGGAGCCCTGGTTGGTGTGCTCTTTTTTACATGGGTATCTGTTTGGAAAGCCTATTCCCCCAGCACAGACACCACCTGTAAGTACTTCAATAAGGAAAAGCAGGTGTCTAATTCAGGCCTCTATCTACCTCTGAGCCCAGGCGCCAGCACTCCTTTGTGTACCAAATATGCCAGTTTATTTGATGTAGGCTGGCTCCTTGCACCTGACAGCAGAACAGTGTAGGTCCCTGCTGCCATTGATTTTTTCCTGTTATGTTATTTACAGGCCATCCATCTTTCACCCAGCACTTGGGTATTTGCACATAGTGGACACTGGAGAGACCTCCAGCCTTTGGTGGTGAAAGTTTCTCGAATTTTTGCCAGACCTCAGCATTCATTTCTGTAATTCTACAGCAGTCCCGGATCTGTCTGGGTTGTTTTATTCTGTGCTGCTGTAGTAAGCACCAGAGGCTGCAGGCGCTGCATAAGCTACAATGTAGTGCAAACATGGTTTTGTGAGGAACATGAGAAAAGTACTGAAATAAAAAACATTTTCTGCTTCATTTTAAAGACAATCCTCCCCTGCCCTTGTGGCTGTCTCATCCACACTCACCTAAACATTCTCTATATCAAGGAATGTGTCATAACAATTTATTGAAAGTGTCTACCACATTGCAAATTTTAATCTTATCTGCAGTCTTTGGATTCTACTGAAGTGGTGATTATATATTATTTGTAGATCCTTATCTCAGGAGATAAAAGAGCTCAATACACCAAACAAGAAATATCCCTCATAACACTAGTAGGTGGACTGCAGGTCTGTATGTCAGATGAGGAGAGCAAAGCTGCCAGGTGTGATTCAATTCTACGATGAAAAATGCATCCTGTATTTTAACTCTGCAGGCTAAAGCTGTGTTTAGTCCTATGGTTGTCAGCCTGTGGAAGCTGGGGGAGGGAAGGTTTAATGTTCTTTAAGAGGCACTGAAATCAAATGAAATTGCCATAGAAAAATCCGAGAAGAACTTTTGGACTTTATTTCCATTTCCCCCAAATAGGTGAGATAAAAAATAGGCTTAATTCAGGGAATTTAAGCAAAAGGATAAAAGTAATTATTGAAACAAAAACTGTCATCAGTTCCAGCAGAACAGAGCATCTGCTCAAGATGGATATAAAATGGAGATTAAGAGATGATGAGAAAAATCTGAAGAACAAATTATCAAAGCAAGTGAGAAAATACAAATTACTTTAAGGCTATGAAGACATTAGGAAAGTGAGTGAATCATTACAAGTCAAGGCTGTCACAGAGGAGATCAGGAGAGGACATGCTGGAATGATAAGGGAAAATGTCTTTCTTCTCACCTTATTCATGGCTATTTTAAACAAGAAGTGGTGTAGCTAAGTAGTGTAATTAAACTCAGACAAAGCAATTGAACAAGGCAGCATTAATCCACTGGTTTTGCAGGAAGCACAGGGCAGTCACTAAACTACTAATAATAGCCATTACTAATATCAGCTTCTTGTGGGACTAAGGGTCCCAAGGGACAAGATCCTTCCTTATCCTCACAGCCTAGCTGCAGTGCAAGGATTACTGTCAGCAGACTAATGTCCTCTTTGACTTAGGCAGAAGAGGGAACAATTTGGTACTGGCTTATATTTGAAGAAGAGTGTTTTTATGAAAAGCTTTATTTCAGAAAGAATAGACTTAAACATCCTTCTATATCTCCGATATTTCCATATCCACCATTTTCTCCTTTAAGTACTTTTTCTACTCTAGAAGCTCTCACTACAGTCATGTAAAACTATAGAAATTGCTCAGTACAAAACCCTGGATGACATACATTCTTTCACCCAGCTATTCTCCTTTTTGACTTCTCTGTTCTTCTTGCCTCCTTCCCCTTCCCTGAGCAGCCACTTAAGCAATAATCCTCTTCTAACTCTCTGTCTCTACAAAAAAAGGATACCTTTTATTACTTACTGTCCAGGTAAAGAAAACCAAATACAACACGACAGTGAAATGTAACAAAGATGCCATAGCTTGTCTTGCCATTATGAGATGCCTCTGGTAACCAGAGTGTACTTAGTCGGGCTCATCTGAGTCAAAATGGCACCTGCATTAATTAGCATGTTTTGGAGAGCTTTTTGAAAGATATGGTTATGAGCACTATGGCCACTGTGGAAACCAGAGCAATTAAATATGTCTTTAGACTGCTTTCTGCCAACCCCTTTCATCTGTGCTCCTCAGACAAGGACAAGGAGCAGGTCATGAGTTGGTTAAGTTTTTCTTCCAGCCTGCCCCCTCATGCCCTTCTGCCTCCCTGCTGCATGGGCAAAAGCATGTTTGCACGACCAGGATGTGTAGTTCCTTCTGTGGGACCTGTGCATGTCTCACCACAGTGACAAATGTTTGCATGGCCCACCTCCTGGTCAGCTGCAGTCTGCAAGTCTAGGAATTCCCGAGGCACGTGCAATGTCAATGACAGACAGATGTAAGACAGAAGAAATGACTTTAATGAAAAACACGGAGACCTTTAAAATATTTTTATACGTTTACCTGATGCTACAGTCTCTGTGGTTTTTGGTGTTTTGTTTGTTTTTTAATTGTGAATATCCACAGTTTAATTGGGAAGGTGGAAATATTACTGAGGATAATATCTGTAATACCCATCATACAGTTATGGGCACATCACTTTCTAAAAGTACTTTTGTGTGTCTCCATTAGATTGCGAAGAAGGTAACTAGTAGAATTAGGCTCGCCCTTATGTGTTTATTAAGATAAGCTTGTTGCTAAAAATTACCTCCTGGTGAATAATAATGCAGTACTATGAAATAAATTGAGAAGATATTCAAATTTTTAATCTCCAAGGTGACTATGGCATAAGATACCAGCTATTTTTGACGAGTAAATCGAGGCTTTTTTAACCCGCTGGAACTCATTGAAAATGTTGAAAGCAGTAGTGGGTGAAGGAGCATGGATGAGTATAATGTGTTTAAAATTGCAAACAAAAGACTCTGGCTGAAGGTCTTCACAAGAGACTATTAAAAAACTTTGGTGGTCAGAGGTCACATCCTGCCATGGATTAAAAGTGGTTAAAAGATAGACAATGAAGTAAAAATAAATAACCAGTTTTTCAGAAGAAAAAAAGGTTAATAGTGAGTTGCCCCAGAGCTCAGCATTAGGAACTACCATTCTGTTATGAAATATGTGTACAAACAACCTGGAGGAAGGAATTGGAGCATTAGTTGCACAGCAATTGCACAGTTATTTTATCAGAAGAAGATTGGAGAAGCCTAGACATTTTCAAGAGAGGAAACACCTTAGATCAGAAAGGATTAGTAGGTAAACCATTAAACTGTGAAGCAGGAGGTACTGGTTCCAGTGTGTAACAGGAGAAGAATGGGTGAAAGTATGTCAGTTAACATTGCCAATATGCATTTATGTTTTTTTAAACTGATTGCACAAATCTGCTTGTTCTGAGGAAATTTATTTGGAAATATGATTTAGTGTTAGGATTTAATTTCTGGTGTAATTCAGGGACCTAAGCAGACAAGCAAATAGCCTGGTGATCGAAGTGCCTACCTAGTTTGTAGGCATTCTGTCCCTCATTTGAATTTTCCTTTGTCTTTGTTTCACAAGAAGATGAACAAGTCATAAGATGACTTTTTTAATTAATATTTTGTGTTGTGTGTATAATGCTGGCTACAATTTGTTGTAAGAGACTTTTCACAGTCTTGGTTTCATTATAGTACAAAGTCGATTTTTGAAAATTTGGGAAGTCTCAACTTGTGCTAATGAGACAGAGATAAATGTAGTCTTTGATGAGCAATTTCCAGCATTGTGTTTATGTCTAAGTCCCAGGAGGCATCTAAAATCCTGCATTCATCTTTGGTCACCTACTTTCAAGAAATATTCATTTTTATAGCAAGAGTTTTAGGGAGGGTTTTTAGCATGAGTAACTGGAATAAGTCTGTACTGTTGCAGAACGTACACTTGAGAGCTAGTCTTAACCTGGATCATTCTCTGATCTCTTTCATTGTATGGCTACATTAATGCATGCACACTCCGAAAAGAGAGGAGGGCTGTTTGCCTCTTTTAAAACCTGTGGTGATTTCTGCTGAATTGGAGTATAATGAACCTAGACCTTAGACCAGAAGCAAATAACTGAGGAGGGATATGACTGCTGTCTATAAATGCACAAGAAAGGCAAATGCCAGGAAGGGAAAGACCTATTAAAACTACTGCTACAGGTAAGAGTTGTCATAAGAACTAATCGTATCTGACCAAATTTAGACTAATAATTAGAAGACAGTTTCTGGCAGGCAGAACAACGGAGTTCTGGACTAGACTTTTTGGATGGATAACAGAACATTGGAACATTGTGCTTGTTCCATGGTTGGTGCTGATATTATGGATATTGCCTATTCTGTTTAAATGACTATGGTTGTATTGTACTTTGGGTCAGACAGTATCCTCGGAGAAAGGGGCATAATGCATATTCCCTGTGGGCGCTTGCACACTCTTAGGTTTGGAAATCATGCTAGAGGTCTGAGATGGAAAGCATGTGCTGAGGACAGAGCATGGAGGGAGCCTGCAACCTCAGCAGAAACAGTGAGGATGCTTAGAAGACACTGCAGGAGGGAGCAAGCCCCAGACTGAATCTGGGAGGTGATGGACAGGAGACTTTCCTGGGAACCCTTTTTTAAGATTGGGTGAAACTTCTTCAAACCAGGAAACCACTGAAAGTTACTGAGAAGGAGAGAAAGACTGATTCAGGAAGGGCGCAGTGTCAGAGGAGTTATATACGGATGGATAACAGAACATTGGAACATTGTGTTTAATAGAACATTGGAACGATTCTATGATTTGATTCTATGATATGTGTGTGTATGTGTGCACATACATGTGTTTATGCCTGTGGAATCTGTACTGAGCACTTTCATCTGCCTCACCCATAGTATCTATATTTTTCTAGTTAAAGAGGAAGTGAGGAACATCTTGTATTGCATTCACCTTAAGATCATAGAATCATAGAATCTTTAAGGTTGGAAAGGACCTCTGAGACCACCAAGTCCAACCGTTAACCTAACTGCCTGGTCCACCTCTAAACCATGTCCCTAAGCACCACATCCACACATTTCTTGAATACTTCCAGGGACTGTGATTGCACCACTTCCCTGGGCAGTCTGTTCCAATGCCTAACCACTCTCTCCGTGAAGAAATTTATCCTAATATCTAATCTAAATCTCCCCGGGCACAACTTGAGCCCATTTCCTCTCATCCTGTTGCTTGCTACCTGGGAGAAGAGACCAACCCCCACCTCGCTACAACCTCCTGTCAGGTAGTTGTAGAGAGCAATAAGGTCTCCCCTCAGCCTCCTCTTCTCCAGGCTAAACAACGCCAGCTCCCTCAGCTGCTCCTCATAAGACTTGTTCTCTAGACCCTTCACCAGCTTCATTGCCCTTCTTTGGACACGCTCCAGCACCTCGATGTCCTTCTTGTAGTGAGGGGCCCAAAACTGAACACAGTACTCGAGGTGCGGCCTCACCAGTGCCGAGGACAGGGGCACTATCACCTCCCTGGTCCTGCTGGCCACACTATTTCTGGTACAAGCCAGGATGCCATTGGCCCTCTTGGCCACCTGAGCACACTGCTGGCTCATGTTCAGGCATCTGTCAACCAACACCCCCAGGTCCTTTTCAGCCAGGCAGCTCTCCAGGCACTGCTCCCCCAGCCTGTAGCGTTGCATGGGGTTGTTGTGACCCAAGTGTGGGACCCGGCACTCAGCATGCGATTCCTTCATGCTTTGGATTTCTTCGGATCTGGCCATGCATCCAAAAGACGCATGAGGAAAATCATTCACACTTGATTTCTGAGTGTTTTTAACAGGCTGTGTGCAACCTCGCTTCCACACAGAAAGTCTTTCCTTGAGCTTATTTTGTGTGGGACAAGATAAACATTCCTCACTTACTGTGCCAGGTCTTGTACTTTTCTGTTTTGGATCAGCAGTTTTATGACATTAGGTCTTTACAAAGGATTATCGTTTACTATATGTTTTATCACTTGCATCAAAAGAGGTCAATAAAGGTTTTGAGATGTTATGATAATTAAAGTGATTGAAATGTTCCAGAGCTAGTGATATTTCTACTAGTATGCTGTCAAAGTCAGAGAGGTAAATAACTAAAAAGGGGAGGATGTAAAATAACAATTTAATGTAATTACGTCAATTAGTGGTATAAAAAGTCCTTCACTTGACTCCCATTTGATGCTGATCACTGGCTCTCCAAAATAAACTAAAAAGCTTGATAGAAAAATTCCTAAGAGCTCAGATGAACAATACAGCTCTTCAAAATACATAAATATGAAAAAAGGTTAACACTTATGGTGTGTAGGCCTCAGTTACTACAAAGACTATAAATACGTTGTATTCTGTTTGCTCTGAGTAATCCCATGCACTTCAGTATAGTTACAAGTAGATCACTGAAAAAGCATACCAGTCTTGGGAGGAAAGGGTTTTATTTTGAAGCGATGCGGGAATTTTAAACAATGGGTGCTGTAAATAAAGATGCAAAGATGTGAAAAAGACAAAAGTGTTCAATAAAATGGAGATTGTTCAGATGTTTAGGAAATTAGCTGTGGTTAAGCATTACTCTTTCCCTGTGGACAACCCTACCTACTATTCCTTTTGGACTGTAATCCACACAGTACAGTATCAGAAGAGGCTAAAGAGCAATGAACACCCACTGAGCTTTAGCTGTGTGATGTCTCAAATCTCTCAGAGGAAAAAAGAAACCAATGTGTCATGAAGCCATTCCCTTGGCAGGGAGTTAATGCCTGGTGCACCGGGGACAAAATACTTGACTAAAGAAGTATCCAGCTGACCAATACACTGTCGAAATTTTCAAGCCTTACTGAGGAGACAGGCACCTAGCCCCGCAGAGGGACTGGCTGTAAGGGAGGGAGAGAGCAGTGTCGAGGCGTTTGAGGTATCTGTTGAGCTGGCTGCCTTGGATTGTAAATGTGTTACCAGGATCCTCCCCTTGCATGCTCCCTTCCCACTCCTCTTCTGTGATTCCTCTTTGCTCTCCCCCCACCCCACATGCTTTTTAGTAATTCTTTTAGACATCTCAATACTATATGTACAGCGGAAAAGTGCTCTATTCCCTTTTTCATGCCAGTAAACAGCAGAGCTGGAGAGGGGGCAGATGCTTGGCAAAATCACATTCCCCTTTTGTTTAAAGTGGCTTATTCCTCTTTCATACTGCTGTTGATCTTGTGCCAGGTATTGACTACAGAGGGGAAAATTCAGCTTTTACAACAGCAATTGGGAACTTGTCTTGAGGGAGGCATTACCAGCAACACAAAAAATAGAGAAAACATCTACTTCTCTTTCCTTTAGTGACTGGATGCAGAGCAGCTGGATCCTGTTGTTTCTCATCTCCTAGTGTCTAGGATACTGAAACAAAGGTTTCAGCACTCAAGCACCCTGGCAAAAAGTTAAGGGGATACTTTTTCTAATATTTATATAGAAACTGTGAAACTTCCTACAACAAGTTAAAAGCTTTGCAACATTTCTTAAGGATTTGGTAATTTGGGTAATAATGGTATCTGCAATTTCAGAGACAAATAAGAGCTCATCTCTGGCAAATGTTCTGAGGAAAATGAGACTACACTGGGATTTCAATAGGTCTGAAGTGTCACTATATTCAAAAGCTTATTTGGGAATAAAGCCCAGTATAGGTTAAAGGAAGCCTTGCAAAGCACGACTTAACCTCTGAACAATCAGAGGGTAGCTTGGGCCTTTGCAGAGCAGAGATCCTGCAAGCAGAGGTTGTTCACAAGCAATATTTTTTAAAAATATTAAAAACCTACACTGGGAAAAATAGCTCTTACCTTCCTTTTGATTTTCAACTGGGTGTGTCTTCTCCTGCCTTTGTTCTTGTCTCTTTCCTCCTCCTTTGCACTTCAGCCTCACCGCTTCAACCTCTTTCTCTCCCTGTCCTCCTAAGATGCAGACTCAGCTCTGCCATGAGGTCTGTGCTAGATGTATTGTTTTTCCCATGTCAAGCCTAAATAGGTGAAGACACTTGCCTTCCCCTCCTCTAAGTATGAAATCATCTCTGTAGGAGTAGCTGTCAAAACACAGGCTCACTACTAAAGTGCCTTCTCAGAGAGTAATAGAGTTGTTTTCTCTTAATATAATTATTGAAAAGGAGCTACGCAAGCATTAAAAAATTGCTATCTACTGTGGCTATTGGACAACCTACAGGAAAGGAGGGATGGCCCCTCTCTGAGTACAACTTCCTCAAAGCTTCTGTTGTCATTAAGGACATATGCCCTCCTCCTAGTTGGTCACCTTGCTGCTGGCCCTGCCTTAGAAAGTTGTCAGGAGGCCTTTGGAGAGTACTAGCTGTGGGGATTAAAATGAGGTGATAATATCTTTTCTCCTCTCAGCCCAATAAATATTCAGAAAAAGAGATGTCCTCATTTCTCTGTTTATTGGCTTGATTTGTTAAAGTAATAAAAATCTGGTTTGGCTTATTAAGAATAGAAGAGAAGATGATTACAAAGAATCATAAGAGATGAAACATTGAACTTCTGTTAAGGTAAAATTGGAAACCAGGAAGGGCTGAAGAATCTGAGAGTGTCAACACAGCGGAGGAATTATTCCGGCAAACACAAGTTTGTGTACTCAGTTCTTTCAGTGTGTTTATTTATTGCTGATATTCTTGTGCAGTAAAGTAGTTTCATATCACTGCTGCCTAGTCATTTTTCTTCAGGAATGTATGAAGCAGAATGACTTTTGCTGAACCATTTAAATGGGTGATTGCTACAGAGTATTGCTAGGGGTCTGCATTGCAGTGGGACACTGTGAGCTTTATGGTATGTTACGTTATGGTATGTTATGGTATGCAATAATAATATATGGGCTCTTTTCCCCCCAGCCTATTTGTTTAATGAAAATAATTAAAATACAGATGATCTAGTTGAAGTTATATCTTACTTGGCAGGTGTAAGAGCCTCGTAGTAGCACTGAGATACTGGTAACTGATGACTTCAATGTACTGTACTAAAACTAGTACACCAATGGCTTTGTTTTTCATTTGTTTTGTGTGGGACAACTAGTCACTTAACCAATCCATTACTTCTTATGTTGATTGAGCAGTTTGATATGACTTTTCCTTTTATCAGTCTCCTTGAGCTGATAAACAGGCTTGCTCACAATAAAGGAAGGATTTCCTGCTTTATTGTAGTGACTAATTCTCTGTCTGTGGAGTTGACAGCAACTTCTTCATGCTAGGAAATGAAGTAGACAGAAATCCCTAGGGCATCCTATAGCATTTCTACAACGGGCCACATTAAAAGTTCTGCTTCCAAAAGTTGCAATGTCATCTCATCCTGTGAGAATCTTGTAAACAGGAGGCTTTGGTGTCTTTTCAGAAGACGTCAAAAAACGATATGGAATGATGTAAAAAAATCCAGTTCTGAGAATTATTTATATGGGTAATGCCTGGAACACTCCCCAGCCTCCCAAGCCTTTCCAACCCCACATCAACTTCTTTGTGCACCTCTGTGCTTACGACCACCTCTTTAGTTCTGTCTTCACTCACTTGTTCCAGTCTTTCAACAAAATTCCATGTGGTAGGTGGGCAGGTGGTAAGCCACAGATATTTCTTGTCCTCTGTTTTTCTTTCCTTATTTTTTTCTTCACAGAGTTTAGTTTCAGTAAATACCCCTCCCTTTCACAGCAAACCTATGGATAAGTAACCAACCCAGTGATGAGTTTGTCATCATGTTCCTCATTTCAGTCCAACTCTCACTCATCACTTCTGGGTCCATGAAGAATTTTCTCATCTCTGTCCATACAGCAAGAGCTTGTACCAGTAGTTTCTTATTTCCAATGGAAAGCTGTGGGTTCCCACCTGGAACATAATTATTCACTGAGATAAGAAGGCACCAGTCCCTGTCCTAAGGAATGCACAGTCTAAGTTAATGCTGAGGCTTGGATTACTGGTGATGAGTGTTTGGGGCTAGAGAAGGAAGCTGAAATAACAGTAAATAGCATGGAGACCAGCACACAGATTTGTACCTGCCCATCACTTGTCATGTGGAAATGTTTCTGACTGGTGTTGCAGAAGAAATGAGAGTTGGTTGAGGGTGTAGGATTTAGGATTCATTGAGATAAGGGAGATCTGTGTTTAGGTAGAGTGTAAGGAAGCTTGGGAATGCCTGAATGGCATCACTGGGGCAATTTTGATACACATCATATCACAGGTCTGCTTCAGTCTGTTTCCAATTCCTTTACTACATGCAAGTGGAAATCTAGATAACCTTTTTCTTCTTTACACATATATCTGAGTGTTAAGAAAAAAAATCCTACTAAGCTCTTAGATTTGATGATACAATGGACTGTTATTCCTGTAAGGTGATTGCATATTGCAGATGAAATGTACCTCAGTCCTAAAGACAGGCATAGAGCCTGTGAACTGCTCTAGTCCCAGGAAAGATCTCAAGGTATGGATCGACAGCTAAAGGAGAGCCTAGGCCTTCTACTGACTTTCTGCATGGGGTAAATTGCAACATGTGCAAAAAATTGTAGCCTTTGATCCATTTCAGTTATGTTGCCTTTCTGTTTGAGTGAGCATCTCCTCTTATTTTGCTTGGGGTTTTTTTGTTTGGTTGTTTTTGGTTTTTTTTAATACCGAAATTGATTTTTTTTCTTTTGGCATGCACAACATTTTGCTTTTTTCTAAACCAAGAAGTCCTAACTTTTCCTTTAGGCCTTGGTGTTGGAATTGTCTTCCCATGTCCACTTCTAAAGAACTTATTTTTCTGCTGCATCTTTTGCCAAGGTAGAAAGAACAAAGCTGAATACAGTCTACCTAGGAAGGCTGAAAACTTCATAGGCGTATACTACAACATTCCTCTGAAACACTTGCTGCTGACCACTAGGAGATAGAGTACCTCAGGTGTGATCCAGTATGGCAATTGCCATGTTCCTATAGAATTTTCAGATTTAAAGGATTCTTTGCCTATCTGTAGTCTTCAGGGATATACTTCTAAGTGCAGCTAGACAAACAAATACATACATAAGTTGACCCTCCCTTTCTCCTGTTAAGGGACCACTTTTGCTTTCAGCACATATAAAGATCTGTGGAACATCACAGAGAGCCACACAGGTTAATTGTAGATAGTGTCTTCAAAAGGTTTTTCATGATCTGCTTGTTTTGCCAGTCTGTGAATGTTACCTGAATCACAGCACCTTGTTTCTACTTTTTGACTCAATGACCATGAAAAGATTAACACAAACAAAAGGTGGGAAAATAATGAATAAATGTGGAAAATATAAACACGAAAAATCTTAACTGATGCAAATATCTGTGAATATTTTAGAGCTGTAGGCACTCAGAGATGCATTTATTACCTGACTGAATTTGAATAAAGATTTGCAAGCAACTGTTTTTCTTCAATAGCTCATCCCTCTAACCTTTTGGGGAAAGAAGTGAAGCAGAACAAAGGACCTCCTGAAGTGAGGTTTTCTGACAGCTTTAGCTGATTTTAGGAAGCTTTTGAGCAGCACATATTGGCATCATGCAGTAAGAGGAAACCAAACATATGTGCTTTGGAACATATGTCTCAGATCTGAAGAGAGTTGCTCTACACCATAAATCATATCCTGGCAGAAATCAGAATGAAAGCTAGAAATAAACAATTTCAGAAGGAAAAGAATAGTGCTTCAGAAGTTAAACTTATGTATCAGTTGTTCAGTAGCCAAATTTAAAACTACTTAATGAGTGATGACTCATTAAGTGCCTTAGGAAAGCTGGAATCTTATTGAAGTAATTTCTTTAATGGAAGAAAGATGGTGCTATTATAAAATGTGACAGATAACAATATCTTTGGGGAGGGGAGAAAGAGTCGGCAACCAAATTACTTGACTTTGCATAAGAAATTGCTGGCTCACATTATGAATTCATAAATATAAAGTTGCAGGGGGGCTACCTCATTAAATCAAATAAAAGCAGTGGGGGGAAAAAAGAAAAGCATTGAGAATCACTTTCCCTAGTTCAGGCCCATGGGAAAAACAGAACCATGTGAGGTGGAACACATTCCGCATTCTAGTTTTTGCTTTCTTTACATGTATGTTAATAATTTAAATAATTTTGAATGCATAAAATCAAAATTTCAGTATTAGACAAAACTGGCAAATAATTTATCAACTGCAGAATAAATATTTGCCTTTAACTGAAAGGAATTTTTCTGCATTCTGCAACAATAACCCAACCACTGGGGCTGATAACAAAATTACCTGACTTCTTTAAGCCAGTTCTCTGGAATAATCTAATATTCTGGTATTTACATTATTAATTTGTTTATTCTCACAATTCATTTTTATATAATTGACTGAAAACTACCTAGCTAGCTCTTTTTCTCCCTCTTTCTTAACTGTTGTACTGATCTGCATCTCTGTTTTAATATATGTACATATATGCACACATGCAAGGACTCATGGCTCTATTCCCATCTCAATACACCTCTTTCCTGGTATACCCTGTCTTATTTTATAACACTGGATTGTAAGCTCCTGCCTTACTGTGGATTACACTGTGTGACCCTGATGAACACTGGAAAATTGAACTCAATGAGACAGCTTGTATTCAGTGAGACTGCTTACCAACTCACTAACACTAAGCATGTGCACAAATCATCACAAGACTTAGCACAAAAAAAAATACAAGAAAGAAAGGAAGAGAGAGGAAAAATTGTGACGGATGTTTCAACATCAGTCATGTATCTGTATAAATGATATGTTGGGAGAAGGAGATGACCATCACCCATGGCTATCGCAGTTGAAATTTGCAAAAAATTTGTAATTTTTTTCCTAACAGTAAAGTTAGGATTTTTTAAATTTTTATTATTTTATTTTTCTTTCTGCCGTGGATTTTCTTGTGCTAGTGGCAGGCTGCTTGTGGAAGGACGTGTTGAATGTTGCAGGAGACTGAAGACCTCTGCACCACTGAGCACTGTAGCAGTCCAGGCAGTAGCAGTCCAAGCCTACCCTCATCCCTGTTTAACCCTGAACTGGAGAATTAACCTCTTAGCATCTCCTAGCTGTATCCCAGTTTGTGGGCAGCTTTGCGCCTGGCCTCTATGTTGAGATTGTAAGAAAGATGCTCATTCCACTGATTTTTCCTCTGCTACTGCTTTTTGTATATAGTAGATGCAGTGATAAATACATGCAGATATGAGCCTGCATCCACTAGCATCTGGGTTGAGGCCACCAAATCTGATCATCATTACAAGTCATTGGGTTGCTTCTTCATCACTACCATAGAGTTAAAAGCTTCATTTTCCTCTAAGGCAAGAGTGAGTTGCAGTTCAGTTTGATTCTTTGCTGCCTCTAGTACATGCATGGGAAAGGTGGAAGATGTAAATGACAGAAAGATTAATGACTGAGCATAGATGATCTTTTAAAGCTTTCAGCTATTAGTATGCTTTCAAACTTCCTATTATGTTTCAGATAAATGATTCAGGTTTTTTTCAGCTGCAGTCACAAGAGCAGGCTGCTTTTTTGATCCTTGCTGGCTTCCATGTAAAAACTCCAGGCATTTCTGTGGACATGTATTCCTCTTGTGTTTGTTCTGTCTAGAATGATATTTTTCCCAACTGGGCAGTAGAGGATATCAAAGGGAGCTTAGGCCCAATGTTATGTCAGGCTGGCAGCCAGTCGTGTGATGCTGCATTTCAGTGCCTGTGAGATGGATGGCAAATTACTGACCCTTTTCTGAAATGGCACTGGCAATAGCAGAAGGACCAGAAGTGGCTACATATCTCTTTTAACAAAGCAGCAGGGCCTAAGGTGGATGAAGCCCAAAGGCATTGTTAGAGCCAGCTTGCTCTTATTGCAATTTGCCATGAGGTTGGATGTCTTTCAGAGTAAGCTTCTTTCCAGACTAACAGCAGACAGGCAACAGGTTGCAGAAACTGTGGTGGAGAAAAAGAACAAAACACAGAAACAACGTCATAGTGAGGCTGGTGTAGTGGCAGAATCTCAGCCGATTACTGAGTGGGGTTCAATGATGTTCTTCAGGGGATGCTCTAAAAGATATTTAGATATATGCCTTCAGTTCCTCATAAGCAGGTTCCTGCTGTGGCAGTGAGGGATGGTTGAAGTTACAGTAATTACAAAAATGATACATGAAATCCTGAATGTTTCTGCAGTTACATGGGTGCTGCTGGTGGTGATGCTGTGGAAGTGAGATACAATACAGAAATTGGTCAACAGATGCAAGAGAGAAACATGTACACCTCCAAAAGTCAACATACAAGCCTGGCATCATAGTGCTTGTCCAAATGTTTCCTTCTGTTATCCTCTGTCTCAGACCATATTTATTTTCTATATACATTTCACTCTGCAGACTTTCCCAGAATTTATATTCCTCCAAATCATTCCTTATCTGTTAATGACATTACCTTGCCATCTTGGGACTTTTACTTACTGCTAGCAACGTGAACTGTGTATTATGTTGATTCATTTGTACTCTGGACATTGGAAGAATAACTAAAGATTAACACAGCAAAATGGGAGAGTAATCTATGGTGTTACAAAACCAGCGCCAGCTTTTTGCTCAAAAATACATAATTTGCTTATTTATTGTTTGTCTTCTGTTAGTAGTTAGCTAGTGGTTAACATATCAACACTTGTAAGCCAAATACAGTGTGGTTACAATATATCATTCCTTCTCCCTCCTTTAATATTTTCTTTTAAATACTAAGGTTCCAACTTATGCATGCTGGCTGATTCATACCTAAAATTTCAATAAATATTAAATAAAAATTAAAAAATAACTGAGGAAATAATTCCAAACTAAATTATGTAATGCTATGTAAATCTTGGGCAAAGGAATGTCCTACATCCTTCAGAAATAATCACACTACTTGTGTAAATGACTGATGAGGGTTTGGATGCTGTTTCTAGACAGTGGACTAAAGTAGCCTCTGGGGCCCAGAAAAGTTTCCAAGCAGTTGAATATTCATAAGGAACTTGATTGTTCTGCTGAACAGATGTAGTGGTGTAGCTGTCTAAAAGCCAATGGCTTTAGAGTCCATGCCGCACAATGACGTTTACATTTTTGTGCTAGTCTACAGACACATGATTCCCTGAGGCTGTATCATCTGCGTGCAGATTTTGCTGAGTTTTAGGAAGTAAGTTCTGACTATGGGTTTGTTTTTCTTTTCCATCATAAATTTCAAAACTTGTCAGAGACACGGAGTGTAAAATAAATCTACCATGGAGATGGCCAGGAGTCCAAAGAGCCCCATAGAAAGCTCTATAAAGATTGGAATGTCACAGTTTTGCACAGGAGGTAGAAGAGCACATCAGGACTTCACCACAGCAACACAAGATAACCAAGAGACAATGTATGTAAATTAAGTCTTTTAATGATAAAAACACCCATCTAAAAACAGAAATCTCCATTAAAATGATGGTAAGATCTATAGTGAAACACCCTTTTGGATTTGCCAGCCTGCATGGAAAGGAAGAAACATTTGCTCATAACAAAACCAAGACATCCTCTCAACAAGCCTGTTTTATTCCTCCTGAGACAGATTACTGATGTATCCCAATGGAGGTGTCACTTCTTCAGAACTGAGAATAAACTAGGAGGTTTATAGAACAACATATTTAGAGTAATATGTTAATAATAGTCTGCTACATTCTCAGAATATTTGCACAGAACACCTCTGAGTGCACTAAGGTGCAAATGAATATGAATAAATGTTGAGAAGGCTGCCCTTCAAAACTCCTATTGTCAATTTGGCAACTATTCTAGATCAAGCTGAATCATATGCAATTCGATGAAGTTACCCTCTCTGCGCAAAAGGAGCAGATGACCTCAGTTCTGAACTAAGACCTAACTCCATCTTCCTAAGATGCCAGGAGTTTTCAGGTCTATTCTGCTGCTCTGACTTTTTAACTGCTGGTTGTGGTTTAACCCCAGATGGCAACTAAGCACCACACAGCCACTCGCTCACTCTCCCCTGCAGTGGGATGTGAGGAAAAGAATTGGAAAAGTGAGAAAACACATGGGTTGAAATAAAGGCAGTTTAATAAGCAAAGCAAAAGCTGTGCACGCAAGCTAAGCAAAGCAAGGCATTTATTCACTGCTTCCCATCGGCAGGCAGGTGTTCAGCCATCTCCAGGAAAGCAGGGCTCCATCACGCCTAACGGTTACTTGGGAAGACAAATGCCATCACTCCAAATGTCCCCCCCTTCCTTCTTCTCCCAACTTTATATGCTGAGAATGATGCCATATGGTGTGGAATATCCCTGTGGTCAGTTGGGGTCAGCTGTCCCAGCTGTGTCCCCTCCCAGCTTCTTGTGCACCCCCAGCCTGCTCGCTGGCAGGGTGGGGTGAGGAGCAGAAAAGGCCTTGACTCTGTGTAAGCACTGCTCAGCAGTGACGAAAACATCCCTGTGTTATCATCAACACTGCTTCCAGCACAAATCCAAAACAGAGCTCCATGCTAGCTACTATGAAGAAAATTAACTCTACCCCAGCCAAAACCAGAACACTGCTACAGGACTTCAGCACGGGAATACCCAGGCTACTGTTCCAATCAATTTACTTTTTAAATGGAAACAAAATAAAACAGGCAGTAGAAGGGATATTCTTGCTGTGACCAGGCAGACATCATTGGGATTTCTGAACTGTGCCTCAGCTGCAGATGCTATGCTGATTATTTTTCTACAGTTAAAGAACAATATATTTGAAGAATTTTTATTTTCTCTATCTAATGGCAAATGAGAAAATACCCACAATAATTTTGTAATTATTGTAGTAAAACTTAAGGAGACACTAAAGCACAGTATCTTCGACTGAGAATAATACTTTAAGTGTTCGGGTAATATAACATTAAATATTAACTTAGAGTCATGTTACATGACTAAGTATAAAATGGCTGAGCAATGAATTTTTTCAACACTGAAAAATGAATTTTTTCAACACTTTTCTAGAAGACTAGAAAACACTAAGTATATTTATGTCACATAGAGGGAAGAGTCTGGGAAAGATGATGAAAAGTAAGTTCATTAAATCTAACAACAGTATTAAGACATGTTTGTGGCAATGTTCACGGAGAGTTTAAAGCTGTATTTGGAGAATGAAAATGATCTAATAAGTATGAGTCAGCCTGGGTTTGGGAAGAAGAAATTATGACAAACAATTCTGATTACATTTTTAAATGGAATAATGATTGGCTTACATAGAGGGAAACCTGGTAGACATTTTATAGATGGATTTTCAGCAAAGCTTTCAACAAGGTTTCACATGATGGATTACTGCATAAAGCCTTCTAAATATGGATTAGGTAATGAATGCTTAAGATGGCTAAGGAATTGCTTAGCAGATAAAAATGGAAGAATTAAAAGTGCATTTTGCTCACCAAAACTAGGATCTTTCATGGGAGTCCTTCTAGTGTCTTCAGCAGGACTTATATCAGGACTGTCATGTGAAGCAGAGGCACACAGGACCCTTCACTGATGGCTGTGTGCCTTCATATTGATAATTCAGATGGTGCTGTAATACAGGAGAGAGACATTTTCAAATAGCTGACATGGGCTGCTATAATACCACATGGTGGATTATAATTCAAGGGGCTCTGAAGCAGATGTGGACACAGTAGTAATTCCACATTGTGCAGGGCAGAGGTATCGGTGTGGATCTCCAGAGAGGTTCATAACCCCCGTGCGGTGTGATTCACAGGCTACTGAGCCAGTGAGCTCAGTGGACAGCTACAGGGATAGGGCTGTACTGTGTTGGGCTCTGGACTTACCCAGTGGTCAGCTAATTTGTACGTCGTGTGTCCTCAGCATGCTGCATCTTCTTTTGCAGAATTGCTTTGCTGGGTGAGCAGGGTGGCCTCAGGGGGAGAGTTTGCAGGTTAACGGGCCAGATCCATGTCAGGTGTCAAATGATGGCACCCTTCAATGGAACAGCACTGTTTTTTATCAGTTTTTGCCAAGAGCGCATAGAGAGGGAATAGCTTACATCAGCAAATGAACTAATATGAGACAACCAGGAATCTGAATCCAATATAAATGGACAATTCACATAGGAGTTGTAGGACTGCATTTTAAGAAATATGTACTGCTCTCCATTTAAAGCTTAGGCCAGCAGGCTGTATCTCTGCTTCTTCAATTAGATCTCTCTGGGAAAAGGTGTTCTATTTTGAATTTAGCTCTGGCATGCAGGAGAAAGATGAACACTTTAAAACACTATATCTAAAGCTCATCAGAATAGATCATTACCTTCCAATACAGCTAAGGGAACTAATTCATAGAGAACTGAAACAATTTGCCCCACAGATCCACTACAGTGTTGGGAATAGAATTAATGTCTTATAAAGCCTAGTACAATGCCCCATTCACTACTCTAATTAGAAAATTATATCAGTTTAAGAACGATGAATGATATAGGCTTGAAGATGACAACAGAAGTATGCACATTTGGCATATTGCCCCATCTCCAGAATGCAACTGAGCTTGTGAGAACTGGTGTGACTTTGATTTGCAAAAAGAAATTTAAGTGATGGCACAATGTGTTTGAGCTACCTAAGGACTGGTGCAACTCTTGAAGTTTTGAAGAGATCTGAAAGAAATGTTAAATTATCACTCTAATCTGTTCCATAGTTCTTACATAGACATAGGAAGAAACTGTCTTTGCCCTTTTGAACTTATATTTTGAAATGCTGCAAAATTCAAGGGAAATATGTGGGAGTGTCAGAATTCCTGTGGTTTTCCTTATGTATTTCTGAGCACATTGGCATGCCATGGGACTTAAGCAGGTTTTTTTAAAAAGAGTTAATTTTACCTAAAACGTGTCTCCTGGTTAATCTTCTTGTTTATCTTGTTCATTTACTTCTTTAAAGGTGTCGGGTAGTTTGGGGATAGTTTTGATCTGAAAGCATGTTTCAGTCTATTAAAATACTTCATATTTAGGACAGATTTTTTTTTTTAAATCTGAAATCTAACATTTCCTAAAATATAAAACAAGGATTAGTGGGAGTAGAGATGGGTGGCAAATGGGCAGGTAAGCACCATTATTGTATTGATTTAGGGAAAATTTGTCCAGAACATCAAAGTACACTAATTTAGATCCAAAGTAGTGGTGCATGGGAACAACTAAGGCTATTTGCAGAGAAAATAACCTGGGAAATATTGTCATAATACATGATAATGAAGTGTCACTTTATTTCCCTCTTATAACAACAGTGGCAACACTGCACAGTTTGCCGCTGGTTTTTTTTGGTGAACAGAGTCAGTTTGTTTGATTTAAAAAGCAAAGACTTGAGTCTGTAAATACAAAGCTCATAGAAGACTCAATTCAATATATAGATCCAAACCCCACAGATACCTTCTAACATAAATCCTTTGATTTAGCCCGTACATCTTTTCAGGTATTGATGGTGATAGAAAGATGCCTTTCATAGGGACGAATAAGATTACACCAGATTCATTCCAATGATATCCAAACTGGTCATGAGTTTAGGAAAAATATTTTAACTGTAAGAATGGTCTGGCACTGGATGAGGTACCCATAGAGGTTGTGTAATCTCTATCCTTGGAGATTTTCAAAACTAACAGGGCCAAGGCCCTGAGCAACCCTGTCTAGCCTTCAAGGTAGCCCTGCTTGGATAAAGAGGTCCCTTCTAACATTAATCTTTCTGTGATTCTGTGACACCTGGATTTATTTTTTTTTTTTTCAAACATATCAACATCTTTGATTCAGTTAAGAATAAAACAATCATAAAAACATTTGTCGGATAATTTTGACTGACAAATTTCCTCAGGCTTGTACATTTTAAAAGTATTTTGAGGTATTTCTTGGGTTTTGGAGGGCAGTAGCCATTTTTGGGTTCTCTTTTAGTTTGACATTGAAGGGTTATGAGTTATAATATGATCAGTAAATAGTCAAACCTACCTTTTAAAGCTTTGAGCTAACTGAACGGTTGCTTTGGATATGATGACTTTCAGTGGAATGATTGTAATGTCACTGCTTTGCAGTAGCAAAGCCCTGAGCTGAGCCATAGATAGCGCTACCCCCAGCAAAAAACTGGTGATGCTGTGAATGTGAGCGCTGAATAATGAACTGGCAATGAAAACATAACAGCCCATGGCCAATGGCATGTCTCCCACAATATGTTCCTCTGCAATGGGTAAGGCTGTACATATTTCAATTTCTACTTTAAAATGCTCATTCCCTATTTTCCCATCTTTCTCCTCCTCAAAAATCTTCCCAATAATCTCAAAACCATTTTTGAATAATTGCATCAATTTAAAGGAAATGAACACTGAGCATCAAATAGCAAAAATTAAGTTTTTCAAGTCAAATAACTATAGAATCATCTATGAGACTCCAATGTTTGAATCCCCACAGACATGAACTTTAATAGAATCTCTTGCCAAATTGTAGTAGTGATGAAAGCTTTAAATTATATTCAGTTTTCATCAGGTAGCAATAAATATAGTGCAACACTGTATGTTGACCTTGCAAAGGCATCTGATAGAACAGATTGTAGTCAGATGTAGGTATTTTCTTGAAAACTGTAGCAAACTAGATGTGGAAGAGGCAATGCTATAGCATATACTCCCCTCTCTAGATTTTGAACAGATTGAAAGGGAATAGAGTCAACATTCAAATGTTTCTTTATTGTCATGCATATTAAAAGCCCAGGGTAAAATTTTGCATTTTTATTCCTGACTGTGTATATAGATAGCAGTATTCTCCATCCAAATGTGTAATATGAAATCTTGTCTGCATCAGTCATTTTGAAATAATTGCTTTAATTTGGGGCTGTGGCTGAAAGTGAACACAAGGTTGGTGTTATCTCCTAGCAGCCACTTTTTGAACAATTTCCTTTTTTCCAGCTTGACAAATAACAAATGCTTGGTGGTAACTTTAAATTTAAAATTCATTGCCAACCAGCTGATAAGAAACATATCAAATATTGGATTCAGCTATATAAATAAGCATATCCAGAAGAACAAAGACGATTCCAATGACTTTCATTTGTTGTACTGCCTTGGTTATCAAATTTCCCACTAATCAAAACTTGCATTTCTGTCATGTCCCCGACAGCTTTACATATCATATTTATTTATCATACACCTCTGTTTATCAAAGTTCTGTTTATAACATCTCTCATGTGGAGGAATGATATTCTGCATACACAAATGCAGCTGATATCTGAGATTTTGACTTGCACTCCTGTGTTTTTTAAGCCAAGATTTAAAGGATGAACAAAAATTGCTATTGTCTGCTAGCACGAAAACAAAATGCCTTTGCTTACCCTGAGAGATTATGAGCAACGATGGAAGAGCTTGTAATGCTATGTGCTTAGAAATCCCATTTGGTGAGTGCTAGAGAGCTAAGAAACTAACAAAGAAATTTGATTGCCCACACAGAATAGATGCTGAGCTTGGAAACAAAATTTGGGACTTGATTTTTAGACTGACTCAGTGCCATTGGAAGGATTAACTGTATCTTTGTCATCTTTGTCTCTTCCTTTTGTTTCTCTGAGCTCTCATGTCTTGTGCTTTCTTATATCTTAGGACACTCTTCTCAGTCCTTGCCCAGTCTCAAATGAGGCTCACAGGAGAGTATTCACCATAGTGACCAACAAGGCAACTGGGTTTGGATTCCTGTGGCTTTATGGGCACTGATGTAATAGGCCCTTCATAAAAAGAATTTAGTTTTAGTGACAGAAACAAGACAATTAAGGGAAAAGCACTTAAAAGCAAAAATTGGTACACAGGTTTTTCTTGCCTTGGTTTGCTTCAAGGAGGCCAACTGAAGGCCTCATTGTGCAAGCTTTTAATTCTCACTTTGTGTCTCCAAAATCTATGTGTCCTGCTGAAGCGGCGTGCCTTTTCAGTCTTCTCAGCTCTTTTGATTCTCCCTCTTCCTCTGCCCCATCACACCTGAACATACAAACACAGACAAGGACTGAGTTGTTCTTAGGAAAAACAGCCTGTCATCTGCTTGGGATCTCCATTCACACTGCACCACGTGACTCTAGGCTCCATACAGTAGAACAAAACCCATCATTTCCACCACAAACAGCTTTAGGTAGAGAAAGCAGATGTGTACACACAGTGAGAACATCAGAAGGCAAAAATGAGTTAGTACTGGTCAGCACGATATGCAGTGTGGAATTCATATCGAAAGAGTTAAATTTTTAGTTATTAAACTAAGTTATTAAACTTAGTTATTATTTTAGTTATTAAACTATGACTAAGTTCAGTCATCTTTCTAATGTCTATACTGGATTGAAAGTGATCAAAGACCATTCCTTAATGGAATGAGTCATTTTCCATCAGTCTTCTATACTGGGACTTGCACTTTCAAATGAAAGTTAGGTTCCCAAAGGTAGTGAAAATAAATGAGAAACAAATGCTTTATTTCTTTGGCCACTTTGAAAATGTGACTAAGTTCATTAAAATGAAAAAAAAAAAGAAAAAAAAAAGAGAGGTTTAGAATTTATGCTTTAAATAAAGTTAAAGCATTTGCAACTATCTTGCTCAATCACTGGAAGTTCTAAACTTAAAAAGGGATAATCTAGAAAGCTCAAAATAAGTGTCTGACAGGGCTGACTGTTCTTTTTCAGAGTCAAAGCGTTACTTAGATTTCTCATCTCTCTTCTTAGGTAAAATCTGCAGTTATAAACAAAAAGTGTCTGGTACTGGAACTGGCAGATGTCTCTAATGTCTGCAAACAAGCCTTGCTTACACAGTTTGGCAAGCCTGGGTGTTGAAAGTGAATTTGATTGTGAAGATGGCAAGAAGACTTTGTGGAGGAGCTCAGGGAGTTCCTATGTGAGAAGGAAGTTGTATGGCAAGGATTGTGACATTGATAACATGGGGACGGAGCTATCGCGCAGGAAGTCAGTGAGGACATCCCCACTCTTGCAGACAAGGCAGTGGGGTATTTAGTGCTGACATGCATCCAAGCCTCATTTTTTACATCTCCTCCAAATGTTTCTCTTTTGTAATGCAGTATTCTCAGAAAGATGTTCAGGGGTTTGTCCTGTTGCAGAGACTTACTCGTATGCTGCCCACCAAGGGGTATCCAGCCTGAGGAAAGAGCAGTAGCTTCTACTTATGTAACACATTTTTAGTAGAATTTCTGTGCTGATGAATTATTTACATGATTACAACTGAAAGCAATAGCAGATGTCTTGTTACTTTTATGCAGAGATGGATCTGAGTCAGTATTAAATTTCAGTGATTCTTGATCAGCCCTAAACACAGGCTGAAAAAGAGTATTCTAGTAAACAGACATTTATTGCTGCTTAGAGTAGATTCCTCAGGCAATTTATAGTAATTGGGGGTATCTGCAGATCTTAATGTGGGCCGATGCTGAACCTGAAATCCTTATTTTCATATACGATTTTGTAGAACTACAGTTCCTGGAAGACCTAGTTATATAATCCAGGACTCCCACTTTTCTAGTGGAACGTGACGTGGCCAAAGCCTAAAATATGGCATAATAATTTCAGCTGTGGAAGTTGCATTTAAAAGCTTGCTTCATTCTTTTAAACTCTTTTGGTTGCTGGTTTCCATGTATTAATGGATATTACTCATTTTAGTAGGTGACTGTATATTTTTAATTTTCCAATTCCAGGTTTAAGATGGTAGATGTTTTACCCTAAGTTAGCCCATGAACATGCCTCTTCCAAATTTATTCTCAAAAGCAATTTTCCAGACATTTTCTTTCTTTGTTAAGAATGATCTCTAATAATCAAAGCCTTTTTTCATTCTTAAAGGTATCTTAAATTCATCATAATTTCCTAAGACAAGAGACATTTCTTTTCCTTGTTTAGCCTTTCTCTTGTTCAGGATAATTGCTGATCAAACAAAAATTTTAAGGAGCCTTCACTTACAGCAAACTCTTTAGCTTTGTAGCACTTCTCTTTTTTTTGCTACTTTATTTCATCCTTTTCTGCTCATACTAGATGCTGTAAAACCATAGCAAACAAATTACGGCTTATAATGAACTTCTCTTGCCTGATAATTTTGTTTTATGAATAAGCAAAGCACTGATAGGCTGATCTGCTGCAGAGGAGAGGTAGTAAAAATCAGCGAGTGAGAAGCTCTTGCTAACTTTTATGGCACATGTATTCACTTAACAGGTCATTGAACTAAGAATCTGGGTTTATTCTAAATCAGACGCTACTTTATTTTACTCAGCCTTATACAACTGTTCTATAAAACACTACAGATAAAATAGGAAGAAACAGGCAAGTACAAAACAGGAGAAGAAACAGTACTCAAAGAGTAGTGATGAGTTGTCATTTTCTAACTATAATTTTCCTGAAAGCTACTACATTGATACCTTTCCAGAGGCCAGTGATGTTTAGTATTTTCATAACCGTTTGTTTGACTGAATTAAAAACATGCTGTTAAAATTGCATAAGATCTGGAGCTGATAAAGGAAATTAAGGACTAGGTCAGAACTGGAGGAATGGTCCCCAAAACAGAAGGAAACTCAACAGGCTCAAGTGAAAGACAGTGAACTTAGGCAGGGAGAATGAACTGATCAAGCACAAAACAGGCAGCAACATACTAGGTATCAATTCATCAAATAAGGCCCATCAATTCATCAAAGGGGGGTAGAATAAGGTGAATACATGTAATGATGTCATTTTATTGTAAGCAAGGTAAGTCCCATGCTGAGATGTATAAGCAGAAGGGATAACAGCCTGCTGGAACTGTGAAGCAATGTTTTTTCACTTTCCATGCTGATAAGAATATCTGGAGTAGTATGTCCAGCTTTGGACACTGTGCCTCAAGAAAGATATGGACCAATTTAAAAGAAGATAGCAATGAGAACAGGCAGAGGTGTAGAAAACATGAGCTAAGAGACAAGGATGAAATAAATGGAGAAGATTAACGAAGAGAAAATAGGGAACAGAAGGCACAAGTCTTAGAAAATGCAAGAATATTGCAAAGAGGGAGAAAATTATCCATTTTCCATGCCCTGGATGGATGGGCAAGAAGTGTTGGCTTAAACTGTAAAAACTGGGAAAATCTTTCCAATAGTAAAAACAGCCAGTCACTGAAACAGGTGGAATGAGAATCTCCATTGTTGGAAATCTTTGCAGACAGGGCAGGAAAACACCTGGTGGGGACGGGTGTGTACTGACAGGCTACTGTGCTGGGGAGCAAGGGATGGCCTTGGCTGCCTTCTGAGTCCTTTCTTGCGGCAGTTTCCCATGATTTTGTGAAAAGGCAGGAGTTGGAATACGTGTGCAATTGTGAGGAGGAACTGTGAAGTTCCTATGAGATCAAGGGCATAGTTTATTCAGCATTGCATGGTGCAGGACTTTATGCAACTTTCCTTGGAAAATAGTATAAAATACAGCCATGCAGCTAGTAGCATGACTCAAGAGCTTCCCACTGGGATGACTGTGGAGTGTTTTATGGACTCAGAGAAAAAACTGTGAGGGGAGCAGCGACTGACTCTTGAGCTGACAGTGCCATCTGTGGAGCTGCGACAAACTGCTCTGGATGGTGACTCAGCCTAAAAGGAAACATGGACAGACTCAAGACTTTGCCAAGCTTATTAGGGGAAAGAGACCACTTAGTAGATGTGACACCTTTTAGTCAGGGAGTGAATATTTTCTGAGTTCCTACCAAAACTTGCATCACCTTGGATACAGTTTATAGATTTCTTTTTCACTGCCAACTGAGCCTGTCACTTCCTAAGCCCGAGTCAGGGTTGCTGTTAGCTGCAGGTTTGGTGGCTGGCTGTGGCTGGTTTGTGCTAGCTTTTTTGCAGAAAGGGCTCTGAACTGTTTGCCAGCAGCTCACTTGTTTTCCCAAACTCTGAAGAATCTTGCTTGCTCTGGTCCTGCTGGAAAGTCTGAGAATTCACATGTGAATGAAGATCAAAGAGGAATGGGTCTGTTACTGGACAGAAGTGCAAAAGCCAGAAGGGCTTCAGAAGAGCAAAGGGAGAATAGCGGTCCTGCATAATGTCATTTCAGTAGCCCTTTCCTTTGCGCGTTATTTCCCCATCCAGCACAGATAACATAGCATACAAAGGCTCTCATCAAAAAAACCTTTCCAGATGATCGTACCCCAAAGTGGCTCATCTATTTCTGGACTTGACTGTAACTGCTGGATTAGTTGAGCAATCCAGACGCAGCCAAAACCAGCTGAGTTGTCACTGTGCTACATTCCCCAGCAATGCAGTATTTTCCACTGCTACTCTCAATCTCCCATTTGTAAAACTCAGCCTTTAGGAGCTGGATTGGAAAGCAACCTCTGTGGCACTAAATTGATCTGACCAGGGATTGTGCTCTGTGATTCCAAGCAGCATGGCAATGGATCACCTCCATATGCTCAGGCTCGCTCCCTTTATCCCCAAAACAATGTGCCCACGTCCAAATTGCCTACTGGAAACAATCCTTGGCATCTGGTATCTCCTGAGCTGTGCCTGGGTGTTGTCTGGGCAGTACTACTTGGCATGGGCCAAAACCATGCAAGAGGCTCTGCTAACAGTTAAAAGAGAACAGATGATTGCAGACCATTGCCAGTGTCTGTGCCTTGGCCCAGTTTTATTTACTTGTATTGATGTAGCCTAAGAGAAGCTCTGCTAACAAAATGATCGTTATGTACAATACAGTAGGTCTGATTAAACCCATATGGGAATTATTTTCAAGGGACCAGAGATGCTGCTTGCATAGGTCATCATATGTGGCTTCCAGAAGACAGACCATCAGATGTGGAATGACCAGATATTGACTAATCACTTCACTATTTGCTTTAGGTGAGAAGAAATTTTGCAGGTAAGTTTGCAGTCACATCACATCTCTGACCAAGCTCTTGGTATGGCTGTATGAGTTCCTGTATCAACACAGGGCAGGCACCTGGACTGCATGACTGGAGCAAGTGTGGAATGACCCCTTCCAGTGGAAACACAGATTTTGATCAGTTTAAGGCAAGCACGACATGTCAGTCTCAGAACGCTGTGTGCTGTTATCTCCCCTGAAGATCTACTTTTGCCCTGTCTCCTGTAAGAGACCAGCCAGCTGATATGCTTGCATATATTCATTTTTTTAAATCTCTAAGCATGAAAGCAATGAGACTCTTAGGTTGAATGACGTTAGGTATATACTTAAATGCTTGCCTAATTAATAACACTTATTTTATTTGGAAACTGTGATAACATGTATATTTTATCTGTAATTATAAAAATTAAAAGTGGAAATATCACACCCAGTGTTCTAAGACCAATTTATGCTGTGTCTTGGTTTTGAATTCATTTTTAGATTTCTCTTTCAAAGTATCAACTCCTAACGTTGTTGAGGCCCTCTATTTGTCAGTAGAGGGCTTAGTAAACTTGTGTGTCCATTTTAGTAACATAAGTAACCAAAAAAGAGTAATAAGCTACTAAAATAAAGGTTAGCCAGCTAATTAATGAGGAAAAAGTTTCAATCCTCTGCTTCCAATCCATAGTTGGCATGCTAGCTTTTTTCACTACATATTTGCCCATACTGTACTTTCTGGCTTAGGTAGGCATAGTAATAGAAATTACGAAAAGCAGCATGTGTGGTTTTTTGGATTCTTTTGACTGTGTGCATTTCTCAAAAATATCAGGTGACTATTTTGACATGTCGCAAACCTGCTTCCTTTTACTCTGCTTTTAAATCAATGTCTGCTATGAAGCCAATTTAGTCAACAGAATTTTATTGCCTTCCAGGGAATTTGGGTTTCACCCTGAAAGCTAAAATAAAATACAGTTCCTTTAAATAACAACAAGAAGAAAGAAGTTGTTTTGTGGCTTTGCATTTCTGCCAGGTCTTCTAGTATACTAGTCTCCTTCATCTTTCAAGACTGTAAAACATGGCATGTGGGGAGAAAAAAAGGATAAAGGTAGCAAACATTTGTCAAAACAGTACTAAAAAATGTTAATAATGCTCATCAATGGATTTTAGATAGAAATAACTAGATTTTTTTTTGCACAAGAAAGAAGCCTACTGCAGAATCCCACATAGGTAATTTCCTTGTAAAGTTCAGTAAATGTTATAGTGTTTAAACCCAAACATAAAAACACAGAGAAGGAAGAAACTCTCTAGTATCAATAAGCCTTCTAATGTGTCACAGGGCAAACTAAAACAGATTTTTTTTTTTTTAATATTCAATTTAGAATGATCTTCATGAAACTCAAGCTATAGTGGTAAATTCATGGTGCCAGCAGGTCTGTCACCATAGCACCATAGCACACACAGTATCTTCCACAATTTCATGGTGATAACAGGATATTTAGGATTTCCGTAGACATGTCCAAATCACAAAACCCCATTGCCATTGGTAGAGGTAGCTTGTGGTACAGAGGCATCCAGTGAGCAGTAGTGGGTCAGGACTGTACAGAGGATCCAGATTCACCTGTCTCTGAAGGATTAACAGTCTAATCCAACCATAACCAGGCCTGAGATGGCCTTGGTGTCACTCTCAGATTCTTGATGGACATGTCATCAAATGGATGTGGAGCTGAAAAATAACCCTGTTCCTCTGAGTTATAGATGAGGCAAGATTTCATTCAGCAATATATTTTGCCATTTCCCTGGCTGAACATAGCAGTACTTTGGATTTCATTTTCAGGATTGGTGAACCTAGCAGTTTTCATGAGCACACAGATCTAGCGAGAAGTGGAGAGCTGAGGTGCCCTATAACTTAATAACATCATCTCGAGATGATGGGAGAATTGTATGACACAGGCTGACAAGAGACACTAAATTGAAAACCGTATGTCTGACACTTCATTTTCCTTGGAGATTTGCAACTTGTACATGGTCTATGACCATTCACTGCTGAGAAATTTCTTGGCATTGCTGACATATCGTTGGAAGGTAGGGGCAAAATGCCATTCTTTACTTTCAATGTTTTTCCCCAGTTAGAACCATTGCTACTTTCTTTTCAGAAAATAAGTAAAAGACCTTATTCAACTGCTTTCATGTTGATATTAAATTGATAAATAATAAAACAAATGTTATTACTGTAGCATGCTGAAACTTGCACCATGTGCTACGTTTTCAGTATTCCTCTGGTGGCCTGAGAAGAGAAAGTTGGTGGATACCATCTGAGACATGAGTTTAAGTACTGATGAGCAGAACTGGCAGTGGCCTTGGCAAACCAAGACCCTACTTGCTGTCAATATTTTTGGAAACAGTGAAGAGATTAAGTCTTCTGAGGTATGCTTTGTAAGATGATAAGTGGTTTGGGACATGTTCAAGATTTCTTCTCAGCAATGAGGGCAAACATAGGATTCTCCAACACACAAATTCCCTGGTTTCAAAACTGGGATGTGGGTAGTGAAGTTGATTGGAAACAGAGATTATCCAAATGTTGCTTCAAGAGAATGGCTGGGTCTTTCAGGAAGGAGACTGCTCGTGCCCTCTGAAGCTATTCAGCAGTAAAAGAGGTTCCAGGGAGGGCAATTGTGGTGTAGAAGATGGTCTTGTGGATAGCTTGTACCTCGTGTAGAGGCTGTGGTGAGGGACAGGGATGAGCCAGCCACCTTCCATAAAGGACAGAAGAACATTCTTAGGAGCCCGCCACTTGGTGAGGCAGTGAATGGCTGGAAGCAAGACCCTACAATGGGCTGGGGAAGGAGCAAGCTCAAACCTTTCTATTTATGTTGCATTGGATTTTATTGCTTTGAGCTTTCTTGATTTAAAAAGATATTTTTCTAGCTTTTATTATATAATACCTAGTAGTTTTTAGTTGGATGAAACCTACTAGGGAGAGAAAAGGGTGTGTTTGCTCTCTAAAGCCTCCCGATCTCCTTTGGGATCTCAGTATAAGGGACAGGTTTAAGCCTATTCACATCATTGCTGTGACTGACTTGGGCTCTTGTCACACAGACATATTGAACACAGACAAGAGCTGACATCATGAAAAATGAAAGGCAATGGGCAAAGTGACAAAGATCCCTGAAACCAAATGATGTACAAGGGAAGTGGGGAGGGTAGAGGTGCTGCTGTGGAGGGATGAAAAGATAAGTTCATATAGCAAAGCAATAAGCCAGTGAAAGTAATCTTTGTGGTAGCACCCTGAGTTTCTTAGAGGTGGGAAAATATTTTATCCATCAAGACCAGTGAAAAGTGGTGGACCAGCCCAGAAGTGTTGAGCTTAAATTGCATCTGAGTTAGATAGGGGGATGTCTTCCTATTGGTCAGGACAGTGAAGCACTGGAAAAGATTTCCCAGGAAGGTTACGGGGTGTGTGTCACCCAGAACAGATTAGGAAAGCATCTGTTAGGAATAAAATAGATATATTTGATCCTGATTAAGGATTGGGTAGAGCAGGGCAGACTACCTGACCTCTTGCAGCTCTGATTTGTTGATTTCAGCACAGGAGGATAAGAGTTTGGATGGAAAGATGGTGCTGTGTGGACAGATAAGAAAACCTGAAACTTAGACATTTTCTGCAGTACAAAATCTCAGTTATGACTCACAAGTTAATGATGCTGAGACTGGAATACCCCTTCTGAGCTCCAGCAAGGATGAGATATTGGGATTTTCTCAGTGCTGGCAGGTAGAGATAGGGGACCCAGCCTGGGCATTGTCTAGGTTTGAATTAGAGAAGAATTCAAACTGTAACCAACAGAATTGGAAAGGTAGGAGAAGATGTCAAGATGCAGCAACAGCTAGAGAGAGAAATGGAGAAATTCTGGGATTTTAAGATGGCAGAGAGATTAGGAAAAAGATGAAGAGAGGTAATCAGGGTGTTCACAAAGGGAAAATATCAAGAACTGGGGGAGTGGGCATGGGGTTAAGAAGAGGATATAGAAGAATGACTATAGGGAAGTGAAGATCACCAAATTCTCTGTCCTTTATAGGAGAAGAAGAAAGAAGGCAGGGTAAAGAAAGAAGGACGTATTCCCATGACTGCAGTTTCTGAAGGCTGCCTTCTCATGTCAGTCTTCACTGGGACTGCTTGGAGTTTCTTACTGAAAAAAGCACATTATGATCTGACCTGCGAAGGGTTCTGTTAACATAATGGACTACTCAGGAAGGCAACTACAAAAATTTTTTATCAGAAGGCAGAAAGTGTTGTTTTGTGGTTCAGAAGTGATACAGGCTTCTGTAAAAGCAGGCCTAAAGCAGCTGCTTTTGATGTCAGCTACGACTATCAAGCCTGGTTTTTATATTGATGTTGTGATACCGTTGGAGGAACACTCAGTCTGGTTTTGTAGAAGCCCTTTCACAATCCTGTAAGGTCGAAGAAATCACATGACAATACTTGTGCTGGCATGAGCATTCATCTTGCAGATCTGCCATGAGCTGTTAAGGGCGTATTTAAATCAGACACGTTCAAGCCCAGCATTTAACATTGCTGTAATTCTGTTGGAAGTATCTCCAAAGGCTTTTGTTTTGTTGTTGTTTTGTTTTTTTTTTCTAGTGAAAAGAGTTTTTGATTTAAATGTTCCCCTCACAGCATGTGTAACCAAACATTACCACCAAATGCACAGGGAAGAGAGACACAGATAAACTTGTGAGACTCCTTTTGTAGGAAGTAAATGAGTTTGCTGGATGCAAACAGTCACCCGCGAACTCCCCCAGCCCCACGGCCTGCTCTGCATGGGTGGAACCCTCTGTGCAGCACTGCTGAAGTAAATGAGCTCTGTATGAGCACAAGGTTGCCTGAAGGACAAGGTCCTAATACTTGAGAGAACTAAAGCAGGTTTTTAAAATCCGTCTGGCACACTAAGCAGCTTTTGCAGAGCCGGGAAGGCTATGTGGGCTTTTGTTTTTGTTTTGCAAATGGGGGTTGTGAACTCCATAATTCTCTAAGAAAATTGTTTATTATTGCGTGGAACTGGTTTCAGCTATGCACATGCAAAATCCCCTTTCTGCCCATGCTTGGAGGGAACCCATGGCTTTTCTACCTCTGCAAGCCTGGCTGAGGGTTCCACAGAAGCAGGTTAGATAGAGCAGGATGATATGCACCTTTCTCCCTGTTTAGTTTCCTCAGATACTCCTAAGAGGCACATATGTTTTGCTGAGCACTTGCCACTTCTATTTATGCTCTGCAATTCAGTAGGAATTACTGTAAGAATCCTTCTCCTGGGGAACTTGGCCTTAACCTTTTGTTAGGTTAAGTATGGATTTGCAAAGCAAGTTGTTTTACACTCTTCAGATAATCACTGATGTTCGAAATACGGGAAACAGGGTACACTGAAAATCAGAGGGAACCTCTTCTATGAAGTGTTTGGTTCTCCTGTATGTACTTCAGTGTTCAAGGAGCGAAAACATTTATTAGAAAAGAGATGAACTTTGGAGTGGAATCAAGCAGAGAATCTTTAGACATCCCTGGCTAAAATTTGCCCAGTTCATAACTCTGCTGAGAAGCTGTATCAGTGCGTTACAATTCCAGTGGTACACTCACACTGTACAGCCCAGGGCACCTCAATAGCACACTGGTTATGTTTACACTGCTGAACTACAGAGTGAAGGAAAGTGACCTTGAACACTGAAACCCAACTGCTTTGTCACTCCTTGTCTCTGTTTTGGAGACCGCTTCAGCTGACGCTCTCCAAGGCAAAGGCTCCTCCAGGTTTCACTCCCCGCACCCCCAGGAGCATGGTGTACGCTTGGTGTCATGCTGCAGTACACCAGTCTGGTGGACTACTGTGGACCCCTCATAGATGTCATCTGAGACACTTGTAGTGGAAAAAGCATACAACGTACTAACTCTGTCTTAGCTTCAGAGGGGCACCACAGACTCAGAGGAGATTGAGAGCCAAATGCTATGTGGTGGGGATCTGGCTACTGTACTCGGGAGAGGCTTCGCTTCAGACCTCTTGAAGCAGAGAAGATGCTGATCAGTCCTTTAGAAACAAGCCTTGACTGGGACATGCTTTTCCTTATCAGTGCAGATATAGCTGTTAGTTTGGTCACAACACTGTGCTATCAGATTCAATTGCCTTTTATATTGGAATTGCCTCAGATCTGCCCAGCAGAGAAGATGAGCAGAGAAATTCAAGCCTGTGGGCATCCTTATGTCCAAGTCATCACGGACAGGGCTACAATGTCCATTAGTATTTTGTTCCCTAATGCTTCCTGTTATGAGACCATGGTTTTAATTGTGGATAACTTTGCCAGATTATTCAGGACTAAGTTTTGCATGCCAGTATCCTGAAGATTTTAGCCAACATGGTTACATTGTGTTGCCCATTTTCCTCAAAGTCTGGTGTTATTGTTATTGGAAAGATATTATTCATATTTTCTTTGAAAAAGGGAAATTGGGGAGGGGGGGAGTGGAAAGAGTTGTATTTCATTTATTTCAGTGAAAGAGCAATGTTTTAAGAGGGACTGGATATAAATGAAAACTTTCTGGCTGCAAATCCGGGGATTTCTGACCATTACAGGAGCAAATTTCTGAAACAACATTCAGACAGGGTCATAATTTAAATTGTTTCATGTTTATAGAAATAATTATTTATACAAGGAATTACAGTAGAAATTATTATAATTATGCAAAGATCTGTTATATGATTACTTATAATAGGAGACTTGATTAAGTGGCTCAGGACAGACCTTCTAAGCATTTGTTTGTATTTTCCAGTCCTTTCTTCTACGTTAATATAGTTCACCTTTATAGCTGTACAGTTTCATCCATTCTTGGGTCTTGACATGGTTTAATTATTCTAGTAGTATTCTAGTCCCCAAGACAAAAGGTTTTCTTATTTACTTCCAAGAGTAGACCTAACTGGAAAATTAAATTCTTTTCTTTTCTGGTCATTTCTGTTTAAACAAAGACAGACAGATGACAGACACCCTTGATTTTGCCTTTACGTTTTTCTGCAGTTTTAAATTAAGACCACAACTTTGCATTCCATTGTGTGAACATCAGCAAATACTGTGTGTTTTCTTCGCAGCTCACATTTTGAAAGTATATTAACTTGTTTTGGGACTGCTACTTGAGAAATAGACTTCCAGCAAAATCATGATGTATTCTGTTTAATGAACTTCAAGGAGCTCAGAATCATAGATCCAAACTGCTCTCAATAAAAAGAGAAACATTAACAAGTGTCTCAATCAATTCAGTGTCTTACATTTATGCAAAGTAAAGAAAAATAGAAAGGCAAACCTTTCCCCACCTCCCCTGGAAGAGTACTGTACAGTAATGCAGCTCTATGGGGGCAACTCTTTTTTAACTCTTCACCCCTGTTTTGAACCCAGTTTTGTTTCAGCATTAGGAAGATTAATTGGGAGAGATCAAAGAGGTCTTCTAGGGTCAGCTAAATGGTATTTGCTTGCCCTCTTGGCTGGCCTTAGGCTTATCAGACTTGAGCAAGAAGGATCACGTCACCAGGAGCTCTATAACACCGATGTTCTAGTGCCACTGTATGCTGCACCTTTATGCATTCAAAAGTTGATGCTGATACTGCCACTTCAAAGGCTCCATTTCGCTTGAGGGGATTCTATCTTTAAAGCGCTCGACATCAGTGGGAGGATTTTCACGTCATGTCACATCCCACTTTTGAAGTTTCTTGTTAATAGGGGTCGCCTTTGAAGACTTCCCACTCCTGAGAGGTTCTTCTCCCAGTTCTTCTTGTTGTGGGGATGTCTCTCACAAGATCTTTTTAGCATTCCTCCTGAGGATTTTCTGTCTTTCGGAACAACCCTTAAGAGCTTCTTATTGTTTAGGCCTGGGCCTTTAGAAGAGTTTTGATATCCCTTAACAAGTCCCTGCTTGTGGGCCACATCATGCAGTCTCTGCTCAGGACTGAGTTCACTGTAACTAACTCATCTGCGTAAGATGAGCATGACCTGGATGAAGCTTTTCTTTATGAGTGGATTTCATCCTTCTCCCAATAATTTAGTCTATTTAAAGAGAAAATTTTATATATCTATTGCAAAAATGAAAACACACTGCTTGTTATAATTACCATTTTTATTAGTGATGGACAATTCCATTTTTATGAAATCAGAAACTAAGTCATGCTTAAATCCTGCACCTTTTTGGAAGAAAGTCACATTAACTTTGCTTTCTTTGATTCCTTTCCTCCCAATGTTTCACTTTCTTGCTTAGACTGGAAAATACCATGCCTTTTAGTATTACAGGCCTTACTGAAAACAAAAAGTACCAGAAAACTTACTTGAAAGTCTGTTCTCATGAGATTCGGAAACCCCAGAGGTCTACATAAGACTATTGAGCACTTGCATGAACCAAGACTTTGAGCTTTTTGAGTTCTTCATATGACTTAGTATGAGCATTGTCAGATGAATAATTTCAGAATGTTGGTGCATGATTTGAGAGTCTACTCTAATTTCCAGATCCTTTATATTTTTGGTGGCTAAACATTAAACAAGTCTTTTTTAAAAAAATCTAATTTTTTGGTTTTTAAAGTTTTGTATGTTCAAGAAACAGGAAAACATGGATTTTAAAAAAGTTTAAAAATATATGTAAATTACATAAATTTATAAGAAGTGCAGGCATTCTCCTCATCCCAATTTGACTTAGGAATGTGCTTTTAGAATTCTCCATTGTCAAATATCATTCTTGTTGTATGTGTGGTTTTGGGTTTGGTTTTGACCTGTTTGTTGACCTGCCTGACATTGTTACCTTGGACAATATGTGAATGGTGGAAGAGAAGCTATTGTGGAAAGCCACAAAGAGAGAAGATGTTACAGAAACATTATGCAAATCAGGCCAAAAAAAATGAAAATGCTTTTGGAAATCTTAATGGCGAAGCAAATAGTTACATCTGTGTGGGAATAAATACGATCTGGTTTCCAGCAGGTTTGTATCTTGTGACTGATTCACTTGTTAACTGAGAAAAAGGACAGCAGGTGCAGTCTGAAGACCTTGGAGGACCTTGACTGAGACCTGGATCAATGACGGACATTTCACTACTGAGGCGGTATAGGGAGAGAACTTAATGAAGCAGGGAAGAAAGGGGGGTTGGCTGAGATGTGTTTTGAAGTACCTGAGAGAAGAGAGCAAAGTAGCAGCTCGAAGAGTTGCAAAGCAAAGGTGTGCAGAGTTGCTTCAGAGTGAAGGGCTCAGAGGCAGTTAACTGACAAAACTCTTGCAGCTAGGGATGAATTTAGCTCCTTGAACAGGAAACAAATGGAGACAACAGGCAAGAGGAAAAACTTAAAATACTGAGGAAAGAAGGCTGTGTGAATGAGACAAGCAGTGGGCCACTTATCTTCACTTTCAGACAGGAGAGGTCCTCCTTTGGAAGCACACAGCTGAAAGCTTGATGTGAAAGTTTACTTTAAAATTAAAATTAGTCTAAAATTCTGCATTACAGGCATGTCATAAAATAGATTATGTGTAATAACTGGTATTATAAGATTAAAAGTTCATCCATTTGAATAGACTTTCTTTTTAAAATGCATTCAACTTTTTACAGAGAAAATTGTATGTGCTTATTGAAGAGAGAACAAAGCAAGATTACGTGCTACTATATACATCTACTGTACATCTACTACTGCTATATATATCTACTGGCATGTCAAGAAGGTCTTTATTTTTTTCTTAAGATATTAAAAGTTCTGTAAAGAACTATTTTAGTTCGAGGTTTCAAGGTGTTTCTTTTCAACACGCATAAGATGCTTTGAAGAAGAAAACAGAATGAGATGTTTCACTTGGTAGTACAGTAGCAGCTGGTTGTAGTATCCTGGAAAAAGTGTTCCCGGCAAAGAAGGATATTAAAAGCAGAACCCCTACTACTTGGTATACAATTTGGATAAAAGTAACACAAACCATTTTGATTACTATATCATGTTATGTATTGAAATAGATAAGTGCTTAAAGAAAATATTTGTTTTCACAAAACTTCATCGTTTTTCCCTGTAAAATTGTTTCTTTAAAGGGTTCCACCATTGTCTATTCATGTCCAGTTTCCAAAAAAGCTAAAAAAAAAAAAAAGCTAAAAAAAAAAGCTAAAAAAAAAGCTAAAAAAAAGCTAAGGTTGTTCATAATATGGTCATTAATCTGACCAATACTCATGCTGTCTCAGCCTCTGATAGCAAAGCTTATGTTGAAGTATGAATCTCCATTATAATTAGGTTTGTTTAATATCTCTCACTTAAATTCTCAAACACAATTTTCTAGCTCTCCTTTCAAAGATACTACTGTTTTCATCAGTAATGTCAACTGCTAACTAAAAATCAATAAGATTCTTCTCTTGTCTCTGTCTTTTGGAAATCAAGACTCTTCCAATTGCAAGTTACTCACATTCATATTGTATGCAAGAAATGAAGTTTTCTGCTCGTAATGAGAGATTATTGTGATAAATATCAAACATGACTTTGAATGAAATGCAGAGCCATATAAGGAATACTTAGTAAGAGATACCATCTTAAATAACATCAGAATCCTTTCTGAAGCTAAGAAAGAAAAGATAATTTGGAGCAGGAATAGCTAGTTGGAAAAAAAAAAAAACCCTTGCCAAACAATAAAAACCCAAGCATGGCTCCTGACAGTGTTATTTCAAGCAGTAAAATCTACTTCTTTAAGGACCGATTAATCATAGCGCAAAATGCTGCCCAATTTACATAACTGAGCAGCAGAATATAAAAATTGGCTGAGGTAAAGTGAACATTAATTAGGCAGCTCTTGTAAGTAGCAATGAGCTTCTCTGTTCTCCCTGAAATTTTTAGTACGTACCCAGTAATTTCACATGGGATTCGGGATGTCTTGCAGGAATTAGCTGGCACTTGTCTCCCTGTTTCTCATCTCTGTCGTGCCCTTAATAATGCATGTTGCCGGGGACACAGTTCATCTTTGCCAGACCCTGCAGACGAACACTGAGAAGTTGTCCTCTATTAGAAGTTGTAGCTTGCATCTGTCTGAAGCCTGGTATGTGCCCGTGATGATTTAAAGCCCATGCTGCCAGGAGCAAGCTTGACAGTCCCAGGCCCTCAGAGACTGGCCCCATTCTCGGGCGCTCCAGTAGATATGTGCATTTCCAGTACACTGACTGCACCTGGCACTGGGACTGGAGCACGGTGCTCTTTGCTCTCCTGCAGCCTACTTAGATTTTATTTGCCTACGTTTCATTTCAAACAACATGATAAAAAGTCCCATGACATCGTAATTGTTGCTATACATGCCACGGCCACCTGGCATCTCATGGTAACAGTGGAGGGATAACCTTGATTCTTGCATTCTCCAAGGACTGAGCCCCAGCCGTGACACTAACTGGGAACACTGGGACCTCTCTGTACAGGTCAATCAGTAAATCAAATATTTTGCACAGCTATTAGTTCATATTTGCATGGGTTTTTGTTTTGTTTTTTTTTTTAATTAGGGCAATTCATCTCCAAAAACATCTTAAGTTGCATAGTAACATGTTTTCATTTTAGTTCCTTTGAAGGCATTGCAATTAGTGTATCGAGTTACCTAATGAATGATTAGAAGCAAATAATGGCTAACGGTTATTGTTTCTTGCTGAGGCAAACATCACGGCATTGTTTACAGTTGATTGTTGTTTTATCTCGGGGATCGCAAAGGTGAAAGATTGTTCTTTTTTGTTATGAAATGAAAGGTTTAGATTTTGGATTACAGACAAACTGGCAGAAAAAAACCATTACTTTTTAGCAGAAAAAGTAACACGCAGCCAAATTGCTTTAGGTTAACACAAATCATTTGCTGTCCAACACCACCAGAATAAATGTTAGTGCAGGGACCGGATCTTAATTTTTCATGCCAATTTCTGACTAACTCTTTTAGACTGATTTCTTAAATTATTTTTAGCTCTGTCTATAGTTTTACAACCATCAGTAGGAAATTACTGTAAAGACAGTAATTGTGGGGTACAAATTGTTCAGATAGAAAGACAGAATGTTAATATTTATCCTAAAAACTAATAATTGGAAAGCTTTTGTATTAGTGAAAAAAACCCAAAATACTTCTCTTCACTAGTAGCTGGATTATATTACTGTTTTAGAAAAGTAATATCACAAACATTATAAATCTTTGCATTCCATATATGATTCTGTGTCTAGTACTTGAATTTTAGTTTTGCTTTAAAATATACTGTCTAGCAAAAAGTTGCTCTCTGTCAGGATCAGGTAGTAATTTTTTGAATCACTGACAATTTAAAGCTTCAAATTGATTATAAAAATGTCAGCAACAGAAGTTCTGTCCCCAGAATTACAGTATTTGGGTCAAGGCCACAATATACCCCTTGCTTGGGCAGATGCAGTGACATGAGAGACATTTTATTAGTCAATCATTTACTTAACGTAAACTCTTTCTTACCACCTTTTTGTTTCACCCATTGAAAGAAATCTAGAGACACATATGAATCACAGACTGCTGTGCTACATTGGCAGAGAATAATCTTAAAGGCTCACTAAATCAAAGTTCTGTGTAGGCATATGATAAACTTTCATCATGTAGGTTTCTGGATACAGTAGTTATATCACTATAAACGACATATATATTTTGCATAAATATTCATTTACATTTTATTGTTCTTGTTGTATCACCAGTGGGACAAGTGCTTCCAAATGCTTTGGGGGTAAACAATGAAGCAGATATTAAATGGGGTACACAGAAGTCTTCTTTCTCATTAAGGTGTCCAAAGCAACTGGTAAGGGGAATGTGGAGAAAAACCCACAAAAGCGAGGAGCAGATACAAACTGCCAGGCATGCAGATGCTTGTACACATCTGGAAGAGGTTTGATTTCTTCAGACAATCTGTTTGATTGTCTTTACTGCTGAGTTGTTGCCCACAACTGTCTTATTTGCTGTACAGGGCAAAGAAAATAAGATCCAAGTCCTGAAGAAAATTATAGTCTCTCAGTAGCAAGAAAAAAAAAAAGTATGAAAAGATAGGCTAAAGAGATAGAGCACTCCAGCTTGCTGAGGTGACACAAAACTGGTTCCATGATTATGGTATTGTGAATTGTTTATCTTTAGTCAGACTGTAAATCAGAGAAAGATCTCTAAATAAATACTAGGACAAAATTATCTTCCCTCTGTCCCCTTCATTTGCTCTCTTTCTGCTGTGACAATAAACCATGCAATCTAAGCATATTTCTGATACCTGTAATTAACATCTCAAGCTTTTTTAAGAGAAAAAAACCAAAACCAAACAAAAACTATAAATTTCTGTATGCAAATCTCATGTAACCCAGAATAACAACCTTGCAGCTAAATACAATGAAAGTTCACTGTTCTGCTAACAGGCACTACTTGAGGGATCTGCCTTTGGGGTAGATAATAACAAATCCTACGCAAGAACCACATCTTTCATGTATGTATTAAAGCTACTAAACTATAAACAGAACGAGCACTGACTATCCTGGGCAGGAAAGTGCATGATGGCTATTAATTAACAAAGAGAGGGTCTGTCATGTGTCTGCTCATTGCTGGGTGAAATACTGTAAACATGGACATGGCGAGGAGGTCTTGCTGTCTCAGAGGCCTGAGATGACTCTGTTAACAGCCAAGGAACATATCTTGCATGCGTGATGTTTTCCAGGTGATACAAGCAACGTACAAAGTGAGGTATTTTTTTAAGCCAAGGTATTTTTTGTTTGTTTTTGATATGTGGAGCACATACTGCATTGCAGGCAGAGTCTCTGCAGATCTCTGTTGTTGCTACAGTGCGGAGTTTCAAGCTGTGCACTTGGTGTCTGTAATTCTTCCTTCACACTCTGTTTCTGGTTAATAAGTGAAGCACAGAGTCGTTTCCATTTTGCACTGGGTAGACAGTATACCTCTCTCTGCAGCAGTCACGGAAGCAGTAGGGAGCTGGGGAGCACATGGGGGATCGTCAACTGAAGAAAACACCCATCAGTTATGGGGCATGCATCAGCCTTTCTGCTGCGATGCCAACAGCTTCCAGCAGCCATGTCGCAAGTCCTGAAGGACCATACTCAGGGTGATGCTGCAGGAACCTGTCTGCCAGGTGCCACGTTGGCTCCACTCAGATGGAGACCCCTTCCAACACACAAGTCATTTCCCCGAAGGCTGGGAAAAAGACGGGCCCTGAGGGAGGTTTTTAAGAGAAACTGCTTTTCATCTCAGCTGGAGATTATGAAGCTGTTATGTTAAGAGTCTATTAGAAAGGGAAGAATAAAATATGTTTGGGGGGAGTTGTAAAAAAGAGTTTACACATGTAATAACTCACCAGTGCGGAAGCCTGCCAGGGCTGGAGATTGCCTCTTGACCGTCATGGTAAACATGATCTTCCATTAATATGCCTTCTGCTGTCCAAATCCTTTCACAGTTTTGGCCTCTGTAACATCTTGTGACAGTAAGTTCTGCAGTTGAATTTTGAGTCATGCTAACATCAGTTTAAATTTGTTACCAGGTAATTTCACCACACCTCCAAGTTTGGACCTTTCCCATACTGTTCATGGTTTTCCACCATTTCCCTTCCTACCATTGCTTTCACCCCATCTAGCCATGTGCTTTCGAAACTGAGGTTTTGGGTGGAAAAACCTCTGTTTGAAGGCGTGTTACAGGGCTGCATGCCATATCCAGGATGTGTCATACTGTGAATTTATAGAGGAACCCAAAGAGAGAACGTTTTCCCTGTGCCTTTCCTAATAATTTTAAATGTTTCATTTGCCTCTTTGATTGCTGCAGGGCATTGAACTGATGTTTTTAAAAAAGCCTGTCCTCAACGACTTTAAGATCTCTTTCCTGAGTATATAAAACAAAGGAAGTTTTAACAATAGAGAAAAGGAGACAGCAATAATTTATTAAAAACACCACAACAGTAAGTCACCAGTATAAGCATGCAAATAAGCTAAACACTTGCTCCCACATTATCTGCATCCACAGCTTTTTGCTGTTTTGCCACAGAATGTCTCCTGACCAATTTTTTTTTTTTTTTTTTTTTTTTTTTTTGTGAATGCCTTTTTCCCCTTTGGCTTTCCACTGTCCTTGGTGAACAGCTTGTTCCCACCGGCTGATGAAGCCACTGGGAGAAGTCTGTCTCATGCCTTTTGTCCAGTCCTGATGTGTTGTTCCTCCCCTGGGTGAGCCCAAAGGCTGTCGCCCATCCTACCACTGAAATCTCATCTCTCTGTGGGTAAATGAGGGTGGGAGAGGGAAGTGGTGAGAGTCACTATAGCGGTTGACTCAACTTCCTTGCTTCCTCCACATGTATTTGAAAGGCGCAATCTGACACCAAGCTGCCTTTCTCTTATCACTCCACATCTGAGACTTCCAGCTCCTACATCTCATGCAGTGAGCAGCAGCTCTGTTTTCCTCTGGTGATGTGTGAGTGTGAGTTCATCTGGGTTGCCTCTCCCAGTGGTGCCAGTATCTGGTGTCTTCAGCCTTCTCATCTGCTTACAGCATCTGTGCCTCTTGTAAAGCTCGGCTGGTATCAGACCCATGTGCCTACCTAAGTTTGTTTCGTTCCAGTATGGAGATTAAAGATCCTCGTGCAGAGGTGTTACAGCAGGGTTTAGCTCCTCCCTAGATACCTCTTCCCTTTTGTCCCAGCCTGCCCTATCCTATAGTAAGTGAAAATGACTGATGGGTAAACCCCTAATTCATATTGACTATATCTGTGGGTCCAAGCATGTGTCACCCAGCATGCTCCAAGCTCTGGGCCCTAAGCACTCAGATCGAGGATCTGTGTATTGAAATCAGGACATGGGAAACAAGGGGTAAGGAAGAAAGGTCTGGTTCATACCCAAGTCTTGCTCTAATACGAGGGAGGATGAGGTGTGGATGGTGTGTGGATCCAGGTTAGAAAGTCTCCCCAGGTTCCTATCAAGTCCTTTTTTATTGTCTACTAATAGTATAATATGGTTTGATTTCCTTATCTGTACCATCAAAGTTTAAAAGGATTTTAACCAAAGCAGCCCTGCATCAGCATACATACAGCCTTCTGTGCAAACGAACCAGTTTGTTCCCACCTGTCCTCTGGTTCCTGAGGTAGCAGAAGAGTTTTCCCCCATGAGCTTCAGCATCAATATGCCACTGTAAAATGACCTTATGAATAGTATGTTGCCATAATTAATAACAGCATTTCAACTCTGCAAATGCACTAGGTCTGCCTCACAATTCTTCACAGGGGGCTGAAGGGAGAGAGAGAAACACATAAGCTTCTTTTTAGCAAATACCCTTGTTTCTAACACAGCTAGGAGCAGATACATCATTGGCAGCACTTGGCATTCTTGTTTTCAGCATTTTGTTTTCACAGCTTCTTTATTAAATAATGCCTTAACATAGACTCAAGGTGGCCAGCACTAGAGGCACGCAGTTCAAGGCTGCAGGCTTGATTCACACAATGTTTCCCTGTGACGTGACTGGGAGTCCCCACCCCAAAAGTCCTCATAACCTTGATCCTGTCTAAACAGTTCTTACAAGCTGAGGGACAGATGCACAACCCTCCAAAACAATGTGGTTACACAGGGAAGGTGCCATATCCTGCACTGTGTTACTGAAAACAGTCTGTTGTTAGAAATGCTGGGCTTTGATTTACTGGCATAACTATGGACTATTCATTTGTGTTCTGAGAGTGGAAACCAAACAAAATACTGTGTGAGACACATGACACACCAAAACCTGCTGTTTCTGCTGGCTTGGATGGTGTTACTCAGAGCTGAACCACTTGGCCTCCCTTTCCCCTTCTGTTACTGGTAGCACTTAGGTGAAGATGCTGCCTGCTGGGTCTGCAGCTAATTTATGCTCTCACAGAAGAGGAAGTGTACTGCAGTGCACAGAGGCAAAACTCCAAAAACCAGTCTGAAAGTAAAGGCTGATTTCTGATTAACCAAAGCATCCTCTGGCCTGAGCACTCCTAGAGACAAATGTATCCATCCTCCTAGCAGGACATGAGACTGAGGCATAGGACACTGCTCAAGAACTCAGCAGTTTGGTTTTATTTAGATGAATACCTCCCACTGAAATCAATGGCAATAAGTTCTATAAATATCACTGAAGATCAGGGCCATTGAGGCAATCTTAAGAAACCATCCAGTGAATCTTTAAAACTGTTTTCTATTAGAGTTAAGCTGTAACTAATGCTCCATTACGATGGCACACTGGAGTCCTTGGAGAACTTTTTAAGTACCCACTTAAGGGAAGAGCTGCTTAATTCTAGTGTGCAGCGAGTATTTGGGCAGTTCTTGCATTTGTCCCTGGACTCTTGAGTGAGTCATCTAGTCTTATTGTCTGTTCCCACCTGTAAAGTGGGAGAAAGTGCCACAGAGTAAGGTGCTCGGGAGTGCTGAGACACTGTGATGATTATGACAATGAGGGAGGGACATTTTAAGCATCTGGATAAATCGGAGCTAGATGGTACAGGAGGGCAAGCGTGGCATTCGTGCCAGGCGGTATTTGCATAGCAGCCCTTTCCCACACCTTCAGTCTGGAAGTTTAGGTTAGGGATTATTGTTGTCTCCTATTGCCATTCTCTCCAGGTTTAGTGTCCTGTTTCTGAGGAATTATTTAAAACACGAGACTGTGATGTAAAAATTTTAACTCAAGACCACTCATTGTATTGACAGATTTCTTTATTCTGTGTACCAATTAACAGCTCTTTCCAAAACACCTTGTATTTCCAGTTACTGCTAGGCACTCCTGTTTAATTTATTAATTTCTGAGGATCAAGCCAGGTTGAGGGCAAAGACAGAGAGAGGGAGCATACAGATTTTTTACTGAACTGCCTTGTCTTTTAAACTGGAATATCTGCTTACAATGTTAGTTATTCTGTGCAGAACTGGGGGAAATATTCATCTAGGTCTCATATTCATATGCTATGACACACATACAGACATACAAGAATGGTCAAGCCCCACACCCGAGAGGACAACTCACTTGGTTGACTCCCACCTCTTCCAGTGTACAACCTGATGTGTGAGCACTATACCTTAAAGCAGAAAGACCATGGCAAGCTTTGTGTATAGATAGTGTGCCTGAAATGTGTCTCTCTCACAGTGTCCTACTGGAGATCAGCTTGACCACCTCTTCTAGACAATGCCTCTGTCCTCGCAGTGCTCCTTGCCTGATCTCATCCAGTATCTGCCTGAGGTTTGCAAAACATGTGCCCAGGGAACCAAGCTGAAGGTTTCATGCTGTCTCTGCTTATGCACCAAGGCCTTTTCTGCAGTGTGCTCCTGTATAAATACAGGAATTCAGAACAAGTGTTGCGAGCCATGTTCCAGCCTGCATGCCTGGGCCTGCTGATACAGACTTCTATTTGGCTAGCAGCACTAATCAATCAGGCTTCAGGAGTGGACAGAAAGTATTTTCAGCCAGGAGGCTGAGCCATAAAATCTAAAACTCAGCAAGAGCTGCTTATAAATAGGATGAAACAAAGTAGTGAAAACTAATCTTGTGTATCTGCAGGGGTTTTTAGGTTAGATCCTTTTTCAAGATAGAAAACAAAGGTCTATTTCTGCAGCAGTCATGAGGGTTTTTCACTTTGACTTATCACTTGTAAGTGATTTCAGAGGAAAAAAATGAAAGGTTAAAAAAGAAAGAAAGAAAAAAAAAAATCATTCCTGCCTTCTCTTCTTTCTCCTTGCTGCAGCCTCGGTTAGACCATGGCAGCACAAAGAGTCGATGTGGCATTTGGCACAACCAAGATGATTAGGAATCTTGGCAAGGGGAAGCGGGCAGCGAGGTGGTGTTGAGTGTGTGGGGTGCATCCTAAAGAAGATCAGCCACTGATGAAGCAAATTTTTCTTCTGCCAGTAACTGACCTGGTTTGGCGGTTCCTGCCCATTCCTCCTCCCTCCTCAGAAAAGGTTGCTGCCACCACCTCTGTGCTGGATGACAATGAACTCTTTGTGTAGCTGCCATCTAATCATGCCGGTGGAAACCTGGAGGGAGAGCAGGGCAAGGATCTGACAATGGGGGACAAAGGGGAGCATCTTAAACCCAGAAAAGTGAGTCGCCCCGCCTTGGTCATGAAAATGTTGATGTACCATTTGTTTCCCATTCAGCAGCACTAGTTCTTGTTAATGGGAGGGACCAGCTGATGAAACTGGCCTTGCTTGTATGATCAGGGAGTACCTTCAAGAGCTGTGATCCACCCACAAGTTGGGCATAAACATTGTGGTTTATAGCCTTTTCTGTAGCACATTCAAAAGTATGAAGACGGCGACGTTAGCTGTGTGGGAAACTGGACAGGTAGTAGATGGGCTGGTAATAACAGCGCTCAGGAAATAGAGCTCAGCCTGGCAGCACTTCTCCAGGAGCCTCCAGAAATCTCAGCAAGACAGGGCTTCTAGGGAATGTCAGCAAAAGGGAGATTATGTCCCTCAAAAATAATTGGTGTTTGTTCAATAGCTTCCAAGTGAATTTCAGATTCAGTTCCATGCTATTATTAAACATGAAATAGGTGCTAATGCAAAGGAAGGAGGAAGCAGCTATACGTACAGTTACTGTGCCAGCATTTTCTAACCTTTTGAAATATTTTACACTAGATGTCTAATGCTGGCAGTGTCCAGGAGAGAAAGGGAAGGAGGGTGCAGAGGAAGAATGATGTTTGCCTTGGCATTGGCTCTTCCATCAGCATCAGCAGTGGCTGAAGTGTGCATGTTACTCTACAAAAGAAATAGAGATCAAAGAGTGACGGAAGCATTTGAGGGAAAATAAACTTAGCTATCAGTTCCACCCCCCTTCCTGTCCTCAGAAGATTTTGATTAGGCTGCTGTCTGACAAGCCTGAAGGAAGGGCCTTTGCTGTTCATCTCAGCCTTATGGATTTCTGCCAGGTTTCTGGTCACATTTATACTGACTTGTCCCTAGGAGGATAGAAAAAAATGTCCTATTTTTAGCAAACATGAAGATCTAGCATATGGCCTGCAGTCTATCATCCTGAGCCCTGGATGCCACGTTGCATAAATGGAGCAGGGTTATTCAGGATCACTGCCTGGATGGGAAGACCTCCAAGGACAATCTCTGTGGTGTCGGTGTTTGAGGTGGTGATGTTCTTTCTTCTGAGTCTGTGCGTCATCTTGGTTAATGACACTAAAATCTTTCACGTGAAGCAAAAGTCATGGTCCTCACTACTTTTGGTCAGGTTTCAAGTTTTACAGCATCTGCAACAATTTTTCAAAAGGGTGCCTCTGCCTCCTCAGATAATGGTACATTATGGCCATACCTTCTGAAAAGCTGTCTATGCAGTGTGCTCATTTCTTTTGAAAATCTCGTCACTTACTTGGTATCTTGTTGTGAATTCTTTGGCCAGTCTGACTCTAAAGGATATGAGAAGTTTTAGGAAAAACAGTGATATGGACCATAAAATGATCTGTCTTTATAAATGCTTTAACTATATCCACCCTTGTAACTTTGCCATTCTACTACTTCTTGAATGTGTTACCAGAAAACAAGGGCACTGCAAATCCATAGGTTATTACTGCCATAAAATTAGAGTATTATCATGCAGAAGCTGTGGCCTGTTCAGGAGCTGAAGGGTGGTGCATAGATGGACTGAAGTGCTCTATGCTGATCTAGGTGCCTTCTCCTTTGACCTGAATGCTTTTTTCTTAGTAGACCCAGAAGTCCAAGATTCACCAACCCACAGTGGTTGGATGTGACACTAGACCAGTAACTTCTAACTGTATCATCATCCACAGACTATCTGGATGGCATCTATTTGTTCAGGATAAAATGTCTGTCATGTAGACTCATCCTCTAGTTTAGTTATTTGAGGCCTCCTTCTTCAGATGTTGGGGAGATGCTGATGTATCTCAGGCCATCTTGTCCTAAAATTTGCCTATTCCTAAAATAGCCAATATATGAATTTTGCTCTGGAAGTGACTACTGATTATGAAGATAGTCTGTTATGACTAGTTTGGGTTAAAATGTCTTCTTCAAAGATCTTTGTGTTTTCAGTGCAAATGATAAGGTTAGATGAAGTAAATTTCATTTTCTTACCATATAAGTCCTGCAAACTCTGAGTTTGGAACCATCTTGAGGTATTTATGAGCAAAAACTTCCCAAGCATTACCTAGTTTGGAGAGAAAGATTATGATAAATGGATATTCATAAATATTTGTTAAGAATTTCTGCATTCCTAAGAGAAATGTAACAAATGAAGCAGTGCTGTTTTTTTTTTTCTTTCTTTTCAGCATGTTCTCCTCTTTCCATGTTAGGGAAAGAAACATCCCTATTTCTTCCCAATAGGCCCCTTTACAAAAGTCTTTCAGCTGCATACTATGACATTCCATAGCTACTGGGTAGGGTGAATTCAACTTAATAACACAGAAGTTCACTTTCTCACAAGCTGCAAAATGATGCTTCTTTTTTTTCCCGGTATAGAAACTCTCACAGTGCCCGAGCCCGAGTTTCCTAAAAATGCTGTTTTGGTTGGGTTTTTTTTGTTTTCATTAGAAGGGACTTTTTTCTTTCTTTGAGGGCTCTGGGAAGTTTTCTGTTTACTTCTTCGTTTGGTTCATGGATGTGTGCAATCCTGTTCTGTCTACAACTTTCCTGCATAAACCTAACACAAATAGTTACACAGTGCCTATGTTTACACTGATAGTGAGACACTGGCCTCAATCTGCCACCTGTATATACAGTATGTACTGTACACCCTGTACGTGCTATAAATACTGTACAAACAGCTTCAGTTGACCCCAGCAGCTGTCCAGCCCCATCCGGGAAGTCTGCTGAGCTGCAGGGTTTGCTCTTAAGTCTTCCCACCAGGCCTGTCTGTGCCTACGTTGTGTTCAGAACACATCCCAGAAGAAGATACAAGACCAGTTCTGAGAAGGACTTAGCACAATGGAGATTACTGCAATGTAAATACCTTTTATAAATGAGGGAAGAGAGAATTAACAGCTTGATCTGGGTGAGGACAGTTGTCAAAGTTGATCTGAAACAGGTAGACCAATAGATTGGTAGACCTGCCTTTAAGGCAATCTGCACAGGCTTTCAAACATTAACACCTTAGCGTTGCTCTCAGAGAGGCTTCACTCTCTGCTTAACATCAGGGGTGTATACTAAGAATTTATTATCAGAAAAATACAGTGTGTCTTAGAGATGGAGACACTCCTAAATACCTGAGTTAACCTCAAGTGAGATGCGCCTAAATACAATAATGGAGCCCATCAAGGCACCTTATGGTGACCATATCTGCTCTGAGCTTTTTTGTTAAGGCCTCCCTGTAATCTGGAGCATTTTCAAACTTCTCCCTTGCAAACTCTACACTCCTTCTTAGTTCCCCCAGTGCCCTGATGCTTCCTTTCAGCACCAGCAAATGCTGTTTTCTTCCTTCTTTTGTCTGACTCTTCAGCAAACTCTCATTATCCCTCCTTGCTTTTCCACAAACCCTGAAAGGCAACTGGGTGGCAAGTAGTTATTGTAGATGCCCATCATGGGGCCCATTGGTTCTGCCAGATATTCCCATGCCCCTTTGATGTTGAAGTCTAATTCCTTGTGCGAGGGGGGCTCCACTCCCCAGAGCACATTGTGCATCCCAGAGAGAACAAGCTCTGATTGTGCTGCCAGTCAAAGCACAGCGGAGATGCTGCTGGGGCTGATAATGGGAGATACAAAGGTGGCTGAGATCACAGGCTAAGGAGGGGAGGGAGAGAAAGACAGACAAACCGTATTGGAGTTCAGTGGTTGAGAAGAATAGCCAGGCTCAATTGGAGGATGGTGGAACAGAAAAGGAGTTTCCATAGAGGTGGTGGAAAAGAAAAGGAATGGCATTTTATCAGTTCAGTAAAGGGCTGGGATTTTTCTTTGAGCGTTGACAGACCTTCTGTTTTTTGAACTGGTTCATTGGCTTCTAGCCCAACATTTATGCTCCAAGGCAAGCTACTGCTTGCAGTGCTTTTGAGGCAGAGGGAGCATGTTAGAAATACTGGCTTTTTAGGATTATCAGATGACTTCGGTATGGGTAAAAATTAAGAATTTCTCTCTTTCTTTTTCTCTTTTTTCTTTCCCCTTCTTCTCCTCCCTCTCTTTCTAAGGGTAAGCAGCTGCATTTAGTTAGCTAAAAATCAAACAAGTTTTTTTTCCTGTTTTAGAAAATGTTTCCAGCTGGGGAAAGGCCTTTGAACACAGGCAAGGCCACCAGCCGTTACAGGGACAGAGTGGAATAAGGGATTATGAAAAGGTTACTGATGAGTTGAGGGACTTGTATTTAGAAACAAAATGAGATGAGAAATTCCTTGAAAACTAATTTTTTTAAAAATAAATTCAGTGGACTTTTCCTAGCTTTTCATTGTCATTCTTTCCATGCTCTGTATTCATTACACAATGTGTTTCTGTGTAATTGTATGCCATTAACCAGGTGTACTGTGAATAGCTATGTTGACTTTCAGGTCCATTGACCATTATCCAACAATAAGGATATGGCACATACACCATACTGCGCAATTAATAGAAACCTGAGCTGTAAAACTAGGCTTCAGATTTAAACCTCTGCTTTTTGGAGGTGACAAGGTTTGAGATTCTCTTCTTATCAGCATTTAAAAGGACTGAGAATGAGGCAATTAGCTACAATTGAGCACATATAAAGAGGGTGGAAAAGATGAGTGCAGGCTCTCTTTGATGAAATATAACAAACTTGTTTCAATAAGACAGAGTTTAAAAGGTAGATGATAAAGAGTTGGAGGGAATAACAACCCTCCAGAAAAAAAGTTATTTGAAGACTCAGGTTTTATTTTCAGTTCTTTCCTTAGCTGTTTCCACAATGCTCTAGAAATCACCCCACATGTCTGCACTTTCTAGGTCCTTGGGGTGGCATCTTTAGCCTGACGGCCTGCCCTTATGTCTGAATACATGCAGGGCAGATACCAATGCCAATAGGGATCTCTAATAATGAAGTATGGTATAGAGGTTAATAGGACGAATAATCAATTGTATTCCAGTTCTTACTTTATATTATATACTATATCCCTTTGCCTCCCTTCACCGGTTTTTCTTTGTAATATCATGGTGCCCTTGTTCTTCAGACTCACTTCAGCTCTGTCTTTGGAAATCACCTAGCACAGTTAAAGTAATGGGACAATACGAATAATAAATTCCATAGATATGAAAGGATGTGCTGAACAAATGCATGTACATTTTCTCTCTTTGCATATACTTTCCTTACGCTATGTACTTCAGACTGATCAAATATAACAGAATTCATTGGATAACTTATCCCATAAAAAGAAAAGATATTAATATTGGGAATATTATTCCTTTATCATAGCCACTCACTTTTTAAACTATATTTGAATTACATTATGAATTTTGGCATTGAATTTTCTGGCATTTGCCAGATGATGAATCAAGTCAAAATCTCTTTATTGCAACTAATTTGTGCTGGAATGATCTGTAATGCCATGGCAGAATTGGTTTGTGACATAAATATATGCATCTGCATTTGCATACAAGCATTTCAGTTCTGCCATCTGACACCTCCTTCAGCAGAAAGTTAACTCTGCTTATTCCTTAAAAAATTGACCTATGATGTTTTCAACATTAAACAGATTTGCAGTTGGAGTCCTTGAAAGCACACCTTCCTTTAAAGTAAGCAAAATTCAGCTTCTTCGAAACAACTCTTTGGGGATCTCTGCCACCTCTCTGTTGCCTTCCAGAGTAATTTCTTTATGATGGAGTTGTTACCAGATATTTTGGGTTTAAAGAGTGGTATATTGGATGAGAAATGGCAGGCCCATTTGAAAAAAACAAAACAACACATGAATTTATAAGAGTATGTATATGTAAAAAAGTCACCAACCTTGATAATGCCTCTTTAAAGTTTTACTGTGGTACTTTTGGTGTAGTGCTTTAATTTGTATCTGCACAGTGTCTGCTCTGACAGGTCAGCTCTTACAAGCTATGGTGAGTCAAATCTGAGATTAGTATCTAGTCACTTAATTCTGTGAAGGGCAGTAAATATTACCCATTAAGTGCAGATGAATTAGCAGCACTATTGAACTAATGTGAACTTGGATTTCTGGGAGATGTACAGTTGCACAGGATTGGCGCCACTGATAAACACCTTTTCTTATCGCACTTTTCAGCAAAGCACAACTATTTGAATTCCTTGGGCTTGGCTTGTCAAGCAATTACGTCACCAAGCAGGTCTCCTCATGCCTTGGATATACCAAAACTTAGGGAAAAAATGTTGTTTATAAACGAGTGACAATGTGATACAGAAATGGTATAATGCAGGTGGTTGCCCCTGGTTTTGTCTCCAGCAATAGCTAAAGCCAAGAGGGCTGTGTGCCCTGTTGCTTGAAGAGCTGTTATTGGAAGGGCAAATTCCAGCCTAATACCCTTGGATGTTGTTAGAGTGGTTACCTGACCCCAACATAAAACAGTAAATAAATTGTGCATTACCTCAACATGGATTCATGTTTTGTTCTACTTCCAGGTGCTGTTCTTTCTATCCCTTTCACCAGTAGACTGAAAGTCTTTTTCAAATGTAGTTATGTTCATGCGTACAGGATGGAAGATCTCTCTTCTAATTTTAACCATTTAACCGTAACCATAAAAGATCCCACAATACCTGTTGCGAGCAGGAGACTGACAGCTGCCATACCCTAGACAGGATCCATCAGGACTAATTACATTTCGCTTACCTAAAACTGTCCATAAACCTTCTGATTAAAAGTTTTTCTATATTTCTCCTAAAATCTGATTGCGTTGTGACAGCGTCATTTCCATACACCAATCAAAATATTCTTTAATGTTGTGTGAGTTATTGCCCACATATGCAGCTGTTAAGAAAGGACTTAGAAGCCTTATGGGAGGAAAAGCACATCATGTCACACACACAAACATGATTCCTGAGTGAAATTATCACAGAACGAGGACAATAAGCAACTAGTTGGTTGTTACAGGCTGTGTCAGTAAGGTTAATATATCTTTGTATTATCACTCTATCTGAGCCTTATTGTGACAGGCAGCACGCAACCATGGTATAAACTCTGCTCTGATCCCTGTGTCTGTAGAAGCTAAAAGAATTCTTAATTACTAGAGGGAATTGACTTTTGGATTTGGCCTTTTCTTCAACTCTTTTATAATAATAATGTTCTATCACTTTTTGTCCCAAATATTGTTCATATTCAAAGGTGATCCTGTATGCTGAGAATGGAAACTATTATCTGTGTCTCTGCCGTTCCTGTAGCAGCAGACGGGGAGTTCTTTCCCCTGGGTGAGAGAAGTTGTTGTGCACCAGAATCTGGAGAAAAATCCTGTCCTGGCAAAGACCTGATCTCATGAAGAGGGATTACCCAGTACAACAGGTCTGCTGCCGTCAGCCAGACCATTCAAAAAGACCGTCTCCAGCAGTCAGTTTCATGAAAAATATGTCTTCCTGGCCATAAAGTGGTTTCTGCTATTTGTAGCTTCTGGGCAGAAAATAAAATCAGTGAGAAAGAGAGTGTTCAAATGAGGGAAGAAAATGCTCTGAATTACTGCATTACTTCCTTTCTGAGGAGGAAATACACTCATAGGCAAAAATTACCTCCAGCTCCTCTTTCTCGAAACTTTCCAAATTTTCGGTTAGCAAAAGCAGAGGAAGCAATAACTAGTAATGAATCAAAAACTATTGATGCAGAAACCGTGAACATGTGAAACTCTCACACAGGCGTTTCCCTTCTGATTCTCAAGGATTCATCCTGCTTTGAACTATTTACAGTGTCATAGCGTGTTTTCATCTGGTCATGCCTCACATATGAAACTCTTATCCTTTTCTCTTTTCTCCCAAATGTCTTCCTCCAAAAAGTGATCATGAGACTCGTTAGTGACTCTCTTTCTTTGTCTCCTGAAATTTGGTTAATGCTTTCAATTTTTTCTCCTTAAGCCAGTGGGCCACAAACTTCCACCTTGAGGATCTCTGTAATTAACTGAGTCCAGGAAATAATGTTTTGGTTAAAAGTTTTTGTTTTTACTGGCAATATTCTTTTTGTTAACAACATCACCTTTGTTTAAGAATGTTATTAGCCTTTTGAAGATTTGCAGCTTTGTTTAGCACTGCGTTGCAATGCCTTTTGACCATGATTCAGAAGTTATTTGAGGACATGCCTACAGCTCTGTGACCTCACATATTCCATATGACCAGGCCCATCAGTAATGCTTATTCATATGAATAAATGAGTGCAGGTCTGTGTGCCTATAATTAGGACTCTGTTAAAGGATTCAGCTAAAGGGGTGTTTCAGAGTAATATAACTTGAGTAACGTTGACTGGCCAGCCTTGGCTATGCCTTTTCATGTTATTTTTTAATTTCTACTAAAGGTTACACTAGATATTAAAGACTGATAGCAAGAATATAGAAAAAAATATGGAAAATGAGCCAGCTGGAAAGATAAACTAGTAAATTTTCAATAAATTGTGATTCTTCATTTTGTGAGGTGTAATGTTGACCCCAAGTATGAAATACTATAGCCTAAACTGAGTCATTTAAAGGAGAAACATATGCCCAGTTACCATTCAGACATTCAGGCATCTCATTATATTGCAGCAATTTTTCTTTTGTCATAATTCAGCAGAAAATTCTATTTGCAGTAGAAAATTAATTTTCCTAATTATGATCTGCTACAGACATTATAATGATTTGTTGTCAACATAAATTATCAAGAGGTGTTACGTTGTGCAAAATTATTTAACATGTAATCATACTTTATAAAAACCACAGGATCTTCTCATATCCTTTACCTCTGTGTCCCTCTAAGGGAATTTCATTTGGTTGATTTATAGTGGCAGAGGGAAGACACTCACTTTTGTTATTTTACTTTCAGGTGCATCAATTCTTGCCTGTTATCTCTTTGAATGAGATTCTAATGCTTTTTTTCATTTATTTATGCCTTGCCAGATCATGCCAGATGCTAACCACATTTAGCTCTCACCTACTTAAGGATTTAATCTACTGACATTTTTATCTGGCAGAATATTTCCCTTGCTTTTCTGCTGGCAGATAATCTGTTAATAAAATATAATCCAAATATAATTAATGATTAAAGTTGTCATTTGAAAGGCAAAAACATTTAGTCTTAAGAAAAGCAACTATGCCAGTAATTCAGCAAAGTATTTGAGTAGGTATTTAAGTAATGAGATAGATAGCCTAGGAATGCGATGGAGTCCTCTTTAGTGAAGGCTTTTAAGATTGGTGGTTAAATAACCATTTGGGAATGATGACATGGAAGTAGCTGATTCAGGCTGAAGGCAGAGAGCTTAACTAGATGATCATTTTGTCCAGCTGACATTCTCTACTGTCCAGTTTTCTGTGTGAATAAACTCCAGTGCAGAAAAAACAACTAGGCAGTGTCTCAAAGAATTTGAACTAAAAGTCTGGCTCAGGAAAGCAAACTGAAAAAGTTTGCCGCTGTGTAAATGAGCATTGTTTGATGTGATGCACTCAGTGTTGAATATGACCTCAAAAGAAGAAAAAGCCTGAAAATATTAATCAAGGAAGTGAGATCAAAGGATATTATGAATATCTTGCGTTCAGTTTATATTAACCAAAAAAAGGAAAAGGGAAAGTGTTTTTTAATCTTATGGGCAGTGTGTTTATTTGTTCAGTAATGCCTGAAAAGCAGCAAGTCCTGAACAAATGGATGACATGAGGAAGAATGAGTGAAGGGTTCTTGTATAAAAGGTTATAAATTACATGGATTCTAATTTAATCGCAGAATAATAGGAAGCTTTAATAAGAATTTATTCTTGTTTGTTATAGGTGTTACCCAGACATAAGAGTAAGATACAGTCCTTAAGGAGCCATCTGGAAAATAGCATGCACCACAATGGAATATTCATGGATCATGATAACATACAGTTCTGTTTGCTAATTTTTTATACTGAAAGCAGTAAAGCTATTTAAAAACAAAAGTCACAGCTGATGAGTTTCAATCCTTAATTCAGTTTCTTTTAATTAAAAGCTCAATAGACAAAAGCCTACAGTAAGTTTATCTTCTGGACTAATGGAGCACAACATTTCATTTGTTAGAAGTAACTCAGAGGACTGCAAACTAACAATAATTAAAAATTTGAAAGTTTGAAACAATCCAAAATGGTGAAGTATTTTGTATGTTTTCCATAGACCTTGAACCAAATCCCCAGTCAGTGCTTAAACCTAGCATCAATTTTGTTTTCATGGCTTACAACTCATTTTGCACTGGCTGCACTGATCATAAGAAGCTGGCATAAATCAGTATGTCTTCTCCACCATGGAAGAATATCAACCCAAACCTGCACAACCTTGACCGAGTGAAAATATGGGCCAGTGAAGAATTTCTACTCTCCCAGGCAGAGAGTGCTTTTGTCTATTATTTCTGTTCTTACTCTTACACAGAAGGTGAGAGTAACATAGTAGTAAGAAGCCACCATCAAGGACAAGGGCAATCTGTTAGTGACTACACAGACTACTAACACAAAAAAGCTAATTAAAGCTTAATTGTAAAATTAGTGATTTCAGGCAGAACCAGGCTGAGGATTGCAAGGAATCTGAGGCCTTTTTGATTAACAGAGTACTTGTCTAGCTACATGCACTGTGTAACGTTTGTTGTCCTCGTCACACATCATTTCCTTCCTTCTCATTCCTAGCAGTGATACTAGTCTGTAGTGTAATAAAGTAAACTGTTATAAATATGCAGGTCCATAGTAGTATAAAGTGGTTTTTTAATATTAATTCTCTCTCTGGTTATCTTTATGCCTCTTTCCCATCCTGAGAATCCTTTATCAAGTGATAGTAGACCTCAGAAAGGTCACACGGCACACAGTGTGGCAATTTTCATTGTAAAATGGAATGTTCCACAAGCTTATTTAAAGACTCATGGGCAATTTTTGTAACATCTTGGTGATTTGGGCTAAAATCAGTGTCCATATTCAAAAGAAATACAAAAATGTTGCTTTCAGTTAGAGGTCAGACAGTGAATATATACAAGTATCCATTAATACCTCAATAGCTCAAAAAAATGCAAACATTACAAAACCAAGAGTTCAGGTTCCCAGGAGCTGGATGCCCTTGCTTCTGCTGTGCTAACTGTGGGGAGCAGACCAGCAGTAACAGAAAGGTGGGTCTGGATGACCATCACCTTGTCGTTGGAATGGCATCGATTTAGTTTCACCCGTGAGCAGCTTCAGCCTGTACCCTTTGCACACCTCTTGTGTGAAGGCCCCCAGGATTACATAGAGGCTTCTGCACACAGATCCAGGACTTCTTTTCTAGAGGTAGGATTCTGGTTTTGTCACTTTGCAAACTGCTTATACAACTAGAGAAAGTAGGATTCACGGTATGACAGTGTCCCAGCTGCATCCGCAATGCCTATGGTAGATTCCCAAATATTGTATCAGTAGGAACTGGGCGACTATTTTTGGATACTTTGTTTTTTCATAAAAAAATATCCATTTTCAGGGTGATATAAGCAGTTCACAAATATTTTTACTTGGGGACTAGAATGAGATGGGGAGGAGCTGAAGAAGTGGAGGGTGTAGGTATATACATTCACACAAAGAGCTCCCAGGAAACTTTGTTGTTCTCAGCAAAGACTGCTTTTTTCCCCTCCAACACAAGGGGAAATTGCACTGAATCATTACTAACAAAGGAAAGGAAATAAGTTTTAGCTGAACACCTCTCTTTTGCCTTATGGAATGCATGGAGAAACCTCATTTTATTAATTTTGTAAAATTAACCAGTACATTTTGAAGACAGTTCTTCTTTTTTATGGACCAATCACAAAGACCCCACTGTAAATATTTGTACCGCACAGACTGCAGCTGAGTTGGTTAATGATAGACACTGTATACCCATGTAATGTAGAATCATAGAATCATTTATGTTGGAAAAGACCCTTAAGATGATCAAGTCCGACCGTAAACCTAACACTGCCAAGTCCATCACCAAACCATGTCCCTAAGTGCCACGTCTACACATCTTTTAAATATCTCCAGGGCTGCAGACTCAGCCACTTCCCTGGGCAGCCTGTTCTGATGCTTGATAACATTTTCACTGAAGAAATTTTTCCTAATATCCAATCTAAACCTCCCTTGGCACAACTTGAGGCCATTTCCTCTTGTCCTATCGCTTGTTACTTGGCAGAAGAGACTGATACCCACTTCACTACAGCCTCCTTCCAGATAGTTGTAGAGGGCGATAAGGTCTCCCCTCAGCCTCATCTTCTCCAGGCTAAACAACCCCAGCTCCCTCAGCTGCTCCTTATAAGATTTGTGCTCTAGACCCTTCACCAGCTTCATTGTCCTTCTTTGGACACACTCCAGCACCTCAGTGTTCTTGTAGTGAGGGGTCCAAAACTGAACGCAGGATTTGAGGTGCAGCCTCACCGGTGCCGAGTACAGGGGGATGATAATTTCCCTAGTCCTGCTGGCCACACTGTTCCTGATACAAGCCAGGATGCTATTGGCCTTCTTGGCCACCTGAGCACACTGATGGCTCATGTTCAGCTGACTGCCGACCAACATCCCCAGGTACTTTTCTGCCAGGCAGCTCTCCAGCCACTCCTCCCCCAGCCTGTAGCGTTGCATGGGGTTGTTGTGACCCAAGTGCAGGACCCAGCACTGAGACTTGTTGAACCTCATACAGTTGGCCTCGACCCATTGATCCAGCCTGTCCAGATCCCTCTGTAGACCCTTCCTTCCCTCAAGCAGATCAACACTCCTGCCCAACTTGGTGTCATCTGCAGACTTACAGAGGGTGCACTCAATCCCTCATCCAGATCACTGATAAAGATATTAAACAGAACTGGCCCCAGTACTGAGCCCTGGGGAACACCACTTGTGACTGCAAAGACACAGTGAGTGATGTTTCTCTTCTTTTCGTGAGTGAAAACAACCCAGATAATTAGGAAAAGGATCAGAATAAACCTCTGGGGAGAGAAGAGGGAACAGATAATTAAGTTTAGCTTTCTGGAGTGAGATCTGGTTTGGGGCAGGCAACCACTAAAAATCTACACGTTGTAAATAAGATTTTGTGTCCTTCTCTGGTGGAAGACAAGATGCTTGCATCTGTGGATGAGGAAGAGACCTGTGTTACATTTCACACCCTGAACTGATTCTGTTCAGGATCTTCCTCCCCTAGAACGCTATTACCCACCAATAATTTAATATCCCTCAGCAGACCTTTTTCCCTGCTGTCTGTGGAGCCGTTGGTACTCACATTGTTAATTATTTTTCTATCTTTAAATAGCAAAAGGAGGGAAAATGCCCCAAAACCCAAACTGAGCTGATGCTGGTGAAAGCATCTTATCCGTTGCAGACACATTCGCTGGGATGTTTACTTGAGCACTCTGAGTCCTTCCATCCTTTCATGCCTGACAGGCTTATGAAGCCAGTTGGGTACAGCTCTCTCTGTGGCTTGATTGCCTCAGTATCTTTTCAGGTAATGCTGCCTCTCTCTGAGTTTCGAAGCATGAAAATATTAATTACTCATTCACAATGTAAACAACATGGTTTTAGTTTATTTATTGCGAATTTGCCATCAAATCATTCTATTACTGTTGTCTTTTAGTGTGTTTTTTTATTCTGGCATAGGAAATAATTGGCAAGCTGGCAGAGTTGAAGATGACTCACAAGAATGAAGAATTGTCTTCATTTTGTTTTTTTCTCCCCAAAATAAATATTTTCACCCTTTTCAGAAATCTGCTTATTGGGAGCACCTCCCCAATTGCTCATTCAGTACTGAAGGTACATAAAATATACCCCACATTATAGATAATAAAAAAAAAAAAGAATGTCTGTGACATTTCATCTACTTATTTTAGTGTCTGTGATGTAAAACTCACTGATGACATCCAAGGTGTCTTGCAGAGATAAGGTGATACTGTTTGCTCATATTTTGAAGGAAAATTTTGCTGTTTTCAGTTTAAATATTTACAGTGAGTGCATTCATCAGGACAGCTGCTTTCTATAGAGAAGCACAGCTGGAACTATGTGCTTGCATGTTGGGTAATTTATTTTACATTTTACACACCATAATTTAGGAACAGAATATTATTTTCAGTCTTAGTTTTCAGGGGATTGTAGGCTTCCAGGACACATGGTGTCCTTGACCAGCATTACACAGCTGGTGAGTAGATCACTTTTAGGCAGAAATGCTGTTTTAGGATTTCAGACTAAAAGGAAGGAGATTTTTATCCCTCAAGTTTCTTTGAAAGAAAGATAACTCAAGATACCTCAACAGCTTTTCTTCAAAGAACAAAGTTAGATCCTTGTTCGACTATCTTCCAAATTTAACTAGTCAGACCAGGAAAAGTTGGATAACTGCTTTCACTGTACTGCTAATTAGAAAAGTATTTCTGTGCTTTAAATGAACAGAGCCTCCTCAGCAAGCCATGACTACTCCTGCAGACCTTGCTTCATCTGGAAGGGAAGGAGGTCCTTCTACTACTTGTGTCTGCAGACCTGAACCAGCAACCATGATGAAACGTGTTGTGTCAGAAACTCAGTGGTGCTTCTTGCAAATTTCTGAGGTGCTACAGAAATGTTAGGATGGCTCTTTAACCAGATGGGTTCATGCTAGGTGTTGATCCTGAACTGGTCAGAGAAACTGTGAAGAATGGAAGGAGGAGGAGCTGAGGACTTGGTGGTGCTCTCTCCAATCCATCCAGTCCAGCCTACAGGCATGAGTAGGGGACAGCTGCATCCTAGATTTAAATATATGGCCCCTTGGAAGGGTGCTGCCAGCAGGACCTTTGTTTTCTTGACTAGAGGGTGGTGGTATAAGGAGGAAGAGTGCCTAAGAAAAATGGGAAACAGTTCCCTCCATTACAGACTTAGTGAGGAAAGCCATAAATGAGGCTGATATTGTTAGAGCCCCAAAGTGTGACCTAGATGTTGATAATTAGAAAAAGGTCAGTCTGCTGGTGCAAGAAGCATGGGGAATAAACAGGAGAATCTGTGGATCTTAATTTTAATATACTGAACTGAATTGGCAAACCAGAAAGCTGGAGGAGGCAAGTGCAAATAACTGGATGTATAACAGCATCTGCAGATGGTTGGTGCCTTTTTCTGTAGTGAGATTGCCATTTCCAACATATTGCAAGTTTAAAGATTCCCTCCAACCAACTGGTATCTTTTCACCAAACCAGGTGCTTTAGGAGAGGCTTTGAACTGGGGAATACCTCTCAGGCATTTTTCTCTGAGAAACAGCAATGATTACACAGTACTGTACAGACCAGGTTCCTGGTACTCCCACATGTAATGCAGAACCACAACACCTTGAGGCCCACTCAAATAAGCAGCTACTCCTAGCAACCTGTTTTATATATTCATGATTTTATTTCCTTCAGAAAGAATTTTGCACCTTCCTTTGTTGGGTTTTATAGAAATTAAATAAATATCAGTGTTGATATTTGAATTATCTTCATCAGATTTCAGAGTGAACAGGCTCCTGAGGTGAAGAAAAGCTACTCAGACTTCTCAGAGTGCTTGCCTTACCTGTTCATAAACTCAGACTGAACAGGTTTCAGAGGTTGCATTGATTTGTATTTAGAAAATAACGTTTTCAACCACAAACATTAGGGAATGGTACGCAAATTTTCAAACACTGTTCTTTAAACACTTATATCCAAAACCAGAGGCTAAGCATTTGAAGTTTGTCCTACCCATTCCTATTAAATGAGAGGCCACTTCTGAAAATATGCCTTTTGCATGTAGATTCTAGAGTACCAAATAGTGCCAGAGAAAAACATTATATTATCTTCCCAGTGTGATACAGGCTTGTTTTAGCAAGTCTATCAGCTGTGAATCAACTCATTTCTTTAAAAACCAGGGAGTGGTATACAAAAGGCAAGCACTGTTTGTGGACTGACTTCTTGAGCTAGCTTGTTAATACTGAAGTTCATGTGCATTCAACATCAGTCTGGAATTTAGAAATAAAAAAAGCATTTATGTAAACTTGACATAACGAGCGCTGGTCTGTAGCAATCTGGAGCAGATAGCAGAAGAATAATGTTAATGGAGACGTGAGTGTTCTTTTAGACAACTGATAAAAACACTCATTGAAAGCATATGTTCTTATCTGTCTCACTCTCATCCCTGAAAAGGTATTTCCAATTGATTCCTAGAGAAATTTCAGATGGTATCTTTGTAAAGAAAGTGTTAACTATTTTTTTCTTTCTATATCTAAGCACTTTTGCAGCTGTGCTTCTTCCTTCCCTCTTCATCTTTGGCATTGAGTTGACAAGTAAGACACCGATCATATGTGATTGAAATATCTATCTCCATGCCTTATTACTGTGTCCTATCAATAAAGCCATATTTTGTGAAGGAAATCAGTCATTCCTCCATTTTAGCTTTTTATCAACAGCTAAAGCTTCTTTTTGGTTTGCTTGTGTGACAGCTCTGTCTGTAGCACAACATCCATCTGCAGCACACTTTTTAGTCTGGCAGATTAATAAGTTAATAAATGTCTAGATGGAATGAAGTCCAGAACTCATCTTGGGAATCGTTTTCTGAATGTTTCAGCTTCAAAGAGCTCACTAGGTTGTCACACGATCTGATTGTTCACATTAAACAAATCTAATCAGTTACCATTGTCCTTGCTTGCAATAATAAATAATATCTCAGATATCAGTTTTACAAAGGTTTTCAAAAACCTGCCTTTGTTTTGGGCCCTCAGAATGAAACAATTTTCACTGAGACAGTTTTGTTATGGGCCAAGCATATGAATCAGGATTGCTCTAAAATGTTTACTGGTTTTAGAGTTTGGTCTAGGTTAGGACTGGGGAGGAATCTGGTTTCCTTATTAACATATCATGTAGCTAGGCCTGCCTCAATCTTTGGTTGTCATTCAGCCAGAAAATAAAAGTTCTGTAGAGTCATATAGGGTCTTCTGAAGGAGGTGTAGAGTAACCTAAATACAGGCCTATAAATTTTTGCCTTCTGGCTCTTATTTTGTTTTCTGAGGTCACTATTATATTTTTAGGTCACTCAGAAGCACATTCTCTCAAATCTGGTGTTCCTATGTTTTTCATTTGCATGCACAATAACTAGTTAAAATATCAAATGGCTGTTTTTTATTACATGGGGCCTTCAGTCCATGTGATTTTTCCCACGTGTAAATCATCCATTGTCAGAGCAGGGACAAAGTAGCACCATGAAACAATTCATAACTGCTAATTCAACTCATTATTGACCTAACCCAAATCCCATTCAAGGCAATGAAAAGATCTCCAGGGATTTGGGGGGCATTAGATATGAACCTAAGGGTTACACAAAGTCTTTTACCTTCTTTTTACAATAAACGCAGAAGACTTCTTGTGCTAATGTTTAAACCGCAGTGGTGAGGGAAGGAAGAGGGGGCAGAGAAAGCGTTTAAGATAGAAAGATTTCATTTGCAACTTCAAAGCTGTCAATAATGTCCTACTCTGTCAATTCAATTTTGTATATGAAATTTTTCACATAGCTCACTGAATACAATTGTACCTCACAGTGGGATCTCCCTATAGACAAATGCTTGGAAACATTCAGCTCTGCATTGGAGAGACTCACAGGAAAATAATACCTCTGATTACTCAACAGTCCCTGGGAGGGAACAGCAGAGCTACAGGTTGAACACAAGGCTGTGGCAGAAGGAGATGCCAAAAGAAAAGATCAATTGTTTAGTGACATGGTAGCATCTAAAATTAGATTCAGGAAAGGTTTCAGGAGCACACAAAACAAGTCTTTCTCTCAGGCTGTATCATGAACCATGAAAAAGTTTCCAAAATGGAAATCCAAGTTAGTTAGAAGAGACATATTTAACATGGGGCCAGAATATCTGCAGCACCAATGGTCTAATTGTGTAGCCCCAAGCATTTCCGCTCTTACCTGTGCGGGGCACTCCTTTGTGATCAGTAAATTTGATCAACAAATTTATTTGTTTTCTGTTTGGGTTACAGAGGCGACACTGTTCCTAGATGGAGAGACCAACTACCAAGTGTGCGTGGCTTTTACCTCAGTGCCTCCCTGCCCTACATCTGCCAGCAGTAAAGGCAGGAAAACCTTCCCCATGGAGCCACGTGTCCCTCGGAGCTGTAACCCACTGAACCAATGTTACCCTCTTCCTCTTCACAGACGATATAGCGAATCTCTTGGCGTTGTAACTGGGCGATATTTGTACGGAGTACAGCAACTTTTGCTTTTCAGTCTGGCTCCGCCTTCAGTGCCTCAGAACAACGTGTGAGTTGCGACAGAATAGACATCCGAGCTGCTGGGGGCCTCCAGCACGCAGGGTGACTGTGCTTTGATCAGAGGAAATGCCCAGTGATCATAGCAACTGCTATTTGATTTTATGGGGTTTTGCACTGAAGCAAGGAATGTTTACTCAGCTCTGTTTGGAAAGCTTCAATAATCACCATGAGATTTAATTTCTGTGTGCATGGAAGCGTAGCATGCAATGCCTGTTTTAAAAAGTGGCATTCAGAGCAAAGCCTTACTTATCTGGGTTCTTTGTAATCAATAATACAAAATGCCTAAACAGAAGGTTTTGCTTCTCCACTTCTGAAAAATAGTCAGGGTCACATAAAGGAAGTAATTTTGTGATGTTTATGGCTTTTATTACATTCAAAACTGGGCATCACAGGCCTTCTTTCAAGCTTGAATTTGCCTTTTTGTTACAATAGAATCGGTAAGGTAATGCTGGAACCATGAATTCAAACACCAATAAAACTCAAATTTTTGTAGCTTCTTACCTTACCCCACTTGAAAGATAAAATGTATTATGTGGTTCTGTGATTAGACAATTGTTGAGACTAGATATCTGCAGTGGGTGGTATCCATCTGACCCAGGAGAAGCACATGCCCTCAACTATAGAGTTCACATGTCTCCAGCTAGCTTCAGCTGCAGCGTGGTCTACTCACTTGTCTGTGAGCGTGCTGATGAATCTCCCATGCTGCATTGTAGCCTGCCCTCCACGCCTGCCCCAATGTCGTGGAAGGATCTACATCTGGTTATCATCAACGCTCGTTCCAGCTCTCCCTTTTCTGACCACCATATGGACTTGTCTATGGAGTGACCATGCTGTGTAGTCTGTCGCTACCAGTAGCCCTGTGCCTTTTCCTAACAGAAGCCAAAAATGAAGATGTCTGCAGACTTCCAGGTTTAACAAATCTGATCTGGCTAAGTTAGGTCATCAGCTTGTATCATGGGACTATGGCAGTTTTGATTCAGTCTTATGTGCTGGATGTAAAATCCAAATTTAATCTTACTCTGGCCTTAACCTTCAATAGAAAAAGTTAAATTAATGAGTTTCATGTTATAATTGGCAAAGACTATGAGCTTTCTCAAGGTCAGCCATGGCAGTTCAGTTAATGAGCTGTTCAGGCCATGAAACTTCATTTGAAGACTTGCCTTATTAGTATTTTATGGTTTTTTTAAGAAGAAAGGTTTGAGTGTTCTGCTTGGAATAACTCCGTTTCTTAAGCAACTACCCCTCCTAGACTACACCTGGGAAGCTTCGGTCTTAAAAAATTATTTGAGAAAGTTTGAACTACTCTGCAGCTTGAACAAACAAGGAAGATCCCCTTCCTGACATCTAGTATGTATATGTATATGCAGTTCCACTGGCTTCAAATGGACCCCATATAGTTGCAAGGACCTGAGTCATGGATATAATTGTACAATTGAAACCAAGGTTTACAGACAGTATTTCACTGCTCTTAGCAGTTCTGTCTCCAGTTACTCATATTTTAGATAAGTTGACCCCTGCAATCATTGAGTGGGAGTTACCATCAAAAATATCTGATTAGTTAAGTAGTGGATGTTCCATAAACCATTATTCAGAAGACTTTTATAAGAAAGGATTTTTCTTTCTTCAGAGTTCATCAGAAAGTCTTGTATTCATTCTTACTTGAAATATTAAAAAGATGACTATCAAAAAGTCTGGAAATTCTAGCTGAATAAGCCTCCTGCTCTCTCCTCCCAGGTTCACGCACCTACCAAGGTACAAATCCCATGTCTGTATTGTCTTTGCTACCTGTGCAAGAAAACACTCTGAAGTTCCTGATCATCAAATCCTGGCATCAAATACTGTGGAAACCTCAGGGCCTCTCAGGTCAGATGGGTCAAAATTAATCTTGGAGAGATGCTCCACATACTGCAGCTCTCCAAGCTTCAACAAAGCTCATTGAAGGCACCTTTCTTTAGCTCAGCTGCCTCATGCAGAAGTTGTAATCATTGCCACATGTTCTGTAGGTGGGATCATATCCACCTCAGACCCTCAGACTCTTTCTGTACCAAATTCACTGCACAGTCATTCTGCCTGTTGAAGGGGTTTTAGTGAGAATTATGTTCTAGGAAAATCCAGACTATCAAAAAGGGTAAAAGAGCTAAAATACAATGGATTCTCAGATCCATATTATGTCTTAGTCAGAAACAGGTCTGATCCACCTGAGATGTTTTTCTCTCCTTTTCCTATTACCTTCCCAGTACTGGTGTGGTCCAACCCACCTCCCTCATGTCAAGTGGTTTCTTAGGAGAAGGCAATCTGATTTCACTTGTTGGATTGCATTATCCTCTGAACTAAGTGCTAGGTGGAGGGTGGCGTTTGGCTGATCACAGAATTGCTGAGGTTGGGAGGGACTTCTGGACCTCTAGTTCAAACTATCTGCTGAAAAGAAGGTCAAGTGGAAAAGGTTGCCCAGGGCCATGAATGATATCGTTTTGCAGGCAAATAAAGGACATTCTACTGTGGACAGTCCTTCAGTGTGGATGTGACAAGGGATGGTGGAATAAATTGCTTCAGACTTTCTTCAATGTTTTGCCTGCCAGAGCCTGTCCAGAGCATATGACTCCTAACTTCTGCCTGTGTATCCCTTCCTTTCTCCCAGAGCACCCCAACTAACATGGATATTAATATCAAGGCACTGGAGCTTGTCTCCTGCACCTCTTGATGTCTTCCTGAAGGCAGCGAGGAGGGGCAGTGTAAGCCCTGAGTGTTGCAGGGCCTATGTATGGATGCTCTCACCTGAGAAGTGACCCATGAAGACCTTACTCTGCTGTGACTTCATGTGAAGCCAGCTCCTCATAGACTTGGCACATACTTTACATTGCATCTGAGGACAATGTGCTCTCCTGTGGCTTGCAGCGTTACTGGCAGTGCTCCTGCATTCATGTGAAACCAGCCTGTGTATCTGGCAGGGTGTGTAAAACCACGCAAAGAGGCAAGGTCGCAACAGATATGAATCAGGATTCTGGTGCGCTCTCAGCCTTAGATCATAGTCTTCTTCATACACACTATCTCCTTCCTCAAGGAAGCATAGTGATGAGGAAGATACTCTGTAGGTCACAAGAGGTGGCTTTTGGAGTGCGACACCAAGGTGGGGTCTGTGGGCATTGTGGCAGAGGCAGAGACAGCTGTGCAAGACTACATAACTTGAAGGGAAACCCTTGGAGGACTGGGTGGCTGAGAACAGATAATTTTCTCATTAGGTATATCCATATTACAGATAGGGTTTAGGGTGGCCACTTAGATCGCGCCCAGGAATCTTTTCCCAGGTAACTACTTACTACATCCCAGTGTTTCCTGAACTATATATATGTACACATATACATAAGCAAATATATATCTGAAGTATATATGTGTGTATATATATATATGCATTTATGATCAGGTGACTGAGATCCTACACAAAAAGGGAAGGTGCTCCAACATGACTTCATAAGCATGTTCTACAAGAGCTGACTTTCCCCCTCTCTCCTTTCTTGATTGCTTGCAGGACTTCACTCTCAAAGACCACTGAAACATCAGCACAGTGTATTTATTACTTGTCTCAATCAACAAAGCCAATTCTGAGTAACAGAATTGGTAATGCAGAGCTAAATACAAGAAAATGAGATGGACAGTAAATGACAATACTGTTTCTCAAATAATATATCTCCATTTCTTCAAGGTATCTCTGCTCTCTGAGAATGAAATATGTTAAGTAGTGGACTAAAAATGTGTTGTTTGATAAAGGAGTGGGAAAAAAGTCTGTTGTTAAACTCTCATTTTCAAATTCCCGCCCATGCAGATATTTTTATAGTAAGATATAAATACACCAGCTTGGTCTATAGGGTAGTTGCAATAAAGAAACATAATACAGAAATAAAAGTATAAATTGGCTACCCACTGCTGAACTGGCCTTATTTGAATTTAATTTACATATGTAAAAAATAGAACTGTATATTAGCACTGGATTACTTCTGACTCTAATTTTTCATAACTGTTGAAGGATTTAGCGGTAAAAATCCCCTTTGAGGAACTCAAGTGTTCCACAATAAGTGCTTACAGTTGGCTGACACCAATTTTACTTAATACCAATAGGCAAAGAAAGTAATCCGCTTTATGTCATGCTATCTGGTCTCTATTGTGCCCTGCTTTTAGGGCTCGTATTGCTTTCACAGTGCCATTAACTGTAACTAGGGTGCCACTCACTGTGCATAGCTATGTTTGCCAAAGTGACTGGGTGACATATCATAAAGATGTATGCGATCATGGCAACCATCTTAATGAGGAGAGACAGCACAAAGCTTAATTCTTTAGGAGGGTGGCACAGCTACCGTTGTAGCCATCATTTTAGATCACGATTAAGGAGAAATTTAAGTTAGATTTAATTTAAGTGGTAGCTAATGGAGTGGTTTAATCTTTCTCATCTGTTCTCATAAGCACAAAGTTAATCTCTAGGTGTTCAAGTCCTATTTGTTTCAAAGTTGTCTTGTTTTCTTGCTCTGGTGATCCCCTGTTCCACAGTGAAAGGAAATAGTTCTGGTGAGCTCTTGAAGAACCTTCAGACATTTTCAGTACAAAAAATATGAGATGCCTGTGACCTGTGAGAAGTTCAGAGGGTAACAGGGAGGGAGAGAGCTATTATAGAATATTCTGACTGGAAGAAAAAAGGCTGCTTCCTCAATGTTTTAATCACACCTTTATGCCACAACCCTTCCATCTTTCATCCAGGACAACTGAAAATGTGGAGATACTCTCAGCCAGCCATCTTATAGTGATGGTGAGTTTTCAGCTCATCTTTCCTCCCTACATAGCAGATGTGCCTATTGTTCTTTCCATTCCCTATTTTACTTGCCTTCTTCCATTTCTTTACCAGCTTCTCTCCTTTCTGTGTCAGACTTAACTCTTAATTGTCTCTTCAGACTTTTCATGTAGCCCTGAACTGCTTTTGACCTCCTAGCTCTCTATCCCGTTTTTCTTGGTCCACAAATAACTTCTTTGTGCCATACCTGATTTTTCTTTCTACTATGCTTCTTGCTGTGTGTCAAATGACTTCCCTTTCCATTTTACATTTCTTAAAGTACTCCCTGAAACAAATACCTGTCTCAAAACAGGAAAGCTAGGAAACCTCATGAGTAAAAATCCCATCATTGATTTTTTTTTTTTTTTGTCACTGATAAATTACAAGGAAAAAAAATACAGCTTTAGGTATTGTTTTTGCAATAAGATCTCTGATAAAGATATAATATTCTCTTCTGTATCTTTCATCATCTCAGTCATTTCAGCAGCAGTTAAAAGTGACATGTTTTGTTTCTTTATGGTGGTATCTGAAAGGAGTTTACTCTCCTTTCTTCCTAATATCTTCACAGAGTGGTCTACTCTGTTGTGCTGACATACCATCTTGGACTGATGCTAGCTGAAAAACCTGCACCATACTTCACCATATAATTAGTTGTACCCTATAAGAGCTATGAAGTTAGAGTCAGAGGCAACACTGCAAGAAAGGTTCACATGGCTGCCATCGGGGAAACCAGACTAGTTAGAGGAGAAGTAAAGCCTGAGGATATAGCACTGGCATCTGAACACAGGCTCCACAATAGTTAAAGTGTTTTGATTTTTCTGCTTAAAATTACGCACACATATACACACACAAACACTTTATTTTTGTGGCGAGTTGACCTTGGCTGGTTGCCATGTGCCCACCAAGCTGCTCAGCAGGATGGGGGGCGGGAAATACGATGAAAAAACTTGTGGATGAAGATAAGGACAGGGAGATCACTTACCAGTTACTGACACAGGCAAAACAGACTTGACCTGAGGAAGATTAATGTAATTTATTGCCAATTAATACATAGTAGGATAGCGAGAAATAAAAAAAAAACCTAAAACCACCTTCCCCTCACATCCCTCTTCCTCCCAGGCTCAGCTTCACTCGTGACTCTTCTTCCTCCTCCCTCCATGCAGCACAGGGGGATGGGGAATGGGGGTTGCAGTCAGTCCATAATGCTTTGTCTCTGCTGCTCCTTCCTCTTCACGCTCATCACCTGCTCCAGTGTGGGGTCCCTCCCACAGCATACAGTCCTTCATGAACTGCTCCAACATGGGTCCTTCCCACAGGCTGCAGTTCTTCAGTCCACACATTTTGAAGTGAAAGCACAGAAAAAATGTGATTATGTGCATTTGCTTTTCTCATGGTTGTTTCCTCTCTCTTCCTTTCCCTAAGAGCAAAGATCTTCAGTGAGTGTAGAAGGAAGATAAAATTTCTTCTTGAGCTCCCAATTAAGTCTTTCAGGAGAAAGTTTGCAAATGGAGAAGGTGCTGTAGACCCTTCTTTCAGCTGTGATAAGCTCAACTAACCTGCATCCTACTCATCATCTCTGGTTCTGCCAGAGCCACTTGTTGGGAGCTGCCCAAAAGCTTGGCTAATACCAAGACTGTGTGTTTGGACTCACGCCTGGGTGCACTGGAATAGATAATTTCTGGACCATAGTCATTGGCACCATAGAATTTCTCCGGCCTGCAAAAATGGCTGTATCCATCATCTGTGTGTTTGGTTTTTGTTGTTTTTTTTTTTTTCTCTCTTTGCATTCTACAGAGCTATCTCAACAGTACAGAAAAGGTGGAGGAATGCTAGTGAGAAACTGCGGGCAAAGTGTCAACACCTTTCAGAAGCTGCCTGTTACTGTGGCAATGGTTTAATTCCATAGACGGATCAGAAAGTTTTGTGGAAAGCTGGTATAAGCACAGAGCTGGTACATGAAATTCTGCAGTGCTGATTTTTGCCCTCCTCATTCATCCTAGAGAACAAGGGGATTAAGGCACATTGCAGTGGTAGCCCTGCCTGAGATTTACCCTTCTTGACATAGTCTGAAGGATTTTTCTTGTTGTGTCTTTTTCCTTTGAAAAATAAAAGCACAGAGTTCTTTGAGTCAAGGGTGGAGTATATTAAAGAAGTGTTTTTAAACTGTTGAATCTGGCTCACATGCCAGTGTTGATGAGCTAGAATGCTCTGAATATCACAAATGTGTGTTTCATGTTTTCTTTGGTTAAGAAAAATTGATATTTTCTAGTGTGGGATGGGAGAAACAGCCTCCTACTACAGATCCTCATGTAATTCCCATTAAGTTGACAAGGCTTGTACTGTGCAATTCAGTAAGAGTATGGACAATGTCTTACAGGGGATATTATGTCACTTTTTAGCAGATGGTGTAGTAATTTCATTTGCTGAGAGTGTTACAATACAGTACAAGTATTTAATCCTCCTTAAACTATAGAGAGTTCATTACATATAAATCTGACATGTCTTGTTTTCCACTCTATGACTGTAATAGTGCCACATTACTACAATATTTGGGTTTTTTTCCTATGGCTTATGTGAGAGATAACGTCCTATGCAGTACTGGAATTGAGTGCAAAAAGTTTCAGCAAAAAAATAAGTAGAATCAGACTAAATAAAGCAGTTTCACCAACATTATCTTCACCAAAAAAAAAAAGAATTTTTAAATATAAAACAATTGCTTGTGGCTTATGGCCAAGAGACAAGATTAGTTCGTCATTCTAGGGACCAAATTATGAGAATATAATTTAGTTCCTTTTCAGTCAAAACTCCCAAGGGATCAGATTTGGAGGCTGTTCAAGTCAACCAAACTCTACTGAGGTCAGCAGACTTATGTCTATTTAAACCATAACCAACTTAGCTGAGAATCTGTTCCCATGCATGTGAAGAGTGAATGGGAATGTCCAGTTGGCTCATTCATCACACTTTATGTAAAAAAGAATCTGTGTGAACTCTTTCTATGTGCTGGAAGAAGATTACTCTTCTCTTTCAGTTCCTTCACCTTCTCCAGCCCTTGTTAGCAAAGGCCCTTAGCTTTAAAAAAGCAAACCAGCCAAGCCTGTAATTGTCTTGATCATCTTGAGATACAAACTGGATGCAACTCTGCAGCTAAAAGCAAAGCCTGCTGCAAGTTCAGATGAAACTACTTGCTTGGGTGCTGTTAAAAATTCACAGTTGTTGTCCACTGAGGACACAAAAGAGGCCCTCTGATACACACCATGCTGCAGGTCAGAGTACTCACAAATCTGTGCTGAATTTGCTCAGCTAAGAAAACCAGGCTGTGACACCTGAGGAATTCATATCCACGATACTCAATTAATTCAAATAGAGGTGGGTATCTAACTTCCACAGCTTTCTTTTGTAAAGGGAGGATTCAGGACTCTCTACCTTCACTGAACAAATCATGAGGAAACTTTGGTAGTAAATGTACTTGAAATGAGAGAAATATGCACTATTCCCAAAATATATCAGGAAACTTAGTTACTTCTCTGCTTGCCATTTTACAATAATGTTCTTTAAAATATGGCCTGTATTTTCGGATAGTTAGTTAGCATCTATTCTTAATGGAAGATCTGGTTTTCTGATGGCCAAATGAATCAATTGAGAAGCAGAGTGAGTGTGATTAGCAAAGTAAAGCAGATACTAACAGCATCTCTTACAAGCTATTCTGCAGCACTAATTAAGAAAAAAGCTGTGGATTGTTTTCCTGAGGAGGGAAGTGGTGTTTCATTTCTCATGCGCACCCACCATCCACCAGAGCTACAAAAGCTCCATGTGTAGCAAGGCTCACTGCGCAGGGGTTTCTTTGCAATTTAAACACTCAGGAAAACTGTTCCTGAATGCCAATCTAACCTATTGGGGAAACAATAAAGAACAGCCTAAAATAAGAGGGAAAGCAAGAAGAATGCTATTATTATAGAATCATGTAAAACAGAAGGGTTCTGCATTTCGTTATAACTCTTGATGTCCTTGTTTTTCATAAAGTTTTTTTGACAGAGTTAACCATAGTTCCTGCTAAGGGGAGAATGGGAATAAGCACTATGTGGTTATGGCAATTACACCCCAAACAGGCAGCTTTGGGCAGGGAGCAGCTCTCTGTGTTGTTTAGTTAGGGGGAAGAAGGACCACTTCAACTCATCTCTTGATTTTAGTGGTTTGTTTTGTTTTGTTTTGTTTTTTGACAAAGTACACTACTTTTTAAGGACTGTTTCTTTGGGCCATCAGTTCCTATGAAAGTGTGGTGGGCTGAGTTATTGCAGCAGTGTGTGCAGTAAAATTCTCCTACCATATTTTGTGTATGCAGAGAGCTCCAAAACTCTGCTGCAAGGGCAATTTTGATAATCCTCTGAACTTGTCCCTCCACCACTGGGAGGGTCCCCTTCTTCACTGATCTACCAGATCTTTACTGCTAAAAACTTATTCACTTATTGGGCTTGCTTTAAAGGTAAATTGCTGAAGATCCAGTCTTTCTGATGATGCTCCTCCTTTCAGAGTTGGGTGCTCCCCATCTAAACCCTAGTCCACCTTCAGCATTCCTTTATTTTCCTCTGAGGCTCCTCTTAGAGCAGCTTCTATGAAGGCAACACACCCTCTCATCTCAATTGCTCACTGGAAAACCCTTCTATATTTTCTGTAGCTCCTTTCTTCAAGCTGCAGTAGAGAACAGTGGCAGCCAAGCACTCAGAACTAGTCCAAGTGCATTTGTTGTAAACCTGCACTGTGTTACCTTGTGGTGAATTCACTTCTCTGGCTCTGGAGATCACCAGGCAGCTCTAGCAGCATTCAGAAACAGTTTGCATGTACAGCAGAGGGAGGGGGAAAAGTCCCATTTAAAGAAACTGTGAAATAGTCAAAGTCATTAAAGTAAAACAGATGTATTTAAGAAGGTTACACGTCAATGCAAAATGTCTGTGATACAAATTGCCCTTCTCTGATGTGTCTTCAGTCATTTAGCATTTACTAGGAAAGACACATCTTAAGAGGGAATTTTCTCTGCTATACAGGCAAACTTCTATGTAAATTAATTCTAATCATTATTTATGGTATAAGACAGTGCTTGTTATGGAAAATAGGCTGATGGTTTAATTTAGGGCAAGAGTAATCAAATGGATCTGGCTGAATTTGTTTTAGAAAGTATAATAGATGGAACGTGGATTAGGTAATGTAGAAAATGTTGACAATATGCTTAATTTTTGAAGTGTATTATTTACCAAACAAACAAATGTAGCACTAAAGGCCAGTTTATTTCAAGGGAACCCGATGATAAATGTTTAATGATGAAACAGAGGTTTTATCTTTTTTTCCCCAGCTCATTTGAAATTAATGTTCTAGATGACATGGCTGTGACTGCCATCTTGGCAGTGTCAGGGACAAGTCTCTACTTGGGATGTTAGGGAAAAGAGGGAGTTGCACACTACCAAAACCAATTTTTAAAGAAAAATGCTGTTTCCCTGCTTATTGCTTGTAGGCAGATTGCAGGATAGAGATTCCTCTTCTATTCAAGCTTCTTTAAGATCAATTTTTTATGGATCAGAACCTAACAAAAGCACCTTGGATCACTCCACAGGCCAATTTACTTTTCCCAGACCAACTGTATATCTCCTGCTTTGGAGGAGATTGGAATGAATGGTTGCCCTGCTGCTCATTACATCTTGGGTGTTCGAAATGGAAGGGACTTACAGAGATGTCCTGTTCAGCAGGTAGATATCCGATGCTATATTCATCACCAATGACTATAGCAGATAAAGTGCGGTGTAGCAATTGAAAAGGGAGATTAATAAAAGTCAGTGGATGAATGATGCATAATGTCACTCACAGCATCATAATCAAACCTTATAGAGTTTAAGGGAATGACAAGAAATCCCTCTTGATTTCATGTGGAGCTGATGGGCTACTGTTTCTGTTGCTTTGTCTACTGTCTGTGTGGGGTTTTTTTTCTGGATTTTGTGATTTATTGGATTCAGTGTCAGATCCTGGGAGCTCTATTTTCTAGGCATAGCCACACAAGAATAGCAGACTTCCTTCAGATCCTTTAAGCATGAGATCATTCGATGTATCAGTGGAGTTTATTTGCTGGTGTTTTGCCATTGCTTTTCCCTACAGATACCAGTATCTTCTGTGTTTAGCTTACTCAGCACTGCTGCTGCTACAAATTTTACTTAAGTGGCTAGCACTTGTGCTGAAAATGTCTGTCTGCTGGAACAGGCTTTCATCTTTTGTTTGCTGGACACAAAAGGTACTGCGTAAAATACATGATCTGTTTTATCTTCTGTAGGTTCTTATCTTGGCCTTGACACTGCCATATCTGAGTGCCTTCCACTACTGCCTTAAGCAAAGGGCTAATCTGAATCCTCTGTGTGAGGCTCAGTCATCCTCTTCATTTATATGCAGCACAGGACTTTGTTTCAGGAAAAGCACAGCTAAATTTGCATGTTAGGAGCATGTGTGTGATGTGCTTTACGTTGTACTGCTGTTTTGAGTAATGAGCGTTTTGCTTTTCCTTCAAAGCCCTTTCTGTGTTGCAGAGTGTAATGCTCAGGGCAGGTTAGCAGGATGAGGAAGGTCAGTGCAAATCCCCAGTGAATAATGTTTTCCCTGTATGAAACACCTTTATTTCAGAAGCATACGAAGCATTTCACACACCAGACACGGAGCAGCCAGCTGTGGGCAACACAGCACTAAAAGTGCACAAAAGCAACCGGGCAGTTGCTATCAGTTAAGAAATAGGGACAAATCTCTGCTTTTTGGGTATGTCTTATGGCAGCAGAGGCCCCACATTAATCTCCTCCAGGGGTGAGGAGTTGCAGAGCAAAGCAGGAGTATCAGGCTATTATGGGGACTGCAGGGACATTTCCCAGGTGCTTCAGGGTGTGGATCCGTGAGTCAGTTCTCTCCTGGTGAATTTTAGGAGAACATGTCTGCAAATTGAAGCAGCAGGTGAGAGAGAGGAAAAGGGAGAGCTATGAAGCATGCGGATAATGTTGGAGAACTCTTCATGGATCTCTGTCATAGCCACATCCTGGCTGCAAAATGAGAGGTTATTAGCATGAACGACACATGAACTGGAGTTCAATGCATTGCTATCACTTTCATGCAAAAAAGATGGGAACTAAGAGCAAAACCATGTATGAGCTTGAATTAGCTCTTACAGAAGTGGGGTAGCCTCCAAACAAAAGATTCTGGAGAGCTGGGCAATACTAGAGCCAAAATGAAAATGAAAGGAAAATACAGGTCAAAAAACCAATATTTATGGTCAAGTCGAAATGTTTTATTTAATCCAAAGGAAATTGTCATTTTCAAGCTATTTAACCCGCTTTTGATCTCCAATGACTTTTTGTTTTTTTAACTTTAGATTACCCAAATGAAAAAGACTGATTCAAAACCAAATCTCACAACATTTATATTTGAAAAAACATTGAAGCAAAGCATATCAGCTTTTCAGAAATGAAATAGTTCATTTTGAAAATGATGAAATGAGGATAGTATTTCTAAGAAGCAGCTTCTGACTGCATCTGCTATAAGAGTCAGTGCATGGGACAGAAAATCTGTTTAACAATACTGGTAGAAATGCATGTGTCTGTAATCTCCTTTGTTTTGGCATGATTAGTATTGCTACGTTAATGTGCTGTGTCTTGGGCAGCTGTCTAGCATCTCTGATGGTTCTGAATCTAGAAATAATGTCTCTTCCAGATGTCACATTTGGGGATAGATGAGCTTACAAGGAAGATGTTAATCAGGAAACTTGTTTTTTTTTGAGATGATGGTGTCAGACAAGATTGCTTCATGGAAATTCTTCAAATACATGTTACACACAAAAAAAATCAACATTAAAAAATAAAAATAAAAACAACATAAGCTTGCAAGGGCATGCATCCAAGCATTAAGGAATGCCAGATTTTAATTTTATTTGGGAAATATTAATTCACTTCCCTTGTGCAAATAATCAAATCTTTACTAATATATTTTAGACTTTTTCCACAGAATTTAAGCTCCACAGGACAGGCTGTGCTCTCTTAATGATCAACTTGTCAATATTTTGTATGATACCCCACACTCAGTGGGTGACCTTTTTTGCAGTATTCTTTGCTGCTTAGAAATAACTCAGAGCCAAGAAGCCTGACAGAGGACCAAATTCCAGCTGATCAGTACAATGGCAGCCTCTGCATAAGACAACAGGTTCCCACTGACTCTGTGACAGCTGCTTAAAGATAAATTTCCCTGCTCCCCAGCTCTTGCTGAACGTGAGTCAGACCTCGGTCTGAGGACAGAATTACTAATTCATCTCTGCATCAGTATAGTATCTGAATACTGCACAAACATTAATTACTCAGATCATTAATTTTGACAAAATACCTGAAATGTGAAGACAGATCGTTATCCAAGATTTACAGATACAAGAAAATTTTGAATAAAACTTCCTCTGATTTTCATTAAATAGAGTGAAATGTTCTATGTTACCATTTGCTCCATGCAAGACCCCTAAGGGGGCTGGGTTTCTTAATCCATTTACGGTGTCTTCATGGATGCTGACACCTCCCACCTCTCTTTTACATATCCTTCCTCCTCTGGCTCTTCTTCCCTGTCCATTTTCTTTGCCTTCTGCACTTCATTCTCCACTTGAGGATCTCTCTGATTTCCCATACCCTGTCCCCAGTTTGTCTTAGACTTTTCTGAAGACCACATTGTCTGGGTTTGCATCTCTCCCCTTCTGCTCCCTGCTAACCTAACCATATTAAATTTTTTATTGCAAATTCTAGGTCTTCCCTTTTCCAAAATCCTTGTCAAGGTATCTGCAGACTCTTTACATACCCTGCTGGTTCACTACCTACTTTTGCTTGCATGTCCCTTGGTTCTATATATATTTCATCTGATTCCAGTGTCTGTCCAACTTTGCGCACTTCCACTGTCTTCTTCCAGCCCCCTCACTGCATTTGCCTCACTGAGAAGCAATTGCAACTTCAAGCCCTCTGTCCTCCTCACAAACCTCCCGATTGCAGACCCTATCACTTCTGTGTCTCTGTTTTGGCTTTCTTGTGCCAGGAGCTCATGGCAGTGCCTGGAATTAACCTGGCAAAAAGCAGTTGCAGGCAGTGCCCTAAGCCCCAGACTTTTCAGCCTACTCCAGCCATGGTGAGGAGGGGTGAGATAAAGCTCAGGGCTTCAGAATCATACAGAGCAGCTCCAGGCTCAATCCCTGTCCTAGTCACTGCTGGGGATGCCATTAGTGGCCTCTTCTCCAAGAAGCGGAGTCAGAGACTAGAACAGATGAAACCAAAATGTATCAGATACGGCTAAATCTATAAATCCCTTTATATCAGTGCTGTGTGCACTAGTGCTTTCCATAGGGTGAAGGAAATACTGCCCTGCTTTTCAAGAAGGGAAATACAAACTGTCTTTGCTTCTTGAATGGCAAAAAGAGCAAGGCAGAAGGTGGAAAACCCTAGCCTGCATGAGTCTGGTATTTGCCAATGTTCATTTTCAGTACAGGTACCAGTCCTTTGTTTAACTGGTCACTTTGTTTAGCATAATTGTGTGAGTGAGTTATTACAGGACTGTGTACATACTTGTTTAAAATGAAAGAAATATCAGAGCCTGAAGTCCTGAAAGAAGAGAGAAATAGCACAGTGAGTGCAGAGCAGAACAGTCCGGCTAGCAAAGACTAATACTTACTCTACAGTAACAGTGTCCTGGAGAAAGGAGGGATGAGGTGATTCCATGTATAGCTGTCAACAGCTTTCAGAGGATATGAGAAAAAAGTAGAAAACATCTTTTTTGTTGAAGATGCTTGTAAGGCAAATTCTGAATAGGAGTTCTGTCATCAAGGCTGGAGATAAGCTCATAAAGATGTTTATGTGGAGGAAATAGAAGATAACCTTTCCTGAGAAGGCAGTACAGAGGACTCCTGAGAAGGGTGGTCATCACTGAGAGAATAAAAATGTACTGAACTACTGCTGCTGTGATAGGAAGGAAATGGGAATGACAAATGAATTTCTTTAATGTGTCTACAAGTGGTGCTTTGTTCTGTCTTCGACAGAATCTTTTCTTATGCATATTTGGGTTAAATGGCTTTATTTCTCTTTGTTTTGTACTGTGCAAATGTTTGTCTTTATAATTCTGCACACATGCGCAGCATTTTTAAAAAATGCTATGTGGTAAAAATTGAGTGATTCAAAGTTAAAGATGACAGCTTATCTGTCTGCCTGGAAATGCAGGGTATAGTCCTGCAAACATTTCCATTCTTGTGAGTCTTCCTTGAATAACTTGCCCAGGGTCACCCAATAACAATACTGCCAGACCATGAGGAATTTCTTTTATGTGTATTTGTAGGATCCTGTCTGTCTAGAATTATCTGAATACCAGAGGAAATAACTTTCTGAAAAGCATGCAGGAAAATATTCACAGTGAGAGATTTACTGTACATCTTTAGCTTTTTTTCTTCAGGGCAAATTTCTGTTTATATAGGAATAAGACTTAGGCAGCAGCAGTCATAGTAGTAGTTGTGTAGTGAATGGCCAGAAGCAGACTGCTATTGCTGTAACTCTGCCTGAATGCACTTCAAATATTTAGAATTTTTCATAAATTTTATTTGATTGTCTGTTCAAACACCAGCAGCACATAGTATCCAATTTATGATTTATTTTCTGCTTTTTATTAAATCACGAATCTTTCTCTGGGCATGGGTTTCGTCATACAGAAACATACATTTGAATTTGTAGATAATCTAAGACAGATACATGGGAGTGGAATAATGGAAGTCCTATTTTCTCGTAAAGCAAAAGATGAAAACTGCTATACCTGAACAAAATGTGGCCTGAGTCACTGGTCAATATTCACATCTTGCAGGTTTGTTTTAATTAGGAAGTTGAATTGACTTGAGAAGTAATGTAAATTCTTGATATAATCTTGTTTGTAAAAAAAACTCTGTAGAAATAAACACCAACATGAAATTTCCTTGCTCACAAATCCTCAGGCCTGTCTTTACAGGGAGTTCTTGACTTAAGAAACACTGTCCTGTTTCTCATTCTAGTTATGGTACTGTGGCTTTCCTCCTCTGGTGCACACATCCTACAAGTCACTATCCTAACCCATGCGCTTGCAGCCAGGGCAATTGCTGTGGTTAGGTCTCTTCAGGCTGCGCCTGCAGTTAAATGTGTTGGGGAGCAGATTCTTTGTCTGTGCCTGTTTCACTTCAGGAAAAGGTTTAATTGCTTGAGTCTGAAAGATGCGCATAGCAAATCCATCAATTCCACTGAGGTCTGTGTTTGTCTTTGGGTCAGCACCCTCAATAGCAGCCATTAAAATCTTTCCGTGTAACTGTATGGCCAGAAAAAAAATTTCAGCGAATGAATGAAGATAAATGACCTGGTCCATCTGAACTTCTGGAGTCAGCAAACCAGGACTGGGAAAGCCATCATACTGTCACATTTCTGGTAGTTACATCTGCTTAGGGCAAAAAACTACCATAAGGACAACCCTTCACATTTTAACACTTCAGCCTCAGAACATGGCAAACATTAGGAAAACAGATGTAAAGGGGATAAAAAACCCAAATGGTAAAAAACTAAATGCATAGTCCTGTGCTCGCTTCTTAAAGCACTGTCAAGATTTAAAGAACAGTTATCCTTCTGCAACTTATGAACACCCTTCTCTTGCTTCCTCCCATCCCATCAGCTGAGACCCTATATTAACTCTGTGATGCTGTGAAGGCTTAATTGAACCTCTTTCACTTTGCACCATTATCCTCACAGCATCCCTCAGGCTGTGATGTGGTGATGAAGTGTGTCTCTACGTAAGATCCTCTCTGCTGGATTCGAAACTGTGGCCAAATATAACTAAGTGCTCATACAGTATGAATTCATGCTGTTGGCTCAAATTTATGCAAATGGATGCAGTTGGGTTAATTTTTTCAGCATATTTTAAACCACATCAATTTTTTTCTCCGCACCATTCCCAGTCATATCTGTACCTGCCCATACCAGGCTGGATTCTGTGTTATGTCTGCTTCCACAGCTCGTATGGTTGAATGGCAATGACTGATTCAGATCAAATCTGTATTGCTGGCTGACCTATCAGTACATATATCTGGTACTAATTGTCATTATCAAACTATTAGCTTTCATTTACAGACCAGGAAATAAATGGTATAGAGAGTGAAGACCTGTGCTTTGTGCTTCTGTACTTGAAGAGCACTGGGGAGAGTTCAAGAACCCCCCTGGGTATTCTCTAGTTATAATGCTTGGAAACTAGGAATGTGGATACGAGCAAATATTCTGATAGGTGTAATCAAGACAACTTCCTAATCAGTGCAGGCTACATTCAATGAATTGCCACCAGTCAATGGACTGGGAGTTAAAGACACTGATGCCAGTTCATGGGTTTAAGTGGTATTTCCTCATTCAATTGTAAATAGGTGTCATTCACTTTACCTGTATAGCTGAGGTGCAAGTATGATTACTGGTGTCACTTTTGTCACCAGTGAAGGTCACCACTTTTGTCACTAGCTGTAAAGGAAATATTCTTAGCTCTGTTAAGATTCTTCTACTTTTAATGCAACAGTCTCTAAAAGTCCCTCACCTGGAGATGTTCGCTTGTGCTGGGCAGGCGCAGCAGAAACAAGCTGAGGCACACTAGAAAATTTGTCCTGGCCAATGGAGATGCAGCTCCCTTTTACAAAAATAACCTGATTTCATATTCCCATCTAGAAAAGGTCCCCATTAAAATGTTCGTTATGTTTTTCTTTGAGAGCACAGATTCATAGTTATCTCTTCTCTCTTCCTGCCTGAGATATGTGACATTTCAGTCATTCAGCTTCCTTGACAGAGGTGCAAACTGACATTTCACATGCTCTGCTGCAATCTATCCCTCTGTCTTTTGCAGAAGTGAGGAACTAGTCGACTTTGTGATGCTTATGCTGCCGCACAGCTCCTTTAATTCAACAACAGAATTGACTAGACACTGAATGTATCACATTATGGAGACTGTTTGTCACCAAGAAGAGCCTCTGATTGACAGTTTACTTTCTTTAGCAATGTGAATGAATGTTTGACATGAAGATACTGAGCTGCCAACTTAGAGTCCCAAATGTTTGGTGCGATGTAGCCCCACTACTTTAGGGGGAGTGAGGTTAGAGGATTACCATGTATTTGCCTTGTCACTAATGACCATTAAAAGATTTGGGGGTTAGTGCTCAGGGCAGGGCTTGGGGCTTTCATTGTCTGCTTTCCTCTTCAACCTGGGAGATCTAAAGGCACCCAAATACCTAACCTTTTTGCATCTTGCAGCCTACTGATCTCCATTTCAGTTCAGATATGGAAACTCAAGAGGAACAGTGTTGCCAGAGTTGTGGAGGTTTAAAGACACAAAGGAATACAAATTTGTAGTGAGAAATAACATCTTCTATTAGAGCTGTTAATATCATTTGAACACACAGACTAACTTTGAGGTACAGACTAGCGTTGGGGTGAAGACTCAGTTCAGGAGGGGAAATTTAGGTCTGTAAGAATGGGCATCACAGAAGTGAGTGCTTTGGCCAGGGTACTGCCTACACATATCAGTGGGATAAGCTACAAAGAGAAAGTGAACTTTATTTCTGATATTTTCAGGCATTTAAGCCCCTTCCTTCTAAACCAGGTGTGGCAAGGGGATCTTTTGTTCAAAATTGGAGTGTACGGGCACTCTCTCTGAGCATGTGGGATTCCAAATCCAAGTCCCTGCTTTATCTAAAGGAGTATCAGTACATATCCTACTCCTTCATGAATACCTAAACACCTCAGCTGCTTGGAGATTGTTATGCATGAGGCTTTTATCAGTTTATTCTTATGCATTTCTACTTTACATATGGTAGCCAAGCCCATATTGTGAAGCAGGTTTGCTCTACTCACCAGTGAATGTCCAGACTACTAGATGATAGATTTTTTTTCCTTGTCTTTTGATTTAGGAAACATCCTCAAATGGAGGTATCTGACATTTCCAGTTCTTCTGATCAATCCTGGCTGTAAGCACTGCAATATCTCTAAACCAGCCTGCCAGAGATTTGATCTAATAATAGTATGGACATTCCATTACTTCACATATTTGAACTAAAGACATATTTTTTAATATGTGGATGATGCCTGAAGAAGGATTGTATGTACAACACCAGAAAACACAACAAACTCTTGGGTAAGAAGTGCAGTTGGTTAAAGTCCTATTTAACAACTTGCTGTTCTCATATAACACAATTCTTTTCATCCTTGATGACAGTAGCTGTCCCAGAGCATCCAGCAGCAGGGCATGAGAAGTGAGGAAGGCAAATGAACTTACACTCAGTTCCCCTTCTAGCTCTTTGTCACTAGGAGTGGGCAGATTTGACTGAGCAATTTTTGCCCCTCTTTAATGAGAAAGAAAATGTTGGGAAGTCAGGAGGCTTGAGAACTCGTGGAATTCTACGGGTTGTCTGCAAGGGATTTAAAGTACAAGCAACATAGATTCTATTCAGAGTTTTCCTAATTTAGGACTACATTGTGGAGCAGAATGCTAAGCACTGAGTTGTGCTTATGGAGCTGGAGGCAAATTGGAGTCTTGATGGAAAGGGATGAGAACGGCTAATACAATTTGAAAACTGCTTACTCAGAAATTAATATGTTTTTTCTTGCCTGTTCCCTACTGCTGTTACCAAGTCCCAGAAAGGTGCTTTTTAACAATAAGTACTGTAATGCATTTCAGATATGTTAACAGTATCCCAGGGGGTAGTGAGGTGTTGCTGTGCTCCAAATAATAAGACACATATTGGAATTAAAAGAAGAGAGATGCAATTATTTAAGCAAACACTCCAATAGCTGGAAAAGTCATCTGTCATCCAGCAGTCATCCATGACTGATCCCTATTCCCCAGCTGAGGTAAAGTTGCATATTTCTGTTAACTTCCGTGGAATAAATCTGGTTTATTCCAGCTGTTGATTTGGCCTTTTAGCCAAAGAAATGGGCTGTAGGTCAGCTAGCAGAAATTACTATCTAATGGGAGGAAGAGTATGGCAAGTTGACAGGGACAAGTTTTATCAAATGTATGTAGAATGAAAATGGTCTTTTTACTAAGTTAAGCACCAATGATGCACGGATCTTGTGGCAACTCTTAGGAATAGAGCTGTAAATCTCATTCTCTCTGAGTTTCAAGAAATACAATATCTGATCAATAAACTGACCAAACAGTGATTATTTGTAGTGGAAAATTGCCTCCCTGGCTACTAAAACTGTGGAGCAAAGGTTGTTTCCAATTTGAGGAGGCACTTTATTATATGTGTAGCCCAAAGAAACAGATCAATCTCCTATCCTTGAAGTCAAGGAGCCTCATCTGGCCTGGAAACAGTGAGACATAAAACTAGGTCTGTCTTCACAAGACCTGCATTTATTTGGCCACAGTATGACGTGTTCCTTACAGCTTGATAACCACTTGCCGGCTTGGGGGGGGTAGGAGACATGCCGTTAAGTGCTACATGTAGGCAGAATATTTTTATCCAATGCACAAATTCCTCTAATGATTTCCCACCAAAAAAAAAAAAAAGCCAAAATTAAAGTACTTACAGGTGACTTAAATATGGTCTTTGTTATTTGATGGTGATGATGATGGTAATGTTGATGATGGTATATTTCTTGAAGTTCATTTGCCCAGTTTCAAAGAGGAAATTGGATCTAGGATCATTCAAAGCTTCATCAAATGGAGAAGCTGTAAAATAAAAATTACTTCCTGCAACAGTTCTAATAAACTTCCCGTTCCTGCATCTCCTACCCTCCATGTATAACATTCCCCCCCCCTCCCCCGTAGGTTCATAATGATGATTTAATCTCCTTCCCTCTTGCTTTATGGGAGCCAGTAGCTGGGACTCTATTAAGATTGATTGTTCTTCACTTGTTGTTAACAAGTGGCAAATTAATGGAGATGAACAAAAATGAAAGAGGAGATTCAAATTCAGCTTCCTCTGCACCACGGGGTTTTGATTTCAGACAGTTTACTCCTAATTTGAGGACAATGACAGTGAATTGATAACATTCTGGGTGTGCTAGGATTCAGTGTGAAAGCTGATAAAGTATCTCATGACCTTTTTGGTTCAGATTTAATTATCCCCCAAAACAGCTCTTTATTCTTCCCTGATGGTGCTCCCCCTGGCCTTTTTCCTCTTCACTTGGAACACTTCAGAGGCTGGCTAGATTGCAATGAACAGTGCTATAATTTTTCCTTATATGCCAGTTGTAGCTTTTGCAATTGTATCATAACTGGCACTCCAGACAATTTCTCTGATGTTCTCAGTAGAATAGACTGGACATATCAGTTTATACAAAATTTTTAAATGTTTCATTTTCCTCCAGGATGGTGAAAATTTCCTGTAGTATTCTGGTGGAGGGCAGGGACTTGAGGGAGCTCTGTTCTCAACTCTACTGTTGATACAATGGGAAGAAGCAAGAAACCTGCATCTCAGTGTATTTCCTTGCAGGGTAGGAGGAGAAGCCTCACATGGGGCTGTGGGATCTGGTCAGACCCAGTGTACTTCCACAGGAACCTGGGGCAATCTCCCTGTGTTTGCTGACACCTTTGAGCAGCTTCCTCCAAGCAATGCCCAGTAATATGTACAGATATTGAAACAGATATATTTTGGTTTTGCAGTACCTGCAAACAAAACTGTGCTGAAACCATCCACACTGCTGCTGGAGAGGAGTGAGACAGAGTGTCAAGCACATACAACAGAGGTTAGCTACATGGCCTAGTAACCGCTAGACCACTTCAGTAATAAGTGCTGAGAATCAAATAAAGAATAGGCTGGTTTTCCAAAGATGTTTATAGTAATAAGAATAATTATTATTTTTGCTGTAACCAAAATACTAGGTTCCTTGCACCACATTTTAAAATGTCACCCTTGTCCAGAGCAGCACTATTTCAATTTTTGACTTGGCAATCTGCTTAGAAAAAAGCTCAGTGAAGAGCTTTTTCCTGGTCCTAGATTGTTCGTGAGAGGAATACTGCGATTTTGAACATAAGGAGTTAGGAAAGTACCGCAACTTCCAGGGTGGTGTTGTGCTTCAAATGGGATGGATTTCAGGTTCTCATTCGATTTTCATATTTCCTTTCAGATTGCTCCAGCCACTTTTTCTTTAATGACAAATTTGAAAGCTCCTCCTTTTTCCTGAATAAGGAGGGGGCAATGAAATCCTTGATTTCTATGGGGAAATAATGTATGTGGATACTTTTGCAATACCCACTCCACTTGCAAGTCAGCCTCTCATGCTAACTGTTGGTATTCAGGTGTAAGCAAAGAAGATTTAATGGGAGTTAACAACTCTTTAAAGATGACTTTTTCAGATGTGGGAAAAGAGTATAAATTGATCGTGACAGAAGCAGCTCATTTCTGTCCTAGCTCACTTTAAATATAAACATCTGATTTACAAGTTCTTATGGGGACTATAATCATGGCATAGAATCTGTTACAATACCTGCAACTCTAATGAAAGATTTCCAGCCTGATTGACCATTTCCAGGGTCTTTCTAATCCACCTCCTGTTAAATCAATGAGGATCAAGACCATGGGAGAAAGCATTAGGTGAGGAAGACAAGATGTAAATCAAGTAGAAAGCAAACATTACTATCTGGCATACAGCAAACAAAGATGAATGCACAGCAAGTGAACTGTTGGAGAATACCACAAAATTGGGGAAACCTACTTTACAATCACTGTTGCTGGAGCAAGATACTGAGATAGAAGCTTCAAGCCAAAAATGTTCTCAGATATCTTGCAGGAGTGATTCAGCTGAATGTTACCCCTGCAATCACTTTTCCACCTCTCACAGCTGTGAGAGTATAATGGATCATGTGGATACTCTTTATCTGGAAGCTAAGAAAACAAAAATGTTTATTAATGGAGTGGAATTAACAGTAATAGTTGAAACTCAAACTGAGTGCAAGGAATTCATTAGATTCCCAAGATACTGGCTGTGCTATAAAAGGCAGATGCAATTCAGCACTGATAGATATAAGATAAAGCACATGGGAATACACACATATACCATCATGGACTCTAAATTAGCTATTGCCATCAAGGAGATCTTGGAGTCACTTTGTATAGTTCTCTGACGGTCAACATGCAAGCGGAAAGTTCCAAATTGTTGGGAAAAGAATTGAGAATAAAGCAGGAAACTTCATAATGTCACTGTGTTGTACATCCATATCTGGGCCTGTGTCTGCACCTACCTCAAAATCAGCAGAGTAAAACCTCAGAGGAGAACTGAAAAAAAGGAAAAGAAAAATGCCAGCTATTGTGAGAAGTAGGAGTGATTTTGATCTGAGGAGAGACCACATACCCCAAAATCCCTCAGACTGAAAAAGAGAAACCTGAAGGGTTATATATTTAGGGTTTTTAGCATTGGAAATGTAGCAGAGACAGTGAGATGAGAATGACCATTCATAACTAATCGTAACACAAGTGCTAAATGACACCAAGAACAATTATAAGGCTGTTTTATAGAATAAACAAAGTACACAAGAGAGGAAGGATCACTCTGTATTTGCACTTATCTTAAGCTGTTTCTAAGTGTCTGCTCCTGGCTATTGCCAAAGGAAAGGTGAGTGAAGGAGCTGGATCTTAGGTTAGAGCCAGTAACAGGCTCTTCTTATAATCTTTAGTTGCTTGCATCCATGCTCTTCAATTAGGTAAATATCTCAGTATATCCATGGGGTGTTTAACATACAGTCTTAAGGCACTTCAGCACTTACATTCCTTTAAGATTTTTGGTTATGTCATAAATATAGTAGCAGGTCCTAACTAGTCTCCAAACGTAATGCACAATCCTTATAAACTGGTTTAGCTTGATTTATGGGAAAAACACATAAAGCCAGACGAGATTACTGCTCGCACATTGTGTGATGCACCTGGCTAGGAACAACGCCAGATATATGTCTCAGCAGACTTCATGTTAAAATTCAATGAAAGAATAAAGCATCAAATCTATCAAATCACTCTAATACACATGCTTCTGCAATAAAAATTAAGAGATTCTATGTACTATGGAATAATACATATACTGGGTCTTTTTTCCTATGAGAGATGCTGGAGGCATTACATATATTACACATAGTGTGTATATATATTATATAGTATATGTATTATATAGCTCTTCATTCTGAACTCTGAAAATATTGGCTTACATTCTTTGGAAATGCCATTGTTCAACTTCATTATTTCTTTTCCTTTTCTTTTTTTTTTTATGATCCTGATTTTTTTGTTTCTGCTCTGTGGTTAGCCTCTGTAGTGCCCTTGACATGACACTTTAAGAACAGATGTCTGAACTAGTTAAATATGCTGTAATTGAGTGTTAATATAAAAAATATACATGGGCTTTATGACAGACTTGTCAAGGAAACTGTGACAAGCTTTCCTGTCTTGGCATCTTGGTATCAGAAATCTAATGCTTAATTCTTTTTCCTTTTCTTAACATGAGACTAAATTGTATGTATAATCAATTCAGTTCCTTCTGCCAACATTAATATGGACTACATGCATGCAGAAATTGGTAGATCATATGCTCTAATTTATTTGAAGCAATGAGCACATTGTGCTGGAAGCAGGAAAACCCTCAGCAGTAGAGACCCGGTGATCCTCAGTTGGCTTCGCTTGGAGCAGAGAGGCAACCTTTGCATGGGCCCTTCTGCGGGCAGAGCTGTACCCGCTGCCTCATAGGCTTTCGCAGAAGAGCAGTTTCAAAAGCTCAGTGCAGCTGTGCCTCCATCCAGCACAGCTGTTTGTTTGCAAAGGGACACTCTATCAATGTCTTTCACATCATTTCCCCATAAACAGCACCCATTTTGCATGAACCTGTGTAAAAGAGCTTATCAAGGCCACATTCTCATAGCCTGCCCACTTTGAAGGCAAAGCCAGCTGAAGGACCTGCTCTCCCCTCCTCACCTCTCTCCTCTGCCTGCTTATTCGTGTCCTAGATTCCTGTCTCAGCTAAGCTAGCTCAAGTGCTTTGGGGGCTGTCCTGGAAGCCAGATAACCAAAACAGCTCAGTTTAGAATAAATCCCTTCAAATATTTATTTCCGGAAAGCTTTAAACACAACCTTCAAGGAGTTGTCCCAGGACAGCTAAGGGGGCAGCCAGCTGGGGAGTGAGGGGGAGGCATGGGTGGCTGAGGGTAGTGAGGGGAAAAGACAGGAAAACTTTTAAAGCTGGTCCACAGCTAAAACTAATATCTGGCTGCTCTACACCTGATTGTTGCAGGAATAAGCCAGCAGCAAATTACTGCTCTGTGAAGCGAGGAAGAGTCACAAAGATAATTATACTTCAAAGAAGTAAGTCTTCCTTGAGCTCCTCTTGTAACAGTGCAGTTTGCCCCAGGCTCTCGTGGAGGCTGCAGCTGTCCCTCACAGTGCCCCACATGCGTGTAGGAACTGAGGTGTGGGGCTGATTTTTGTGTGGGACCCCCCTAGCAGGTTCAGTGTGGGGCCAGGCAGAGCATCACAGTGGTGCTGCCTGCATTGCGGCCTGTGCCTGTGCTGGCAGCTGAGACAACCAGCTGCCTCTGCTGCCATTGCCAAAGCATGGGTCAGAATGAGCTCCCACACATCTCCCACTGCAATTGCTCAGGGCAAGGTCCTCTGCTCCACCCCAGGACAGCAAACCTCTCCTGACCATGTACCCCACTCTCCCCACCCATCTCAGACCTAGCCTTTCCTCCCTGTTCCTTCCACGCCCCTTCCCTTTCTCTATTTATTCTCTGCTCTCCTCTTTTCCTGTAAGACCCAGGACATGGTCATCCCAGTTGGTGCAGCACTGCTAAAGCCTCAGCCAGAGCACCACGTCCTGTATCAAGTGAGCATCCAAGGGAAGCAGCAAGGATGATTAGAGATATAGAAAATAAGCCACAAAGAAAAAAATGGGGTCGTTTAGCCTAAGAAAGAGAAAGATGTAGAGGGAACATGACATCCCTCTTCAAATGTATGAAAGGATGTTGCAAGAAGGAGTCAATAATCTGTTGCCAATGTCCATTGTGGAAAGGCGTGACCTCCAGCCAGCCTCATGGGCGCTTTGTTGTGGAGGACAAGAAAGGCCTGAGACATACAGCCTGGATGAGAAGGGGAGAGGTGCCCTGTGCATCTTCTTTTCCTAAAAATTTTTAAGAACAGATTTGGCCACAGCAGCTGCTGTGCCCTCCTGCACAGACAGCAGGCTCTGCACCCCTTCCTGCCTCTCAGGCTGCCATCACAGGGAAGGAGGCGAGTGTCAGGAGAACCTGCTCCAGCGCGGGCCCTTTTCTGGGCTGCAGTCCTTCAGGGACAACCTGCTCCTGCCTGGGCTCTCCACGGCCGCAGATCCTGCAGGAAAGATCCCCCTGCTGCGGCCTGGGGCCCTCCCCGGGCTGCAGGCTGGAGCTCTGCTCCAGCGGGGGCTCTGCAGGGCTGCAGGGGATCCCTGCTGCGGGCCTGCAGCCCCTCCTGCCCTCCTCCTCCTCCGCCCTCGGGCTCCTGCGGCTGCTGCTGCTCCCTCCTTGGCTTCCTCCTCCTCTGCCTGGGCCGCCTTTGGCCCTTTCAGCATCCTCCTGTTTTCCCGGCGGTGCCCCCAGCTTGGCTGAGGGGCTCAGCTGTGTCCTGCGGTGAGGCCCTTCGAGCCGGCTGGGACCAGCTGTGTCCGGCACGGGGCAGCCCCGGCCTCTCCTCACGGAGGCCGCCCTGCAGCCCCACTGCCAGCATCTGGACATGGTCATCCAATACACGAATGTAGAGCTGTTCCTGCCTTGGGCAGGGGGTTGGATGGACAATGTGATCTCTCATGGTCCTGTGGGCAAATGGGGTCCTGGTGGGGAACATGGGTGTCTGTGCCCCAGACGGCTGGGAGAAGAGCCAGAGGGCTATGGAGGAGCGCGAGGTGAGAAAGGGGCCTCCGTCCCATGAGCAGGTGCAAGGGTGGGGAGGAGGGGGCCAAGGGACCCATGCAAATCCTTCCTCAGGCCCCTGATATGCTGACGTCCTGGAGCGCCTTCATCCTCATGTCCCTGCCATTAGAGGAGCAAACTGTTAGTCATAGAATCATAGAATCATAGAATCATAGAATCATAGGATCAATCATAGAATCAATCATAGAATGCTTTGGGCTGGAAGGGACCTTTAAAGGTCATCTAGTCCAACCCCCCTGCAATGGGCAGAGACATCTTCAACTAGATCAGGTTCCTCAGAGCCCCATCCAGCCTGTCCTTGAATGTTTCCAAGGATGGGGCATCTACCACCTCTCTGGGCAACCTGTGCCAGTGTGTCACCACCCTCAGCGTGAAAAATTTTTTCCTTGTGTTGTTCAGCCTAGTCCTGCAGCCTCAGGTAACAGACCTCATGAGGGAGGAGGGTTTGGAATGAGGGTTGGCCAGTTATTTGGCGTCTCTGCCTCAGTGCCGCACACACTTCATTTAAACCCGGATCAACATATCATGGGTCTTCATTTCATTCAGTCACCCTCTTCTACCCTCTCTGCATGGGATTTTAAACCAGGCACTGCTTGGCCAGCCAGCCTCCGCACACCAGATTTAATAATGAGGGAGAAATCACCCTGACAAAATGTGTATACAGCTCCCCACATTAAATCACACAGACTAAATCATACACTCTGCCAGCCATGCTCAGGATGAAAAGTAATTCACTTCATGAACACTCCCCTTGATTTAAATAGAGGAGTATGCTAGCTGTTTTTAATTTATGAGTCCCCCACGCTGCTGCCAGTGGCCACTGTTCATGGTATATTGTTGTGATGCACTAAGCATATATTAAAGCTTCCCAGCACATCCTATAACATAAATTCTCTGTGTCTGTGCTGTTTGTAACTTTGACAGCCATCAGTTGTATGGGGTCTAAAACTTGCCATTCGTCTTCTTTTCATCAGACTGAATTTCAGCAAATTTGTATTTGTGACTAGGAGGTTGTAATCTTCGCTTATTTTTGCAGGATACACTGATGGCATAAACAGCATCTACAATTGTCTAACCACACTAATAATGTAACCATGTTCTGTATTTAAGAAAGCTAGAAGATGAGTTCCCATCTCAGAGATGTATGTATTTTTTTTTCTTGTTTCAGCTGCTAGCCTATATATAATGGTATCCTCAGCAAACGTTTACTTGTTAAGGACTGCATCTCAATTAACCTGAATGGTTTTCAAATTGAAACAGAAAAAGAAGTGCATGAAAAGGCCACCTATAAGCAATTCAGAGCAAATTGCTGCAATTTATTGCCAGCTTGAAACTCTGAGATGGACCAACGGTAAATCACTGCATTCTGAAACCAAGCAAAAATGATCCATGATTTTTTCCCTCCCTGTTGAATTTGAAGATAAAACAACCCAGCTCCTGAATACACAGCAGTGAGTTGTACTTCAACCACAGAACGTTTTTAGCTGTGTAAAGACAAAGCAGTGCTGTATGATTTTGTCCTTATACTCATACCCGTTCTCATCTTGAATCAAGGGCTGAGTCTCTTTAGAGATTCTCTTTATGGCAACCTAGCCTATGCTGAGCTGAAGACTGAGCATGTTCCCAAACAGAACTGAACTAAATATGTTAGAATATCTCAAAAGAAAATCTTTAATCTAAAAAGCTTCTTATCTGGAAGACTATGAATCTTAAGTTTTTGCACATTAGCTCTGGCCAGGTTTCCCATTGCCTGATATTACTTGAATTGCAGGAAGTCTGTTTGCAAAGCATGGCTTGACTTTGCAGATGAGTCAGGAAGCAGTGCCTGCATCCTAAACTTGGGAGAACTGGACCAGAATCAAATGTGAAACAAAATGCGCGTACCATATTCAACATACAGCACGCAACCCTGCCTGCATGCCCTGGAGACCTCTTGGGTGGGGTCAGGCTGGAATTTCCTGACTTTGTTAAGAAGTCAATGCTAACCCATGTAACTTTTGTGCTTTCAAGAACAAATTGCCACAAAGTGTGAAATTGATTTTCCCTGATGATGGGACAGCTTTTCTTGAGCTATAGCAGTACATTTTCTCCACAGGTCTGTCTTGGTCACAGAATCCTGCTCACTAAAGACTTCCAGACTATGAGTTGCATAAAATTCATCCCTCATTCTCTGGGATCCTAAGGAATGTAATTTTTTTGGATGACAAGACACTGCTGTTTATTGTGAGTTATTCCCTGACTTCCTCCTTTGCTTTCCAAAAAGACTAACGGATCCTTGCATTGAACAGGAACTACATTATGCGACTGCTTTAAAAGTGCTCTGCACTGCAGTCTACTCCATGTTTGCTCCAGTTGTGCAGAGTTAAGGCAAAGGAGACAGTTAGGCTGCATGAGCAGGAAATGAGACAATAACAAAGATGAAATATGACTTGAGGAAATTCCAGAAGTCCTTGAGGAAACAATGGGGAAGATATTAATTAAGTAATGCCTATTTGTCTGGCTCCAGTCAGGTTAGCAAATAAACCCCAAACCTTGATGTTCTTACCTAGACAGGAGAAAGGAGAGTGTGCAAGTGGTCATGGCTGGAAATGAATGTCTGATAATGAGAGAAACATAGGTACTATTGTGTGGGATGGCTTTCAAAGAACTCAGGGTGAGGGAATTTACCTAAGGCAATGAGCTAGCGTGCACTAGGCATATGCACTTTTTGCTGCTGAGATTCTTCCTTCTGTTTCTTTTGTATATATTTAAAATAGTAGGCGATGATTTTGTTTGGAAGTGTTTTTTTAGCCTCACTCTCAGCCACTGTCTCTTGAGAACAAGCTTTTGGTAGTGATGGGAGCTAAAGAACCAATTATGCTCCCAGAGCTGGAACTGTCTGCTGGGTGGCACTGAGGGTATTTGAACCTTGGGATTGCAATTGAGCATGGACATGGTGACGAATGAGGCTGGTTTTGACAAAAGAGAACTGCACTCCAATCATCTTGAATATTGGTCCTCAACGCTGCTCCTGAAGACCCTCCAATCATGCAGAGTACTCCTTGCTTTGTAACTATCATGCCCTACTTCATGTTAATTTCTGTCCTCACCGTCTTTCTGTCTGGGATTAAGTGGAGGAAAGGAAGTGCCTTCCATGGGATTTAGTGCATAATTCTAAACTCCTTAACAAGGAACCAATGTTTAGGAATCATAGACAAAACATGACCTTTCTAGGTGATGAGCTATGGGCACAGAGAAACTTGGGTCGTTGAGGAGCAGTTTATGATTCTGGAATTGCTATTTCCCCTGCACTCATGTTGCTGATTTCAGCAAAGTTTTGAGACACAAAACATTTCTGCACAAAGACAAAATAACTTCAAGTCAAATCTGATATTTGCTGGAACTGATCACACCAGAAATTTCTGTCCCCACAGCAGTACAGGTAGCTCCTTTCCCAACCAGTGAGGCATTTGTTTGTATTGTTTCCAGGTTTGGGCAAATGACTTACTGGGTTTTGTATCTCTTATGAAATTTTCCATTTATATTTCTGCCCATGAAATATACTCTTAAAGACATAGGCAGATGTGGGCACAACTATGCCTCCACTATGTGACAGTACTTAATGACATGTAGCCACTTCTAATTTTTATTAAAACTCACTACATTGAAAAAACACTTACAAGGCACTACCAAACAAGACAGAGGGGAGCAGCAGTCCTGTATTGGCTAAGCTGTTTTTCTGCTCAGTTTTCTTCCCCTCCATGTTGCACAGTACTAACATTTCTAGCAGCAGCTGAAAAAGAATGATTAGATTCCCCCTGCCACTTTGCTTCCCCCTCTCATCTTTTCTCCTTTGTTCTCTCCCTAGAACTGCAAATCTTGTTCACCCTAAAAAACATAACTCCTTTCTATCATTGTCTAAGGTCCAGAAACTCTGAGCGTTCTACCTTCTTGCTGAAATAACCCCTCTGTTACTGTCAGTGAGTGATGCATTGTAGCAACCCGGCTCTGGAAAGCCACTGCAGGGAGTGGATTCTTCCCTCTTTCCCACTGTTTCAAACTGGGAAGATGATACTTTACTGATTTTGCTGAACTGAGGGAAAAATCAAGAACCACATTCACTATTCAGCGCAGATCATCCACTGTCTATTATGAGCTGAAAATACCATTACAGAAAGCATTAAGATGGCATAGCTACTAGTAATGAGCATCTGTGTATCTCTATTATATTGGTTTTTAGATAATAAGGCGTAGTGAATGCAAAGGGCCTCACCCAGGCTGCCAAAAAAAAAAAGATAAGAAAAAGAGAAAAAAAGAAAACCCTGCCCTAAGTAGTTCTTTTTCTTCTTGAAGGCTGTTAATGAAAAGGGAAAAAAAATAACACTTGAAATGAAAGACATGGAGGATCTGCTTGTCCTTGTGCACATTCACTGTGTGCTGAAGTCTGTAACAATGAAGGGAAATGATAGCAGAGAGCAACGTTGCCCTCCCTCAGACTGAGAAACTTTCACTGCAAAAGCATTTTAAAAGAATAACCCAGAGTACAGTAATTAAAGCTGATTCGGCTTCTCAAAAGACTGCTTCAAGCTTTTGTGCTGAACCTTCACAAATTCCACAGGGCTTTATTATTAATTGTGCTCCCCCACACACAGTGCTCTCTTTGGGATGTTTCTGCTGTCACAGGTTCAGTATTTCTCACAGGCTTTCTGTACATAACTGAGACTTGTCAGGAGAGGGAAATGTTTTTCCAAGCATTTTTCCCCTTTGTGCTCCGTCTCTTGTGCCTTGTTCCCTTGGTAATTTTTTGTTTGCTTGCTTTTTAATTTTCTTCTACATTTTCTTTCAAAGAGTCTCTGGTGGAAAGGAATGACATGGGGGCTGGACGCCTTTCTTTCACCACTCTCAGATCATATGTCAAACCCACCTGGGATCATTGCTTCTGAACCTCTGAACAACTGATCTCTCTCAGGAGCTGGTAGATTCACTCCTGTCCCAAAGGAGGCAACCATGAACGCAGCTGTGGGTGCAACCCACACATCTGGCCTTGGATCCAGATTCCTCCAGACAGAAGGAGAGATAAGGGAGTTGGAACTAGATGATCTTTACGGTCCCTTCCAACCCAAACCATTCTATGATTCTATGTTTCTATGATAGTTACAAAATTTAAAGGTTGCTGCTGGACATGGGAATCTGGGTTGGGAAGCGATTTGTACTAGAGGGGGGATCAAGCCTTCAGGCTGGAATTTCTCTTGCAGCCATTTCTCTTATGTTTCTCTGTGTTGTTTTGTGGTTGGTTTTTTTTTTAACTTGGAGAAGTGAAATGCTAATTTTTCTACAGATTGAAAGGCAGGCTGGCTAGCCTGGCATAAAAGTGAAAGGCAGCATTCTTTATTGTAGTCAAAGGGAGTATAACATGAATGGTAGCAGCCCACTGCCATTTAAAGGATATCCCTAAGTTTCCAAACACACTGTTGGTACTTTCCAGATAAAAGTCCACTGCTAATATTTTTTGCTTCTTTCTGTGATCACTTATAAGAGCTTAAAAGCATGGAAAAGAAACAGATTCCAATTTGACTGGGGCATTTGCTTCTTTAACACAACATTCATTGCTCAAGGATAGCCAGCAGATCACCTTGTAGGGCTAGCAAATCTCTCACAGCACTTCATGGATTTCAGCAAAACAAACAGGATAGATTAAAAAGAAGAGGACCTGACTGTGGACTGCAGTCCTTTCCCTCTGAGGAAGAACTGTTTAAACCAAAAGGAACAGAAAGTCCCTTTGCCATCAAATATATTGATTCATCCATCTAAATGACCTCACTAGTATCTGACTCTGCTTCAGGAGGAGGCTTCCACTCATGGCAAAAAATGAACTTGCATTATCATCACCTGCTTGTCTTTGTTGGGAAAGTCAATGGTTCTGTAGATTCTATGGATTTATTCAGCCAAATGTAGGTGTGCACATATAGGCATCCACTTGTGACCTAGTCATCTGTCCTTCCTTTATGGTCAATAAGAGAAGACATTTCTCCTGCACTTTCCTTCATTTGAAACCAAATATCAAATAAAGTTCAGCTGGATCATGCCCTAGAAGTGACTGTTTGTTCCCATTAACTCCTCAGAGAAGTAGGGTGACCGGTTTGGATAGATAAAAAAATAAATGTCACTCCCTATCTTCAAGATGGGAAGAGGGAGGATCTGAGAAACCATCGGCTGCTGAGCCTCACCTTGATCCCTGGGAAGGTGATGGAACAAATAGCCCTGGAAACCATTTTCAAACATATTAATGACAGGAAAGTTACTGGGAGTAGTGAGCATGGATTTATGAAGGGGAAATCATGCCTGACCAGCCTGATAGCCTTCTACGATAGGATGATACTGACTCCCACAACATCCTCATAGATAAACTGATGAAGTACAGACCAAATAACAGGGCAGTAAAGAAGACAGAGCCACTGAAAGGACAACAGGCAAAAGGCACAAACTAATATGCAGGAAATTCCTTTTAAACATAACAAAATCTTTTTTACAATGATGGTGGACAAACACTGGAACAGGTTGCCCAGAGAGGCTGTTGAGCTTCAGTCCTTGGAGATACTCAAACCCTGACCGGACACAGTCCTCGGCAATCTGTTCTAGTTGACTCTACTTTAAGCAGGGAGATTGGACTAGAAGATTTTGGTGAGTTGACCTTGGCTGGCTGCTAGATGCCGACCCAGTTGCTCCCTCACTCGCCCTCCTCAATAGGACAGTGAGACAAAATAAGAAGAAAAGCTTGTGGGTGGAGATAAAGACAAGGAGATCACGTTCCAGTTACTGTCATGGGCAAAACAAATTCAACTGGGAGAAAATTAACTTAATTTATTGCAAATTAAAATAGATTTGGGTAATAAGAAACATAGACAAAAACTAAAACACCTTCACCTAAATGCACCTTCTGCTCCTGCTCCCTCCTTGGCTTCCTCCTCCTTTGCCTGGGCCGCCTTTTGCCCTTTTGGCAACCTGTTTTCCCCGCGGTGCCCCCAGCTTGGCTGAGGGGCTCAGCTGTGTCCTGCGGTGGGGCCCTTGGAGCCGGCTGGGACTGGCTGGGACTGGCTGTGTCCGGCACGGGGCAACCCCGGCCTCTCCTCACAGAGGTCGCCCTGCAGCCCCACTGCCAATGCCTGGGCTTATAAATGCAATGATATCCATAGGTCTCTTCCAAACTCAACTATTCCATGATTCAGTGGTTTTGTGGTGTGGTAGTTGATGCTGCGTATGGAGGTGCCAAGTTCTTGTTGTCTGCTCCCTTATTATGGTTTACCTATTGAGGCAGGGTGTTGTCCTCCTCTCCTTCCTGCAGAACCCACAAGTTCCAGCAGATAAATCTATGACCAGCTCACTGCAAGTAGCTTGCAAATCCTCAGCTGCTCTTGAAACGTAAATAATTTTCATTTGCTTGAACCAGAGGTAAATCTCTTTTCTCTCCAGTTTAAAGTAAATCCTTCAATACAATTTTCATCTTCATAACAGAAAATGAGAAAACAATTACCACTGCACAGCTCTTTCTTGCTCTTACTTTTCTATTGTTCGCAAAAGTATTTGAAAATTCCTTTTCTTTCCCAATATACCCTAGTAAAAGAATCTATGCTAATGTCAAGGCAGAAATGCCATTTTCTTTTCTCCCAGACAACCTACCAATGATTGACCCAAATGAAACTGTAAATTGTCAGAGTGATGTGATCTGTTTTAAAAATCCAAAGACATCAAATACATTAAAATGTTGTTTCTTTGTTTATTTATCCAAAACCAACATGCTACCAGAGGACAGCCAAATTCTGGGAACAGAATTCTGAGTCTTTATCCAGGTTATTTGTTTCAGCTCCACTGTAGTGGAACCAAACCAATGCTCTCATTGACTGCAAGCTCTGCACCCAGGAGTGTTTTAAAAAAAAGAGTACCAAAGTGGGTGGCAATGACTTGGATTCTTCCTGGCTGTGAGCATGTACAATATAATTTGGTTTCTTTTTTAAAAATTGACTTCTGAACTATCAGGTTAAGATCATGAGATCTGGAGTGTTTATCAGTCTAACAGGTGTTGGCCAGGAAGACACAGAGACACATTAGCATCACCTAGATGTGACTGGCTTTGTGCATAGCACCATTAACAGTATGTCTAAAAGAGAATAAAAGTCAGAGATAAAGTTGGGCATATGTGGGGCTAATCAGAGTTTGTTCATGCCTAAAGTTAATTTAGAATTTTCTCACTTGTCTCTGGAAGAGACCACTGAGCAGGAGAGTCTAACTAGTTTTTAATTTACCAAAGTTTTTTTCTTCTCAAGGCCCAAAGCAAAGGCAGACTCCTATAAACATAAAGGAACTTGAATAATTTCTTCTGTTTCATGGTGCCCTCTCCAGGGAATCTGCCCTCATCTCTCCCATAGCCTACCTCATTTTGAGACCTGGGGCTTCTGGATGCTCAGAAAGACACATCAAGAAAAATATTAATTCCCAGTGTGCCTGGGTAGAGAACAGCATCCTGTGTTCTCAGTAGCAGACCTGGCTACATGGACCAGCCTCTGCAACCTCTAAGCTTCAGTACTGAGAGTCACAACAGCGACGAAACACTGCCTGCTAGCGCTTCAGCTGGTACAGACTGCAGGACCCCATCTCGCTTTGTCTCATGGGTCACTTCCTCTACACAAATTTCTGCCCCTTTCCCAGCTCCCTGGCAGCTGCAGGGTCCATTTCAGTGTCTCCAGAGCTGAGTTTGTGCCTGATATTCCAGCAGGGCTTGTTGCTTCCAAGCAGTCACTTAGGCTAAAACAAAAATGTATTCCAAAGTGACAGGATAGCTCTAGACACACCAATGAACTAGAAATAAGTGGAAAGGTCAGTAAAATATTCTTCTGCTGAATCAGAATGTCTGTTATTAAAGAATACATGGAAATGGAGCAGTAGTTAATGCTTTGCCGTTGCACAATATATTCTGCTGAATTCCTTATCTCATTAGCACACTGAATAGGCATTTGAGGTAGGGATGCACCCAAAAGCCCATTCTCAGCAAAAATAAAATATAAGAAAAGTACAAATAACAATGTCTCAAAACCCAAAGACACAAAAGTTTCTTAAAGATCCTTTTATTTCTCTTTTTTTTTTTTTTTTTAACTTCAGATCATAATCTTTAGGAGCAACATTTAGCAAATTTCCTGTGTCCTAGAAGCATTATTAACAGAGCACTGAGATGTTCTTTTGAACACGTACCTGGTGCCAGACTTTTAAAATCAGATCATTTCAATTACTACTGCATTTTCCCCTTTTTCTTGCTACAGCATGGACATCATTTGAACAGACAATATTTTATGAACTGGCCTGCTTAGAGACAATGCCATGCAATGTTTGAAGCTGGTATTCTGACCCAGCACATACTTGGAAGTGTTGGTGTCTATTCTAATAGCTCCCTACATCTACTGAAATCACTTTGCAATGGAAATGGGCAAGAAAGGCAAGGCTGAATGTGATAAAATGCCTCTGTAAGCACAATACATAGCCCAGTATACTATTGTGCTCCATCCCTTAACACAAAAGTTAATGCCAGTGGCTCCAGATGTTGTCAAAAGAATTGAGAACAAGAAGGCTGGAATGGTTTATTAGGAAAATTGCCCTAATGAGAGGGTGAATAAACCAAGACTTGGGTTTACCCACCCTTCCTTGGTAGACCTTAAGTCTTCCTAGAGGCACCCCTTCTTTGTGTCTCACTTTCCCACCTGGAACATGTGAATCACAGCACAGTCCTATGCTCTGGAGCGATGACTGCAAAGTTTTCAAAAACTGTCGTAATGATAGGATTGGGAAAATACCTATGACAATTAGGAAGGGGTCAGGGAGGGGGGTGTAGCAGGTATACTGTATTTCTTCATCAGGTGTTTTCAATCTTGCAGGAAGCAAGGGATTCTTCTAAGAACTCTATAGCTGCCCTGCTGGAAGCACAAGTGCTCCAACATTTGTCTGAGGGTGACATTCAGGCTAGCTGCTGTCAGAAGCTCTGCTAGTTGCTGAGACAGCACTTGAGATATGAAAGATGCCCAAGCACTGAATCATGCTACAATCATAACAAGCTGCTGAGCTGTTCCAGAAAACATCTCAGTCTCAAACCATCAGTTTTTACATATTTGGAGTAAATTTTACTCTAACGAGCTTGTTCGTCTAAAAGGCTTGAAAATCTAGTAGAAACTGCCAATTTGTGCACGTTTGCCACTAATAGGCTTCTCAGACACTGTAGAGCTTTCTACAACTGCGTAGCTGTTGATGTGGCCTCACAGTCAGTCTCTGGGGATGGACATTAGACCCATGACAGCCAGCCTCAAAATTATGGTTACTGTTATGGGTTGCAGTGGCTAGCAAAACTGACAGTATCCAAAACTGCATTGTGCTAGGGCTGTCCAAAAACAGCCAGAAAGTCACCATCTGGTGTGTATCTGGAAGCATACAGGAGGTGGATTAATAGAGTCAGAGCCAGATCTTGGTGGATCAGTGTCACTAGTGAAAGAGCAATATGAGCACAGGCTCCAAGATGCACCTCACTGCAACGGATGAAAAATGTTATGAGACTTAGACTATTAATTAATTAATAATATCTATTTCAGGTTCCCAAGAAAGTGTGGATCTCTTTGCATTCTCTACATTTGCTGTGTGGTTATGTGCGTAAATGAAATCTTCCCAGTAGGGCCAGATCTGATCTCTGGCTCTCTCTGTCTTTCTCTGATCTCTGGCTAGAAGGTGGCTGCACAGCCATGTGAGTTTCCCAAGATGGGTCCTGGTGGGATAGGAATAATGCTTCCTCAAACCCATGACAGAGTGATACAAGTCAGAAAAAATATTTTTTTTTCCTTTACACAAGGCAAGTTCCTCGTTCGCTGGTAGAAGAGAATGATCTACTCAGTAATTTCATGCTTCCTGACTCTTTAGTTACTCTGTGGACTTAAATAGGATGAAGTTTTAATCCAAACTATTCCACTTCAATGCAAGGAAAAACTCTGCAAAATAGGACTTTGAGAAGCAATATTCTCTCCATTTTTGGCAGTTTCCATTCCAAGCCATTGGAGTCCCAGGAACTGATCCCAGCTATTACTGTAAAATACTGTCCTCCCACTGCTGCAGATAGGAAGCAGAAACAAAGGATGTTGCTCCATTCTGCCTTCTGATAAATAAAGGGTGATTTACCTAATTGTGCCTTTCCAATGGCAGGGAAAAAAACAGGAGGAAGATGATCATATCACCTCTATCCTGGTAGTCCTTGACTAGAAGTCTAAAGTTTAACAACATTAGAAAGTTAACCAAAAGTCAGCAACGAGTTTATCAGTACGTAGTCATTTATTGAACATGGGATCAATTTGATGACCCCAGAAATTATTGCCTCAGGATCTATTTTTGGTAGTTTGATTAAACTTACTTAAGTATGACAAGAATGGAAATTAATAAAGCTAGTGTTCCAGAGGGGACTCTGTAGTACTGTATCATTTTTTCAGAACAGTAGCAAAAGTGCTTGTAATTTATCCATAAAGTCAATTAAAGCAAAATGCAAGACCTTCAATTGTTTCTACTCAGTTTATTTCTCTAAATTGTTTTTTTGCTTTGTAATATCATGTTTTTTCCAGGTTTGTTAACCAAGTATGATCAAAAACCAAAAGCTAGATCTTGATATTCCTCAGGTGGATTAAAAATAATGAGAGTTTAAAATGTATATTTTTTTTAGATGCCCTTTGAACTGTCAGAATTTAGGATTTTGATCCTTTTGGATTTGGTATTTAATTTTTCCCACTGCAAGCAAGAACTATCATTCTCAAGAATATACAGGACTCCAGGAGGCAGGGCTTGTGTTACCAAACACCAAATAAGGTGAGAACACAAATGGTGTCAGGACTGTGGTGGGCGAACATTTCTACCAGTGGAGGATTCATGTCTCTGTAACCTGAGAATTGCAGACAACAAAATTTCTGGTATCCCATGATGAAGAAAAAGAGAATTTCACAGGATTCTGACCGTTGAAAGGAAGTCATCCACATATTCAGAAGTGGCCTTATTCATCTTGATCACCATTGTTCACTTTATTTCTATATGAACGTGACTGTAAATAGTGAAAACCTGTGCCTTATGTTGTATCCCTGTTTTCATAATGTATTTGAGAAGATTTAGAAATTGCAGTTGAGTGAATCCTTGCTGGTATTAGGCCTTAGCTCTAAAAGAGGTGCTGAGAAGTAGCTTAAAGACTTATTTTTATTGGGACCCTGGTTTTGTTCATTAGAACTACACATTAAAACTCACAGTTTTAGTAGAAACTTGGGAGTAAATTGCCATGTTGCTCCAAAACTGCTAAAGTGTAATCTCATCTAGCTGCAAGGACTGCTTGTCCATGGCCTGACAGCTCTGCTTCTCAGATTGCTTTGGACTTGTCCATTTTCTCTCCTGCTTAGCATCATTGCTCCACTGACAGCCACTCGGATGTGCAGCTCCCATCGTTCTGTCACCTCTCTAGCCAGACAGCAAGCGTTAGCATCGGTCTCCGCACTGAAAGACTGATAATGTGGCATCTTATTTTAACTCTGCAGGGAATACTAGCTAAAGGGGTTGCCTTTCAGTGTCATCTTGATTGTTCTCTGAGCCATTGCTGTAGAAGGAAAAGGATTTTGATCCCCCTTTAGGATCTTCTGAGGTCAGATAGAATCCTGCAGCCTGGATTAAGACCATGGATCTCCACCTGGGCTCTGCCATGAAGAAGAGATTTCAGCCTTCATTCTCCTCGTTTTAAATGCCTTCAGGGAAACAACATCAAAAGGATTTTCCCACGCCCCATAACAGCTGGTTTGAAACCTGTGTGTTTCAGTCTGGGTCTTTATCCTGTATTTTATCCATGGTGTTTGCACCTCTAGATATTGATTTGGTATTTGACCACAGAAATGGTGAGCTCCACAGTCTAAAAATACAGGAGCTTTATTTGGGCAGACTACCTGGACCTCTGCTCCTGTCTATCACTGTCCCATGCAATGTGTTTGTCCTTGCCTAGGCAGTCACTTGTCCCTGCATCCCAGCCCTTCATTAACAGAATAATTGCAGCTGATTATCAGCAGAACTGCAGGGGGATGGGGACCTATTGGCTTGCCCTTAAAGAAAGGGCGAGGCACGCAGTGGCAGCAACGGTAAGTCCTGTGACTGGGCTCTAGATTGGGGTGGAAAAGGGGGTTTCCTGTGCTGGGGAAGAGCCTGGTGGGGCCCTCGCGCCAAAGAGAAACTGGCTGCTCTTGCGAGCGAGGCAGATGGGGCTTAGGCGTTCCTGGGGCAACCGCAGGAGATTTAAATGGGCCCCTAGGGAACGTGGTGACCAGAAGCGCGACGACCAGGACAGGCAAACAGGGCGCGGCACATCAGAAAGGGCATGGAGTGGCAGTTCGTGCGGCAGTTCGCGCAGGCAGCTGGCGAGCTCTCCTTTTGGTCTACTCCCTCCTGGAAGAGACTTAGCCATGGTCTCCACTTGGACAAAAGCCATCACCAGAAGGGATGTGGCGACGCAGATGGAGCTGGTGGAGCCACTCCCTACCATCCCTGAGACGAGCATGCCAGATGGAAGCATCAAGAGAAGGAGAGGCTCCCCTGCCCTCGTGCCACCAGGCAGAAGGAGGGGACCCAAGAGACGGAGGAGGATGGATGCAGATCCCTGCTCAGCGCAGCAGGCGAATTCTCTCCCGGCTGACCTCGCCCCCCCAGGTGTCCTTACACAATAGGTATGAGGCTCTGGAACTTGAGGGCCAGGAGGATGAAGATACGGACAGTGATCCATCCAAGGGGATGACTAGGGGGAACCAGTCAGCCCCACGCATTAAAACAGCCACTGGTAAGAAAAAAAGAAGGGTAATTGTCATAGGCAATTCCCTTCGGAGGGGAACAGAGGGCCCAATATGCCGACCGGACCCATCCCATACGGAAGTCTGCTGTCTCCCTGGGGCAATGATAAGAGACACTACCAGGAAGCTCCCTAGGCTGGTAAAATCGTCCAATTATTATCCACTATTGGTTGTTCAGGTTGGCAGTGATGAGGTAGCTGATAGAAACACAAAGACGATCAAAAAGGGACTGTAGAGAACTGGAGCGATTACTTGAAGGATCAGGAGCGCAGGCAGTGTTTTCCTCCATCCCGTCAGTAGCCGGGAGGCATACAGAAAGGAACAGGAAGACGCAGCTCATCAACACGTGGCTCAGAGGCTGGTGCCAGCAGTGGAATTTTGGGGTTTTCAGTCATGGGGCAGCTTACATGGCACAAGGCCTGCTGGAGACAGATGGGGTTCACCTGTTGCAAAGGGGGAAAAGGATTCTGGCTCAGGAGTTAGCAGGCCTCATTGAGAGAGCTTTAAACTAGATGTGAGGGGGAAAGGGAGCTCTCAACTCAGCTCCCAGCTCTCCCTGAGCTGGGAGACGGAGATAGGACACAGAGTGAAGTCCCAGTTGTTGAAGAGGTGGCAGTCACTGAGCTGCTCCTCCACCTGAATGCTCACAAGTCCATGGGCCCATATGGGATCCACCCGAGGATACTGAGGGAGCTGGCAGAGGAGCTGGCCAAGCCACTCTCCATTATTTATCAGCAGTCCTGGTCAACCGGGGAGGTCCCGGATGACTGGAAGCTAGCAAATATGATGCCCCTCAACAAGAAGGGTCGGAAGGAGGATCCCGGGAACTAAAGGCCTGTCAGCCTGACCTCGGTGCCAGGGAAGGTCATGGAGCAGATCATCCTGAGTGCCATTACGCGGCACGTGCGGGACAACCAGGAGATCAGGCCCAGCCAGCATGGGTTTATGAAAGGTAGATCCTGTTTCACTAACCTGGTCTCCTTCTATGACAAGGTGACCCGCTTAGTGGATGAGGGGAAGGCTGTGGATGTTGTCTACTTGGACTTTAGTAAGGCCTTTGGCACAGTCTCCCACAGCATTCTCCTGGAGAAGCTCGCTGCACACGGCTTGGATGGGTGCACTCTACGCTGTTTTAAACACTGGCTGGACGGCCGAGCCCAGAGAGTGGTGGTGAATGGAGTCAAATCCAGTTGGCGGCCAGTCACAAGTGGTGTTCCCCAGGGCTCAGTGTTGGGGCCGGTCCTGTTCAATAGCTTCACTTGATGATCTGGACAAGGGGACAGAGTGCACCCTCAGTAAGTTTGCAGATGACACCAAGTTGGGTGGAAGTGGTGATCTGCTGGAGGGTAGGAAGGCCCTACAGAGGGACCTGGACAGGCTGGACCAATGGGCCAGGGCCAACGGCATGAGATTCAACAAGGCTCAGTGCCGGGTCCTGCACTTGGGTCACAACAACCCCATGCAACGCTACAGGCTGGGGGAGCAGTGCCTGGAGAGCTGCCTGGCTGAAAAGTACCTGGGGGTGTTGGTCGGCAGTCAGCTGAACATGAGCCATCAGTGTGCCCAGGTGGCCAAGAGGGCCAATGGCATCCTGGCTTGTATCAGGAATAGTGTGGCCAGCAGGACCAGGGAGGTGATAGTGCCCCTGTCCTCGGCACTGGTGAGGCCGCACCTCGAGTACTGTGTTCAGTTTTGGGCCCCTCACTACAAGAAGGACATCGAGGTGCTGGAGCGTGTCCAGAGAAGGGCAATGAAGCTGGTGAAAGGTCTAGAGCACAGGTCTTATGAGGAGCGGCTGAGGGAGCTGGGGTTGTTTAGTCTGGAGAAGAGGAGGGTGAGGGGAGACCTTATTGCTCTCTACAACTACCTGAAAGGAGGTTGTAGCGAGGTGGGGGTTGGTCTCTTCTCCCAGGTAGCAAGCAACAGGATGAGAGGAAATGGGCTCAAGTTGTGCCAGGGGAGATTTAGATTAGATATTAGGATAAATTTCTTCACGGAGAGAGTGGTTAGGCATTGGAACAGGCTGCCCAGGGAAGTGGTTGAGTCTCCATCCCTGGAGGTATTTAAAAGACATGTAGATGTGGTGCTTGAGGACATGGTTTTAATGATGGACTTGGCAGTGATAGATAACGGTTGGACTCAATGATCTTAAGGGTCTTTTCCAACCTTAATGATTCTATGATTCTATGAAAATCCTTAGTTTCAGTCTCAACTCTGAAACGGATGTTTTCTGAGACCCTGTTAAGATCCCTTACAAGTTTTACTTCATTCGGATTGAAGAAAATACTAATAAGACTATTAAATACCAGCAAATACTGTGGGACTAGTGTGACAGTTCATTTGTATTTCCAAAACTCCTCATAGAAATTTTGCAAATGTTCTTCATGGAAATTTAAAAAACAATGCTATCAGAGAGGGCAAGGCATGCAGGGTGAGGAACAGAAGTGTCAAAAAAGAGAAACATCTTTCTCCTTTGAATTCCACCTTAAAAACTCGTTTACACTTTATCAGCCATTCAGTCCCAAGGGTTAGGCAGTTTCTGAACTATGCTGCTGTCTGTAACAGTGACCATCACAGTGCCACAGGAACATGGGTTTCTGTCCCTGTCTATAAGATCTGTAGCCTTTGCCAGTGAGTTTAAGCTATTTAGGGCACTCACTATCTCCTCTGGTGTGCTGATCTTGCTAGAAGAATCTTTTTCTTTTCTGATAAAATCAACACAGCTGACTATTTTATTAGCTGCTTTTACCACAAGGACATGGGGCAACAGGACAGGAGATTGCAGAAGTCCCTGCTGAGGGAATCCTTTGGGAGGTCCAGGAAAGCTGGGATCAGTACAAATAATGCAAGAAATGTAGCCCCAATTCTTTCTCTATTCTCCTCTTAGAGAGAAAGCAGTCTCCAATTCATTAGCCCTGGAAGTAACCATCTAATTTACATTACACATCATTATTTTCTTCCTATTTTTGGTTCCTGAGTTCAACAGTCTGTTGTTTAGAAATATTTTTTGTTACCACATTCTGAGAGGGCTTAATTTGGAAGTTTTTACATACATGTATTTTTTGCCTGTACCAGATTCCCATTACAGACAAATATAGTGTCCTTTAAAGTCATGCAAAAAGCAATTCTTTTGATAAAGCATTCTGTAGTGTGTACTTACAAATAAAGTTGGTTTAATTACCACTCTAACTGTTTGACAGTCACAATATTCTTACAGAGCACTGGAAAACCAGTCCTCTCACCCTCTTCATTTAAACTACCTGAACAGTTCTAGTGAGAAAAGTCTGGAAACTTGGTTTTTTTTTTTTTCAGAGAAGTTTTTGAACCAGAGAGCTTTTTAGAGGGTTAATGTATGTTTAAAAGAGAATTAGAGATTGCTGGAGGGATCCACTGGGCATAGCAGTCAGTGAGGGATAATTCTTGCCAATTCCCAATGCTGGTAATCAGCTCACTGGAGGTTTGCACCCTGAGAGGAGGCACATCCTGGTTTGGTCTGGTTCAAGAGGGCCACCTGAGCACACTGCTGGCTCGTGTTCAGGCGGCTGTCAGCCAACACCCCCCGGTCCTTTTCCGCTGGGCAGCTCTCCAGCCACTCTTCCCCAAGCCTGTGGCATTGCATGGGGTTGTTGTGACCCAAGTGCAGGACCCGGCACTGAGCCTTGTTGAACCTCATACAATTGTATGAGGGCCTTGGCCCATCAATCCAGCCTGTCCAGATCCTTCTGTAGACCCTTCCTACCTTCAGGCAGATCAACACTTCCACCCAGCTTGGTGTTGTCTGCAAACTTACTGAGGGTGCACTCAATCCCCTCATCCAGACCATTTATAAAGATATTAAATGGAACTGTCCCCAATACTGAGCCCTGGGGAACACCACTTGTGACTGGCCGCCAACTGGATTTGACTCCATTCACCACCACTCTCTGGGCTCAGCCATTCGGCCAGTTTTTAACACAGCGTAGAGTGCACCCATCCAAGCCGTGTGCAGCGAGCTTCTCCAGGAGAATGCTGTGGGAGACAGTGTCAAAAGCCTTACTAAAGTCCAGGTAGACACCATCCACAGCCTTCCCCTCATCCACCAAGCGGGTCACCTTGTCATAGAAGGACATCAGATTGGTAAAGCAGGATCTTCCCTTCATGAACCCATGCTGGCTGGGCCTGATCTCCTGGTTGTCCCGCATGTGCCACGTAATGGCACTCAAGATGATCTGCTCCATGACCTTCCCCGGCACCGAGGTCAGGCTGACAGGCCTTTAGTTCCCTGGATCCTCCTTCCAACTCTTCTTTGGGCCCCTCACTACAAGAAGGATGTTGAGGTGCTGGAGCATGTCCAAAGAAGGGCAACGAAGTTGGTGAAGGGTCTGGAGCACAAGTCTTATGAGAGGCGGCTGAGGGAGCTGGGGTTGTTAAGTTTGGAGAAGAGAAGGCTGAGGGGAGACCTTACTTCTCTCTACAACTGCATGAAAGGAGGCTGTAGCGAGGTGGGCGGTCGGTCTTTTCTCCCAGGTAACAAGTGATAGGACAAGAGGAAATGGGCTCAAGTTGTGCCCGGGGAGGTTTAGATTAGAGATTATGAAAAATTTCTTCACAGAGAGAGTGGTTAGGCACTGGAACAGACTGCCCAGGGAAGTGGTGCGATCACAGTCCCTCGAAGTATTCGAAAAACGTGTAGATGTGGTGCTTAGGGACAGGGTTTAGAGGTTGACCAGGCAGTTAGGTTAACTGTTGGACTCAATGATCTCAAAGGTCCTTTCCAACCTTTATGATTCTATGATTCTGTGATTCTATGAAGAGAATTAGCAAACAATGGGGCCAAAAGATAGCCCTGTGCTAGAATGAGGCACTACGTCTTCCTCCTTGACAGGTCTTGCAAGGAGCTTTGAAGCAATATGGGCAAAAGTGGCTTGAGTTTAAAGCTTTTGTTTGTTGGTTTGTTATGTGTTTTCCAAAGAGAATGTTTTTTCTCTAAATAAACAGCATTTTGCTTTGCTAAGCTGAATTATCACAGGTTAAACCTTGTTCTCCCTGAGGAGAAATGGTATACCAGGGTTTGAAGTAAACCTGAAGAATGGCAATAAATTGTGAGACCTGGAGGGAAATACCACTCCTTAGGAATAATTCAGAAAAGGGTCTGCAAACCCTGCATTCTGTGTGGGCTCGCAGAGGGGACAGGCACCATCCCCTGCCTCCTCCGTGTGACAGACACAGCAAAGCTCTGGGTGCAGGTCCAGCACCACTCTTGGCTTCAGTGGAGCCAGCTGTGCTCACAGGAATCAAGTTTAACAAAATCAGGCCTTAAATTTGAAAGAAGACAATTACAGTCTTTATTCAAGCAAAAGGTTTGAACATAAGATGAACTGTAAGGTCACAGTTAGTCCACCAACTTCAGTGAACTGCATATACTTCAGCTTTACCTACAGATTTTATGCTAAGGAAAAAATTAACTTACCAAGCATTTTTATTTCCACAATGTCATTCTGTTTTCCAGTTCAGTGAAAAGAAAAAACCCTGACTTAACAGAGACTTCCCCTGAACAAGCAATGCATAAAAGCAACACAAGGTTATACAGTGCATGGAAAATTATATTCTTCCATGCTCTACCTTGGCTTTCTCTTTTAAACAATGACTGATGGGTTTTTGATTGAAGTTCAGTGGCTTGATATCAAAGACAGGAGCTCATAAGATCAGAGAGGAATTATGACTGTGTATTAGTGGCTGTTTATTATTTAAAAACAAAGCCGAAAACATATTGGTTACCCCTTCATCAGACACACTCTCGTGAGTATTCTTTTATGATTGTTCCATTTTCTGAGTCTCACAAAACAATTTAAAGTTAAGCATAGCAGAGCTTATTCTGCTTTAAGATATCAAGGGAATTTACATAATGACTAATTTAAAAGCACACACACACAAATTAACTAAATTCACACGTAAAGGAATATGCTTCAAAGGTTAGCACATTTTTTGCTGGCTGGGATTCAGTGGATAATTAAAAAACCGCAACCCTCTTGCTGATCATCAATCCAGAAAACGTGTAAGTAGGTTTATAGAACAAAAGGCGAAGGCCCTGCTCTTGGCATTCTGTCTAGACAATGAGTTGACCTTATTTAAACTGGTGCACTGGGGGGCATCTCCTGGGACTTGAAATCTATGAAAGTGAAGGGGCTAATTGGTTGAGATCAAATCAGAGATGTCTGAATCATACTGTCCAACAGAAAAGGTGTCCAAAATTTGAATGTGCTTTGGGAATATTTTCAAAGAGCGAATAAAGCTGAAGAATCTAGGAAGGAAGGCTGCTTAAATGGGCATCTGCAATTGCTGTCTCTGTTGCTCAAGCCTCCTTGTTCTTGTGCTGCGCTAGAGCAAATCTTTGCACAGTTGTGTTGTGAGCCATATTGGAGAACCAAGCCAGTTAAAAGCTAAAGCTTTTTTTCTTGGGTTGTTTTCCAGACAGATCAGTTCCTCAGTCTGATTCACTGTTGGACCACCAAGAGGTCTTGCATAGGCACAGCCTGAGGAATGATACTAGGACAGGAAGGAATAGCAAAGACATTGACATGTAATTATCCCTTTACTGATGATTGAATACATCATTCATGTAATCCCATGCTGAGAAATATGTTTATTTAGAAATCTGATGTCTCCTTGTCTTTTAACCTGACAAGTAACTATTGTAATAAGCTGCTATAGGGTTTAATTCCTTCCTTCTCCCCAGCCCAAATGTAAAGACTGAGATGTTCAACATAGTGCCAGAAAAAGAGGACACACTTGAAAAATTATGCCAAAGTCACCTCAGACCTCAATAGTTACCTAATTAACCTGTTTAATTTGATGAGACTAAAACCATGATCAAATTGGCTGTCATCTAATTATGATCTTTTCACTAATATTTTGATAATATTTCTTATTTGCATGGAATAGCTCATTTAGTGTAAATTATGATTTTTTTTTAAAGCTGTGATTGTGGGAATGTGTAAAATTATCTTTTTATGCTTTTATACTGTATCTTTCAGTCTGTGTTTCAAAACCAGCTGTAGATAATGATTGTAAGGAAAAGGAAGCGTTTATTACAAGGATTTGGGCTGCTTATAATTATTCTCTGCTGGGTTTTGATGTACAGTTAGTTAACCCTCTTGATGAAAGCACAAGTCTTAGGATGATCTATAGTACCACTATGAAGATTAAATATCAGTAGGAGAAGTAATAATCAAAAGCTTGACTTGAGGAAGGTCTGGATGTTTTGACTCAGCAAAATGCTGCAGCACACAATTTGAAAATAGGATAGATTTTAATATCCTGAAAAGTAATTCATTGCACAAAACGAGCACTAAAGCAGAGTGTGTGTTTATATATGTATCTGAAAGTACTCTTCTATCTGAAGTCTTGTAGCCATTTCCGATTAAGTCTTGAGAAAATCTGAGCGATTGTTTTAATCAGTATTTCTTGAGATAACATTATTCTCTATGGGTTAAGTAGTAACAGAAAAATTGTGAAGACACGAAGGTTTTGATTTTAGGCTACTAAACCCTGATTTTGTGGCATAAATTCCATTAGTGTGGGATTGTGGATGAATTTAAATTTGTAATGAATTGCTTGTCCTAGACTTTTGAGTTTTAGATTCTTTTGGACAAGTTTCATCTGAGTTGGCATCTTCAATAATATTCTTTCTTGAAAATCACTTCTTTGAAAGCCTGATCTCTACCCGGGTTTTATCCTGTGCCTCCATGTTCCTGCCTTATTCTACTTATATGGCTACAATAAGAAATTTTTCTTACATGGGAGATTGCTTCTTTCATAAGGAAAAGGTATTAGGATTAACGCCCACCCTCTGAGAAGTGAGACAGCCTCTGATTTCCGAGACTTCAGTTCAATTCTGTGCTCTGTCACAGACAGTGGGACTATTTGCCTCTGTAAACAGGTATTAGAGTACTTCCCTAGCCACTGAAATGGGAATATAGCAGGATTAAAAAATCCACCCAATCCTCCTTTCAGGTTTTTGTTATCTAATTGAATAGGAGGTGGAGCGCTTTGGGACCAGAAAACAAGAAACTCATCTCTGCTTGCCTTAAGGTAAAAACTCAGACTTGTTAGTGACAAAACACCTTTAATTCAAGGACTCTTTCCTGCAATGGGGCACAGAGCAGCAGCTGCCCATGAGACCGTGCCAGGTCTTTGTACCAGCTGAGATCACCGCCTCTATTCTCCCACTTCCATTATTTCCTCTTTTTCTCTGCTCTGGCTGCTATCTTGGCTTTGCATGCCCTGGGGAAGAGTTGTTTCATACATCCTTGTATCATTTACAGTGTACCTGGACCCTTCCAGTGGCTGAAGTCCTTGGGGGATCTACACCACATGTCTTGAAACATCCAGCTGAGATGCTTAAATCTGAAAGCTTTTTTCTCTTGACTGTGTGAGCAGTCAGGGGAGGAAGAGGAGCTCTTGTCTTTCCAGGTTTATTTAGGCAAGTAAATTGAGCTCTTGGCTGAATCGCCCTCTCTCTCCACTGACCACATAGGGAGCCTCATGAGACTTATGTTGTGCCTGAGGCATCAAACATCAGATGACTACAAATTGGCTTTGTGTGTTATCATGATTACATATTTTTTTTTTCTTCTCCAGCTTTATTTATAGCTTTAATCATTTCAGTTATTGTTTTTGTAGTTTCTATGACCTCTCTTTTTGATAGCAAGATGCAATTTTATTTTTTTTACCTTGGCCATCTAGGTTAGTTTTCTTATTCTAATAATAATTCACATCAGAGAGCCTTCAACCGCAGTTTCCAATCCACTTTGCAAGCTGCTCTTTACTACATCCTCCAAGGTCCCTGTGAAGGAGGAAGGGAAACCAGAAGACCAACACTCAGAAGATCCCACTGAAATTACCTACATCCAAGATGGAAAATGTTGTCTGTTAAATGAAAACACTGTGAAGCTACAATTTCACTGAAGTCCTGCCAACTTAAAAAACATCAGTGGATCGAGAAGTGGGTTTAAGCTAAGATTGATGAGAAAGTCAAGTCATAGTTAAAGCTAATCTGGGGGAGTAGAATTAACCCATTTTGTCTTATAAAAATGCTGTGGGAGCTTCACTATCTGGAGAGCCAGGACATCCCAATTCTTGTTTGCTGGCTGGTCAGCAAATTGTCTGCGGACAGAATTTTATATGATGCCTCATTTGCTGAAGCTGTCCCCAGCTTCTAGTCTGCTTGAGTTTTTAAACCTGTATAAAATAAATCCCCCCAGGTTTCTTAGCACAGTGGAAAATTATCTAGTTTTATACACTAGCCATTTTTAATGAGTTTTGTCCATGTGTTTTAGTTTCTGTTTTCTGAACATAAGCCTGTATTTAGTTTTTTTTTTACATTAAGCAGGCAGTGAAGCTAAGCTGGTGTCAGACATTAAGTGCAGCTCCTGAAATTAGTGACTATCTATCAATACAGCCTGTTGTCAGAAAACCCAAAGAGCAGCAAATGCCTAAACTACTTGATATCAAAAAGGTGTTTGTAACTAGAGTTATCAGCTGATCTGTTATTTTATTAGCGATTGTCTGTTCCAGAAGGAACTTTCTTCTACCTTTCTGCTAGCTGTTTCCCTGGTAAATGAGACAAGAACATTGTTCTTCTCGAACTCAGTCATTTTACTATTCTTGAGAAACAGGAGCAGATTTGGTCTGTTAAAAGAGAGGTGTGATTCATATCATTACGTTCTGGATAGGATGCATTCAAATGTTTTTATTTAAGGTCCAACCAATCCCAATTAGCGTCTTTTTTGCACAATAAGGGCTTACACCCATTACATTTTTGCATTCTTTAAAGTATGCTTGCAAAACATATTTAAAAAGTACCCACAGCTTCTTGTATATTTGAAACAAAAATGAAAATTTATTATTTTTGTGTGCATTTGATTAAAATTTGAAGACATTTAAATGGCTGCATGAAGTAGATTTCTTCTGGAATAGAAGGCAAAAAAAAAAAACCCTCTTAGATGCAGCAGAATTATTTTTGATGTTTCTACAGTTCATACTTTGTCTTTCATTTTTCTGTTATTTTTAGAAAGTGTTCTCCAGCATATAGTTTCTAATTCAGTAATTATTAAAAGCACATTTCTGTTCATATAAATATTTAACTAAAGAAGAAGTTAGCCACCTTATTCTGATCACTGCCAACTTTGGGGGCAGTGCAGTCCCTACATCAGACCTTGTCCTTTAGCTCCACGAGACCAAAACAAAATTTGGACTATTTTAGAAACCATTAATTTATTATATTAAATTACCACAGCTTGACTTTGCTTCTAGTTTTAAAAATCTTCTCTACTGAAATAAGAGTCAGAAATGAAATCTATAGTGTGACACTTGCTCTGTTTCTTCAGCGTTAAATCTCTTGAGTGTAACGACTGCAGTAGATTTTAACTGCCCTCAAACTTTATAGAACTAGTGTTTCAGTATGAATAAGTGATGGATTTTATTTTCTTCTTATTAATTTTATTCTTTATTAAGTGTCACTGCCAACATGGGGTAGTTCGTAATGGCCACTAGTTTCATGGTGTGATCTGCAAAATCTCTTAATTTGTGATGGCGCTAGGATAGCTTTTAACAGCCAGATCTGTTTGAAGTTCCCTTGAGGTATCTTTTTATGCCCCCAAATCCTGGCATTGTTCAAGAGAGAGGGTCATTTTCAAATAGTGTTCTGTTTCAAAGATCTGTTTTAAAACTGCCAAAATTATATCTGAGATTTCAATATTTTGATTTTTTTAAATGATGATTTTTCTCTGGTTTTGGTCAAAATGATATAGCTAATGGTTTATGTTTTTAATATAATGAGGGTGAAGTTGAAACAAGACGTGCTTGATTGAGGCTAGCTGTCAACCTTTTTAAACTTCCATGGTCTTGAATTTTATTATCAATATGTGATGGGAAAAAATATGAGGATCTCAACAATCAGTTACGAGATGGGAGAAACAGCGAGCATGTCAGACTGTGGGTTGAGCTGACAAGGTTAGAAGCTAGGAAGGGTTGGCCAGGTGGGGGCTGTTGATTAAATATACTTAATCTATGAAAGGACAATAAATATGTGATGTTATCGTGGCATTTTTATACACTCAGTTTTAAAGGAGAACTGTAGTTTAATGAGATCTTAATTTAAACAACAAGCAATGAATTCCTCCTCTCCTTCTTCCCTTCCTAAATTTACAGGAGCTAAATAAAACTAGAGCCTTTCTTTGAACATTTTAAAGATTTTACTACTCGTGGACTGCCTGGATGCTTGCTTTTATTAATATTTTATCCTGCCTCTTCCCTTGAATTACATTTTTTGTGGGAATGCTTTAATTAAAGGAAGCTGAGAAGTAGAAGAATTGTTCTTCAAATCTTCGATTGAAATAAAACTGCTCTTGGTGCTGTCAACTTGAGACTGGATGGTTTACTCTTGAGGTTTAATTTATATCAATTATAATGACCAACCTGCGAGTATAACATGGATAAATGTTAAGCAGAAAATAACTGCTATGATTTTTCATACACAGGTGTGTATAGTTTGCAGAGTCTTTAATACTGGGTAGCTAAACAGATATTAATATTGTGTGATAACAGCTACCTATTCGACTCAGGTTGCAACATGCCATCCTTACTAACTCCTCTATGTCCTTCTTGCATGAGAGTAAAATGAAGGGAACATAAATATATCTGACAAAGTCATCAGGGATTAGAAAACAGAATCCAGCAATAAATATGGTAATTAGGCAATTTGAGACTTAAAGCACAGGGTTCTTTGAAAATGCAATTTCAGGACTGAGAACCAGCACTGAAATTTTCACCATTAAGGAGAATTATGATAGAACTGAAACTTTTTAATGACATTTAAACATTTTTTATTGGGAATTTAATAACTTTTCTGCTCATGCTAGGGAAATTTTAATGATGAAGCTATGTATAGAGAGTTTTCTGTGCACACCAGTCCTCCCTACTTCGTCTGATCTCCAGCAGCTGAATTTGGACTCCTCCAACATTCTCCTTTCTATTGCAGTATGCCAATGGGGGACTACTTAGTTAGCAATGAGAATGTGAAGTTTCTTGATTAAAAGTAATTTTGGACAGATAACACTATAACTAATTTAATGGATTTGATAACTTTAAATAAGTTTTGCCATTTTACAGTATTATGTTTCTCATTAATACCTACATACATTTTTGTGGATGGTGTTTTCCATTATGATAACATGCTAATAAAGCTAGTAGTTTGAGGGTTTGTAAGTAGGTGTTTTGTATTAAAAAGGTATGATGACTTTTTAAAACAGACATCAAGTAACCAACGATGCCTAGTCTAGATGCATGATGACAGCAAAAGTTTCTTTTCATCCATGACATTTTTCTGCCATGTCAGTGTATTCATTCCCGCTCTCCAGTCTGCTGTCAGCTGCAGAACTGCTCCTCAGCCTGTGGGGAAATCTCCTGGTCTTTCAAGCAATGGCAAAACTCAAATAGGAAACCTGTGCATGGCACCTTTGGGGAATGTATGATGGTAATTTGGTCTTGGTGATGAGCCATAAATTCTCTGGCACACTTGTGGGGACCATACCGGCTATAATTGCAGACTTATACCCTTTCAACACCCCAGAGTATGAAGGCACCACGGAGCCTTTTTCAACAGTATCTGCAACAGTGTTATGCTTAATTAGGACTCATTACAGATGATTAATAAAAACATAACTAAGCAAGCCTTGCTGTAACTTGCAAAATTATTAAAACTAGCCTTGAAAGCTGAGGTGGAGGGAGGTCTGGTGGGTAATAATCTGTGCCGTGCATCGGTTGCATTTCCCCTGGGTTTGTCTAAACATAATGCGAGGTGCTCCAGCTGGGGAGCACTTGCACTCAGCTTGGCAGGGCAACTCTAGTCCCACAACACCACCTTATTTTTGCAAGAACCTCTGCCTCATATGTTAAATGCAGGTGTTATGGTGTAAAATGCACATATGTACAGGTGTGGTGTGCTGTGCTGCTTTTGAAACTGTGCAATTAAAGATGAACACTCTGAACTGCTTCCTAGGCCCTAAATCTGTACACAGAAAATATACAGGTACTCAAACAAATAGCTCAGGCAGTTTTGAACCCTTTTGCCAGGGGCAAGGTAATCAATATATCTGTTTCCCTGAAATATCTTTTCCTCCCATCTGGTTGCAGTGCAGGAGACAGGATGTAGAGAATTATGTGCTGGTAACAGTTAATGAATACTTTGCGTAAGCCTCAGAGAACAGACCCCCTTGGTTTTTAAATCTCTTCTGTGTCACTTCAGCTCCCCAGACTGATCAGTATCTCTCAGACAAGGCTTTGTCATCAGATTGTGGCCAAAGCGTATTTTGGCATGCTCAATACTAACAATCTGCTACTCTGTGGATAAATAAACATTTGCATCATTGTGTGTTTAAAAACTAATCCTGAAAGGCATTAGCTTGTATTTGCAAATGTCCTCAATGGCAGTCTGGGTATTCCCGGTGTCCTCAAGACAGTTTTATACTGAGCTCCCTATCCTGGCATTTCACAGCATGCATGATTTCTGTCTGAGCACTGTGCGATACTCTCTCTTCTTTTGCCTTTTTTTTTTAACATTAAAAATCCCAAACTGAACCATGTCTGTGTAATTCAGCTATCTTTGCTGTCACCACTTTTGTGCAAAGTCAACGCCAAGTTAATAATGATCCCAACTGGACAAAAAATCTACAGTCCACCTGATATTTTTGGATTGCTCTTTTCCATTAAAGTACAACCCAAAGCAAGTAGAATAATACAGTGACAAGAGAAAGAACTTTGTTATGTATATATCTATTGCACCACTACAATTTTCAAAGGATCAAACTGGGATCAAAAAGGGATCATTGACCTAGACACCTTGAAGCCTTCCAAAACCCTAAATAAACCCATATCCATTTCCAGCCTGAGCTGATGCATGAGTTTTCCCTTGAAATCATGGTGCTTTGCTTTGTTGTTTATAGGTAAATGTTTTATAGTGAAGATAACAAACCGAGAAAGGAGGGGAGCAACATCAATCCCAGAGCACATTTGGGTTCCTGGAATAAATCCTTATAAGCTGGTAGCACTGTGATCTTGTGTTGCTTTTTGTCCCTCAGTTTTAGCCAACATTGCAGTTTGGATTGCCATATCCTACCGTCTCTGTGGGATTGCAGGTTCATAAACCAGTGAATGAATTATATTCACTCATTTGTTTAGTTTTATCGTCTGTGGCAGATATCATAAGGAAAATAACTTTGTGTAATAAGGAATCTGTGGCTGATGGTGTGTAAGCTGGAAGTCATATAAGTCATGGCTGGTCCTGTGTGTGTAACCGAGCCCAGTTTGGTGTAAAGAATTCATACAAGTGCACCTGATTTGTGGCATTTCTGCAGCCAGCAACTGCTGCCACATTTTATGACTGTTCCCTTGTTCGTGGTGCTTCACAACCGCTTACCCCATTGATGCTGCCTGTTCCTATTTGCCCTCTGACCACATTTCTGCAGCCGCTTCCTGGCTGTAGGTGAGGGCAGGAGCTGCTGCAGGACCCAAGCACACGTGTCCCTAGCCAAGTGCCTCTTGCTCCAGCTTTCCAGGGGAGCTGGACACAGCTGCAAATGCCTTTTCCGTGAGAGGCTGCACTTCCCCTGTGTTTTTCAGAAAGGGTTCTGCATTGGCTTTGTGGGACAGCAGGAATGGCCACAACTGGTCCCTGGAGAGCCCCTGCTGGAGCAGAGACCCAGCCTGCAGCCCGGGGAGGGCCCCAGGCCACAGCAGGGGGATCTTTCCTGCAGGAGCTGCGGCTGTGGAGAGCCCAGGCGGGAGCAGGTTGTCCCTGAAGGACTGCAGCCCGGGGAAGGGCCCGCGCTGGAGCTGTCTTCCTGCTGCATGCCACAGATATTACTTCTGTGTTGAATGCCCGAGAAAAATCAGTGGTGACCAGTTACTGTAAAGACCGTAATGCCTCCAGAGGGCACCCCTCGTGGTGTTTGGCACAACTGTTTCTCTTCCTGATCACTCTCAACACACATATCACACTAATGAAAGGGAAAAAAAAAGTATTTTAGAGAAAAGTCTGAGGTTTGGGAAACATCTCAGGGATATTTTGAAGTTTTTTGTTTCCATTTGGAACACTTTTATTCTACTTAATATTACTTAATTACCTAACAACAGTCTTTCCATCAATAGAGACAAACCAAGCTAGGGCAATACAAAAAAATACACACAGGTTTGAAAATGAGGTCGGGAGTTTGGCCATTATACATTGAGAAAGGTAAGTGCATTGGGGGCATTTGGACTAGCTTGTTTACACAGATTTGACTACCTGAATGGGATTTAATGTGAATACCTCTTCCTATTTGACCCCTGCATACTGGACCTGAAAGGAGGTTGTAGTGAGGTGGGGGTCGGTCTGTTTTCCCAAGTAACAAGCGATAGGATGAGAAGGAACAGCCTCAAGTTGTGCCAGAGGAGGTTTAGACTGGATATTAGGAAAAATTTCTTCACCAAAAGGGTTATTAAGCATTGGAACAGGCTGCCCAGGGAAGTGGTCGAGTCCCTATCCCTGGAGGTATTTAAAAGACGGGTAGATGTGGTGCTTAGGGAGATGGTTTAGTGGTGGACTTGGCAGTGCTAGGTTAATGGTTGGACTCGATGATCTTAAGGGTCTTTTCCAACCTAAACGATTCTATGATTTGATTCTATGATTCTATGACGTTGTGCTATGACTTTGCTATTGAGGGCTGGCTCGGTGCTGAAAAGTCAAACCTCGAACTCTAATACTCAGGGTCTAAAGAAATGAAAATTTATGTGCTAATGCAATGTGTTTTACAGCAGTTCTTGGAATATGAGAGCTTGGAAGTAAGGTATCCTGCCTGGAGGCCAGTATCCCTTTTAGATCATATAATACAATTAATCCTGCGCACTTCACTTGGTCTCTGGGCATTAATCTAGCTGTTTATCATGAGGAATCATAGAATCATAGAATGGTTTGGGTTGGAAAGGACCTTAAAGATCATCTAGTTCCAACCCCCCTGCCATGGGCAGGAGAACAACAGTATCCCTTTTGACCAAGCCCAAATCATCCAAGATTTTATAGGCTAAGACCAACACCTCAGTTTCTAACTGGAAGGTAAATGACAAGCAGTGAGGACTGTAGATTTCTAATCTTACCATGTCCCCAGTGAACCACTACATTTAATAATCAAGGTGCGTTCTGCCTTCGCTCCAGTGCCTGAGCAGTCCCAGAGCAGGGCCCCGTGTGGAGCGTATTTCAGCAACCTCACTAATTTAGTTAAACTGGTGGAGGAGCTGGTCAGTTAAAAAAAAAAACAAACAAAAAACCTCACAACACATATTGCTGTATATGATTTGGATGTTAAGGATGGGATTAGAATTTACAACAGCTAAGACTCTTCAATACATTTGCATATATTATGCAAATGTCCTTGAAAATATATTGACATGTATTAAACATGTGAACTCAGTAATTTGTGGTACAATCTCTTACACTGGGGGGAGTTTCTAGATGGATGCTAGTTAAGTTTAGTTTGAAAATGTGCATGGTAAATGTTTATATAATTAGCCAAACACACAAACTGTAAGGCTAATTATTTTAATTGATTAATTTCAGTTGTTTAGACCAATTCTTAGAGTAATTACTTGACAATTCCTAACTGATAAGTTTACTTTGTCTGAAGGCATTATTAAAGCTACCGTTCCCTAGAGGGGTCTTCATTTTCAAGAGAAATATATATCATATATAGCTAACGTTCCAGGCACCGTCACAGTGCATGCTCTTCCGGGATAAAGCACTGCCAGCCCAGGGAGGCTTTCTCACCAGCCAGTGTTAAAGGTGTTCAGCCAAACAGTGTGGAAAACAGCTGCTCCTGCAGTGAGTAATTCTCAAACATCCAAGTGCCCATCTGGGCCTGGAAATGGCTGAGCAAAGAGCAGAGCTGCTGCCACACGGGTATGTATGCACAGGATGTGGTAGCGGGGAAGGCAAAAGCTGTATTTTCTGCGTAGGAGCAGCCTGAGCTGCATAACTTTACTTAAAATGTAAGGTTGCGGGGAGCTTCACCAAGGAAACAATACTTTTCCCAGCAAAGTCAACAGGAAAATATTCCAACTATTTCAGTGGTGGTAGCATTTTGCCTGAAATCTTTGGGTCTTGGCTGCATATCTTTATAAAATAAGGCTGTATATCTGCTCCATGAGTATTTGTGTTTGTGTGTGCACGTATACTAGCTAAAACTTCCAGAGGCAGGATATTAAAGTTTCTGTTTTGTATTTTCTGTGGTCATATTAGTTCCAAGTTTTTTTATGTCTTTGAATGAATTGTTCTAAAAACATAGAGCTCAAAAGCCGGTGCTACACAGGAAGGTACATGCTTTGTTCACAGTGGTTTTATTGTTCGTGAGATTGGCTCATGGATTGAAAGGTGTGAACCTCTTTTAATTTAATTCACTCCACCACAACCTTTCTACCAAAATGCAACACTCTTGTCCTAAATGCAAAGGCCTTACAAAAAGGAAATTAACATTTATTTCTTTTTTGATTCTCAGAAGTAACAGAATAATTTTCATTGAAAACCAGGGAGAAAAAATCAAATCTGAGGCAAGAAGCAAGCATGAAATGCTTTAGCTCAAGTAGATAAAATGAGATATAAGCAACTGAAAACAGAGACTTATCATGGAAAACATTAAGCAACCTTATCTCGCTGTGTTGCTAGCAGCTCCATCTGTTAGACACAGTAAAAATACTGAAACCAGAAAAGCAAACACAGCAACAATCAAGTTTATTTATTGAAATAAAGATGCATAAAACAACACTCCTGTATCAAAATGTCCTAGAGGAAGAAAACCAATCTCACCAGGCAAGGTTTCCCAGTACCAAAAGAGCTACGAAGGGAGTTGCTGGAGGCAAAGAGCTGCTGTTTTGTAGGAAGTGATACACCCTGAGATACAGAGGACAGAACGATTTCTAACACAACAGAGGCTTTCTATAAAATATTCCAGTTTGCATTCTCTATGGCAGTATTAGACACCCTGGCGATTGTATTCTCTTTTCTTGAAATGAGCTGTTCTGAAAGTATACTGGTCAAAGTGATTTACCCTTTCCCTAAGAGATTATAAAGTGGGAATCTATTTTGATGGTTAATCATTAAATGGAGTCCTTTCCATTTTCAGGAACAGCACGTTTCCTAAAAGAAATGGTAACTGAAATGAAATGCTATGTATTCAAGCAACCTTGGCTTGCAAATAAGCTGACAGTTATGTAAGCAAAGGCACCTGTGAATCAGGTACTGTCTGAATAACCAACTGGAACCATTTTGTTTGCAAAAGTGAAATGGCACCAGTGGCACCTTAGGAAACAGACGACTGCTTCTGTGCAGGATGTTATCATCCAAGTTACTTAAAATATGTTTTCTGCCGCACTTGTTGCAGATGACAACATTTTTTTGTTCTGTGTGTTCCTAGACAACTTACCTAAATTGGAAGTCCACTTCTGATGTCAATAATCATACGAAAGTAGAATTTTTTTTTTCCTGGAAAGAAGGAGTAGACACTTTAGGTGAACAGACTGACTCATTCTCCAGCATTGTTGAAATAAGGCTGCAGAAACTGTAATAAGCATTGATACTTCCATTTGCAGCATCTATTGCAGATTCCCTAAATCAAGGATATAAATCAAATCAAAACTTTGCCCAAAGCAAGAATCAGTCCTGCAGAGACAAATATATCACTGCATTTGATTCAGGTAACTGCCCATCTTCTGATCAAATACAAAAAATGCTTTGTTCCTGCTAATCAGTTCCTTTCACACCCAGACATTATCAATACTTTTATAAAATACTGTACATAGTTATGCTAAAGTTTATAGCCATCTGCTTAGCTGAAGCAAATTTTGTACTGTTTGTGAAATTATACATCTAAAGAAATGTATGTGGCTTTAACTGGTTGCAAGACTAGTGCTCAAATGTCAATGTTTGTATCCTTGTCCAGAAAGTTTTTAAAAAGAGCCCCTGAAATGATCTGAGTTCCAGTGTAACACACCAGAATATGCTAAATTACTTAGCTACATCATCAACTGTGGCTGGTGTGTGTGGATACATACATGTTTGTGTGTGTAAGGAGCAATTTCTATTAAATTAGAAACAGGAGATAACAGGGTCAAGGCCTCTGCTCTGCCACACAGCTGACTAACCCTGATAACCCTGGTGATGACTCTACGAAGTTTCAATGTATAACTCATAGCTTGAACAGGCTCTAAAGGTACTTCAATGCTCGTAAGCAAAACAGCATCATGGGACAGGTCTGTGCTCTGTCCTGTGGGTATCAGTACTGTTAAATGATTAGCATGCTCCTTAGCATGATTTTGGCCCACGCCACGGTCACCCACAGATTGCTCTGGCGTGGTTTGGGGCCAACACAGAGAAGCTGTTGTGGGCTTGAACACCTTGTGCTGGGGCCAGGGGCTTGGAGTCAGGGAATCTAGCTGTATGGATATAAACTCTGTAATACCACATACTTACTATCTCCAGAGAACGGTCCCTAGCCCGTTTTATTTAGAGACACAATCTGAAAGATATGAGGCCAGCTTTTTTACATGCAGCTTCTGCATCACTAAGCCTTGAAACTTTAAAACCTGCTTTAAACAAGAAAGTTGGGGTTTTGCTCCTGTAATATTATCCCTCCTCGCCAGCATGAATAAATCCAAATGAACTCTTACATTCCTTCACATCAACACTTGGGCCGCACTCACTCCCATCATAATTCAAGGAACTGTTCTGTATTTTGGGATGAACACAGCTAATGAACTAGATTTGTTGCCAGGGTTTCATTAATCATTTTCAGCTCTAGGAAGATACTAGGAAATGTGAATGTGCCATGTTGCTCAAAAAATCTTTATGCTTATAGAACTGGGTGCCCTGTTCCTGTCAAATACTGTGCTTGGTCTCTGGCAGCAAAGATCTGTCTGAGCTTGCACAGGTTGTGGAGGTTGTTGAAACCATCACCTCTTCTTCCCATTTCAAATGTGAAAGCACATTTTTCTCATGTTTGCCTGTTATGCCTGAGCTCTACAGATAACCCTGCTACCCTGGCTTTAAGAGTTTGGATGATTTATTTGATGTTTTTTTGTGTTTTTTTTTCCCAGTTATCATTGACGCCTGGTCCCCATAAAAGAGTGAATCAAAGTTTTCCTGTGAGATTGGTGCTCTATGTAAATCTTCCAGGATTTAATCTGATTGAATGATTTACATAATTTCCTGCACCCACCTGTGTATAGCCCACTCCAGTTTCATAGGGATTGGTTTAAACTCACCTTCTGCATCCATATCAGAGGGAAATGTTCCTTCAAGTGTTGATGAACCTGTGGTGATAATTTAATATAAGTAACTTTGCTGTGGTGGGAGTGAGGCAGGCAGAGAACTGATGCTTGTGACTTTTCCCCCTTGTTGAATCTGTAGTGAGGTGCCTGAGGGGAAACATCTCTGGTGCTGAGAAGTGCACGGGATCCTGACTGTCTGTGATGAGGATAATCTCAACCTAAGTAAAATTTCAATGAAATCTTCTCTGTTTCACTAGAAAATTTCAGGTTCTTATGACACCCCAGTGGTATGAGCCCCACTTAGCATTTGCACAGGCAGGCTCCTTCACCCCGGTTATCACATCCACCATGCTACATTTTCAGAATTTTTGGCATTGACCTTCCATTTCAAGGAAACCTTCAATCTGGGGACTGCAGTTTTTATAGATTTACGGACTTGTTCCTTTGTAATTCTCACAGAGGTGTATGGCCTTGAGTTGCTCTGCTCATGAACTCTCCAGGCTTGCTGCATGGAAAAAGTCTGTAAATTGGTTCCTTCCTTTTCCACTGGGTTTAACTTTGATTTCTTGAGGACACCATTCACATATACAGTATGATTTTGGCTTTTATGTTGTGATGGGATGAACACCAACACATTCACATGGATAGCATCCACCTGGGTAGGAACAAGCCTGTCTATAGGTGCCTGGTTCAGCTTTGCACTACTGATATGAATGTTTACTGGTGAGAGAAACTGCAGCTCCTTTAGAGCCTCCATTAGAACTAATTGGTTCCACCACTGCTTTGTTGGTTGTGGTTGCTTTTACATACAATATAGGGTACACTGACCCCTCTGTCTTTCCTCCTCACAAAAAAAAAAAAGACTTTTTGCCTTTCCCTGTGTTCTCTGAGGGTGGAGACCACCCTCAAGGCAGATGCTAGTTAGCATCTACCAGTTATGATCCTGCTCTTGACACTGATGTGATACCTGTAGATAATTCACATTTACAAGTTCATATAAAATGAACTCTTGCCCTAGAGACAGAAGAACATGTGGCAGAACTCATGATCTTCAGCGCTGGTTTTATGTTTTGCTTTGTTTATTGAGTCAGTCTGTGTGTCCCTGAATTCTGACTGCTGCTTCTGTCATTGCTAATCCAACATCTTTTGGTCAAATTCTGTTTCCCTCTGTCATGTAAAGCCTTTCAAGTCTTTCATCACTAATACTGTACAGCTGCACTGAAGCATGGTCTCCAAGACATTTCTAAATACATGTTAATTTTGCTTTTTAGCTGTGGTATTAATCTCTTGTTTAACTTCCTTATTCTATTACGAAATTTGAAGATACCTACAATGGTACCTGGCTTTGGGCATGCAGTACTCTGCTGAGATCTTTTACAGGTCTTGTAGACATATGGTTCCTGGTTTCTGAGATTGCAACAAGGCACTTCATAGGGCGTTAACTTTTACTGCCACAGATAGTGAGGAAAATTGCTTTCTGTTTATCTTTATCTATAATCTTATTTGCGGGAAAATAGTGGCTCAACCTTTTTAACCTTCTGAACTTCTGTATGCTTTCAGACAGCTGCTATGTTTCACTGTCATTCTTTTTCCTAATCAACCTGTTCATGAAGTGTTATCTTCTGCTCCCAAACAGAATTTCATTCCTCAAATTACTGGGACTGAATGCAAAACAGATAATATTTAATCTCTGTCTGTGTGAGTAACGGAGTATTCATCTATCACTGGTCAAAGTGAGTGCTGGATACGCAACATGAGGGTTTCTTTTAAACAATGGATCTACTTTGGGGAATGTGAAATATCTGTTATTTTCTTTTCACTCTGAATTTCTGCTTGGGCTCATGGTAAGTCAATCAACTTCACAAACTGAATGATGGAAATACCAGGAAAAACGCAAAAAATAGGGCATTGCTGCTTATATACAGAATTTATAGTAGGCTATAGTTAGGCCTATCTTTTTTTGTCTCCAGCTTTTGTTAACCTGTTTTGCCACTCTGTTGTGTAGTTATACCTAAAAGATTAACTAATGCTGCACCATGCTACTGTGCCTTGTGTACATCATAGTATATCACAGACCAGACGCTCTACAGATGTAAATCAAGAGAGATTCAGTGGCATCTACAGAGCAGTACTGGTTTATTAATCAATATATCAGCTGGAGATCTGTCACTTTATGCGTATACATAAAAGAACTAGAGATAACCCTACATACCCTATATATCTATGGTCATTGGGTTGCCAAGTTCCTTACACTTGAAAAGCAGAGTTGATAAATGAGGTGTGATGAATGTCCATGTGATTATGTGGAACAGTTCTTTTATTTTACAATTGACAGCACAGATCAATGAATTCAACCAAGACTCTGCTCCACAAAAAAGTTCAGTCCTGACACGGGATGTGTGTATATATATCTATCAGATGTGTATGTGTGAACGTGTGCGTGCGCACGCGTGCGTGCATGCAAATGAGTCTTTAGAGCGATAGTGTGCATACATGTACATGTGTGTATGCAATATATACATAATATCAGTTACAGTATCAGCTTCCCATACAGCAGAACTGGGAACGTGAACAGCAGCAGAAAAATGTGTGAAAACAGCTGTCTCCAAAGAATCCCTCACCTCTCCTGACTGCAGGTTGCCAGTGTTTCCTAGAGACCGCACAAGCTACAAGGTTGTGCATTATTAAAGAGGAAGGCACATAAATCCCTCATGACCATTCAACACGAATGTACTCTCTAAAGAGAGAGGTTGATGATGCCTGTGCTTGAATGTGATATAAAACTGCGCATGTGTTGAAATCTGGCACTTTTCCGTGCCAGCACAATACATGCACTGAGCAGTCATTCGATGCCTCAAAAACATCTGTGGCAAGATACCTCATTCAATTTAATCCTTCACCTTGCCAAGATTTTTTGCAAGGCATTTAATGTTAAATACAATGTGCCCTTCAACTTCCTTCCCGAAACCATTAGCGAGCTCTACCAAATGCTCCACTGCCCATATTTACTGAAGGATATCAGCTATAATGTAGAATACATGGCAAAAAATACTATAAGAATCCCGATCATCCACAGAAAGCAAACAGGGACTTGGTCTGTTGGGAGTCTCTAGCATTTGCCATATGCAAGGATATTCATGGTACTCCCCCGGGCTGTGTATGGAGGCAGAGGAAGTGAGATGGGGGCACCGAATTTCAAGACACCCAGCAAAGCGCGTTCACCACAGCCTGCTACAGACACAGCTAGAGCTTAGCAGCCCTCTTTTATGGTGCTGTTTAACATTCTGCTGAGAAAATTGTATAGCCATTTTGAGCCTGCCAGAACCCAAACTTTACCTTCAGGGCTGAGAAGTTTCTTGACTTACAGGATCTGTTTGCAGCTAGTGTCATTGCTCGTCATGTGCGGGTGCAATTCTAAAGGTGTTTTCTGCCTGGCAGTTACCAAGACACTGGTTCCGCTGACTAATCGGAGAGTTTCTGAAACTGTTTTTTTTGTACATTTTGTGCTTGGAGATTAAGCTGAGCAGAATGACAGCCCTTGATCTGCTCTCTGTTCAACATGAGGGAGGCAAATTAACACAGACGTGGGTGGAAGAATCAAGAACTGAAGTCTAAATCAAGATGAAAGGCAGGTTTTGAGATGGGCTGATAACAAGTGATACAGCAGGTTATGAGCAGTTAGGGAAGGAGGATGAAGTAGCACAAGAAAGGTCATCTCACATCGGTCGGTGAGCACCTACATTTTTTTATTTTGGCTTGTTATGACCACCCCTTGCTGCTGCCTTGCTAGGATATCTCAGAACAGACATGATCTACACTACTAGATTTGATGTCTTAAAGCCACTGAGCACCACTGCATGTCATATCATGTTTATGTATGTGCTGGACTAAACATCTCCATGCACCCTAGAAACTGATTTACCTGCAGAGGGAGAATAAAAAAAAGTTCATCAGCATTGCAAAGGTGCTAATGGGCTACAGGAATATATCAGTATCAATAGAGTGAAAGTGGAACAAGTCTGGACAAAATGAAACACTCCAGCAATGAGTTCGAAACACTAATAAAGAAGGAGGGAAACACATGAAACCAGCTTTATGGAGTGAGGGAGTTAACAGACAAGTAACTCACTAGTGACACAGAGATAAGCCACTTAGGCTGTCAGCTCATGATGTATTCATCAAGCCATCTCAGCTTAGATATGCTCAGTAAACCTTTACTTCTTAGAGCTTTTACCATCTATGCAGTCTGGTTTGGCTGTTTTTTCAGCTCCTCCTAATTTCAGAGGAGTCAGAGAGAAGGATCTACTTGGCCAGTGACCTGCCTGTTTATTTTGTAGCTAGAGGTCACCTTTATACCTGAACAGCATCCTTATCAAGCTAAATGCTCTTTTTTTCTCAGGCATCAAAGCTTTGGCATGATGAGATAACCTGAGTTGAAAGTTCATATTGAGGAGAATGACATAATGGGCAGCATACAAACAGGAAAAATATGTAGTATCTATTTTTTTCCCATGACTAGAACCCCATTTTCTTTATGGTCACTGGAAGTAACCAGCACCACTCAGTGGTAATAGTAGTGATGGCTCTTCAAACATCCAAGCACAGCTACTAGAACATAGATCTAAGTGCACACAACAGGGTGAAAATTGTTGTGGTGTCTGTAGGTTTCCATAGCAGATATAGGCTTACCCTGCAGTAAAACAAAGTGAATATATACTTACTTAATAACTTAGAGCTGTCTCCTTCTGTTGGAACATATTAAAAGGATGAGGAGAACTGCAACTACAAGTAGTGGAAATAGTATCTACCCACACACCGATATTTACTCTTTGTTCTTCAGGTGACTCCCTGAATGGAGGATTGGACATAATGTCCGAGGCTCAGCAGTCACATTCGTATGAAAGGATGAGGGAGTTGATTTTGGCCAGTGCTGCTGTGGCTTTCTTGGATTCTGGCTCTCTGTTACAGTCACCCAGTGACAGCAAATGCAGTCGGAGCTGCTTAAAAATCACTGGCTGCCACATGAAAACTAGGGACCATGCTCAGGATGTGGAGCTGACACTGCAGGGATATGTGTGTCACCTAAAATTTGTGCTGTCTTTTAGCCAGCATGCTTTGGATTTTTAATTAGAACATGAGGGGAAGACAGCAATCACTGTAATGTAATATTAACCACACTTATTGGGATAAAATGTTGTGCAGCTACAGAGCTTTTTACTCAAGAATCTCAGCCATTGCCAGGAATTCCCTTAAAACCTGTGAGCTGCATTAGGTAACTGCATAAGTATTTGCAGGAAGATAAGCCCAGCATCGTTGATGTGCATGGTATTTCTTATGCGGGGAAGAACTGCAGACACAGAATTTACCTGTTTATCTCTGGTTATATTTGGTAATCTTGCAAGATCATGGAACTCAATGATAACAGTCACACTATGATAACCGTACTGTTACTATAAGGTAAAATATTTTGTGTTTATCTGATTGAGATGGAGTAGCTCCAGCCCAAGCTTGTCTGTAACCAGCATTCAGTAGGATATATATTTACTTTCTGTCATAACTCTTGCAGTGACCTCCAAACAAGAGTCAAAATGTTGTTCTCCTGCATGTGGGTGGCCAAGTCTTCTTCCCTGAGCGCTGAGCAGGGTGCATGTGTCTCAGTAATGTTCATTCATTTTAATTGGTAACAGCAGAGTTTTGTTTCCCCACCGTGCTCAGCACAGAGCTGAAATGCACCCACCTCTGGGTCGGAGAGGATCGATGTGCCAGGGCCCAGCACAGCCTGGATGAGATCTATCTGGTCTAAGGGCATTGCAGAGGAAAACCCCATGCAAAATGGTCCCACGGGGGCATGCAGGGAGATGCAAATGCTGATCAAGGGAGGCTCTGACTGGTGCCTCAACTGGTCTGTGGTGGGCTCAGGCCTTAGGAGCTGTGCTAATTTACATGAGCTGAAGATGTGACTACTTATCTCCCAGGTATGATATTTAGCTACCAGCTTCTGTTTAAAGCCATATAAATATTATTCTGATATGCTTTATTCTCAAAGCCTTACTCTGATATGAAGTAAATCAGTCTAAGTCAGAAGAATCTCCTTTATATGCAACATAGTTGTAAAAACAGTGAAAGAGCAGAATCATAAGTGCTCTGTCAAACTTCCACGCTTGAATTTATCCCATGTAAGTGTGGGCGAGGGTGCTGGCTTCACAATGCAGCTTGCTGGGGGCTGTTAGCACATGCACACATGCTTGCATACACACATAAATGTGTGTGTAATCTATATACTCAGAGAGACATATGTGTGTATACACATATAAATCTTTCCTTGTGTGTGTGTGTTTCTGTGTGTCTGTGTAAACATATATATTTATACAGAGAGAAAGAAAGAGATTGAGTACATGTGAGAAAATAATTCAGTTCTCCTAAGATCTGAAATGCCCTCTGGATGTGCTCGCCTCTCTTTACTAAATACAGAGAAAACCTAGGGAGACTGAAAAAATGCTATTTTTAGTAATAAATTTTCTAGCTTGTGCTACTAATACCATTGTAACTTATTACACTGAAAGGTATTTGGAATTTAATTAACTTGGCTTTTAATCCTGATTGTTTGCTTTGTTCTTTCTTCCACTATGACCAACGAAAATGAACTGTGTACTTTCACCTTTATTACCAATCAGTGTCCAATCACTTTCACTTCTACATTCTCAGACACGTACACAGTGCTGCTGTGTGAGAATACAGACATTTCTCCTAAAGTCAACAACTCTTTTTGTTAGGAGAAAAAAATGAATAAATAAAAATTCAGGGAACCTTTTTTCTGTGTAAGCCAATATATTTTATACTATCTTTGTTGATCACAATTCAAGCTATTCCAGTTCAATTCTGACTTTAAAATTTGTTGTTTACGATATCCCTGGATGTAATCTGGGGGGGAATGTTAGTGTGAGGTCAGCTTCATAACTTCTGCACTGAAATGGTTCTAACGACTGCGGCTCAGTGCAGCAAGTCTGAGTCAAACAAGCAAATTCACCCAAACCTCATTTCAACTCCAGCCAGTCGAGACCAGTTTTTGCACACTTTGGCAAACCTCAGATGTGGAAGGAGTTGGCTTGTCTTTCCACAACAGGCACAGGGGCCCTGGGTACACAACGGGACACCTTCTAAATGTTCTTCCTACTTCACCAATTGTTAACATTTTATTCTCTTAATTTAAAGCCTGCATCTGAGATGACTGCTTCTTCGAGAAGAAGGAACATTTTCCCAGTTCTGCCAACGGGCGTTGTTATTTAATACAGAAAGACTGTATTGATAAAACATTGCCTAAACCAATGGCAGTGTCTACCTGTTGATAAAGCTATTGTGGTAGTACATCTCCTTAAAAGTACAGGAAAAGCATAATTGCATCTAGTGACTAACTGACACATGAAAATAAGGAGTTTTAGTTGCCCCCTTTGCCTGGTCCCTGAAGCAGGGCAGAATCTCTCGGGGCTACCTACAGCCACAGGAGTTCAGTGCAAGAGGCTGAAGAAAGCACTTACCTGTCTGCTCCTCATTCATAGCACTCAGCTTGTTATTCAGAACCTGTTATGTTTCTGAAAATACCTATTGATGAGCATTTCAGTTCTGTTGAGTTTTAGCCAGGCAAATTGTGTTGAATTTTATAACTTCTAATGCTCAACTGAGGCAGTCCAATTTCTTCCCAATCCGAGTGTCGGAATTGCCTCTTGATCTCACGTCAACACGAGTGATTTCTATGTATGAACGGCACAATGCTGCTGATGTTATCCGTGGTGACACTTCCATGCAGCCACTGGCCTGCTGTAGAGGACAGGCCTGACTCTTCCTCAAACCAAAATTTTATTTCTGTGTACAGTTCTGCCTCTTATTTGCTCCCCATTCCACTTTCCAATTTGCAGATGCTCCTTCTACAAGGACCTGGAAAGAAGAAAACCTCAACTTCAAGATTACACTGGCTTTAGTTCACATCACTGTAAATCTTTGACACAAAGAGGTGAAATAGTGAGTGCTGCTATCAATAAATAATCATATCTTCCAAGCACCCTCTCCTTGTAGCTGTAGCTTCCATTTGGCCTCTATTAGAACATACCACCTGTGTTTGGCTATGCTGTGTTTTTATTTCCTCATCAGAGATACTGAAGTGTACTTTAGTGCTTAAGCTGGAGTCCCACTCAGCATTATTTGAAAAATGCTGTTTGTTAACTAAACAGTTTGTACTAGTTATCGCAGAGTCTAAAAGGATACCAGACTTTTGACAATTTATCTAAAGCAAAAACGGCTGCTTGAGATCAATGTCCAGATTGCAAACTTCATTCATTTTGCTTTTACATACCAGGGATAATGACTCATATTCTTTATCTCTGTTTCTTTGTATGCACCTCCGTAGGATGGCTCATTTGCAACCAAAAGAGAATAAAGACCAATGAACGACAAATTAAATTCTTGTAATTCAGTTTCATCATCCTTTCCTCAGAGTTGCAAAACATTTTTGCTAACGCAACGCTTTAAAATCTACAATATATATTTCAGCCCATTTGTAGGTGGGCTCCTTTATTAAATCACAAAACTCTAACTGCGGTATCCTATAATAATGGTCCTAAGAGTGGCAGGGAAATTACTGTAATTTCCCTCCTTGACAAAATGGGCAAAACCATCCACAAATTCAAAACATGTTTCTGTGAAAATACCAAAACTCCTTTATTTCATTCAAGAGCTCCATTTCCCATATTAACACTACACACCACTTATTGGCATTACAGTCCTTGTTTTTCAGGGGCTATATAATATTACAGTTTAAAAATATGAACCACAAGTTTTGTATAAATTTATGAAATTCTCTCTAGAACTACATTTCATAATATAATGTAATCAATCGCCCTATTTTCATATTTCAAAATAACATTCCAGCCTGCCACAACATTAGCCTGTACAAAATACATAGGACATCAGCAGAGCTGGCAGGCTGCTGGGACCATGCTTCCTCAGTCTGCTTCCTTACACTTTAAATGTTAACGTTGCATTAACCTTCATGCTTCTGCAAAAGTGCCCGAGGGATTTGAAATCTCTCACACCCTCCACAACCACATTACCAACGCACTGAAGTCTTGGTTTTTCTGGTTATTAAGCTAATGGAAGAGGAAAGAGGGAGTGAAGAGTGCGTGAATGAGCCCTCTGCTCAGATTTGGACAACGGGGAAGAGGAAAACGTCCTGCCTTGGGAAGAGTTAATCCTTCCTAGCCCTAGCATGGCTGGCTGCGTCATGGAGACTTCCCTTGCAGGACTGAAAAGTTTCACACCGCTGTTTGCTTAGGGTTGTGTCCAAAAGCACAGTCGCGCCCTGTCAGGAGCTGCAAGCGTCGATAACTTTCCTTCGGTGCTGGTGCCGGCTCCCTGTGCAGCCCCTAGGGACCAACAGGGAGCACAATACCCCAGTGAGGCAGAGCTGGAGCAATAGCAGACATTGAGATCAGGCTTTATCACTTAATCATTCATTTACAGACTTTTGATTTAGGAGCTTTTTTTTTTAAGGTGTAGGCTTACGAAGGAGCAGTAACTTCCACAGGGCGTCGAAGGGTGTTCTTTCAAGCGCGCTTCCCTCTCTAACAGGCTTATGAATTTCCTGTCAGGTTGGTGCTTACTTCGCTCTGAAATTTGTTTTGCTGTAACAAAGTGGAAAAATTAAATTTGCCTAAAATGAAGCGCTTCCAGGCCTACCCACATTTTTAAGTAAAAGACCTTGATACTGCAAAGCCATGACTCCGCTACTGCTGTTGCACTTTATCTGTTTGCAGAGCTGAATTCTGTGTCTACAAGCGGCCTGTTTTTCAAAGGCATGCCATGGAGACAAAGGTTGAAACCCAAATCACTTCACAGCAGTCTGCAAGTCTGCCTCTCTCTTCAGAAGTTGTAAATGTGTCTAAGCAAAAAGCAACAGTTCTCCTATCTGTAAATAACGAGCTTGGGTGAAATAGCTCAAATACCTGAAAAAATCCTTGTTTAAAACAGAGAAGAAAATGCCAGTTCTGGGCACCAGCCTGGAATACTTTGGGGCTGGATTAGTATGCAGGAAGTAAAGAAATGAAAAGGTGAACCGTGGCTTAAAAATGTCATTGCACAAACATGCATGCATATTCTCTAAGGTCCTGCCTGGTGGTTCAGTAATGCAGCAGGCAATGATAATGATACAATTTCATAGCTCCACTAATCCCAGGGGATGCACAAAATGCTCGACAAACTGATGTTCTGTATAAGCAATAGGCTGGGCCTTTCCTTCTCATCTGTAGAGAAGCGGAAGAGATTACAGTACAAATATAGCAAAATCTGTCTGGTAAGCTCAGAAGCAAGTGGAAGTATAATATATTCCATTCAATGAGCACGTTAAAATTTGTATTAATAAAGAAATTCAGACAACTTTACATTTAATTAGCAGACAAGCTAGAATTGTTCCATTTTGTTTTGGGGGAAGCAGAGTGGTGTAATAGGAAACAGAAATCACCTAGAAGACATGTAGGCCATTTGTGTGCACAAATCCCTGATTCAGAAGAGAATATGAAGGTCTCTGATCTCATTATATGGGAGAGAGAGAAAAATCCAGCCCTGGCAAACTTCATTTATGAACCTTGTTGTCGAGCTCTAATTTCCCCTACTGTTGTCTTTGCTTTTTGCAGTTTGCTCATGGTTTTATGAGTAGATGTGATCCTAGTTTATTAAATGACACCATGTTAGAATCACGTGAAAATTTTCCTGAGTAAGGGGTCACCATGTCTCAGCAACGGGTTTTATTTGGGTAGGAAATTAAGGTCTAGCAAACTAGGCGTTGTTTCTGGTTGAAGCTTCTAAAGACAGACTGGCTTTGAGGGAGCCTCACTTGGGTGACTGGATTCATTCTGAGAGAAGTCTGTCCTTTTTCATAGATAGGGAACCCTGTCAGACCAGGTGTATCATTTGCCTGCCTAACATCATGCTCACAAAGTACTCTCCTGCAATGAAAATGACCAAATTCAGTCAGCATCTTGATTTGTATTAGAAAAGGCTTAATTTTTAGTGCAATGTAAAGTTACATGTTATCAGGCCAAAAGTAGCGTTCACCAGCTTAATACATTGAGATATATCAGCTGCTGAAAGACAAGAACAAAAGATTATTTCATAGGCCATCAAAAGCTTGAAAAAAACTTCTTTCAACCCCTTACCATCTCTGGAACAAAGCAGTCCAAAAGGCCGAGAAAGGACATCTTATGCTTTGAAGATCCTGACAGAGACGACACAGCTGTTTTGCAGTGTTATCACCTATTGTTTCCCCGTGGCATATTTCTGCAAGAATCTTCGAGAGGTGTTTATAATCTCAGTGACAAAACTCTTAAAGTGTTCTTCATGGTCACCTTAACTACAGTCTGTTCCAGGACGATGAAGTAGCAGCTAACAAGCACCTCTGTTTCACACAGGAAGGGTGCAGGAGTGGGATGCTGGCACAGATCCTCATGCCCAAGTATGGTATCTGTGCAGAGGAACCCGCAAGACTGTGAGGCTGAGAGTGCCCAGTTCAGTAGTGAGCAAGGTAAGCGCTGGTGCTGGGTGGTGATTCCTCATCTAGCCCTCTCCTAAAAGCAGAGCTGAAATCCCAGGCAGATCACACATACAACAGCAGCTCCACCCCTCAGAGTGGCTTAGCCTCATACCTCTATGAAATCAGGCTAAAAATATTCATCATGGGAGCAACTGTGACAGTTGCAATGTCATGGATTATTCAAGGTCTATCAGATGGCAAAGGGACAGATGCTGTGGGCATCTGCAGCATTCAAGGACTGTTCATCAATGTTATGAATTTATGTATCTCCCACAGGTTCTGCTACCGATTGTATTCCCGGTTATATGGGTCAGACAAGGAAGTACATTCACTAAAGGAACTGCAGTCTCCTAGACTTCAGAAACTTCCATTCCAGAGGAAATATCCTATACTGATTTGATGTGGTTCAGGAAGGTGGCAGCGAGAGGACTAGAAGCTTTATAGCAAGACCAGCTTGGCTCAGAAGAGGGGCTGTGTGCTGTGGATTCAAGACTCTTATGGGTGAAAGAGCCCTAGAGAACAGCAAAGAAATACTCTTGGTCTCCATGTAGAAGTTGTCATAGGTGTATAGAGTGACACATTCTGATAATCTCTTTATTCTTTGAAGAACCATTTTTTTTTTATAATGCTTTTATTCCAGCAACAACGGTACTGTTCCAATAGCTCTGTCAGAGCTACTGAGCTGTGAGTTAGCCCTGCTGCTGCCCTGAGAGAAGAAGGTGGAAGCTGCTGAGCTAAAGCAAAGCCTGTGGATAGACCTTTTCAAGCTGCAGAAACCAGCAGCTCAGGGAGAGGAAGTGACTGAAAAAGGAAGCTAAAGGAGACCTAATAATGATTCCCTGAGGAAAACTGCTGGTCACAGCAATTAGCTATGAATCCAGGAAAAGACATAATTGAAAGGAGAACAGAGGTTTTATTTTAATTCCTCAGTGTCCGGGAGCACTTTGGATGGGAGCTAAAGGAATACTTTTCCTTTCTAAGCAGATCCCTAGAAAGATCAAACCCATGATGTCCTCGGGGTGTTGGGGCCATTTGGTGGCCAGAGCTGCCTCCCAGCCTCAGCTCTTCATTCCTCATTATGGCACATTATGGGACAACTGCAACATTAAATATGTTACATTCATTATGGAGAGCTATGGTCTATAAATGTGACTGTGTGGGATATCTGTTTTTTAATGCAGGCTGTGAAGGAATGTCCCTTTTTATCATGGTCAGGGAGGAGCTGACAGGCTCATCAGACACTTCAAAAAACTTCAGCCTTTCAGTTAGCAAGAAGCCCAGTGCTCTCATGTGCTCAATTTGTTATAAGGGGAATGCCATGCAATATTCGTCAGAGTAGTTATAAGGCATTAGCTGCCATCTGATTTCAAAAAAGTCACTCATTTCTCTGCTGCAGTTCACCAATGATCAGCTATACACAATACGTCCCCAATCACCTGTCAATGGAAAGTCTTCTTTTGATTTCACTGGGCTTTAGATTTAGCTTGTGAGAGGCCAGGCCAGATAATAATGTGTTTTAAACTGAAATGTGATTATTAGTGACTATTTTCCTCCATTGAAATCAGCAGAGAAGTTGACTTAATTCTTTAATCAAAGCAGTAAAGCATTTCAGCAATCTGTAAATCTGGCTGTATAGTTATTCAAATAGTGCCATTTCAAAATAGTGCCATTTTTCTTTGCAACTCCTTTATCTCAGCAAAAGATATTTAAGCAAACCTGTCACAAAACACACTGCTGTACAATGATGTATAAATTGACCGATGTTCCTGTTAGGAATTCTTGCCATAAGTTTTGCAGCAGAGGAGAAGGGCAGAGCAGAATCACTTTGAAAAGCATCAGTGTTGCTGGTGAAAAAAATCACTGCTCCTTTTTAAAACCCCATCTTGTGTCTTTACTAGGCTGTATCATGAGACACTTACAAGCTGTGTTATATTAAAATGTTTAATTAGAAATATGAGTTATGCCTTGCATGGTAACAGGAAACCACCATAAAATATCAACTAATGTATACTCTGATAGTCTCAGACTATCAGAGCAGTCATGCATAAGTTCAAATCCCTTTTCAGTGGGACGTTGATTAAATTCTTTGATGAATCTAGGCCCATGCATTCAGCAGCTTCTTCCCTTTCTCAGCATGGCTTTAGTTATGTGAAGCCAGAAATGGCCTTTGTATGTTTAGACTGTGGGAGCACGTTCAGCTGGAATCTAGCCTTGCACCTAGGGTTAGACCTCTGCAGTAATTCAACTCTGCTTTTTCCAGCTCCAAACAAAGACAAACAGGGCTACGGAGTTATGTTACTCACTAGAAGTTGAGGAATCAGCTTTCCATGTGGCATTATCCTCCCACCCCCTTTCCCCCAGGAACTGTGCAACGTAAGTTAAGCTTTTGCCTTTGCCATTATCTTGCTCTAGTGGCTTGGTTCCAACACGCGGCTGTGTACCACCTCATTATTTATATCCTGCTAGCATCTTATTTAGTATCTCAGCTTCCATCACAAATGTATCGGGATAACTGCTTTTTCCTGGATAAGAGACTCATTATAATTGCAGCTTCTCTGCAGGGGTCAGCACCTCCTCCCCATGAATATGATAAGGTGCTCCGAGTGCCACGTCACCTGCAAATGGTGTTTTTCCCTGCAGAGTCACTTCCCACGGGCTACAAGCTGCTATTGAATTTCTGCAGGAATATTTTAATTTAATAACTTAATTTAAGATTTAATGGGTTTCTTTCCTGTGCTTTGTAGTATAATTAATTTGTGTGATGGCAGCTCACTAGACTTGGGGATCTGAGATGCATCTGGGCATGCAAGGGTTGTAAACACGTAAACCTGCGTTAGGGCCTATTGAAGGTGGGCAAATGCAGAGCCGTACATGGAAAGAATAAACTATTTCATCCTTAGGGATAATCAGAAAATAATTTGTTAATAGTTGGGAATTTCTTTTAATCATACCTGTAGTTTGTAATAATAATAATAAACCCAACAAAAGTCTGGTCTACTGGCATTTAAGATGGCTAAGTCTGAGGCTTCCTGGGCCTGGAAGTTCTGGCCCAACACCTCCAAATATCATCTTGCATGCATGTGTGCATGCCCAGGAGCTGTGGGCACTTCTGCCTCTTGAAAACATAGCTCAAGCAGATACTACAGAGACCCTTTGACCCTGACATTGAACAGTCCACCATGGGACTTGGTCTCCTTGGCTTACTTAGAGCTGCGGTTCTGTGCATATCACATGGAAGAGATGAGGGCTGTCACTGAAAATCCTGAATTGCTGGAAGAGCTGAAGCCTTGGTGTCCCACTCCTCCAGAGAACACTGTAACTGCAAGACTGCCAGCTACCTGAAGGTGGAGGTTTCTTGTTCCCTGCTGGTAGTGCTCTTCTGCTTTGATACACTGGGTCAAATATTCACTGAACCAGAGAATACAAATGGCTCTGGCCCTAAGCACTGGTTAGACTGTTTGATCAAGTTGTGTGTTCAAGACCATGCTCTGGATTAGGCAGAGCAGAGGTTTGAAACTACTTTCCAGGCAAATGCTTGAGCTGCCCACTTATCTGCAAGTCTGGGCGTGGGTATCTCATTTCTTCAGTCTGCGGTGAGGACTGAAGAACCCAGCTCCAGGAGACAGGTTGTAGCGCAGAACACCATGGCTAGGTGTGCCCATCAGTCTGCCCCACAAGTGTACATCTTCCTCTTCTGCACATCCCTTTTATAGGTGCATTGCTTTCTTGAGGAGCTGAGGAACAAGAGCACAGAAAACACAAAGAGGAAAAAACACAGCATCAAAGATGTTTCCATAGAGTAACACCTTTGGGTCTCGAGGATATGCTCCTCACTGTATACACAGTGCTGAGGTTCCCAGCAGAGCACCTTTTCCCCACTGGACATAACCAACAGCTCTAGTGAAAGCATTGTAAAGAAGAGTGCTGCCAGCTGCCTTCTACGGGAGCTGGATGAGTTGTGTATGGAGGCCTATTCTCCACTGACACAATTTACATAAGCACTGCACACATTTCTCTGCGTGCTGTCAGGGTGCCTTGATCCTTCTCTCTGGAGGCTCATCTTCCTCTGTACAATTTCTGTGGTGTGCCAGGTACCCCTGTGGACCTGTTTTGCTCAATTAAACCTTTTCCAGGGATGTGAGTCATCTATTTCATGGTCCAGAACATCCTCATTTCATTTCCTCTGCCCTCTGGTGATTGACTTGATTAATACTATGTAAACACCTTGAGACCTCATTGCACTAACTACTGTACAGAAAGAGCGGAGCTTGTCCCAGAATGCTTGTTCTGAATAGGACAAGATGAAAGAAACTCAGGAGCAAGGAAAAATTAGAGAGAGCCCTTACTTTTATATGATCCTCAGTTAACTTGGTTCTTAACAGTCCCAGTTAATTTCCGCTGATGAACTTGATACGGGCAACAAATTCTGGTTCCAACACAGGGACTGACCATAGTCCTTAGTGACCCTAAGTGAGCAATATGAGTCTCATTGACCATTTGACATGAGTTTCTAGCAAGCTCCAAACCCTTCTAACAAGCTCTGCCAGCTCTTCCTGATCAAAGAAAGTGTGCTTTGAGTTCTTCATTTCCATCTGACTCCTGATCAGGAGGGTCAAGCACCCTTTCAGCAGGTGTTAGGGAGAGGCCGAGGTAACTGCTGGCCCTGGCATACAGCGAACAGCATGTGGCCAACAGATGCAGCAGTTTGCACAAAAGGGGACAGAACCTCTGCTGAGAACAACATACAGAGATGCTGAGCAATGGTGGTGACGTGCCATGGGGCATGGTCCCCCACACTCACTGGAGTCCCTGCAATATCAGGGCATCTCTCAGCCCAAGCTCCTGAAGGACTGCACGGGGTGTCCGTGCCCAGGTGTTGGTAGCACGGGGGCTGCATGGGGGCCTCTGTGAGGAGAGGCCGGGGCTGCCCCGTGCCGGACACAGCCGGTCCCAGCTGGCTCCAAGGGCCCCACCGCAGGACACAGCTGAGCCCCTCAGCCAAGCTGGGGGCGCCGGGGGTTGCCAAAAGGGCCAAAGGCGGCCCAGGCAGAGGAGGAGGAAGCCAAGGAGGGAGCAGCAGCAGCCGCAGGAGCCCGAGGGCGGAGGAGGAGGAGGGCAGGAGGGGCTGCAGGCCCGCAGCAGGGATCCCCTGCAGCCCTGCAGAGCCCCCGCTGGAGCAGAGCCCCAGCCTGCAGCCCGGGGAGGGCCCCAGGCCGCAGCAGGGGGATCTTTCCTGCAGGAGCTGCGGCCGTGGAGAGCCCAGGCAGGAGCAGGTTGTCCCTGAAGGACTGCAGCCCAGGGAAGGGCCCTTGCTGGAGCAGGGAGAGGTGTGAGGAGGGAGGAGCGGCTGAGAGGGGCTGGGATGGACTGACCGCAACCCCCATCCCCACCCCTGCGCTGCTCAGTGGGGGGGGGGGGGATTGGGAGGAAAGTGTTTGATTAACTTTTGTATTTCTTTCTCACCATTCAAATCTATTTTAATTGACAATAAATTTAATTTTCCCTATGTTGAGTCTGTTTTGCCCATGACAGTAATTGGTAAGTGATTTTCCTGTCTTTATCTCGACCTAGGAGCTTTTCCATCTTATTTTCTCCCTCGACAGGACTGAGAGAACACGCAGGGGCTTGGGCCCTTAGCCAGGGTTGACCCACCACAGGGAGGATGCAGCTCTGCAGGTCTCAGGCTGCAGGGAGTTCCTGGGGCTTCTTGCTGGGGCAAGGGTAGAGGGGCTGCTTGTCTGCAGGTGTGTGCTGGTGGAGGGTCCATGTCACCAAGTAAAGGAGCTGCAGCGGGAGGTCAGCAGACTGCGCAGAGCCAGAGATGATGAAAACGAGGGTGACTGGATCCCCTCTGATACCTGGATACAAGGGGAACCTGACCCTCAGCTGTACTGAAGGAGGGACAGGCAGAGTCTGTGCTTATTGGGCTGGAAAATAGAGACTGCAATGATGGTGAAGGCTGGAAACTTGTCACGTTTGGAAATGGGAGGAAGGCTCCTGCTTTTCCTGAAGACTTGCAATTACAGAATAGGTTTAGTGCCTCAGTGGCAGATGAGTGGCTGGGAGCTCTGTGCGATGAAGCACCTGAGCTAGGTAAGCCTGAGCCACATGGCAGCATCAGGAGGGAGCAGAGAATGACTCCCTGCTGTTGGGGACACAGGATCCCATCTGCCAACCTGACCTGCTGTCTAGGGAGGTTTGCTGCGTGCTAGGGGCTCAGATCTGGGACGTAGAGAGGCTACCAAGGCTTGTCCATCCCTCAGACTGTTAGCCGCTGCTGCTTTTCAACATGGCCACCAAAGACAGAGCTGCGGAGATCTGGAGCATATCACAAATGACTACATGGCTCTGGTGGCCAAGAGCATGGGGGCCCAGGTGGTTTCCTCCTTGATCCTCCTGGTGAGAGGAAAGGGCTTGAGATGGACTGAACAGATCCTGCTGGTCAATGACTGGTTATGCAGCTGGTGTCAGCAAAAGGGATATCTGGCTTCTATGACTGGGACCCTCTTTGAGGTTCAAGGACTACTGGGAGAGATGGGATCCATCTGACTAAGTGGGGAAAAACGTCTTTGCCAACAGGTGGTCAACCTGGTGAGAAAAGCTTTAACCCAGGAATGTTGAGGGAGGGAAATCAAGACCCACAATGAAGTGAGAAGTGGCAAACTCGGTGGTTAGGCAAAGGGTGCAGACCGGTGTGGACAAGAGAGGCCTTAAAAACAGCTGAAGTGGGCTGAAGGGGGCTCACCCAAAACATACGTACAGGAATAACTTATGAGGGGAGACACTCTCTGGAGCACACTTACAAGGAAGAACTGTTTGGGGATGCAAAGGTCCGGGGCAGCCTTGGCTGCAGTTCCAAGATAGCGTGGTTCATGATTTTCAGAGGCGGGAACAAGGCAAATTGCAGGAATACAACCTGGACTTCAGGAGAGCAGACTTTGGTCTGCTCAGGGACCTGCTTTGAAGAATCCCATGGACACAGGCCTGGAGAGGAGGTCCATAGCACCTGGTTGATATTCATCAGTTACGTCCTCCAAGCTCCAGAATGGTCCATCCCTGTGTGCAAGAAGTCAAGCAAAGGTGCCATGGATGATCAAGGTGTTCTTGACAGAACTCAAACATAAAAAAAAGCATATAAGAGGTGGAAGGTTGCCTGGAGAGGTCATCGGTCTCTATCATTGGAGTTATTAAAAATCCGACCGGATGCAAGCCTGAGCAACCTGCTTTAGTTGCCCATGCTTTGAGCAAGGGGGTAGATTAGATGATCTCCAGAGGTCACTCCCACCCTTAAGGATTTTCTGTGATTCTGCAAGTCTGATGTTCCCCTGCTCCCACCCCCTTCTAGTGCTTGGGCGCCTTACTCTTGGCTAAGGAACTGCCTCCTGCCGCAGTGCAGAGCTCTTAGGAAGAAAGTACAATGCAACCACTCTTACAAATTAAAACTTAGACTGCATTCCTTTATAAAGACAAAGGAGCTGTTAGCAGTGGGCAGCCTTCCTTTATACAGTACCCTGGAGATCTGAGCATAGTTTCAGGATGGAGAAAGACTGAAAATTGATTTCCTCCTCTGCCTGGGGATGACAGGGATTCAACCTTCCTATCACTTCCAGATTTTTGTGGGGTGAGGACTTTCAAGAGTGCTCTGCTGGAAGTGACCCACAGTGCAGAAAAGAGGGAAATGAAGAGAAAAACCTCTCTGCAGAAGTCCAGTAGCTCAGAGCAGCCAGCCAAGAGTGCAGAGACCTCATCACAGTCCATATTCCTGTAAATGCATTTTACAATAACCCAGTTCTAGCTTGGGTATGTTCTGAAATAAAAGGGCAGTGCAAATGTCCTTTTTAAGAAGCTCCTCTTTGGTGTCTGAGGTCACATACATTCTGGGAGCAGCCACTGGGATGCGAGGCAGGATCCTGCTTGCTGGATGTCCCTCCCTATGGGCACAGGCTGTGAGAGAAGTGATAAGCTGCTTTACTTTATGTACTTGGAGAAATTTCTGGGTGAGAAAAAGGCCCAGAACCTCAAGATTCTGGAAACAGTATGGTAAATAAATAAAGGGAAAAACAAAAAAACCCAAACAAACCAAGCTTCAGAGTTTAGTGGCCTCCAGTGCCAGGTGGCAGCTGAGCAGGGATTTTCAGGTACTGATTCAATCACCCAACTCACATTTTTGGTTCTTCATGTTCTTTTTCAGATCTAATATCAGACACCTGAAAATTCAGGCACTCTTGCAGTCACATAAGAGCACAGCTGGGTGTCTCGTACATCTTGTTCAAAGTCGCCTAAGTCCATGCCAGAGCTAGAAATTAAAAGTTATGGTGGAATCCCACCTGTGGCCCTGAACCTTAAAAGCTGCTGTCTCTCTTATAAGAATTTGTCTCACTGTCACACCTGTGAGAAGGCTGTCAAGGACAGCTGCAACCCACAGACGAGCTAAGGTCTCCACCAGTACTTTCAGCAGAAGTCTCATCTTGCTACATCTAAATTTCCTCAGGACAGTTTCACTCAAAGTATTCTTGCTTGAGCTGACTCAGTGCTTTTATGTGAGATTCAAACAGCTCTTTCTCGTCAGGATCTCAGGGAGAAGTACAGTTTGTTGTATCGCTGTTTTTGTCATTGTGGATGTGCACACAGTGGAAGGCTTTGACGAATTAAGAACCATTACCCTATGGATATAACGTCTTACTACAATGAACGACCCTCATCATCTTCAGCCTGCTGTGGGTAGAACATAGATCCCACTCCATCCCTGGAGCATCCACCAGACAAAACATCACACAAACTGAACAGTTGTACAGGTTTTCCAAAAAATCCCTATGACTTCTGATGTTCTCTCATTTCTCCCTCTTGCAGACACATCTGTTCCTTTAGCAGTTGCTGGCAGACAAGACAAGCCCGGGTGCCAACTAATACTATATGATCTTCTGCTGAATTCATTTTCCACTTCTAAAATTAAATTATGGGCCAGATCCTCATTGGATTTAATACAGCTATTGCCTATTAAGCAGCTGATGGTCTGGCCTTGTACAGAGATTATTCTTACTCTCTCTTTGGAGGAAGAACACAACTGAAGAGTTAGATTTTGATCTGCCATATGAAGTCAGTGAAAACACTGATTGTTTTGTGTCTGATGCATCCATCATGAGAAATCATTAGTTTTCCAAAAAGCTGGGGAAAAAAACCAGGCCATTCAAAAAACAAAGAAAAAGAAAGGTTGTAAAAGATACTATAAATCTTTTATTTCTTTTTAGTTACTATGCAGTGCCCTTCATTTTGAAGGAAATGGTACAATCAATGATCTGTACTTCTTTCTCAGGAAAAGAAGATATTTGCACTAACAATTCAACATTTACTGACAAAAGACAGCTTACAGAAAATGCTCATGGTGGGAAAAAAAAAATCGTATTTTGTGATTACACTTGTTATTCTAGATGATTCCATGAAGTGTTACAATGTCAGGTGTATTTCATTCAAGTGTGCATTTAAGGAAAGCTTCTAATTCAATATTGATGCAAAAGAACCATCTAAACCACCAGTGTTTGAAGTCACCCTGATTTCTTCCTATCCACAGTTAAAGAAAAAAAAATCTAATCTGAAAGTCTAAGCCCATTATACAATACACCTGGCCTTATCACTGCACATTGATTTGTAAGAGTAGTCAACACATACTCAATTAACAGTAGATTTCTTACAAATAGAAACTGCTGTTGGAAACAATATATTTCCTACCTCTACTTAGTTACTAGCCTCTGATCTGTTATATAAAATTAAAATTTTGCTTTCAAAAAAATATTTGTTCCTACATGGCTGTTAGAATTATGGTTGGTGCTGTTAATTGTCAGAAGAGCACAGGTGGGAAACCACCGGACAACACACTTCACACACCCAAGGACAGACCTTTGGTAAAGTTTTACCAAAGGAGAAGAGAAAAAGGAAACCACCATTACATTCAAAATCCGAGATATATTCATCACATAATATTACCTATTTTAGTACTGAGAGTGGAATATTGAATTTAAATGAACAAAACTTAAGGAGTTTGCCCAGGGTTTCATTTATACAAAACAATTGAAAGTTTACTTCCATAGTCTAGCGTCCTTCAGTCTGAAGAATATATTTTTCCAAGTAAGAAAATACAGTTTTTGAATCAACTTTTGGGTATTTTCCCTGCCTACCCTGCAACTGCCTACTATGTTGGCCAGGTGAGCTCTAGAGGGTTGCTGTAATCAATACTTCGCATTCACATAGAATCGGGGATAACCTGAAATAGCCTTCAGTTTATGTCCTTGTTCACTGCCATGGCAGGTGAATGTCTAAATTGTGTTTCTAAAATTACTCAATCAAGGGATAATTGTAGGTTTTACTATAAAGCCTTTTCCAAGACATTATTTGCATCAAACACACCAATACTCTGGGGAAATAAGACTGCTCATCTACATTTCCTAGCTAGAGCTACATTTACACATCTGGGGCTTAGTCTTGCCAGCCTTAACATGTGCATAATGATATTCACAGCAGTCATCCTATCAGTAGCGGTAGATATGCCCAAAGGAGTAAATTCGTGTAGATGATGAAGTGTTTGCACAATCAAAGGGCTTTTAAAACAAACGATATTAACTTTAAACGTTAAAAACACAAGAGAAAGTTCAAGCATGACAAGACAGACAAAGCTACCAGAGAACAGTCTGCAGCACGATCATCAGCATAGTTTACAACTACTATGTAATACACCTCGCTCACCTCTCACAGCATCAGCTCAGCTCCTGGATTTCCAAGGGGAAACTGAGGCCAAACTTTGGGGTGGATTCCATGAGCCTTGTTTGGACAAGAGGTCCTTTGAGAAACAGCTTTCACAGCACTACTTGTTCTCCCCCAGTGATTATGCAACCTCAGATCCTCCAGGCTTCCACCAGAGACCTCAGATTGAAATTCCAGGCCCTTATTCACAAAGAAATGTAAATATACACTTAACTTCAAGCACATGAATAGTCTTACTGATTTTTCAAGTGGCTCAAGATAGGGTCTACTCACAACTTCAAACTTCAGTATAGGCTTAGGACCTTTGCTGAACCACAAGTTCTGCAGAAGGATCACACCTGAATTTCTATATGTTAAAGAAGCTGCAGAGAAGAGCACTTTTATCTATTCTTTTCCCCCTCTCTTTTGTGATCTAAACAAAAGTTTTGAAGGAGACACATACACAAGAAAGTCTGTTTTCCTTTCTTTAAAATCAAGCTCTAGAAATCCCAGCCTAGTCTGCAGACAGTAACCGAGTAAAGTACAGCAAAGACAAGAAACTAAGCAGTTGTGATGTGCTTCTACAGCAATTCCTGTTCTCACATCCAGCTCATTACAGGTCCATGGCTTTAAAACCAGACTGCTTAGAAATGTTTGCAGTGGTGTTTAGTAGCACCTATTAAGTAACACTTCCTAATCAACAGGTAGGGAAAAAGGACCGGCCTGTTAAAGATTCAACAGTTGCATCTTTATCTGCTGGAATAAGAAATCCCTGTATGGAGGTAGCCCTCTTCCAGACTAAATAAAAAAATTCCAGGCTTCCCCCCATCTTCTACTTTTGCACATAAGGGAATAGTGGGAGACAGAGTAAATCTCCAAACATAGCTTGCAGAGAAATTTAAGGATTCCAAATATCTATTTTTTAAATACTGAACACCTGTACCCCAGGTGCCAGAGGAGCATGTAAGTTTTATACCACAGCAGAACGCATGCCAGACTTCGCTTTGCTGTGAGGCAAGCTCCCCCCTTCACTCTCCGTCCTAGCAAGGCAGCGCAAGCTCTGGGGTTCTTTGCTAAGGCCCTGTGCCTGTGGGAATTTATCCCAAAAGGCATGACTGGTACAGAGAAGCACCAAGATCAGCACAAGACACAATTTCAGTTGGTCAAAGAAGCTTTGCTCTCCATTCCCAAGCAGATTTGGTCCTTTTTTTTTTTTTTCTTCTTCCTTCTTCATAAAACCAAAAGTGAAAAAAAAAGAACAGAAGACAAAGCCAGACTATGAAGGGTATCTCAGAAGGAGAGAAATAGCTAAGTGTCATAGTTCTGATGTTTCAGACACAAGGGAAAAATATTTTCACAACTGGTTTACTGTTTAGTACCCTGTAGATACATAATGTTTGACATTTATAGCAGTTTATATACTTTAAGACCTAGAATATACTTTAGATCACTAATGAAAAATAAACCCATTCAGAGGACTGGAAAATAATGTGCATAACAACTTACTTTCAAATGCAAGGTTATGAAGGGATTATTTCTTTTTAACTTTCAAAAATATCTGTAAGAAAATATTATTTTACATACCTATATTACACAGTGAAATAAACTTTGTTATGTACAAGGTTTCAGTACAAAAGAAACCACAGCCAGACATTTACTCATGGTCTAGATAACCTCAGTTGTCTCATATCAGTCAGTAGAACAGGGAGATTCTCTTCCACTCTTTTTCGGACTATTTTAGTGATCGTTTCAGCTTTTAGCGGCTACTACTAGTAGTTGTATAAAACCTGTGTGCAGACATCCACATATTAACCCTATTACAGTTAGATATGGGTAGTTATTATGCTCTCAAAGCACGGTTGCAACATCTGCTTGGCAACCACAGTAACTTGAGTATAACTCAATTGCATATTGGAGGGAAAAAAAGAAACCACTTCGTGCAGACACCTGAGCTATAGCATTCTAAGGGAGCTTGGTGTTAAACTCTCCTTTGGATTTGGGCACTTCACAGCCCAAAATGACAGCATGGACTCATTAAGGAAACAGTATATGGTGTATTTGCATAACCCTAAAAGTTATTTTTCCTACTGAAGTGAGGATGAAGTAGTCTTTCACAGGTTTTTCCTAGCTTCTGTATTTTAGTCAGAAAATACAACACCACAATCTATTTGGATCACACTGGCAAAGTTGCTTCATATAGTCTTAACTAATAAAAAGCTTGTATCTACCTGTTCTTAAATGACAAACTTTCCTCCTGTCCCACGGGTGGAAAGGACGCGGAGTACTTTGCTATTTGTGGTGTAACCATAAACAACTGCGGGGAAGACTGTATTAACTATGCTTCAAGTTTACATCACACTGTTAGTTTCCATTATTTAAATGAACTCAAGCTTATCTTCAAGTTCACCTCATCACTATTGTGCTTTAAGGGGAAGGAATTTTGCATTAGAAACCGTCTCCAAATTGGTGTTGGCTCACACACTTCAGAAGCCAGGACAAAGATCTGAGAGTGCTGCCTGTGTGGGAGACCAGTTCAAGAGTTGAAAACAAGTTCAGGGAATATTCAAGGCAGGCAGCACCGCGCTCCCCTCCTGTTTAATGAGGGACTTGTGCAACAACTTTGGAGGCACGTCCTCTCCTTTTCTCTAATTCTATAGCTCAGCTGCATACTATAAAAATTAGCAAAAAAAGGAAACATGAAATCCCTAATGAAGAGGAAATTGCTTTGTGGTAAGGAAGGAAAAAAGGAACACCCAAAGCCCCCTGCCTGCGATGCCTTCCAGCCTGTGCTCCCACCCATCACTTTCCACCACAGCTGTGTTTACTGTAGTGCAGAACCTGTGACGTGCTCACGGCCAGGAGCACCCAGCCAAGAGGCCACCCTCTCAAGGGACAGCTTACTCAAGACATACTCTTGCACATGAGCAACCTGCTTCTACTGCCTTGATGTGTACCACAGATGTAATTGAGAGCTCTGCCATTTGCTTTAAGGGAAGCCAGGCAGCCTGTAACAAGCACTGGCGTAGTGCAGTATCTGCCTCTAGAGTCCCAGCACACACCAGTGCGCAGAGTCCTTAATCAGGGTTGCAAGCTTCCTCCTTCCCTGGGCCCAGTCAGCAATAAATACATCTTCTGTCCTCAAAGCCACACGCTGATAGCAAAGGAGGAGCTCCCCCAGCCCATCTGCAAGTTCCTATCAATTAAGAAGGCACCAGGCACATCAAACCCATTTCATTAAAATTAGTGGAGATTTCTCCCTTACACATTCCAGGGGACCGGCTACCAATCCACTCAGCCTTGCACCAGGCAAGCAAGCAGCTTGTTGCAATACCAAAAGGAGCCACAACAGAAGAGAAACGAGCAGAGAAGGGAAAGCAATACCCTCATGCTTCTCAGCTACCAACTAATCACACACTGAGAGCTACGTGGTCACGTCCTGAAAGTTGTTGGCTCCTCCTTAATAGTATTAAATACTCTTAACTTCTGCTGATAAGTAGATGTCAAAGGCATTTAGCATCTTGTAGGGTCAGGCCTACTGGCAGATGGTTGAGGGAAAGGCTATGCACAAAGATGGCAGAGAGGAAGGGAAAAAAATGGGAGTGGAGAAGGGTAGAATTGCCCTGAGTTTTATCGTCTACAAGTAAGTCAGTGGTTTTATCATCAAGCACTGAAGGAGTTAAGCACTGAAGCACAGACACTTAATCAGCTTTCCCCCTTCCTTTCACATGTGATTGGAATGAAGCTGCACCAAAGCAGCCCAAAGGGCTTATAACAGCTCAATTTCGCAGCCTTCAGTTTTAATCCCCATCACCCAGGCTAAGCAGCATGGTGGTGCTGTGGCTGCTACTCCACAGCAGTCTGAGCACCTGGATGATGATGATGGTGGTGGTGGTCTTCCTCCTCCTCTTCCTCCTCCTCTGCAGCCTGTAGGTGGCTGGAGAGCTCCTGGATCACAGCAGCCCTACCAATCTGGTCATTTCTCCTCTTCTCCATGATCAGATCCTCCAGGCTCTGAAACTCCAGCGTGTGGCTGCGCTTGTCACCCAGCCGGATTTGCAATCGGTAGGGCTGCTTGCCTATGCGCAGCTCCCCGCCGATTTTAAACTCCCGCTTGCCGTACCGGCACCAGGCAGCAAAACACTCAGAGTTTCTCCAGCTCAAGTCCCGGTCCTTGCAACCCACCTGCTCCAGTGCATTGCGCACCACCACGGCCGGGCTGAGGGGTTTGTAGCGGTACAGCTGGTTGGCAATGCGGCCCCGTCTGCCCTGGCTGGCGTCGGTGAGGAAGCTGTTCACTACCTCCAGCCTATGCAGGTGCACAACTTGGAAATCGCCAACATAGACCACCCAGTGCGGATACTGGGCCTGGCACACAAACTCCACCAGGTCACCTGGTTTGCACCTATTCAGCAGGTTCTCCGGGGTGTAGGTGCTCAGATGCCCCCCACCTCCTTCATCACCCTCCTCCGGCAGTGCGTCCTCCTCAGAAAAGCTCTTCTGGTAAATACACTCGTCCCGGTAATAAACCGAGCACTCCACCTCATGCAGCTGGGGATCGTAGGGCTGCAGGGCAGGGTGCTCACCCCCCAGGTCATGCACCGAATCCTGCTGCTGCTCCAGCTCATCATCGTCATTCGAAAAGATGTAGGAGACCCCGATCCTGGGCCCTTCATCTCTGTCCATACCTGTCGGGTCGGCTGTGGGAACTTCCTTGTAGTTCAGATGGGTCAGCTTCTCCACCTGGTTCCCCATGCCCGCTGCAACGACAGACAGACAGCGGGGCCATAAAGGCAGGCAGGGGGTGAGCGGCACCCAGAGAAGCAGCGGGGCGGCAGGGCACGGCTCCCCCCTCCACACGCACCCCACCTCTCCCGGCTGCAACGCGGCCCTTGCGAGACCCCCGGGGGCTGCGGCAGCCCCTCGGGGGGGACAGCGGTGGCCGCAGGGGGGTGCGGACCCCCCTACCTGCACGGAGGGAGGAGAGGCGGCACCGCCACCTGTTAGGCGGCAGCGAGGAGGAGGAGGAGGAAGGCGCAGGAGCCGCCGCGGGAGCGGGCAGGCACCGAGTCACCTGTTAGAGGAGGGTTGCAAACGCCGGGGGAAGGTCTGGAGGTCCGAGTTGGGGACGGCCGAGGTGCGGACCCCGAAAGCCGCACAGACGCCCACCTTCCCGCCGTGCCGAGCCGAGCCGTGCTGCCGGCCAGGTGCGCCTCTCCCCCCGCGCCCTCCCCCGGCACCGGGCGGCTGCAAACTTACCCGGCGGGGAAGGCTGCGCGGCGCCGGGAGCGGCTCTAGGGCGAGCGGGCGGCGGCAGCAGCAGCGGCGCGGCGGCTGGGGGCGGGCGCGCAGCGCGGCTGGATCATGGCCCCGGCCCGGCGCCGCTCCGCGCTCGCCGCGCTGCCGGCACTGGGCTGTGCAACAAGCGCCGGGGAGGCACGGCCAAGGGGAGGGAGGCTGGATCCGGCTGCGGACGCCCCGGCGAGGGCTCAGCCCCCAGCATTTAAAGAGGCAGCTCTTTTTTTTTTTTTCCTTTTTTTTCGCCCCCCTCTCCTTCTCCCTCCCCCCCCCCCCCCCCCGCGCCTTTCCTCCTCCCCGCACGTTTTCCCCTCTTCTCTTTCCTACGTGCCAAGCGCTTTGCTCCTCGCCGAGGCTGGTTTGCAAGCGGAGGTCGGGCGGCAGGTCTCTCGCCGCCGCGGCTGCAAAGCTCTTGGCGGCGCTTGGCAGCCGGAGCGGGTGTGCAACACGCTCACGCACAAACTCGCAGGCACACGCTCACACGCGGTCCCTTTAAGGGAACGGTGCCATAAGGCAGCCCAACCCGCCAGTTTGGAGAGGGGGGGAGTAACCGGGAGCCGGAGTTTGCCCGGGACGGCACCGAGAGATGCAAAGCCCCGGCGCGGGGCGGTGGGAGTCCCCGCCGCCGCAGCCCCAGGGGCGCGGAGGGGCGCGCAGTTGGCCGCGGGGGAGGCGGCCGCCCCGCAGCCCCCGCCGGGAGGTGCCGGGAGGTGCCTCCTCGGGGCCGCAAACAATAACAGGGAAGTTGTAAAACGAACAAAATGAAAGAGCCCGGCTCTCCTGGGCTGACTTAGCGCCTTCGGTTCCTCCATGAGCGGAGCGCGTAATTAGTTTTATTAATTTATTTTCTTTCCGACTCCAAGAGATCGCTCTCTTTTTCAATATAGAAGATTATGATTCTTTCCCCCTGGAAAGGCATTATCAGAACTGGTGGGAATATTATTCTTTCTGTGTTTTGGAGAACGCAAAACAGTATCTGCTTTTTCATTAATGCCTGGTTAGTCTACTATGTGGGTTCATTATTCGTGCTATTTTAACATGCACTGCTAAATCCATGCTGTTAAAATAGACTATGGAGATAATTTATGGGAGCTACTAGTAATGTCTTTAATTTTATCTCATGTATTCCCTTTGTCTGTTCTCTTGTAATTTATAAACCCAACTGCACACCGCTGTTTTGAGGATTCACTAAACAGCAGCAAATGAAGGAACAAATGTAGTGTTACCGGGGTGCTGGGCACTGCCCACGGACTCAATCCCGTTTCCATCAGATTATATGCCTCTGTGGGTTCAAATGTAGACCTGCCCTTTGGGGTGGGGAGAGGAGCTGCTGCTGGGGCTGGAGGGATGCGCCCTGTGCCCTGCCTGGGCCAGCGGGGCAGGGAGACGACCTCAGTGCTGCTGCAGGTGACGGGCAGCCAGATCAGGACCTTTTTGTCTTGAATTCACCTGGTGGCTCTGTCTATGGGACCATTTTAGAGAACTAAAAAGCACACCAGGGGTATGCCTTTGAAATGAATCTCCCACACACCCCCCAACACACACACACACTTCATTTGCATCCCAGTGTGGTTTCAAACAACTCACGCACATTCCTTTCATATTCAGCTAAACTGGATGTGCTTCAGCCGGAGCATTAGACCAAGGCTACTTGAGTAAACCTCCAAAATGTGTTTAATGTGGATGTCATTTTTCAGCACTGCCTGTTTCACTCCACAGTTCCTCTTCTCCATAGCTGCTGTTGGACAAAAGAGGGCCCTGCTTCATAGTCAGAGCTTTGTGAAATTGGTTCAGTAATTAAGGATGGGCACATGTAAAGGTGAGAGTATCCTGAAAGGAGGAGCTAGACTGAACCTAGAAGTGACTTTTTCGTGTTCTCCCATTTGTATTGGAAGCTGTGTCTCAGCACCGTACCTTACTATCTTTGGAGCAGTTTTATTTCTTGCCTAAAATGGTTTGGCAGCCAAGTTTCCTTTTGAATCTGCTGCAATGTGTGGAAAGCTGTGTCTGTGCAGTAGAAGCTCAGTATTGCCCAGAGGAGTCACTCGTGTGTGCGTGCACATCCACACATATTTGCAGCTCTCTATCTTGTTCTCTCAATTTTTCTTGTCTGCTTCAACTCACCCCAGTGCTTAATTTTCTGCACCTTGTCAGCTGCTTTGATCTCTTTGATCTCTGAGTTTCCTTTCAATGACTGCTCCTCAGAATTCTCTGATCAATCTGCTGCTTTCTAGGATCAGAAACCATGGGCAAGTATTTTTGTGTCATAAATCACATACATAATGGCGTACTGCACCTGCAGATAAGACACTGAGTGGAAAATCCACAAAGGACTTACAGTGCCTATATATCACCTGGGCTGGTGCCTAAAATTATGATGCTTAAAACTTCTGTGTGCTTAACCTCTAAGCCTCAAAGCAGCTAACCTCCACAGGCACAAGGGATGGGGGCTGGTGGCAGTGACACGCTATCTCGGTGACTATGCTTTTAAGGAGAGCATTGACCTCTTGCGTAGCTTTTGAAAAAAAATTACTTCGGTGTTTATCTGCTAAAGATAATCCAGCCTGTGGATCTGGAGTGGAGGGAGGAACGGTTGCGCAGTTGCTGAGCTTGGAACCTGAACAGCAGGGCAGAGTTGAAGACACACCTCTGTCCTTGCTATTGGAGGCTCCTCGATTGGGTGACTCCTTGCTCAGGGTGCTGGCATTTGTTATCCAATTTTGAGATATTCAGCTACTGCACACATGTCAGAGGGAATGCTGTGGGTACCGTAGTTACAGCTGTGCTCGAACACTCCTGAAAGTCCACAGGGATGCCCACGCTGTTAAATACAGTACCTCCCTGGGGTCACTCTCAGGTCCCAGTCACTTGCTCCTCCAGATTGCGTAAGTATTTGTTCCTTGTAGATTCTCTTTTGGATTGAAAACTCCACCCTAGACAAAACCTGGGTGTGGTTGTGGGGCTGGTCCACTCCAGGCAACTCCCCCCTCTGAGTCCCTGCAAAGACTGCGAGGAAGCAGGGGTGAATCTACATGAGGTCTGGCTCCCTCTGCCCTACACAGCCCTCCAACAATTTCTCAGCTGAGTTTGCATATCCATATGCTCTCGATCTATTGGTGAGTGCAGCAACACATATCTACAGTTTCCATTCTAGTGGGCTGCAACATGACTTGTAGGATATTTGAGATGCTTGGGACTTGGATTGCCCATAACACACACTCTAAATAGTAATTTCCCTTTTAAAGCCAAAAAACCTGCCATGATGCAGGGCTCTTTGGAAACCTAAAGCTGCATGTCTATATAGTCCATTGATATGTACAGCACACAGAGGGGACTGCACCTCTTGGCTTAGAGACTGTGGACCATCTATGGAGCAGGTTCATTTATAGGCTACCTGACTATGTAGCTGATATGATCCAGGGACCTTTGTAGTGCTAGCTCTGGTTGCTTTAAACTTAAGCTCTGTAGTTTTGAGAATTAGGTGTCAAAGATGTTTTGTTGCCCTAGATCATCTTGTTGCTCCAATGCTATCTTATCTTTAACCTTACACACATCTTAGACCCAGAGATTAAAAAGGTGATGTTACTTTGAAATCACTATTCATCCTTACTTGGGTGTGAAATGCTGTGTTCCCATTGTTATTGTTATTAAAAGATAGCCAGTATGAGAAGAAATAAGTCTTCTTGTTATACATTTATATTTTTTCTCAGAGTGCTGTGCTTCTGAGTAAGACAAGGTTTAGTGTCATGTTCTGTAAGCATGTTGTGTTTCGCAGGTATTCAGCCAGCTGATTGCTATGACACCCTTGAATTATTTAATAGCTTCCATTTCTTTTTAGTAGAGTTTTATGAGAACTGGGATAAACTATGCTCCATTTGGCATGTAAGCACTCTACTGCATCATAGACCTAGCAAACAAGAGTGCTTAAACACCGTAGCGGAATTAGGGGCACTGGAGGAATAAACCACTTCCTAGTGAAGTCCATAGAAGTTATTCCATGGAGTTCTGTAGAAATCAGTCATGCCCTTAACTGAGGGAGATGTGTGACCTGAGAGCTCCTTGATGGATGGTGTCCTTCCATGACAGCCATAACTAAGTCCACCAAGGAAATTTGGATTCAGAATTGTAACATGTCGTTTGTTGCCTCTTTGTCCTCCAGTGGAAGCTGCATCCCTGAGTCAGGCAACAAGTTCTTGTAAAGCCAGGAATGCCACCTAAAATGAGATTCATCAAAGCTGTCATGCCTTAGGTAGCCGGTGGGGAATAGGACATAGAGTTAGCGTCCTGGTGGCTGTTGGAGAATGGCGGTTCCTTTCAGTCATGTTCCACAGCCTAATGCTTTCCCAAGGTTAAGTGCTTTAATGAGGTTGGCTGTTTCTCACACACAAGAGGAAATAGGACCACGTCGGTTAATAAAAAGCATTAATATTTCAGATTGCTTCCTTGGGGTATGAAAGACCAAGGTTGAAGTCTCTCATCTCACTGAAGGAACTTGAACTGCTCTCTCTCAGGAGAGTACTGAAAGCCACCAGACTGTAGGCTATTTTTGAGCAAGTCATGCTCTCTCTGTTCCACTGAAGCTGTTCAGCTTTGTATGGGCTCATTAAATACCCATTCAGTCAGTCAGGGAAAAAAAGAAAAGAATGACAACAGCTCCTGGATCAGATGCAGGAAGGGGATGAGAGTGCTTTGAGGTCCTCTCTAATGAATATTCAGATGTCTCACAATCATGCAATATCTTAATCGGCAGTCATTCAGACAGACCCACCACAAAGATGTGAAAGTTTTGCTTTTAGGACGTGCTCATGGAAGAGTTTTGTTCCTGTCTTCTCAGGAAGATGTTGGGCCTCTGCGTCTCACATATCCTGCATGATTGGTGTAACCCAGATGCTATTAGATATCAGCTCCTCTTGGTTTCTGTTGTGTTAGAGCCATCCTGATACCTCTGTTGGACCAGGCCTCGTGAAGTGACCTACGAAGGGGCACAGCTAGATTGTGACTTGTGTTTGGGCTTATGTGTGAAATAAGCACGGAGCTGTCACTACTTGTTGGCTCTGTCTGTGTCTCCAGGAGAAATACTGGGAGTTCAGGTAACCAGAAAATTTATGCACCTCAAAATGTTGACAAATGTCATGAGAGTCTTGGTATTTCTAAAACTTGAGAGTCATGATATTTCACATGACACGAGAGATATAATGAGCCCGTGGTGTCAGGAAGGTTTTATCTGCATTTAGCCTGTAAACCTTTGATGACTCCAACAAGAGGTGCTTCTGAATGTATGGTGTTTTGTATTCCATATAGTGTAGCATGACCTGCCATATATTAAAGACCTTAAAGTGAGGGGAGCTGCAGATCAGAGAGAGACATGCATCTTGAGAACAGAGAGGGGAGATTCTGACTGCCATGTTTATCACATGAGCAAACTCTGGTTTTTATAAAAATCACCGGAAGCTTATGGCTCCCTTAACTACTTCCAACACTGTAATTGTAACTAAATGTGATCCGTGGCAAAATAAATTGCTGAGATTGCCAAAGCCACAGAGTTTTTGACTGAGGCATCCAAGCTGTGTCTCGGAAGAAGCTCTTCCACTGTGAGATTTTAATTGGTGTATTCCAGCAAATGAAATGAAGTAATTCATATGTCAGTAGAGGCCTGGATTCTTAGGAATTGCTATCAAACTGACTTCAGCAGCAGGCGAAGCTTAATTAAAATACAGTCGGGTTTTTTTCCAGAAAATAGCAACTATATTTCAAACATAACTTAACAAGGAAGGAGGTACAGCACATGCATCTTTCCAGCCTGAGAACTACTAGTCCCTTGCATCTCTAATCTCTCTCTCACGCTGAGCTTCTCCCCCAGAAGCTCCTCCTTTAATGTGTCTTTTAGCACGTCACTGGACTGCTGGCTGCCTTGGTAGCACAGCGTGTCCTTTCATATGCAGCCAGGAAAGGGTGGGACTGCTGCGTTCAGTGGAGAAACTTATGATGATTGCTCCTGGTGTGCAATACCTAAGCAGAAGCCATTAGTAGAGGGAAGGAGTATTTTCTTTGGCCATTGCCATGCTGCTAATAAAACATTTAAGTATGAAAATTAATGTGAGGTAAACACATCACTCCTTCCAGCCTATCTATGATGTGACTGCAGGTTACCCAGAGAAGTTGTGGATGCCCCATCCCTGGAAGTGTTCAAGGCCAGGTTGGATGAGACTTCGAGCAACCTGGTCTATTGGAAGGTGTCCCTGCCCATGGCAGGGGGGTTGGAACTAGATGGTCTTTAATGTCCCTTCCAACCTAAACCATTCTATGATTCTATGACTATGTGCTCTTGCCTCCTTTTTAAATGGGGAGGAACAGAGCAACCAGCCAGCAAAGTGGCTCCTTCTGTGACACCAGTGGTGTCTGTGCCAGAATATGAGGCTGATCATGTCAGAACACGTGGCCATCCACAAAGTGGTAACTCAGCTGGGGATCTGTAGGATGTGCTGTCTTTATCCCATCTTTGGATGCTTGCTGATTTGACCCAGAAGTGCTGGCCACAGCTGCTCCCCATCTTTGCAGGTCCATGACAGGGTAGAGGAGCAGGAGTTGGGCGGGTAATCCACTTTGTCATTCACCCATTAGATGGGGAAACAGGTTAATATTTTTCTTTCCCAGCCCATGGAAAGTAACAGAGATACAAAACACCTGCGGAAGTGACGGTTAGGGCTTTCTGCTGGACCTGTTCCAAATCCAGCAGAGCAGGTCTCATCCCCTTGCTGGTCTCAACTGCTGAGGCTGCAGTCCTGCAGGGGGGAGCAGCTGTGGGGTTTGTACACAGCCACCCGCACCTGGGAAGGCCTTGGGCTAACCTGGTTCGCGGTGTGTGGGTGGAGGGTGGAAAGGGAACGGTGCACAGCTTGCCTTCCACGTGGGGCTCTCACAAGCCTTGTGTCGTATTTCTTATTGCCCACAGCCCTCACCACAGATGGATGCACAGAGTGAACCTGAACCTGCATCTGCCCCAGGTGTGTTATGAATATGCTGATGGGACAGGGATTTGCTAAGCAAGACAAGGAGGGAACAGGCAGCTGAAGGATCTGCTCTGGGGCATTAGTGTTGAGGCAGGGCTCTGGGAAGCTTGCAGGCTGGAGATTGCATCAGTCTGAGGCAGCTTTGCACACCCCCACCAGACTGAGGCACCAGCAACGTTGCGTAGAGAACAGAATGACACCCTTGAGAGCACCGAGGGTGCTTTAGCAACAAATTCGGGCTTCTAAAGAAATTAAATGGGAGGATCTGTGCTTTCAGGCCTCTGGTCCCCATTTGTGAATAGAAGATATTCCTACCTATTGCACTGAAGTGCTGCAAAGATAAATAAACCCATTAAGGTCCTGAGGTGCTCAGAGTGCCTGCTAACAAGGCCCATGGAGACAAAGAGGAAAATTGCTAGGTAGGTGCTATGTTTTTCCAGGCAGTAGGAGCGTCCGAATTTGAATCAGCCCACTGATGTCCACAGTGCTCAGGGAGGTCCTTGACTCCTTACCCAGGCCTGCCTCTGGAAACGACGTGCAGCAAATTACCTGCAGCATGCACACCAAACACCTTCCATGGAGGTGATTTTCAGTTGGCTGCAAGCGTCCCTCTCCCATAACTCACTCATGGTGCTGCTGAGACCTCAGAGGCTTCAGGGGACCAGCCAAGCCTAGGCAGGCTGAAGTCACTCCCATGGATTCGTTCATTACTGCCTGCAACCAAGAACCATTTTCTACCTTGGTTAAACGCACGCCTTGAAACAACCTGCTCAGCTTTGTGGACAAATAGCAGGTACAGTGGCTGCTGTGTTAAACAATTGCTGTCCCTTTGCAGAAGGCGTATGAGCATGAGGAAATGCCACTGTGCTTCTTGTTTAAGAAAGAATTAGTATTATGTCTTCCACTAAGCCCTTTCTGTTAATGCCTGTGGGAGGAGAGCAAGGAGCAGATGGTTATTCCTTCAATCCTGTGAACTAGTTAGATGAAAATGATATTCCTAGTAGAATCTACTGTCAAGGAAGCTTCTGGCCTGCTTGATGGCACTGGTGGGTTGGATTTATAAAGTGCTCTCTGGATAATGATGTGTGTGCTTATAATAATGACTTTAATACCTGTTAGAACTGACAGCTGTATGTATTTGCCTTTCTGGAGACAGATGTTCTCCTGTCTGGTTATGGGTGTTGATTCCAACTGGGGAAAGAGGACAGCATGAGCAACGTGCTGTTCATTGCGATTTCACTCCCCTTTTTTTTTTTTTTTCCTTTCCCTCCCTCCCCTCTTTCCATCCCTGGGCTGTCTGCTAGGCAGGAGTCCGACGCGATCACATCAGCTGCTGCAAGGGAAGCCCCTTGGCCATTCCAGTTCATCCTCCTCCACCGGCTGTCACGAGCATAGGAGGGAGGCTCGGGGCAGGGCTCTGAACTCATCTCAACGCAGCAGCACTCAAAGCAGTTTGATGATATTTTCCATCCTCACATGTGATACCAGCTGCAGACTGGGCTTGACGCTCATGCTTACAGGCAGCGCTTAATTTCAGACAGTCCCTGTATATGTTAAAGTTGTCGGCTCCACACCAAATCCCTTTTCTTGGCTCTTTCTGTGCAGCATGGTGTTCTCATGCTCTGATTTAAGTAAGTGTTTTATGGTTCCACATGAAGGAGATAACAGCATGAGCAAAGCTGTGGGTAAAGATAAATCATCTGTAGGGGAAAATATGAACACTATTTTTTTGAAAGCAGCATAGCCACCATGCCAAGGAACTGAGACACTTAAGTGTCTGCAACAATCAGCTTAAATCTCCACTGCATCAAATTCAAAGTGATTTCAATGAAAAACCATTTTGCAGTGCAGCTTTTGTATTAGAATGAGCAATATAAGGACAGTCCTCTAAGGAAGATGCAGATTCCCATTTTTCACCTGAAATGTCCTTCGTTTGATGTTATAAACTAAATCCAACTCATAGTTGAGGGCAAGACTCCAACTGACTTTAAGGGGAGACGAATGAAGTTGTGTGCATCATGCTCTTCCAGGGATGCACTGATTCAACGGTCTAATTCTTCTGGGTATTCTCCATTTTTAACATTTACAGTCTCCTGATCCCAAGAGTATCTAATCAGAAGCAGGACAGTGTTATTTTGCTGGTATAGTGTAGAAGATCAGGTGAAACAATTCCTACAATCTGTGCCATTTCTTTGTTCAAAGGTCTAACAATAGAATCCAGGTGAAGGTAATGTCTTCAAGATAAGATGGCATGAACTGTAGCTTGGTTACAACAGGAAAAATGAGAAATTAGTCTGATTTTGGATCCTCTAAAGAAGTGCCTCCATGACTGTGTCACACAGAACAGTTTTGTGTATTAATGAAACTCAGCAAGATTCACAAGTCTTGTGAAACACCACTTCTTTTCTTTTTCTTTTTTTTTTTTTTTTCATTTTACTCTTCATCCTGAGGAACTCTGGACAATTTGTGGCCTTTTAGAGTCTTGGTTGCACGTTCTTTTAAAAGCATAGAAGGGAAAAGTTGCCAGTTCTGGGCATCCAGTGCAGACTAATTAAAGCCATATAATACCCATATTTCAAGCATGTCCTTGTGAGGCCAACTGCATCCTGGGCTGTGTTATTAAGAGTGTAGCCAGCAGGTTCAGCGAAGTGTTCTTTCCCCTCTGTTCAGCACTTGTGAGAGTGCATTTGGAGTGCTGCTTCAGTTTTGGGCTCCCCAGCACGAGAAGGACAGTGACAGAGCCAACAGACACAAGTTGGAATCTGGAAAATCCCATTTTAAATATTAAGATTTCCCAATAAGTTTCCCAGAGACACTGTGTAATCTCCACCTCTGGAAGTGTTAAAGGCTGGACTGGATAGATCCCAGAGCAACCTGATCTACGCAGTCCTGCTTTGCACAGAGGGTTGGACTAGATGACCTCTGCAGGTCTCTTTCAGCCCAAATTATGATTCTATGATTCTCACAGGACACAGTAGATCTGCTTGTTAATAGTGCCTACTAGATCCAGTGAATCAAATTTACAGCTTCTTTCAACTCCATCCTGGAGTCTGATTCAGCAAGAACTAGATAAAATCTACTGCTCGACTTGAAATGCCATGAAGACATAAAACCCCTCAAGGCTCTCCTTGCCTAAATACTTAAGTTCTGACTTCCCTGGATTTCAAAGGCAGAAACACTTTTCTGGCTGAAAATATCTGTGTCTATGGATGCCTGAGAAAATAACTTTTCTTATCCTTGCAGATATACTGGGTCATCTGAACAGAAGACAAATCCCAAAACTGCTTCCCTGATTCTCCCCCAGCTCTATGTACTTCGTAGGACTGTGTGCGCACTCTATCCATAGTGAACAGCACCCTTTTAGTTTCTTTGCAGGGGTACCCAGGGGACCCTGTCACTGCCCCATGATGGGACTGACAGGCTTGAGCAGTGATGCTCTTCTTCTGGTCAAGGCTTTAATGAATTCCCTTCTCCGTTAGAAATTCTGACATATTAGTACTGATGGGCTGAAGTCCGAAACCCAAGCTCAATACAGTACTAAAATGACTGCAGCATCAGGTCTTATGAAAGATGTGCATTACAAATCCAAAAGAAACGCGTACCTTAAGGCCAGAGGTCGCCTCCATTCTTTACTGATCTAAACAGGATTGTGAGAAGGTGCTACTCTTGTAAGCAAGACTCTGAGAGCTTGGCTCTCAAGGAGTGTGGTCTCTTTGGTACTGCTGTATTCAGTGCTTTGAGGAAGGGCAACCAGGTGGCATCTTCCATGCTGGAGCGAAGTCACTGAGTGCCATGCATGTCTGGGTTCCTCTGGCTTTCTTGAAGCTAGCCTTATTCATTTCACAAAAGAGGCTTTGAAAAGCTGATTGCTTAGGTTTTAACTTTTCCAAAAAGGTTTCTCTGTTAAAAGCTTCTGGTTGGAAATACCAAACCCTGATTTTGCTAAGATTAAGGTATTTGTTTCTCAGAAATGGCTTATAAGCAGAGACCAGCATGTGGATTATTGCTCCTTCTTTAGCCAAGTGGAGCGAAGGTGCTTCAAGTAAATTGTGCTTCCAGTAGGATCTGTTTTGCATGTGATTTTAATAATGGCTTTGGGGAAGGAGGGATCAGATCTAAATTTTTATATTTGTAACTCATATTGAAAAAAGAAAAGCAGTACTTATCAGTAACATACCGTGGTTTTTTAGACTGTTTTAAATGCGTATAGGAAAAGCAGCTACTGTGTTTCAGTAGACATTTAGAATGTGATTTATTTTTGCGTACTAATAAAAATGCACCAGGATCAGATTTATGGGTTTTGTTTTTCTGGAACAAGATTTTTTTCCCACTTTGTTTCTGTGTTGTTTTGTTTCCCCCCAAGGTTAATGTCATAAGCAAAATAAAATCTGACTAATTAACTCAGCCTTGGGAAGATTGTAGATACCTGTCAGGAAACAGAAGATTTTTTGCTGTTGCTAGACAGTGACCTTAACTGTGACCTAGAAAGATTGTGCTTGTAGTTTGTGAATGAAGGCAGTAACCGTGCTGTGGTACTTCTGGCCTTATTATGAAATACACATCACAGATTGTGTCTAATTGCACATGGTGGTTTTATGATATCTGTAGCTACTGAGCCAAGACTCAGATGTCAGATATCAGCATTCTTGCTGTAGTTAAATGCTGCTGCCATGTAATAGGTTCTGTTTATCTCTCCTCCAGCTTCCAAACTGCTGTGTCTTGGGTCAGTGCCCTAAATTAATTTTTCGTAAATTCCTGACCAAAGTTATTAGCTCTTCCCTTTGAAAACCAGGATGAATTAGTGCTGCATTATCCCCCATTCTGGGAAGCATGGCCCCAGCTTTTATCATCATCACTGGGCTGACTTGTGCTAGGTTTCAGCAGAAGGAGATTGGTGGAATTACTTCAGTAGGGGATATCCAGCCCTTTGCTTAAAGGAAGAGAGGAGTCTTGGTGTTCACAGAGCTTGTGGGATCGCTTTATCTCTTTTGAGACCTGGCAGAAGGTAGAACCATGACTATGGAGAACAGATCCATCCTCATTTCCCCCAGCCTCAAATACATGTCCCTGGCTTGAGCTCGAGATGTACTTAGAAATAAAATGTGCAATAAATAATGGATATTCATGTTCTGAAAAGTTCAAGGGTGCGGTGCTGGTGCCTCAGGCAGCATCGCCATTAGCATACCGACCTTAGTCCTCTCGGCTGTCCTTCCTGTGCCTACCAGATTCCAAACACCACCATCTGTTTCTGTAGTGCAAAAGGGCTCTTGTGGTGCCTGTGCCTGGATGGAGTCTACTATAATGGCCGCTGTCTACCCCTCTCCCCTCTGACTTTCTCAGAGCACGCTTTGATACCAACAAATAGCAATATATTTGCTAGATCTTTCCACCAGTATCACCAGAACAAGATGCTACTAAGAGAGATCGTGTGGCGCTCTGTCCCATGGCTGTTTTTCAGACAGTCACCACTGCGTACAGCCACTTTCTGTCTTTGGCATATATGGTGCCAGCTGCCAGGAAAAGAGCTAAAGTGCTGGGCTCCTTGCTGTATTTTGTTTTCATGCAGCCCTGTACTGCTCCCAGTTTCCAGTTTCATAACAGTTTTTGCAGCATGTTTTGTTCCTCTTTTATGCACTTGGTACTGCCAGTAAAATGTGGGTTGTTCTCAATGTTTAGCATCAAGTCCTACATATGGAAGTGATTTATCAACAAGATTACAGGCTGGAGGCCTGTGGAAATTGGACTCCAAGGTCCCATAATTCTTTGGAAAATGCCAGCCATGGTAGGTTTTGCCTCCCAGCGGCTGTCCATTATTGATAGCCTTATTCAAATGTTATATTCAGATTGTAAACAATGACCAGTTTCTCAACTTTATACTTATGCAAGTAAGTATACGCAGCTAATTCAAGTCTTGATCATCACACTCACCTCTGTTCTTTCATGTCAATCCCCTCTTCCTTTGCCCTCACAGTCTTTGTTTATTTTATTTTATGCAAGAAAGGTGACATCTCTTCCCAAAAACTTTTTCCATGGAAAGTACTGCCATAAGAAGTCATCATCACTAAGATATTCTCCTGGAAACATGGAAATGTCAATGATTAGAACATTCTGACATAGCAGATGAGATATAGGCACTTGGGACAATAGCACAGTACTATTGAATCTCCATGTCTTTTGCAGCTTGTGCTGGTGCTCAGTGGCTGTTAGATAAGGATGGTGTAGTTCTCCTGGGGCATTTGCAATTACTGGACCTATGGCAAAGGAAAGGAATAATGAGTAAAAATGCCCAGTGTCAGATATCCAGCCATTGGGTATTTCTTTCAAGGGAGCACCATGGGCTGCATTAAGAAATGCGCTCAGTGGGGTAGTGTGGCAGTTCTTGAGCCTGACAGCAGGCAATGAAGAGGTATTTCTGTCTGTCTAACCGCCACTATTTCCCCCTGCCTTCTCTTATCTTCTTAGCTCCACACCAGAGCCTGCTGGCCCATGAACACTGGTGATGCTCATGGTTGCTAGACAGCTGGCCTGCTGAGCCGGGGGTCCTTAAACTCCCCTGGGCAACATCAGAGGTCTTAGAGACAAAGTCAGCTGGAGGAACAAAGAAACTGAGAAACTTAGGATGTGTCTCTTGTGACCCCATGAAGCTTATAGAAGTGCCTGGATAAATTGCTCTTTACCTTTATTGTTTTATATCCTTTTTTATCTGCCTGTCAGGGCATTGTCTCTTTCCCTGAGAAAGCGAAGAACAGCAGGCACTGAACAAAATCAAAGTGGTTGATGGTCATCTCAGTGAACTGCTTGGAGACTGCAGTCAGTGGTCGCGGTAAAGCTGGCTAGTGGGGAGGGAAGTATGGAGACTTCTGACTAAGACAAGCTGTAATTTAGAAGCTGGAATGAAATACCTGAGAAGTTATCAAGGGTAAAATTGACCCCTAACTGTGCTAGCCCCATTTTAGACTGGAATTCTTTGATATCAAAATAGGCATCACAGACTATCCATAAATATTTTGGAACCAGCAAATTTAGGAGGCTACTGTGATATAAATAAAAGAAATTTTGAGGGTCCTGAAGCAAGAGAGATTAACAGAACTCCTACTGACTTCAGCAGGAACAAGTTTGGGCCTAGAGTTATTTGGCTCATAACTCTTCAGCAAGATTGAAAGAAGAAGGGTCTGGGATTTTTTTGATCTAAGATTTTATTAACGTCCAACCAGGATGCTGTTTAATCTTTAAAACAAATACCAGCACTCAGAACACATCAATTGTTTGGATTCTGAGCTCTGTGTTACACTTATTCTTGGACAGGCAAATTACAATGAGAATAATCATTGTCAGAATACTAATGTGATGTAAACTAATGTAGAGATATTTATTCAATGGAATGCAATTACCAGCAATACTCTATTTTCTGAACAGTGTGACTGTAATCCAATTTAGGCTGTTTAACCCCTGGTGATTTGTTTCTGTTTGTATTGTGATAGGCTGAAAACAGGCAGGATCGCTGGGGGCAGCAAAAGGGAGAGTAAGGGGAAATAGCACCACATGTAATCTGAGATCTTAATGACTTCACTAAATCTACATAACCACAGGGCTGTTCATCACGGTTGTGCTGCTAATTGAATTTTAAAATAAGGGTAGATCCTATACTCACTTTCTCCCAACATCATTTCATTTTCTGATGAATGCTTAGTCACCAGTTTAAAAACATCCTTAATGGCTTTAACCTAAAGTTACATTAGGACTTTCGATTTCATACAAGACAGGATTCTGAGGTACATGGAGGCAAGTGACAACGAGGATGTACAAGGTGACTTTCATGACCAACTTCTCTTGCAGAAGCATGCTTGACTGGAGGAGTTGCAACAGGATCCCATGGGTAGAGGACAGCTCTCTCCTTCAGAGAGAGGGGGATCATGGGAAGGACAGAGCATGGGGACCTTGCTGCAGGCAATTTCTGAAGACTAAAAACCTTCAGCTAGATACTGATACATTCATTAGCACAGAGGAGTCCCCCTGAAACTAGCACAGTTTCTGTGCTTCTGAAACTAGCACAGGATATTTTGTCAGCACAGATAGAAGTCTTGAGATCTGATCTTTAAATAAAAGAAGTGCTAGGGTAATCTAGTTTTAAGTGCAGGGAGATATTTTGTAAGCACACAGAAATGACTGGGGAAGGCCTCAGTGTCCACCTGGTGCAGAGTTTGCTAATGGTGATGGCAATTCTGACACTGAGCTGAGTGCAAGCACATGCAGACTGGATCCTGAAGGGTGGAGCTGGACCCGATAAGGGGAACTTCGGGTCTGGAATATTCTGCCTCTTCCCAAACACCAGAAAAAAGTGTTGAGGAATGAGGATAACTATGAGTGGCAGGAGGATGGGCCTATTGTCCAGAAAGTTACAGACAGCTCTGATGGCTGTTCAGGTTGGAAGAGCCTAGGGAATAGCTATTCGGACCTTCTGTTAGTACCACATCATCACCCCACCAACACCTCCAGTGAAATTAGGCCCTTTAGTTACAAAACCCAAAAGGGACAGAGATGCAAGGTTTCATCACAGCAGTAGGTCAGTATGGAATGGGATAGGACATGCACACTGTCAACCCTGCCTATCTGCACAGGACAGGGCTCTGGGTGGGTTTTCAGCTCTGCCTCCCTGGTCACCATAGCTGAATAGCTAGGTGGAGAACGGCAAATAAAGTGGGAGGAATGAGATAGGATGGAGGCTTTGCTAATGGTTTTGGACATACATTTCTTGAAGGTCTGGTGATAAGATATATCAACACTTGATTGCCTGGTTGGTTCTGTACTGAAGGATGTGTTCACCACACGGCAGGCTTAGGAAGGCTGGGATCCAGTATATCCCCTGAGTTACCTTAGCAAATGAGTTATGCTTTATGACCTCTGTGCCTGGCCCCTGCCAGAGAGCTGCCAGTTCTTGAAGGCTCACTGATATAACCACCCATAGCTGTGGAAGCCCTGGCTTCCTAGCAACTGATTTGAGAGTTCAGTATTATTAATGATGTGTATTGCAGCAGAGACCAGAGGCCCCAGCTTTACTGTGGTTAGCACAGTGTAAATACAGCATGAGAAAACTATGCATGGCCAAAGGAATGCATGACTAAGGCCGTGGCTATCCAAAGGTAGTTTCCCCAAGACAGGAAACCTTCAAGCAGAAACCATCATGTAACTGCTTGCAGACTACAAAGCACAGAAAAACAGTTCTCTCAAGAGAAATGGGCCCTGGATGGGAACCTGAGTCAGATTTCCAGCTTTAGGACATTTGCACTTTCATTCAGGTTTTTGTGTCATGTAAACACTTATCTTGGGGAAAAGATGCCAGCTGGGGCTTGCCCACATATGCTCTTGGTATGTCCATAGTCCTGCAATGGTAAGAGGGAAGCAGAAATACAGTGAAAAGAGCAGGTAAGAACAGTACAGTTAGGACAGAGTGATCCTAACTCCCAGGGATTCTGCATGCGAGCGATTTGCCAAATCAAACCCTTAGTATTTCCAACAGCCATTCAGCCATAAGAATGGCACACAGTGCAGCTATTATTCTTTCAAGTCCCAGTCGAGCTGTTTGCTTTTTCACTTTTACTTTTTAATATAATTTGTCTTGTGAGTTTGCATGATGTGTCCCTCCCCAGTCATTTACCATGAGTGCTGCGGGGACTCCTGACAGAATGCAACGAGGGCTCACCACATCAGTGAGCTAAGGAAGAAGGCAGTTGTTTCTTACAACAGTCCTTACTTAGGCCCAATTGGATTTTAATTACATGACGCTAGGGGCTTTGTGCAAGACATCTGTAATAGCAGAAACACCTGCAGAGCAGAGTTTCAGGATGACAAATTTTCTCTCTCTCTGGACTAGCTCTTTCTCTCATCTAAGCTGGATTCTCTTCACTGACTTGCACAGTCCACGTTATTTACACTGGTGTAAATGAAAGGAGAATCAGAGCCTTTCTTTCCTTCGCTGGGAAAAAGTTATCCAGCATGTGGCTACAAAGATAACCTGCACACTGCCCAACCACCTCCTCTTCAAAGTGCCATTCCCACTAAGCAGTCTGCTCAGCTTTGAACAAATTGAAGCGTATGGCTTCTGTGAAAAGTCAGACCCTCTTTGCCACTTCTCATACCACTGAGCTTTGAAAGGCTGATGTTTTACAATGAAGCTAAGTGTTGGTTTCTATTCAGTACATATGAACTTTGAAATGAATCATGCTTTCATCTGATCCACTTTCCACTGATGCTGGACCTTCATCATTCCTACAGATCGATGGTATGGATTTCACTTTGTGAAGATTCAATGCACAGATTTTGAGGTAATGTTTTTGGCTATGAAGACAAAGGCCAGGATCAAGACTGTGGGAAAAGTTAGCTTCCCAAGTGCAGACTGATCCTCACTGGGCTCAGATTTCTTCTTCCCTTGACATGCTTTTATCCTAGAAAGTGTTGTTCCTGACTCAGTTCTTAATACACAAGAACGCTGACTTAATTTGATTTCTATCTTCTGTTCCACTCGTTCTGGCATGAAGTTTGATCGCGACCTTTGACTGTAAGACAGAGGTGGATGAAACCTATGATCTAGAATCTTTCATACATTCGTGTATCAGTTATCTGACTGCAAGAGCTTGTTCCTTGTGTAGCAACCATCTTTAGCCTGTATGACTTGAGACTGTATCCTGTAGTGGTTGGCACTGGTTTATGCATTGCTGCAGCTATGTAATTTTTTGTCAGCTGGAGCCCTTGACCATGATTGCCATTAAATGAACAGGAACAGATTACTGTATGCGAGGGAAGAGGGCCTTCAGGATTTGAAGAGGTAGGATTATTTTTTTTTATGTTTTTGCAAAGGAAAGGGGAGTTCAGCAGCATTTGTTTCCCTGTAACTCCCTGTCTTTATCCAGCCTGCACACTAAGGAGATCTGTCATGCATAGACGTGTAATAGCCTCCCAGTAGTGTCATCTAGGGTATGGTATAGTCAGTGGTAGACTGTGGTTGACCAAGAGATTTGGTTGAGAACAGGCCTACAGTACCCTTAGACATCTGGTGTAGCCATGGGCCTAAGTGTTTTCTTTACTGTTGTCGTTACCCAAGGCCTATAATGATTCTCTTTTTACTTGTCCTCCCTTCTCTATTTATTTGCTATATCCATGTGTCATCACAGCCTGTGACTGGGCACTCTTTACAGTCCTTTCTGGACGGTTCAAAAAGCTGAACTGTAGAAGAAAACAGCTTCAAATATTTTTCAGCCTGCAACTTTACTGTAATTTCCAGTGATTAATTCCTATTTTTAGAAGTAAACATGGAGGCTAAAATCCTCATTTGAGGGGATGGTAGAAGCCAAAGAGCCACATTTGGCACTCAGGCAGATCTCAAAGTTTTGCAGTCCAAGCAAATTTTGCAGCTGGGCAAGCCAAGTGCTCTGCAGAGGCTAAAATGGGCATGTGTGACTAAGAGAGCCTATAGAGAAAGAGGCAGAAAGGGAAAAAAAAAATTATTACTAACATTTCAGATTGTCCATGCAGAAGCAAAATAAGGTGGGAGATAAGATTTTTGTATAGTGTTCACCACTGTCATGGTCTAAAAGGTCCTGGTGTGTGCTCCAGTCCGTATGAAGGAGCTCCCTCCATCTGCACCCAATATCCTTGTTCCAAGCACAGTTCCTCCTCATCCTTTCCCTTGTTATTGGTGGGTGTAATGCTGCATAAACAGCTGCAGGGGAAGTGTTTGTCGCTCATTTGGTGACAGTGTTGAACGTGGAAGAATCCCATACTTTTGCACTGGAAGGGCCAAAGAAGTACTCCCCACCTTCTCCTTCAGGAGAAGCAGCAGCTGAGGAAAGTTGAGGAGGGACAGAAAGATGAAGAACTACTGAGAATTTGTGTATGTCCATGCCTTGATACACACCTATTTGCTGGAGATACGGCCATGAGCTTTGGATCTTTGCTGCTTTAGCACTGGAGCACTTTTCATCAACCTTCCCTCTAAGGCTCCATTCATAAATCGCTTATGGAGTGTGAATAAGCCGTGGGGATGCTTTAATAAATGGTTCCTCACATAAAGTTTTATTCCCTAATAATAATTAGCTTATTAGGAAATCCCTAATGGCATTACGAAGGAGGTCATTATCATTATCCATGTTTTATATCTGCAGAAACTGAATCAGAGAAAGGGAAAGTCACCCACTAAGTAAGATTTGTGGATGCAAACGCCTGAGTCAAGGCAAATGCTTTATTCAGGAGGTCAGAGGACTAATAGGTACTTGAAATAAATGGTTAATCAGCTGGTGTAAACAGAATGTAATAGGACAGTGATATCTTCTTGGAAAATATTTAAAAATGTCTAGAATAGTTACTTGTGTCTGCGACTGGCTGTCAACATTTAATAGCACTAACTGTTCGTAGAGGCCATCTTTATATACATATAGCAAATTGCTGTAGTGCTCACCCTTAGGAATCTGCATAGTTTGTGTACAATCAGAATTTGTGCCATGGTCTCCTGATTTGTTAAAAGGAAACTGGCGTGCCATTTATTAAGTTTTTCACTGAAAGCTATCCTTTTTATTCAGCTTATTCCAGACCATTTTGGAAATCATGCTAGTACACTTGATTGTTTTCTTTAACAGTCCATTACTGACCATAGAAAAATCTGCTGCTGTCTCAATATATGGGACAACAAAATGCAAAGTGGAGTTAAATCAAAATAGATGTTATGAATGCTGCTGCAATGATTGCATCGTACAAGGCAGTATGCAATTCAGTGAAAGATTTTCGCATGCCTTTTTCTGACAGCAACTGGGGTGGATTTCCAATATCTAGGGATTCCCCTTGAAATGAAAAACTATGCCATGCCCAGCTATATACAGGGGACCTAAATACTCCTTAAGGTGGAGGAAGAAGTTTTGAGAGACAGTGCTTCATGTCAGTGTTGTATGATTATGCTGAGACTGCAGCTCCTCCCAGGTTTGCTCATGGCTCTGGGAATTTACAGTACTTTAAATTCAGTACAGTAAAATTAGTGTAAATTCAGTACATTACTGAGCATCTCCTCAATTCCCTGTGTAATGAATGGTGGGGAAAATAGATGCTTTACCATGTGATTTATGACATCGAATGTGCTGAGCACTGGGTCCTCCAAGCCAACCAAGAGGCAAAGCAAGAAAGAAGTGTGTGAGACTGTCATCTGGGCTTACCTGCTCTGCGACTCAGAGTCTGAAACACCTCTTAAACTAAGGTCATATATTTGGAGACTCTTAAAATACTGCTGCCTCCATTTTGCCTGCTGACCTGGTGGTGAGAGCACCCACTCAGGAGGTGGGATTTGAAGGTTTGGAGTCCTTCTCCACCTGAGGAGATTTGACTCTGTGGCTCCTGCACTCCATGAAAACCTTGAACACCAGAGTGTGATAGTCTAAGAGAGTGATGGGGTGAGCAAAGGTGTCCTCTCCTCATCACCAAGTTGCAGGGTAGCCAGGGATTCACTGCTGCAATGGAAAGACAAGTGCAGACGGCAACATCTGTAGCCGCCTGCACCAAAGCTCTTGTCTGATTCCTGGAGCTCTGCTTGTTGTTCCTAGAATTTTTTCCTAGTTACTGTTTTTATTCTTTCAATCCAGGCTGTCTAATGAGGAATGTGGGAGCAGTGTAGATTCCTCAGGCTGTCACTTGCCAGCTGAATATGCGGAAAAGCTCACACACCATCCATGTTGCTTAGGGGAGCTGGTTAAGGTAGGACTGTGTGTATGAAATAGGCATAGTTAATGCCTGTGAAATAGTTTAAAACAGCTAAGGACAACTCAGACTCATAGTGTCTGCTCCAGAGAGCTGCAAAAACCTGCAAGACCCTCAAGGGGAACTTTTATCCCCCTTGGTCTAAAGACTGCCTGTAAATTGATCCCTTCAGTTGAGGTTTTGCATGTATGGATAGCTGACCACCCCCTGCAACACTGAACAAAGAAGTGCAAGGCAAATACCAGCGCTCGGAGTGTGACATGAAGAGTTTGACATGCTGGTAAGGAAGCCACACATCCCCATAATTACTTAAAATTCCATGCCTGGCAATGAGGTGCAGGGGGTTAATTAGGCTCATAAGGTGGGAAAGCAGGGAGACCTTTGGGAGAATCTTGTACACAAGCAGCAAAGCATGTGACCTCATTTGAATTTTACTGTTAGGCTTCCTGCAGAGATCTCAAAAGCATCCTCTGATCACCGTCTGAAACTTTGTTTAGGTTTCATGTTTGCAAACAGAAGGCATCTCTGTCAGGTTCTGAAGCTTCTGCACATGCTTTAAACCATCAGACTGGTGATTATGACAAGCAAATAGATTCCCCTGCCTCCTTTTGTTTGTTAGGACTAATGGCTCTCCTGACTCCTGTGGCAGACAGTCTCCCATTCTTCCATTAGAGCCTTGTGGTGCTGCTCATTGGAGCTGAAATGGTTGAGATTGGCACTGCCGGACACAGGGCTGTTCTTGAGTGAGGCTTTCTAGTCTCCAAAAAGGCTATAATAGGAGCCTGGCCTGTGTCTCTGCAATCTGCAGCTCCTTTGGTTGCAGCGGGCTTTTGCACAAGTCCTTGGTGTTTCTCTCCCATTCATAACTCGGTGTATTGTTGTTCTCCTCCTCCACCGGTTTTCTTCCCAAGTCATAGCTATGGTGCCCGTACGGCGCATTTCAGTCCTGCAGCCTTTTGATCGGGGTGGGGGGGATTTCCCCAGACTACACTGAGACTAAAGGGCAGCTAGTCTGTGGCTATCAGCCTACACAAGGCTTTGCTGGAGAAGGAAAGGGAAAAGATAGGATGGGGTCATAACTTGAAAGCCAGAACCAGTCCATCTCCTGTCCTCCCTCAGTCCCTTTTCTAGCTGATACAAACCCACTTACTCGTTGCTGTGTCCAGCTACAGCATGTCACAAAAGAAGTCTAAGGGGAGTCTTATTTGAGTGCCCCAATCCCTCCTGCCCCAGATGTACAGTCTGCTTCTGCACACTAAAGAAATCCTTGCTTTCAAAGGGAGCGGATCCCTAGTGTCAAGACAGGAGCAAATAATAACCTTTACATCCATCCTGGCAGAAATCATGCTTGGAATAACTCACTCTGAGGGTTACAGTGAGTTTCATTATTACCACGGTACCTGTTTCTTGTGACAACGACAACAAGAAATTCACCTTCTGCCTTTTGGGCATCACTGTGATCTAAGTAGCAAGCTTCACTGTGGATTGCATGCAGCCCCTATGGAGCAGAAACGTCATGCTCACCGCACGCTGCCGTATTTCCATTATATGCGTGTAAGTGAAATCAAACCTGGGGGATTTCTTCCTAGCACTCCAGACACGCAACCGCATCACAGAATACAAATGCGAGAGCCAGGCTTGACGCATGCGTGAGGAGTTCAGCTCTCAGCCCCAGGGACTAGCAACAGGCGGGCAAACCTTGAAGGGCAGGATAGCTCATTAACTCAGTGCTTTAAATAATAGCAGTGGTGGGGATGCTGATGATGCGTGTCCCTGTAGTGTGTATTTGTGTGTGCGTGTAGTTTGACAACAGGCGTGAAACAGCACTTGCTTCTTTGCTCCTCAGGCAGCAGCCCTGTGGAAAAGCATCAAGGAGGGCATAGGAAAGAGGTTATTTATTTTTCTCTTCTCCTTGGAGATTTTGGACTGATTAAAAAGCTATTTTTGCTAGGAAAGCAACAAGTAAAAAAAATCCAGCCATATGTGGCAGGGATAAAAGCATGCTTGACTCTTCCAATAAGTACAATAGCATTTAATATCTTTGCTGCTTGGCCCAATATTGTATCACAGGCATCACCAGTGTTGTGCTTCCCAGCATGCCCTAGCATTCCTTCAAACAAGCATTCGCTGTAGCAGAAAGTCCAAGAAAAGGCTTACTCCCTTGAGGATCAAGAATAAAGCAACAGTGAAGAAAGGTACAGTAGCTATTAATATTAATGTTAAAGGAAGACGGGGGAGAAAGGACACAGAAGCAGTGAAAAAATGACTACTTATGGCTTTGATGTGTTTATTTCCACAGGACTGATAGCAGCATGGAGAATACGGAAAGCAGATAAAGAGGAAAATGAGGAGGTGGAGGTGAGCAGAAGGCAGCACAGAAAATTGCACAAGCTGTGGGGAGTTTTTTGTCTAGACACTTGCACACAGCAAAGGGAGCGACTCTGCCATCTGCATCTCCTCCAAAAAAAAGGAATGGAGAAAAGGAACAGAGCTGAGACAAAAAAAGATATCCACCTGTGTGCCTCTCATTTTGGCTGTGGTATGGCTGATCCACGCTGAATGCCTGCTGTGGGAGGGGAGAGAAAGCCAATGGAGGTATTGTTGTGTCTAAGGAGGCACAACATTAGGGAGCGTGTGAATCCTCATGCATGGCTCTGTCCTACTGACACAGTGGGAAGAGGAGGGAGGGAACTATTTTAGTCCTGGTGAGGCTGCTAAAGAGTAAAAATGGAAGTAATTAAAGGCCTATTCTAGTCTCACTGAAATCTCTGAGTCTTCAGGCCAGAGTTATTTTTGTTACATCACTTTAATGGCATTGCATTGATGTTTAGACTGGGTTGGATTTTTTTTTTGTTAACCTGAACTTAGGAAATGAGCCCGCGTTTTCAGTGACAATGCACTCACTTTGCTGAAATTTCACCTGCAAAAGGTTGTTTGGGTCCCAGGAGGAATTTTGCTAAATTCCAAGCAGCCCCAGCATAGCCAGTGTTTGGGCAGCTGGGTTACTGCCTTACATTGTGGAAAGGGCAGGCTTGAGTCCCAGCAGTAGCTGGTTCAAAGGTAGACTGGAAATAAGAATGACTCCTGCTCCTTAGGTAAGGTGATTGCTTGATAAATAATGACTGTACAGTCTTATTGTCCCCTGTTTTTTCACTAAAAAAAATTATCTTCAGTGGTTAAGAACAAGAACAAAATCCAGAGCAAGACCAGGAAAGGTTTCCTGTGACAGGACCACTGTTTGCTGCCCATCTTGTCCTTGGTGAAGGCTGCTGTGGCTGTAAGCAGTGGTAGGAACTGCTTTCTCTTGCTGCCATGTTCATCCCCAGTGAAACTCTTCTCATCTCAGCATCACACTTTTAATCTTTCTGCTCTCGGGTCCCCCCGTGCAGTCACTTCAGACTTATGTGGTGTCATGGGAGGTCTGGTCTCAAGTCTCCTGGGCCTGTGAGTGTGTCTGCATTTCCTCGGTTGACTCCAGTGCAATGTGGGACTTTTAGCCCACGTCTGCATCCTCACGTGGCCTCTCAGTGGTGCAACGTGTCATCAGAAAGAGATTGGGCTTTTCCCATGCACAGATATCTGTCCTGTGCAGGCTGCCTGGATCTCACCACAGATCCTGCAGGGGAGTCGATATAAAGAGCAAAGAACTTGATGCCTGGTTTTCCAAAAAAAGCATAATCAATGTTGCCAGCCTCCTGCATTAGACCTCACACGGCTTTTTAAGAACCACCGGTTCGTATAAGCAGAGGCACAAAGTCCTCTGTTGTCAAAGTCAAGGAGGACGCTCAAGCCAGCGTCCATTAGCTCTGAGTGGTCACAGAAAGCAGAGCATGGCAGGAGCCTGGCACGGGATGGCTGCCATGGGAAGGTGCCTCGCCTCCCTTGCAAGTGGGGGTAAGCGTCACACTTCAGCAGAAACTGGCAGCCTGCCCAAAACCTCTCAATCCTTCGCTCCAGAATAACCATTGAGGATAATTTCCCTTGCAGACCAGTTACCCAAAGGCGGGAAATGATGCATTTAACTGGCCCCAGTGAGAGGTCCTGACTCTGTTCCTGTGCTCACAGGGGGCACTGGAAATGCTCGTGGCAGTTGTGCCCTGGTAAGGGTACCACATGCTCATTTAGTGATGGCGAAAAAGCGTCTCCCCATCTTCCCATAAACAAGCAATAAGGATCGGAAGGGACAGAGCCATTGGAGCAGTGGCTCAGGTCAAGACAGAAGGAACTGTTTGGGCACAGTGAGGCATAATGAGGGGGAGGATAATTTCCTAGTATGTAGAGGGGGAAATCATGTAAGGTAGTTTGAACCCCAGCCTACATATTTTCACCTCTAAGTGGTATTAACTGGTTATATTCATATATATAACCATATCACCGGTTATATGGTATATAACCAGTTATATGACTGACAGAATGCTACAGATGTATTTTAGACGTTTGATCATTCTTGTTACTCCGCCTTGAATTTTCTGCAATTCCTCTTAGAAAGCTGTTTTTCCAACTGGATACTGGAAAACTGCTGAACTCCTCCGAGCAGAGCAAGAGAATTACAGACAGTATGTCTGTGGGCAATTTGCCCCTTGATTCATCTCGGCAGGGGGGTGGATTATGTTACATCCCAACATCCCTTCTGAGCCCATTTTCTACAATTTATACAATTCCTGTAACCCCTCCAGGGATACCAATCACTATCATGTAAGCTCATCAAACTTGGTTTCTTACTATTGCCACTCTGCGTGTCTCACACTTCCATAGGTGTAGTGTGAAATAAATGACCTTGCTCTTTTCCTACAGCCACAGTCTACCAACTCCATCTAATTCATCTTCGTAAGCACTTTTGGCCAGCAAACAATGCAACCAAATTCCCATGGCTGGCCATGTTCAGGTTCTCTTTTCTCCCTGTGTGTCGTTCGAGAGCACAGATGCGGCATGGTGTGGCGAGTGTGCGTGGAGGTGGGAGCTTTGCTGGGCCGTGGATGCCCCCCAGGCTCCCAGTGGCAGCAGAAAGGTGAGCGGGGCTGCTTGCCGTCTCTCAGCAGTCACTCATTCCAGTGGATTAAGGATGATTATTCCATTTCGGCTCATGGAGTTACTCATCTGTTCTCCCAAGCATGGGTATTTACAACAAGCTAAGCAAGAGTTTGAAGAAAAAGGGCAGCAGGGGCACTTCTCCTAGTTGGGGGAACTGCTTGAGTCAGTTTATTACTAATGAGCCGTCAGTGTCAGTTACCCACTGAGGAGGGCACATGAAGTACCCCCTGTGGGCTTGCTGCTTGCAGCAGCTTGCCCTTTCCATAGGATCAGACTCAGCAAGATGTTTAACTTAAAGCAGGTGAGTAATCATGTGTGTCTGTTTGTAGGCTGGGATGAATGATGAAGGCACATGCTCAGATACTTTTCTGAATCACAGCTATGGCTACATTTGAGACCCTCTTTAAAATTCACCTCTGGCTACGTTCAGCTGCAGGGCTGATACAGAATGGTCTGTTTTTCAGTACTCTGCGTTAAAAGCAATGCTTCTGTCCTGCCAGCAGAAAAGTAAGACGCGATACACGCTTATCTCTTTTTTGTAAAAAGTCACTTTAGATTCCTGAACGTGCAAACGCCAGCACCTCATTGCCATCAAAAACCAATTAACATAACTGATGAGTGACAGGAAATCAAAATACAGCCAGATCTAACAGCCCCAGAGTCAGGAATGTAAATTATACAGTCGCACATTTTTCTGTAAGATGACTCGGTTTGTTCTCTTTCCGTTGTAATCAAAAGTAAATTATGATCTTGAAAGGTTCTATCTCTCCCAGATAACTGAAAAAAGCTAATTAAAGACAAAAGCCACAGATGTAATCATTGCTTAATGCTGTAAGCATAACATGACCTAATGCTAGTATGAGTTCTGAACAAATTTCAATTAGAACTCCAGCTGGTAAACAGATAAATGTGATAACAGCATTTTAATATTACATAATCACTTGTTAGTAAAAGTAATTTTTATTTCAGCCATTCATAAGTATCAAAAATGGTTTTAGATTTAGATATGTTTTTCAATACAATTAGAGGACAAAACCCACTTGAATTAGTAATGTTTGAGAAGATCCTTCTCAGTGGTGTGTTCTATTTTTTTAAGTTAATCAATTTTTTTATACAATCACCACCACTTTGTAGCTTGCTAGTGATTTACACAATTACCAGATCAGAAAAGTAATTCAAACATGTACTTCATACTCTGCCCTGGGAGGAATCACTTCTAGGTTACACTGGCCTTTTGTTGCTCAAAGTACTTTGTTATTTCTTGTCTCACTGAGCTTTAGGGAATGTGAAAAGTCATGGCCTGTGACAGGGAGTCAACGGGATTTCGGAACATGTGGAAAAGCTGGGGGTGCAAAACCGCAAGCTCTTTGCAGCAGGGTATGTATCGATGTAGTTCTGAGAAGAGACTAACCATGAGTCTGGATCCTTGTGATAAGTAAGGGTGATCCATGGCCAGAGCACTAGCGTGGCTTTGGAGAGCCAGGACCAGTTCCCTGCTCTGCCAAATTCCCAGTGAAAGGCAAACAAAATACTCAACTTACTTGTGCCTCAGTTTCCCTCCAAAAAAAAGTAGCAGGACAGTGACTTGAAGTGGCTCTCTTGACAACCAGGAGTGCACAGGGAAGCCACAGCAAAACTCCTGCCTTTTTTCTTGAGAGGCACGGGTGAAAAGCAGCAGCTCTGGAAGGATGCTCTCTCCTGCCAGACTGGCGTCACACTTCCCTGCTGCAACCAGTGCTCAGGCCCAGCATTTGATTTCAAGACAGGTGTGGAGTAGCTGCCTGGTAAGATGGTGACAGCTTATTCACCTAATCAGCATACAATTCCTCTCTCTTGTGATTTAAAACACAGATAAAATAAATTCCATCACTGGAGAAGCATAGTGGCCTGACAGTACCGAGGGAGGAAATCCACTCCAAAATTAAGACAGCAAGGGAAGGTGCCATGTGAGGCTCTCCCTGTTGTGCCATTAGCCAGCCTTAACCTTGTCCTCACGGGACCACCTCTGATGGGGGGGAGTACTCAGCTTCCACCGCTTGGTCTCTGTGCTGAGGGGACCAATCTGCCACTCAGATGAAGATGATGCGCATGATGTGGACACCTATATTTTGTTCGACTTCATTTGCATGCAGCAGTCCTCCTGAGTTCAGAGTTATTTGATTGCAGAGACAACAGAAGCTGTCACTACCCTGAAATAAAATTCTTGCTATCCCTCCGTGACATGATTTTTTCCTTCCTCCTTCAATTACCCATTTTAAATATTTATTACATACCCTGTAGGGTTATTTTTACTCTGGAAAGAGCAAGGGTTAAGCTTCTGTTTTTTAAACAAGAGAAAACATGTTGAAATAAATCACTTTTTTTCAGCAGCAACAACAATAACACACACAAAAAAGAAAGAAATCCAATATGAAAGCGTAGTATTCTTAGTTAAAAGGGCAATCACTCTTGGGACTGAAAGCTCTCCTGACTAGCTGCCGTGGCTTCTCCATTATTTACTCATATCACAGTAGCAACTAGAGGTTTGAAACAAAATACAAGATTGCATGTGCTAAGCCCTGTATGATGCAGTAGGAGTTTGCTGTCTACGTAGGTGAGAACAGTCTGGGAAGTGGAATGGCATTCTGTCCACGTGAGATGCAAAGGTGTAGACTGACGAAGTGACTTGGTTACAGGGGAGGTGGCAGATGGAGTTTGTGGTGAGGTCAGGACTGAAATGATGCTCTCGGACCATTTGTATAGCTGTGAGTTCGTCCTTCCTCCTGGAAGTTTATGTGAACCTCCCAAGACCTGGGTTATCACTCTGATCCCCATGTGTCACCTTACTCCTCCTTATTACGGGGCATGTGGCATGGAACCAACAGTGGGGTGCTGTTTTTTGGATTGAGATTTGTAAAATATAAATGTTTACCATTAACACAGATATCTGGGCTTCAGCTATGTTTATGGAGAATCAGTCAATACCATTCATAATACCTAGGGCATGATTCATCTGACCTAAATGTGGGTGTCTGTTTTAGAATAAACTGACTGATGCCTTAAGGCTGTATTGACCCGATCTCCAGCGACTGTAACGGGAACCCAGCCAACAGAGACAACTTAATTTAAAGAGATGAATAACACCCCATTCAAGTCTGTGCACAGCGATGCCTTTGCAAAAGCTGTCCTGTCTTAACAAATGCTGGTGTGTATGCCTGGTACACTTTAGGAAGTTGAGCAACCATGGTGCTGAGATCCTAAGTGAATGCAGGGATCTGAATAGACTGTAATAAAGTTAGTTAATGGGAGAGACGTACATTTTGCCAGAGCCAACACACAAGTTGGAAAATTGGCAAAACAGCCTTTAGGCTGCTGCAGTCTGAGTCACAGAAGTCTTCTTCTGTGTAGTATAGGTGTATTTTTTACTGTCTGCATCTGAAAATGGGCTTGGCTGTCTTTGAGTGTGCCCTAGCGAAGCAGGCTGTCCAGACAACCAGAAGCAATTCAATGCAGCTTGAGGGTGAATGGCAAATGGAGGATATTCATCATTTTGATCATCTGGCCTGTCCAGGCCAAACTTGACTGGCTTCAGGTAAAATAGGGTCCATCTCTGCCGAACATCCATATGACTCCAGTGTTTTGAAAGCTTGAAGGAAACGCTTTCAGTGAGTCACGATACTGCCCACAGCTGCATAACGGACAAATATTTCCCCTTGGACAAAGAGAAGCAGCCCAATGGCCTCAGCCATGAGAGCTGGATCTGGTCTTTGGCACTGCCCAGAGCACAGGACTGGCAAGTGTCATTCATGGAGGTCTCACAGAGTGAGGTAGCTCCAGCACAGTTGTCCCAGCAGTAAATAGGCTGTTTCGTTCTTCAGCTCTGAGTTTTATTCTTCTCTTGCTCATCCACATTTTACTTCTCTGGTGAAACCTACTGAGGTTCATTCATGTGAATCATATCACACATTCCTGGAAGCAGATCATTTCTTAAGCCCTCTTCTCACTTTGCTCTCCACACAAGATTTCACTGATAACTCTCCTTATCAGATATTACATATCAGATAAAATATAACCAGCAGTTCCTTCTTTCAGTAACTCTCTTTATCTAAGTCCTACTGCTTTGCTTACGGTCACCACCCCAACCTATTGGCTGTTTTCCTTTTCTCCTATTCTCATTCCCTCCTTCATGCTCCTTCTCATCTCAGTGACATCTTTTTTGTAAAACATAGCCCTGCTTTAGTTTTAATTTATCAAAAACCATTGCTTTCAACCCTACACATGTTAAATGCAGTACTTACTCATGATCAACCTTTGGAGATCCTAGACCCTTCCTAATCCCTTCCTTCAGCTCTGCTGGCACTGCCCTAACCAAAGCAACTAATGATCTTTTCCCAACCAGCACTCCACCCTCAGCTGTCTTTGACACCATTGGCCATATCTTCTATGACCCAATTCTCATACTTTTCTCTCCATCTGTAACTCTGTCTTCTCCATATTTCTCACTTTTTCCCCAAAGTGGTAATTCTGTTTTAGAAATGAAATATTTGTGTCCCTCCTCCTGCCCTATTCATTTATCATAAAGGTACAGCAACAAATCTGTTTTAATAGAACAGAATATATACAATATATGTAAGAATATGGAATGTTATTGTATAGAATGTATAACTCCGCTGCAGCAGCTGTATTTGACCTCACAAACATTGCTGTGCCTTGAATGTCTTCTATAATTTTTATTTTGTGTGCTTCTTAGAACATTTTTGATGCTTCATAAACCCCACCCCTAGTACCTGTGTAACCACTCAGTGACCATCAATCACAGACAGAAAAACTCTGCACATTCCCTTATTCATTGAAGCTGTCTTACTACAGCTTAGCTTCCTTTGTTCAATATTTAGTAGGGTTTTTTCGCCGATCTTCATACTTGTTTTTTGCAAACCCTAATTAACTGGACCTCCTTTAAACACTGTTTCTTTGCCAGGGTATTCACAGAGCCCTAAAACCACCATATTAATTGATATCGTTGAAAAGCTGGCTTTTTAATGGTCAGCAATCCTTCCACCAATTCATCCTTCCAATCTTTCAACAAGGTTGTTTTTATACCCTGGCAAATGGAATAGATACATTAGTATTTCTGTTGTTACATTGCTCTTACATCAACTGATTCACATATCAAATGTGGAGGCAGGCAATTATTATCATCCCTGTCTTTATCAAGGAGGAAAGAAAGGTCAATATTCACAGAGCACTGGGCATGTCCCTTTGGTTAGTCTCCCCAAGCTCTCTGTACAGAGAGAAGCTCCTCCAAAGGGCAACATTAGAAGAGCCTGCTGAGATGAGCCTACTGAGATGAGTCAGATAATTCAGCTGGCTAATTTAGACTCTTCAAATGAGTCAGTGGTAACACTCCTAATGGCTTCAGAGGATGGATATTCCAGCAATTAGCCACAATATGTAACTGTAGTTCTATATAATTAGCTATACAAATTGCAGCAATATACAATAGGTTGCTATGTCTTAAATAAGCAGTGAATAAGTACAGTGTGACTGGAGCTCAAGGTTATTCTTGTCTTCATTTACCTCACTATGAGAAGCCTGCAGGGCTTTGATTTCCAAAGGGAGATGAAGTTTGTCTTTGTTAAGCCTATTACAACCAAATGATGATTCTTTGGGTCTGGCTCAGTATTCAACTTAGGCACCTCTTTTCTGTCTGCCTTATATATTCCTTGATTCTTGAATCTCACTCTGTGTTGCGACATTTCTGATTTTCTCCCTACACCTCATTTCTATTCTTTTCTAAAGTCATACAAAGATATAGTTTAAAGGGACCTCCAGAGGCCAAAGCAGGGTGGCATCAATGTTAGATCAGGTCCCTCAGGCCCTTTGTGTTGTCTTGCTTTGAATATCTCAAAGGATGGAGACTGCCCAGCCTCTCTGGGTCTCTGTTGTAATGTTTGACCACTCTCACTGTGAGGAATTTTTCCCTTATAGCTAACTGGTATTTCTAATTTCCATTTGCTGTACCTTGTGTCTGTCACCTCTTAGTCTGGTTTCCTCTTTTCTTTACACTCTCTTTAGGTAGTTGAAAATGTTAACCTGATTCCCCTTAGCCTTCTTTTCTTGCAGCTAAACAAGCTCAGTTTCTGGAACCTCATCCTGTACATCATACGCTTTGGTCTCTAACCATCTCAGTGGGTCCCTGGTGAACTTGCTTTAACTTGTTGATAACTTTCTTATACTGGGAAGCCCAAAACTGACCACAGTAGTTCAGACATGTACTCTTTACAAGTGCAAAATAGAGGGGGAAATCAGCTCACTCAAACTGTCGGCTGTGTTCTTGCTAATGCAGCCCATTGTGCAGTTGGCATTTGTCACTGTAAGGCTGGTTTGCAGACTCATGTTCAACTCCTTGTCCATCAGCACCCGGGTGCTTTTCTGCAGAGGTGATTCCTAGTCAGCCAGACCTCAGCCTGTACTGTTGCCTGAAATTATTCCAACCTGCATGCAGGACTTTGCCTTTGTCTTTGTTTCCAGGACTAATTTCTAAACCTTGGTTTCAAGGTATATCTGAAATATGCAGGTTCTGAGACTGCAGGGGAGATCCATCACTAATGGCTGTTGGCAGGGTTCTGCTGAAGCAAATGGAACCAACAACATTTATATAGTGAAAGATCTTGATCTTGCTTTCTTTTTAATCCTGACTATTTTCTCTCTGAATATCCTCCTTAACGATATAAATATCCAATCTTCATTTCTATTCTTACTGTGCTTTTAGCTTCAGTATTAACTTGTGGTAATGATTTAGTTTTGCTTCTTTTTTAATCTAAGTGAGAGGCTTGATTCATCTTGCTTCGTTCCTTAACAGGATCTTTATTTCCCTCTGCATGTTGTAAATACGCTGATAAATGTGTTAATTGAAATGACTGTCAGATGTACTAAAAATGAATCATTTCGGGAGTCCTACCTTGAACGTGTATTCATAGTGAAGTCTAAAGTGTGAAGCTCTGCAAGTTAGACTGTTTTTTACACTACAAAGAAACAGCAATTAATAATTTACAAAGCACACAAGCACGTGCATATGGATGCACACACCAGTGCACACTCACAAGGAAATAGTTCTAGGTAAATTAATTATAACGGTGGACAGAGTGGGCAGTTTTGTCAGTCAACTGAGCTCTAATCAATCCATCTAGTGCCTTTCACAATCTCATTTCATTAGAGGCTCAGAATAATCATTCACTCATCTACTCTTCGGCTGCTGGGTTTGATTTGTGTTCTTTTATTGTGAGAACTAATGTGTATCCCATAAGATCTGGTCTTTTTGAACATTTCTCATGTATTGCTCATGTGCTAAGAGTATGTATTACCTTTATTTTATAGATATTAGAGGGTGAAATCCAGTGGGGCATTTCTACAGAGTATGGTATGTAAAATAGTTAAGTTCTTGTAGGGTTGAAATAGTTAGAGTATTCATTGAGTTACCAACCATCTTCCCTTCATGAACCAGGTTAATTGACATCCTGCAGAAGCCATTAGGCATTTTTTATTACATCTCTTCAGGCTGTATTCCACCTTTATTTAGACCTCAATTTTCAATGAGCTTTAATGTAATTTGAATGAAGAAATAGCTAGCGCAAAAATCTGCCTTCCACTTTCAACAGTCTGTGTCCATCTAGAGAGAACAGGGTAGAATGGGAGGGGAGGTGTAAGCAGAGGTGGGGAAAGTTCCCACCAATGCAGAGGAAAGCATAAAAAGAGCAAAACAATGGAAAAAGCAGCCCCCAGTAAGGAACAAGGAACTCCTTGGGCCAGTGTGTCCCATATTCCTGTTATCACATGTCCTTTAATCAATTATCTTTTTTGTTCGTCTAATACCTCTGAAATGTCGTGCTAGAATCTTGTACACCATGATAATGATGTCTACATTTCCTTCTATTTACATGCTACATTTATTCACATCCAGTTTGTATTTATTTGTTTTCATGTCATTAGCTGGCTTTATTCAGACAACACAGTACAGCTGCCTTGCTGAGACATCACAGTACCTCCATAAACAATGTGGGTGTTTTGCATGACTGAGTGACTGAAGCTTCCTCTAAACTGTGGGCCTATTCAGGATCCTCCACACTCTGGTTCACCATGTCTCAGATCAGGGCAGCTGTCTGAGGAGCCATAACTCAGGGTTTTGTGGATCAGTGGAACAAAACGTCCTTTCTCCATTTTCATCAGGCCAAAACCAGGACCATGAGCCCCGTGTTGTCTGAGGGAACATACCTGATGGAGAAGGAAGAGGAGGAACCATCTGCAGCTGCATTTTGCCTGTTGTCTACTGGCTAGAACCCACGTGGGAAGGAAGCAAGTCTGGGACCAAGACCTTCATCTGCTTGAAAGAGGTGCTGCAGCTCTTATTTTCTAGGGATGCTTTTCCACCAACCATGATCTATAATCTTGATGGGACAATACTCCTCTCTGATCAAGGTGGGCCACTGTGTAAAAAACAAATGCATGATCTGTGAAGCCAGAAGGATCCTGATTCTGTAGCACATTTAATGGGGCTCTGGGAGAACAGTGCTGGATTCTGGGACCTATTTCCAGTGCTTTTATGTGTATTTCATGTGATGACTTTTTCGGGTAAAAACCACGTGCTGGTTCTGAAGCAGGCACTGTTGCTGATTGCAAGGTGGTTGCTCTTCAGCTAAAGCAAGGAATGTTCCCCACCTGTGGAATTATCACAGGGTGGTTTCATCACTCCTGGAAGACATAAGAGCACTATTTCCACCATCTTTGGTGGAAAAAGGCTTAGGATTTGTGTTTCCACCACATCAGTCAATTGTGTGACCCCAGACTCTACTGCAGGAGATGCATCTCTCCTGTGCCCTCAGCTTTACTCAGTGCAATTTGAGCTCTCCTAGTGGATTAGTCTTTCAGAGGCTTTTGGTGGCTCTCTGTCCTCCTCTGAATTGCACCTGAGCAACTTAGTTCTCCACAATGAAATGGCAATGCCACTTAGCTACTGACAAGGACTGGTAGCAGTCCCAGTGCTCAGCCTTGGCACAGGCCTCAGACTGTCTCTCCGGTACTTTTTATTCTTCAGTGGTATTTACTGTCTGGCAGACTTAGTAGGGGCAGCATTACTCTCCAGAATTTTTTTCTTCTCTAGTAAGCCAGGTTCCCTTGGTAATGTTAGGAGTCCTTCTCTGCGCCCATCCCAGTTTGAATTCAGCATTCCTGAATGTGGTTAGCTAGGCTTACTTACACACTGCATCCCACACAAATTTCAGCGGAGCCCCACATTAATACTTCACTATCTCTCCTGATATAACCAGTCATCTACTACAGTCTCTCCTGTCACTTAAATCTCAGGAGAAAAATGTGCTTGTATGAGCAGGTCACCCAAGTCATTTTAGGTTATACAGCTAGATGGTAGCCAGGAGATCATAAAGGGTTTCACTAACCTTGGCAACGCTGAACACCTCTTGAGTTATTTGTCTGATATATTACTCACAATAATACTTAAAAAAGAGTTTCACACTTTTGCTATTTACAGCACCCAGTTTTTCTTGCCTCAGCCATTTTCCCTGGATTGTGAGGGATTTCTCTCACTTCCATCCATTTCCAGCTTCTCTGCAATGGTGATACAAGTTGTCATTTTGTTTTGTACCGACAGAGCTTTCTTGTTTTATAAGGGCCCTTGGTGATGCTCAGTAACTGATGTCCAAAGCATTACTCAGTCACTTGTATCCTTGGTGTGAGGAGATACACTAGGTTGTCCTCTACCCCATTTCAAGGTCGTCTGCTGATTTTAAGGTGTGTAGATGTGAAACAATGGTACATATAAGGTAAATGATTAAAATTCTGTACCAAAAGTATTTATATTACCTTAAGTATAACCTAAGATTCTTATATTCACACTCTGTCATAAATTTGGGGCATAGCATCCTGGGGCAAGAGGGGTAGCAATAACTCTGGTTATCAAACTCATGCCATATGAATTTTTGGTTATCAAACTGATACCAGATGGTTAGTGGCTCTTTGTTATTTGGTCCAGGGCCCTCTTATCTTTCGGTCAGTCTGCTGTATTGTATACAACAATGGAAAGACAGTAAGTAGCGCTTGAGCATTTTAGAATAGCCTGCAGCCAAACGAGCTGATACAACATAATTTCATCTCAGGAAGCAAAGCAAAGGTAGAAGACCTGCAAAGTACTCCCAGTTGCAACAAGCAATGGTGGCCTTTAAGCATCCTGCTTCAAATGAAGTCAATACTTGAGTTTTGCCTAAGATGAAATTTTGAAGTCAACGCAACTACCAATACATTAAGCTGGAAACTATCAAGTTATTTTTTCACTTACTCAAAAGTTGATAGAAAATTTCCAGTCAATGTTTTTCCTTAGTAGTACCATTTTGGTGCAGGTCCCAGCAAAATGAAACAGAAAAGGTAACGAGGGAAGTTTCCATGTTAGGTCTTTTTATTTCTTTCTTTTTTAGTTACAGACAGTAACATTTATTCTTTAGCAGACTTTGTTGATAGAATATGGCAGAGTTTTTCAGAGAGCTCATCTCTCACTACTGGGTCCAGAGGCTCCAAATAAATCAACACACGGGCTTTTAAATTCTATCTAAAAGGATTATAGTGGAGCTATTAAGGCATTGGGCACTTTTGAACATCTGACCCTTACACAGGGCTTAAAGACAGTTGAGCTCTTCTGAAAAGTTCGTTCATACCTGAAGACTCTTGGAGGTCTGGCTCCTCCACTTTTCAGTGGCTTCTTGTTCTTTATCCAAAGACAGGATCCTGTTACTGAGGCTGAGACCTGCAAAGTCCTGAGAATCGATGTGAGAGAATCTAAAACATGCTAAGTGATTGCGTGCCAGAAGGCTAACTGCAGGAATGATTTATAAAATGCAATTCTTGTACAGAATCTATGATGCTGCTGAATTCCCTTGCTGGTGGAATAGCAAGGGTTATGTGGAACAGATTGAAATCTGGCAGGAAAGGAAGGGATTATGGCATGCAGTGAACGACAGCAGGGAGACAGCCATGTCAAAAGTTCACATGCGGTATGCGATATCAATAATTTACAAGGCACTTCCATTCCATTTTCTTTATCAACAAAGCTGTCTACAAGCCATTTGGAGGGTTTGCCTAGTTCACTGGTTTTACTACACCATAAAGGGATGAAATATCCTTACATATAACATGATGTTATTTCATGTACATGCATCTTTACCATGTCTCCAATGCAATGCAGCAGGACATATTAGCTGTATTCAGCTGCGCCAGGTATCATCCCCTGACATCAACATATCTGTGACTCTGTCATCATCGCTATGATCTCTTAACACTTTGTCTTTTTTCATCTGCCCATCCTTATGCATCAAGTGATAGGAGAGTAAACCCCTTTGAATGTGTGTGTTTGTGTGTGTCTGTGTCAGAAATTGCTGTGGGGGATCCTTAGGAATGTAAAGAAGTTGCATCAATTGCCTAAGGCACTGGAGAAGCAGCCCAGTTTGATAAGTCTCCTAGAGGCGGTTTTCAGTGAAAGGGCCTGGCATGCAGGTTTGCACTGCTTGATTCCCTATGGCACAGAGGTATGAGGAAGAACAGATTCTATTTCCTGTCTTTCCTTCTGAGTACAGTACTTGCACGGTGCACAGGATGAGGTATTGATGGTCTAAGGGCAAGGGTCTCCCAAGACCATCTCTTTGCAAACCTTATCAGTGCTCTTTCTGGGTTGAATAACTGAAGAACAGAAATTAGCGTCTAGATATAAACTGGGAAGATGAAAACTGTAAATCACCAACTTGACCAATTACAACATGTTTAGATACATTCATTTTGAAATAGAAATGAGAAGGATAGTCCGATCCATTCTGATCTGTATAGACTGCCACAGCCTGGGCTATTTTAGGTTGTTTTAATTAGGAGAGGAAACTGGGGTTAGGGGTCTTGAATGCAGTTCTGTGTATTTCCAGGAATGTACTAAGCCTGTTATCCCTGAGCATGGGAGCAGAGACAGTTCCCAGTCCCAGCTCAGCACCCCCAGCCCAACCCCTGTGTTCTGGGGCCCTCTCCACCCGCTTCCCATCCTAGTCAGCTAATTCTAGATGACTAACTCAGCTAATTCCATTTTCCTTATTATAATATTCCTGTGTTGTGCTCTCCTACATACACTCACACACCGAGACACACACCCACACACCATTCCCATAATAGTCACTGAAACCTGTCTGCTCAGAGCACCGAAACTTTGTGTTGGGTGGATATGTGTGCTCTCCTACCTTCATATCTGAAAAGAAGGAGAGTCATAATATCTGTCAGGCTCTAAAAGGTTCAACCTGACCTAAAGCGATTTAGCCTGCAAATCTTAACTGGGAGCAAAGTAGACAGGGAGGAAAACCTTCTGCTCCCTCCTTCCTTCCCCTGCTTGTGCAGCTACCTTGCACGCAAGGCAGCCATCTCTTCTTTAATGAATTATTTTCCCACTGCAATTACAACCTGAGGGGCTGACCATTGGGTGGTCCCAGGGAAGGGGCCACCTCTATGAGAAGCCAACAAGCAGGAGGAATCGTGCACTTGTTCAGGTATTACAGGACTTAGGTTTAGTTCCCAGAGTTGTTCCAAACTCTTCTTGTTACTCTGCATAGATATGTTTGGTGTGACTCTTCAAGGGCTCTTCAAAGGTAGTTCCCTGTGTCTCTCTGAGGCTCTGAACCTCTGTCCACTTCTCAGTGGATTAAAAGGGGGTGATAGTGTTTTTCCCAGAGCCGCTGCAAAACCCAGTGTATTAAAAACAGTGAGACATGAAAAGACTGCGAGGAGAGGATCTCTGGAAACAGTAAGCAGTGCTTGGTGGGAGTGGGCAGAGTTAAGTAGCAAATGCCAATTTCTTTGGAAAATAACATTCTGCCTCTGTGTACAGCCATATTATGGCATCTCTGTTCTTTCTTTCTTCTGCTACACATATCATATCATTATCAGACCACTTGTTTCCTATCAAAAGATGACCTTCGTAGAGTAAAAAGAAAGAAGAAACTAACATAAAGAAAAATAAGAGAGATTTTCTGGCCAGCAGGATAAAAAATTACACATATAATAATCCTCTCCAGTCCTGATGATACAATCTGTGAAGTGATTTAGCCGGGCACTGCTCCGCTTGCTGCCATGGAGCTACTGTAGCTGAGACCACATGGGGCCTGGCCTTTTGCTCCCAGCATCTGCTGGTGTGACACACACTGACAGTGAGGACAAAAAGAGCATTCAGGCAAACATTCAACACCTTGCTCTGTTCTCACTGGCATGGAGGTCCTGGAGAATTTATGAGGAGTTTTAGGAAAGTCAGGAGGAGTGGGGTCCCTGGTGTCCATAGACCTGTTTAAGACACTGAGCCTTGATTTCTGGTTAAGTTAATTTAATTGTAAGTTCAGAGTAGCTGAGTGTAATCAAGACCTGGCCTTCCAGATCTCTGTCTCTGAAACCAAGTGGCACCATTTTTGCAGCAGTTGGTTATTTGTAAGGAGTCACCGGAACATAAGGACGAGCAGAGCAGGTCAGCCCCCGGTGCACGCAGCCCATGCCTCTGTCTCCAAAAGTGGTCCAGGGAAAATGCATAGGGAGAAATGTAAGACAAAGCAAACAGTGTTTTTTTCTTCCCCAGGACATCCTCCCAACTTCCATGTGACTTAAAGTATAAACACTGATTTGGGGTTCATTATCCCATTTGCTTACCTCCCCAGGAAATTTCCAACTAAAGAGCATATTTTTTGACAGTCAAGAGGTTAGGCTTACAAATGAGGCAGATCTGGCAGGCTTGTCCTCCCTGCATACTGACCTAAAACTCCCCGTGGCATTTGCCACTTTGCCATCATTGCTTTTTTGGCTTTTTTTTCGTATGGAGCACTAATTATTGTTTCACCAAACAAAAAATGGTCACAGAGATCTGTATCTGGGTAGCTGCATTTCACATTGTGAAAACCAACTCATATGGTGCCAGAGTAAGTATGAATTTCTCTGCTAGTGACTAATTATATTACCTAGCGCATCTTACAAGCCAACCCTATTAGACTAAACCTTGAACTATTCATAGTCATGCCCTCTAATGGGGTCCCTAGCTATTGCAGGCCTCCTGACCTAAGGAGGTCATTAATTAATGTCTACATTTCTGCATGTGTATAAATATGCATAAAATCTAGTCATTCTGAAATGAAAATCCAATGTCTTTCACCAGTATATATTTGCACTTTCTTAATGCTAGATAGAAAGATATACATTACAGAGACCTTTTAAACATACAGATATACTGCAGATAAAGTTTAATCTTTTACAGTTTGTCTAGGATTGAACTTTTTCCCCCATGTACTTAATTCGTTAATAGTTTTGCTACATATCATTGTAGGCATTGCTCATGTGAGTGTTTTGAGTACAGGAAGTTCATGTTGTTTTATGAAAACTAGTTTGCTGGAAACAATAGATACTATTCTTCAGCTTGGACTATCACCAATAATTACCTCCTGACTACTATGCAAATACCTTGTGTCCTAATTTCCACACTTGTTCATTTAACACATAAGCTTGTTACAGTTTAGGTGTTTATTTAAAAGCACTGCAAATATCTGAGAACAAGTTGCTCAAAAGCTTTATAAATGAGAAGTTCGCTTCACTGGCAAATTCCACTTTCTGCTGCAGACATGGTCAGCAATCCACAGCTATTTTTCCCTTAGTCTGTTCAGAAAGGACTCCATAGCCGGGCATGAGGCCAGATTTTGATCCCAGTCTCTTTATTGGTTTCAACTGAATAACTTCAGATTTCAACTGGGTCTCTGGCAAACTAAGCCTGTCCTTTCACTCAAGTGTCAGTGCAGTGCTCAGCTGCTAAGGGGAAAAGCACGAGGAAATAACCCTTGTTTGCATTTGACATCTGACTTGTTACCTCACTTTGCCAAGAAAACTAAAATCAAGAATGGCATATATCCCCTATTTCCAGTCACTGTTGAGCACAAAGGCATACTCAAACTTCATCACACGATGTCTACGGTTTTAGAGGCTTGTGAAGCGTACCCCTCACAAATCACTTGCGGGTTCAGAGCACACACAGAGGGCTATGTAAGGGTTGCAATTTCTTGGTACAATACCCAAGGGTTGACCCCAGTCAGTCACATGAAGTTAGCAGTGGTCTATTTTGCAGATCGCCTTTTTGGCCAAGCCCTGCCTTCATTTACATTCATACAGCCCTAATGAGGTTTCATGCATGTGACCAAAGCCAAAACTTGGGCTGCAGCAATGGTGCCTGCACTACAGTTTTGAGCAAATCGTGATCAATTATTGAGGAACGCTGATCATAATGCTCCAGTTGGATCTTCTCAGTGTTTGGAGCAAGACCTTGCTGTCCATGCAAGGGGATTTGCAAAGCTGTTTGGCATAACATGGTGCACAGCTGACAGCTTTTCTAACAAAGACTCAGTCAGCAAAAAAAGAAAGAAAAAAGCAGTTCACACATTCTTATGGCTTTTTTTCCCTCCTGTCCCCTCCTCCTCCTGGAAATACCTAAACACTAGAGTCACGATGAGGGCAGCATCCCCTTTGCACTGCAGGGCTGTGCACTCAAGTGTATCCAAACCATTTGTCCGAGCTGCTGAAACCATAACAGGGACAGGAATGTGGGGGGAGGAAACTAGCCCATAGTTTCCCCTCAAAAAAACCTCCTCTGGTCACTGCTGACAGGCAAACCTGCCTTTTTGCTTATCCGGCACTCCCTTTCTGGGTCAAACAGTAAAGAAATGTCAGCCAGAGGCCCCAGAGGAAACTCAGTTGCTGGCTCCTTCCCAGTTCTTATCTTTCAGGATGGCAAAGGTCTTGCACAGAGATTTCTTTGAATCAGTCTAAGCACAGAGCCTGAGTTTTGGGAGGCAGCCTCATGAGAAATCCACTGTAGGTGTTGCTTTGGCTACCATAGCCAAAACAGGGTCAGTCTGTTACAGATGATGTGCATTCAGATTTCCAAAGTCAAGTTGGCAGATAAATGAGAACTAACTTTTCAAGGGTTTGTGACAATTGTAAGCCATAATAATCCTCGGATTCTTGATTTTCTCTGTGCTTTCCTTATCAGCTTGGAGAATTAAGCCACGATTGTCCTTTCTTGCCACACTGCAATCAGGCTGGTAAGGCTGGAACATCAGGCTGGGGGTGCCCATGGCAATGTCCCTCCTGGGCACCACCACATGCCAGAGCTGTCAGCTTTAGATATAACTCTCTTCAATCCAGGTTTATACAGGCACAGAGGGAACTGAAAGGTGCTTTCCTCCATCACTAGGAGCTGGTTTGGGGTGAGCCCTTTTGTGAGCTGGGCAGCACCACAGCTGCCTCAAGCTTATTCAGCCCTTGTGGGCTGTAAATCTAAATTCAGAGGTTGCCATTCAGTTTCCACTGCTCAGCATGAAGTGGAACCACCCCTCGATGCCTTTGGCAACTCTAGGTGTACAACCCTGCCTAAATGTTAAATATGGCAGAGATACCAGCAGCCCAGGGAAGGTGATAGCCCATTATCAGCGATGCCAGAAGATGCTGAAGGGAACACACAGTGCGGCATCATTTTGTTTACAACAGCCCTTCTGGAAGCACAATGATCTATCGCAGAGTGACTATCTCTGCTCTTGAGTGGATCAGCACAAAGAAAGGTTAAGGCAGCACGGTTAGGTAATTGGCTGGTGTCACATAAATTGAAGCTTAGAAAGCTGGGAGAAGCAAAACAAAACCAGACCAGAACACACAGCAAGTAACTCCTCTAAAGAATGCATGGAATAAATACTTACCCTTCTTGCAACCCTAATAAACCTAATCAAGATTAATTACTATGTCTTACTTTAAAAGTTTTCCCTGCCAAATGTCTATTTTTTTCTGACAAATTCCCACCTAATATACCTGTATAGCTGAGGCAGCCAGGATTCAAAGCCAAAAAGCTTTTTCTAACACAAAAATCCCCAGCACAACCAAATAAAAAAGATCCTGTATTTTAGCTCGAAAGATCTCTTTCCTGATTGATTTTGAGCCCCACAAAACACATTCATATGAAGGAAAATAAATACCAGTCTCTGTTTGTTTAATCCATGGCAGCAAACCAGCTGAACTGGTTCTCCCTGCAATCTCTGGACACCAAACTGGGCCTTTCCTGGGAGGATCTCCCAGCACTTCAGAGGTGTTAGTGTGGTCAGTTTAACAGTAAACCCACAGATCAAACAAATGATAGGGGTTTAATTCCTCCCCTGGAAGGCAGACTTCCTACGTTGGTAAATCCAGCTGGTAAATGGGCTTCAGAGGAAAAAGCTATCTGCATCCACCAGTGCCCAGTGGTCCTGTCTTGTTCAGTGCTGACACAAAAGTACATGTATGTGCATGTAGAATTAGTACAGCTTGAGCAAAACAGAGAGGCAGATGAATGCTTAATAAAGAACCTTTCCTGGTCAATTGATATTAGAGGAGCTTTAAGGAACTCATAAATTCCTTATTTCCAGTCCAGTGATTAGCCCACTCCTCTATCTATGCAACAGCCGTCTCCAACCCGCAGAATTCAAGCTAACAGTAATATTAAAGAAAACATTGTGGGAAGTGAAGTCCTTTAATTGGTATAACAAAAGATATTCAGAAAAAATGATGCAAGGAGAGTTTTCTCAGACAATGCACAATTAGCCTGAGGAACTCATTACCATAAGATATAAACTTTAAAGAACATCATGAAATTCAGAAACAGATTGTTTGTACAGAAGACAGTAATATCGAATATTAATGGCAAACAGTTGTTTTAGAAGGGCTCAAACCTAATCTTCATGCAAGTTGTACATTTTTTCCCCAAATATTGACAGGTGGGAACCTTCCTTCTGGGCAAATCTTTTGCTCCTTCTCTCTGAAACTGATGGTGCTGGCTGCAGCTTTTGCTAGGATACTCGGTTAAATGGACTGCAGGGGTAGGATTGCTCTCATCTAATTTTATCCCTGTAGTAACTTGTATCCAGTCTAAGCTGGCATTCTGGGTGTCCTCTTGAGTCAGCGCATAGACATGGGTAGCTCCAGACAGTGACTCACCCAGCTTCTCCTAGGTAGCAGGTTGGGATGAACCATCCCTTGGTGCCCCCATGTCTTTCCTGATAAGAGAGGGAAATTGGAGGTAGGAGACAACTCCAGATTACCGCATCTACAGGTGGGTGCCTCCACGTGCATTAGATGTTGGAGCTCCCACTGCAGGCAGAGGAGATCTAGTCACTTATTTGCATCCCCAAGCAGAAAGGACTATGCAGGTAGTGACAGGATTACCTTCCTCTTCTCTTCATCTTGGGCCACCCATCAGTTTTGTAGGCATGCCAAGTGTAACTGAGAGGACATTTCAGAGTAGACTTCTTCACAAAGGCTGGCCTCCTTCCACTAAGGTTGTCAAACAGCTTTCAGATGTTAGCTGAAAAGTAACTCACCAGCTGGCAAGGCTGGGTTGTAGAGGCTAGTTAGAAACGACTGCCTTGGAGAAACTGCACTTGTTCAGTGCCGATTTCATCAGTGGTACAGCACCAGTGGGCAGAGCAGTCTGACAACCAGCGATGGCCATGAGAGCTAGAAATCTGCATCAAAGGGCTTGCTCTCAGCTCTGGTTTCAATAAACATTTTCCTCCTAACCCAGATACAAAGTCAAACTAGCAACAACTTGAAAGGATAACATCTATCAGAACTAATAAGCGCTAATCTAGGACGGAAGAGATAGCAACCAATTGAGTCGACAGGCAGAGAGAGGAACAAAGTCTGGCTACAGCACATTGAGAATCTATACAATTATAAATCATAAATTATAAAACAACTCACTGTGGAATAAGGATACAGCCACAGTAACAATTCTAATAAATATTTGAAACAATGCCTTTGTTTGGTTAGTGTTATAAAATCTGACTACAAATCAACTCCTTATACCTTATCACCAAAAAAAAAAAAAAAAAATCCTTACCTGAATCTTCTGTTACTAATCAGAAAAGCTTCCTTCTAGACAATCAGTTTATTTAAGGAATTGGCAGACGGTTGACTGCGTGTATGTGTCACAATTTTGAAACTGTCAGAGCTGCACTTATTCACTAATCATACCCATGTACCTACAAGCTACATTTTTAAATGATATGGATGAATAATCTCTTTGCTCTTGTAGAGGGTTTTTTATGGCTCTTCTAAGCTGTGCATCTATTTTCACTTGACTTTAAAGCAATCAATATGCTGGCACAAAGGCTTTGGGATAATTCATAGCAACAATCTGTAGCAACTTACTGACTGATTTGGTTCCTTTAAATTGTTCTGATGAAAAAATTGCTAGAAGATTCCAAATGCCTAGAGTTACCAAAAAAAGAAGAAAGGAAAAGAAGAAGAAAGAAAAGAAAAAAAAAAAAAAAAAAGAAAAAATTCTGTTATAAAATCCTCAGGAGAGAATTTCTGTTCTCCTTAATAAGGATGTAAATCAAGTATGACCCTTTAGTTTTCATCGAGGCCTTCCAAATTTGCTTCAGGGTGGCAAGATGAGAATTTAGCCCTACAAGTAAGCCCTGCTCAATGGCAGGGATTTCAAAGATGTAGGGAAATGAGTACCAGCTCTTAGGTCAGTTGCTCTGCTCACAAAAAAAAAGCAAAGAGGGGCACGAACTCCTGCATTTGGCTTTTATCGGTGCTTTTTTGTATTGAGGCTTTTGGGAGCTGCCTTGGCAAAGGCAAGCAGCTTCTGTTGGTGATGACTCTGAACACGGAGGCTCTGCACAAACACTGGAAAGGGAGTCACAGAAGAGCACCCCTCAGCCTGCTGCTAATGGGACACCTGGCACCTGATATTTCTATATACGGCAGATTATTGCACTAAACCTGGCATCTGCCTCATAGACGAGGATTAAATAAGACACGTTGCTTTACTATTACCTCAACCATTGCAAGGCATAAATTAGTCGGTTGATGGATTTCGTTGACTAATGTGAGCTGTAAAGAAGCAAAACATTGCATCTGTGTTGGCTGGGTAACAATGGCTCTTTGTAGGGGCTCTGTTCTTGCCAACATCTCCAGCAGTCATGACAAGGTCATTCTGCAGCGTGCACCAGGAGGAGGAGGAGGAGGCAGGTGTGCTTCCAGGCTCTCTGAAGTTTTATCAGGGTAAGCAAATACTGGGCAGCACAGTGGTCTCCCTTACTCTGAGTGCAGTGAGTGATTCAAATCAGTCCTGCTAAAAACATGGTGTGAGGGAAAGGCTGTGTTACATCTGTAGTACATCAGACCTTCCTTAACTGAGCTCTCAGAGCATAGCCAGACATTGCAAGAGGTCCAAGCAGTGAGGAGATCTGATTTTCCTTCTTCTGTATATGCATGGAGATCTCCACAGCTGCCTGATCCCCTCCCCTTCTGCATCCTCTCTGCTTGTCCTGGAGAAGAAGAGGTGGAACTGAGAGGGGAGGATGTGGGTCAGAGATTTGGCATTTACACACCATCCTTCACCTTGAGCTCCACTGATGTTGTGTAGCAAAGGTAATTCTGGCCCTCTGGAGGTACATGGTAAACAATTTCCCTGCAAATGTGAAAGCAAGAGGGTTTTTTTAAACACTGAGGAAGTTGAGGGGTTTAGTGCAACTGGTCTTGGATTTCAGCAAATTCCTTATTGAATCATATGTTCAAGAACACTGGCTGTCCTGTGATCTCAGAGAACATTTGTCCTACCAAACAGTACTATGCATTGTACACATGGTCCACACAACTTATCCGACACCACAACAATAGTTGCTAGGAGGCAATACAGCTTTACTTTTGCTTATTTGTGATTTTTATCATTTATTACTGATATTGGCATGTCTGAGATAAAGCTCAGCTAAACTATACTTGGAGGAAGAAACCTGGCATTTGCTATGGGGATGGTAGCAAGGGGAAATAATGAGCAAAACAGAGGTGGCCTGTGCCTGCTGGAGCTAATGAGCTGAGTGAAGACGAGTTAGTGATTCACTGCATTCAGTAAGGGCACTTTAGGACTGAGATAAGGTGCTGGTAGGTCCCAGATTGATGTGTAAAACCATACTGGATATTAGTCTTAAGAAACAAGGAGATGTAAATTGGAAGGCATAAAGTTTTGGAAGGAGGAGCCAGTAAACTGAGAGCAAGATGTACTGCTGCAGAGTCCCCCTCACAACATCTGCAGGTGCTGAACTGTAGGGCTGAATGTCAGCTTAGCAAGAGGCTGAGCCGGCTTCCTCCCCACAGGGAGCAAGAAGGCAAGGACAGATAAAGGTGCAGATGAAACCATGACCATCCCAGGGGCCTGGAATGAGGACTGCAAGAAAGTGGTGTCCCACCTGCGTGGGAAGCAGAGGAGTTATTGCACAGTGAGAAGCTTTCCTGGGCACAGCGGTTACATCAAGCTTGGTAGATTGATTATGTTGTATTGTTGGACAGTGAGAACAACCGGTGTGGGACATTTCACATCCATGCTGCTGCTGTCTTGATCCCTAGGTCTCTGAAACCACATGGCTCAACATACAAAACCTGCCAGGAATGGTCCCTGGCTGGTTCTAACTGCTGAGCTGCACCTGGGAATGGTTTGGGAAGGTGTTAGTTGCCCTAGGTCTAAATCAGGCCAGGAGCTACTGTAATCATTTAACAGTACAGACAACTCCATTCCAGGCTGGGGATATTCCCTGTATTGTCTATTTTTCAAATAAAATAATGATTCCTGAGGCTATCCTTGGTTTGATATAAACAGCCTCAAAGTGGACACTTACTCCTGTACAGTCTTGCTTTTACTGTCTGTAGGTTGTTGTTGCTCTGTTGCTCTTGCTCTCAGAAAAAAAACCCAGACCCAACAACTAAAATGGGCACAGGAGCAACATCCCCTCCCACCCCGCTTTGATCCTGGTAGTTTATAAAGCTGTGAAAGCAATTTATTCCTAAGAACATGCATTAGAAATACCATCTCTTTTTGGATTAGTCAACTGTCCACTAACTGGTCATGATTTCTAGAAAAATCAATCTGTTAGTCACAGGCACCTGACAAATAGTTTGCATACAATAAAGCTTAGCATGGGGGATTTGTCAGCTGGTTTGCACACACAGTTCTTTATTCACTGTATTGTGTGACTAGCCACTTCTTACATGTGATACAATTACTTCTCTTTATTTACACAGAGAAACTATGAACAGGAGAAAACCAAATGGATATATATCTGTATACATACATATATGTTAGCAACAATGCTAAATAACTATAATTCTACAAGCGTTCATTTTTGCGAACCCCCAGGTATCTTTGAAAAGACATCTGAATAATTAACAACGATGACTCACAGCACATGGTCATGAGCATGGCCTTCTATTTATAGCAATATTTCTAAATTTGTCTTCTTCTTAATAACAGCAGTAGCAGCTGAAAAAAAAATCACTGCAGTAGGCATCCCTTCAGAGGAACTCATACATGTAGTAGCACTTTTCTTCATCGTCACTGCTCTCAGTCCATGAGAAACTCATGGGAAGAAAAATGTAATATCTAGACTCCAAATTTTTCAGAGTCAATAAAGGTAGTTAGCCACTAACATGCTTATTGAAATTAATGAGTTGTGGGGCTTAAATTCCCTAGTAAGCTTTGAGACTAATCAAACAAGAAGTTTTTAATCTGTACACAACTGCACGACTAATTCTGATAGACCGGCTGAGATCTTCAACACAGAGATTTTTTGTTCCACATTCCCTCCTGTTTCTTCCACTTGTCTAACCTTTCTGTGCTCTGCCTCAGCATTCTGTTCATGTGCTAAGTAATGTGTTTTCTTATATCAGATACTGCGCTCTTGTATCACTTTATCTCAATTTTAGGGGCAATCAATTGAAGTTATAGAGAGATATAAAGCCTCTGCATCACCCCGCTATCAGATCCACTTTGCTGTTTATCAATTAAAGGTCAGACACAGGTTAGTGAGAAAAAACTCTCTGAAATGCTGGTCTGATAGCATTATTACAGCTTGTGCTTTGGCATGGGGTTAGCAATATGTCAGCTGTGTAGCACAGTGTATACAAATGGAAGAGAAATAGTGGGTTTCGATGCTAAGAAGTAAACTCTGGAGCTAAAATAGGCATAGATAAATATGCATTTCCAATGTTTTGGGGACAAATATTTTGTTAAAAAAAGGGAATTCTGATACCACTGCTTCCACGGATTTTGCTAAAAGGGGCAGACAAAGATTTGTGTGGGAGTGTTGACATATTTGGCTTTGCTGGTGTTGTCAGGGCTCTGCTAGATGAAAGCAGCTGGAACAGCCCCCATTGTTGAACAATTTGCCATGGGGCTCATTTGCAAATCTCACTCGATCTACAGGGAAGCCAGGGCCATCTGTACGAAGCACAGATGCCTGTGCTGCAGAGTATCAGCCACTCCAGCCTCATCCCTGGCAGGAATGCTGCCACCATGTTGTCCTGGCCAAAATTCCCTCAGAAGAGGGAACCCAGCCCATGAACAAGAAATGAGAGGTTGTGTCACTTTTTCCTCTTAAACTCCATGACATTGGTCATGTTGGTGAACGCTGGACTCAAGCCCACACCATTGTCCTAAGTCTCAAGCGCAGCTTTCGGGGTCAGTCCTGATGGTCATCCTTCACCATGGAGCTGCAACTGCCAGCACCACAACAGGCTTCATGACAGCCCTTTAAAGCATCCGTGCCAGGACTGATCATGATGAGCTCCCCGTCCCCCTTCTTCACACACTGCCTCCTCAGCCTTCTCAAAACACCCTAAGAGGCAAGGGCGGTATGATTTACCCTTGCTAGCACTGTGTTAGTATGTTCCTGTCACATTAAACACATCTCAGTGCTTTACAGCTCTGCCTTCAGAGATGTTAACAGCTATTTCTCCTGGTACTGTCACAGCTGTAACGACAAGCCTGGCATGGGGTTGGACACTGCAGTTTCGAGGTGTAGTAGCTGCTGTTAATGATCCACTGTGTACTGGAGTGTTGCAGCTTTGGTACTCCAGGCTTTTGTTCATCCCTGATCCTCAGATAAATAAACCATCTGGTTCTTGTGGTTTATTACAGATTCTTCTTTGCTGTAATGGATGTGATTGCAGCTTGGTGTGAGAGATGGCTCCTGTTTGTGCTTGGGGGTGTCAGAGCCCTGCTAGGAGCTGGGGAGCAGCACCGGGACTGTGGGCAACAGATGAGCAAACTCCTTGCGCTGTGTCTCAGTCAATCCTGTTATCAGGTCAGATGCATGGAAACCCTTCCCCATGACTCACTCTTTGTTAACTGCACCATAGACACAAGCAGAGTACGAGTGGATTTCTTCACCAGAGGGCTCAGGCTGAAGAAATAAAGACCTTAGGAACACCAAACAGAAGCATCTCAGGTCATGTTGGGGAACACCAGCTCCAGAAAATGCTGCCTCTGTCCCTCCCTTGTGCCTGGCTGGGGGGCTGTGCTGTAACCGGCTTATTGAACTGACTGGTGCAAGAAAAAACGTATTTTCCCAAAGTTGTGCTGACTGGGAAGTCACTAAACCAGCATTGCTGCTGAATCCTCCTCCTTATCATGAAATTGCCATCTCAGGTTGCCCAGTCTTTTTGCCAGCCTAGTGTGTAGTTAATTTGAAGACCAAGCAACAACACACTGCAGAGATATTTCCAGCAGGGATAATAGAGATGGCATTCACAGGCCCTTTGCTGTCTGCTGTGGGAGCTGCGGGAGGTATTTTCTGATGATACCCATCTGGTTATGTGCACTTAGTTGCTAAGTCTGAGCCCCATCGTGCACGACTATGCATGATGTGATATGTTCAGGTGGGCCCTATCTGGCAGATGTGTTGCCATGTAGTCACCATGCTTAGCTTTTTGGAAGTAAGGAAGAGGATCTGGGATCCTTCTGTCATCAATGGATCTGGGCAGACACTTTTCTTGTCTGTAGGCCCAAAACATCACAGTCTTTCCCTAAACAGGCTTGTGGCAGGCTGGAGGAGGGTTACAAAGCCAGTAAGAAAACCTGTGAGGACCCAGTTATTGCAAGTTATTGGCAGACAATAAAATGACTCTAAAGAAATTCCTCTTTCCCTGATGTAGTTGAGGAGGAACACTTGGATCTGTGGCACTTAGTATCAGGTAAATACTTATAAATGGGAGGAAGGGAAAAAGAAGGATGCTCAGGGAAGAAGCATCTGACAAATACGCTGAGGACTGTTAGTGTGGGTAGTTTGCTGTCTTAAAGGATGCCAGCTGTGTAAATCAGGATTTAGCTCTGCCAATCCAGGCAAAGATGACGTCTCATTGTTAGTTTGTTTTACATTTTTTATAGAAGGAAACCAGTAAACACAGCCGTACGCATGGGGAAATCTTTTATTCCAGATTAAAAAAAGTCACAATGTACACAGCTGTACCTCAGCCCTGTCTGGTTCTTGATGCCTTTTATGTTAAGGACTGCTATCACTTTGAAAATATCCACCTAGATTCCTAGAGTAATTCACTTTGGAAATAATGGAACAGTATAATGGAGATCTATCAAAATTACTTGAAAAAGTCTGAAGTACTAAATGGAAAACATTATCCTTTCTTCAGGACTTTTGAACCCCTACAATTCTGCAGCAAAGAAATAATTTTCTATTAGATATGACAGATGAGGCTGTTAAGTTCCATCACGTTACCGTAACAGCATCTTAGAGTGAATTATTCCAAACCGTTCTCAGAATTATTCTTAAGGCAAAGGTTCATGACAAGAGAAGGACCTAGTATTTTATTTTTCCTCTTCTGAAACCGTTTTTTCTGCCTGCTGCCTTTAGTAGTTAATCACCTATAGGCCTTTGCTAGAAACCTGTCTTATGCTGTGCTGTGCTGTGCACTTGGGATAGTTTTCAGATAGTTTCAGAGCTGGCTGATGGGATGACTATCATGGCAAGGTCCTGCTTTGTCTTTTGTACAGGTACAAGTGAGGATTAAATCTGTTCCACTGAATGACTTTGGTACACCAGTTTAAAACCAGGAGCTGACTGGAATGCCATGAAGTCATCTCTATGTTGATTCCCTAGCAGATACTATCATTGATGAGCATCTGCTCATCCTTTATTCCCCTTACTGCACTGATAAGGATAGATAGGCAGGTATTGTATAGAAGTAAATCTTGTCATTTATCAGCAAAATTGCTGGTCTTCTGGGGAGGGGTTAACAGACCATGTTGGCATTTTTGAAGACAATTTCAAATATTTACAACAAAGACTATGAATATCTCAGTAAAGGATACTGAAAAAAATCTTCTCTATCAGGGACCAGTTATGAAAATACCATTTCAGAATTGTCCAGAATAAAATTCCACCTCCCAAACAGCCAAGCTTGGCAGATCTACCTGTGGAAAAAAAATACCTCCTAGTGCTCTCAGCAGAACAAAAGATCAGAGATGGAAAAGATTTATCAGATCATCCAGCCCATCTTCCTGATAATAGGGCATTGTTTTCCTAAAGTGTATTTTTTTCTAGTGCTTTGAGTAGTTTTAGAAGGCCTAAGTGATGGATGGTGTTTTTATCATTAACCTTGGGAAACGATTCCAGAGCCTAACAAATCTCAGTGTCAGGCTTCTCCACATTAGTGCCTCTGCTTTGTCAGTAATTTCATAGGTTTATACTGGTTGCTTTTTCCCGAAAGTGTAGGCTCCTGCTGAGTTTAAAACAGGATTAGATATTGCGGATAGATCTTGACTATTCATCCTCATGCAGGTGGATTGCTCCTCCTGCAAAGCAGTCTCTTGGAAATCACCACAGTGAGCAAGGGGAAATTCCAGTCTGACCCTGAACTGAGAATTATTGCTGTGCCAGCTGAGTTGCAGAAAATGACCATGTCCATGATCCCAGTGCATTATAATGGGAAATAAAACTCGGGATAAAGCTTAACTTCTGCGGCCACAGAGGTGGACCAACTTGGCATTATGAGGACGGGGAACACACATACTGCCAGAGATCAGCTGTCAGCTGCCACGGTGGGAACATTTTACAGCATGGCAATCATAATGTCTGACTGTCCTTTGCCTTTTTTCCATTGATTTAAGAATTTGCTTATCTTTTAAGAGCACTCTTCCTTCCAAGGGCTACTCTATGGTAGAAGAACCAGTGACCCATGGTCAAAAAAGATGAATGCAGCCTGGAAAGTAACAGAAAAGAACTGTGGAAATGGAGAGCTCAGTATGCTCTGCAGGCACCATGAAGGCTGACAGAATACAGTTTCTGTCCATACATGCAGCATGAAGGCAAGCATCAGGAGAAAGATAGGTGCTGCCTGGCCTTTAGGACAACACTGTCATGAAAACAAAGGGCAAAGGCTGGTTGTGAATAAATGAACGTTGGAAAATAAAAGTGTTCTCTTCATATGGGGAGAGGACAGAAAAATGGTTCTAAGAGGCAATTCAGCTTCTCTCTGAAAGGGTTTACCTGATCTGTGAGAAACGGGAAGGAATGCCCTGTTTAGCCAGTTAAGTTAGTTAAAGGACTGAAATTTCTAAGTTAGTTTCTCTTAGCATAACCCAAATGGAACAAAACAAAGATTCACACTCCCCTCTTTCACTGTTTCACAGATCAACTCACATTAGTAAACACAAACTTCCATTTAATTAAATCCATTTGATGCAAAATTGTTTCCCTGTTGCTCAGAGGCCAATACAACCTTTTTCACAGTGCACAGGCTTCATTTAACATATCATTTGCAGCAAAGTTTGATTTTTGTAAAGTAGAACAAAGTTTCAGGTGGATTGTCACAATTAAAAAAAAAAAGGCAACGCTCCTGCTGTGCTTACGATGTGTGCAGAAGACGTCAGTGAAAATGTTAACTCCTGAAGAAAACCAAAAGAAATATTTTGGACCCACCAGCTCATTTTATATTAACAGTTTGCTTTGTGGTCCTTGAGTTTCCCATTTGCCCTTGCATTTGTAGCTTGTAAGTAAGGTAACCCACAAGCAAGGGGAGGAGCTCCCCATAGTTTCTCTTATTATAACATTATTTGAATCTAAGCCTTGGGCTTGAGATGCATGTTGAGAATGATGCCTCTGCACAGGGAAAAGACAAGCAGGGTCTTAGCTCTCCCTGAGCCAGGGATCTGACTCCCACTGACCTGGGAACCATGCTTCTGCTTACGCCTGTCACTTCAAGCATTGCTTTATGTTGCAAAAGAGAGTGACATGCGTGGGTACCCTGCAGTGGAAAAGCTATACACTTCCACCAGAGAAAGAAGTTTATCTCTGGCCTGCATCTATTGATAGTAGTGATGTTGTGAGGAGAGAGGCATGATTGAATTGTCTTTCCTCCACTTCAGATGAAGAGCCAAACCTAAATGGATTTTGCCTAGAGTGAGTTTAACAAGCGGAAAGAGGAGAGGAAGAAATATTGTGTTCAGTTAAGATGACTTAGTTGACTAAACATAAGCGTTTGTGCTATTTGAGATACCCTTTGGTGTCTAAGACATCCTCCTGGGGCTGACCAATATAATACAGGATATACAAGACACCTGTGTTTTTCAGAAGCCTGAGTTGGAAGCTGAGAGGAATACCCTAGGGCATCTCAGATGGCAAATATCTTTATTGAGGTAACCAAATCCCACCAATATTTTCCTAGTATGCATCATTGAAAGCACCAGTACAATAGCAAATGTGAGATGGGAGGGGTTCATTACCCCCAAAGACCAAAGGGAAATGTAGTTGTGTCTTAAACCCCAAATATATATGCTGCAGTTAATCTGACTCCAGTTCTCACCTCATGTATAATGTGGTTCAATATATATGGTCTCTCCATCCTTAGAGATATGTGAAACTTGGCTGGACAAGGCCCTGAATAACCTGATCAAACATTAAAGATAGCCCTGCTTTGAGCAGGGTGTATGGCCTCCTGAGGCACCTTCCAGCCTAAGTTACTCTGTGATATCATGATTCTTCCAAAGATGGGAAGGAGATGGAGAGGAGGATAGTGTTGAAAAGGGGAGGATCTTTATCTTGGGTGATGCTCACGTGCTGTCTGCCAGACTGTCTAACATTCAGATAGTAACCTCTGAGAGCTAAGGTTGGATCTGTCTTTACTTAAAATTAATACTAAGTAGAAATTAGTGATGAAAATCAACTCTTCTGACTGACATAATCTGTAAAAATGCTCATATAAACATGAGAATTTCAGAATAATCTCTCTGACAAAGGGCTAGATAAAAGAGAGGAAACAGAAAACAGGAATAAACAATCATTTTTCATAGTAGAGGAACATGACCAGTGGAGATCTACAAGGAGATGTGCTATGGCCTGTTCTGCTCAACATATTTATCAACAATCTGGGACAGAAGGGCAAACAAAGTTAAGATAATGGAAACAAAGTCCAACTCTGAAGAACTGCAAATGGGATCGCCCTGGCAATAAAATGGTAGATGAACTTCAGTGTGAATAAATAATACACATGGGTGAAAAATGGTCTTGAGCTTTCTGTATGAAATGATGAGCTGATATGACTTTATCAGTCAGGAACAAGATCTCTGGGTATAATAGATAGTATCTTTGTAAAAATTGTCTCAGTGCTCAACACACTTAGAAAAACAAATCTAATACTAGAAATTTTAGGAAAGGGATAATGAACAGAGTAGATGAGTATGTCTCTATGTAAGTACCACATCTTGGTGCGCAGTTCTGCTCCCTGTGTCTCAAAGGGGATATAATAAGACCAGGAAAGCCTCAGAGAAAGGCAACAAGGATGATAAAGGTATGGAACAACTTCTCTGCGAGGAACAATTAAGCAGATTAGGAGACCTTGGGGACTATTGAGGGGATATATGATAGATGTCTGTAAAACCATGAGTGGCCAGAAGTGGGTACATAGGCAATTATTATTCCCTGTCTTTTCCAAGAAGAGGATTAGTGGACATCAAATGGAGCTAGCAAATGACAAGTTCAAAGCGTACAGAAAGAGATGGCTCTTCAGGTGTTGTGTGGCTGATCTGTGGGGCACCACACCACAGGTTGCTGTGGGTGTCTCATGTGGATTCAAGAGCTGACTAGCAGATTATGTGGATTCAGAGGGAAACAGGATGAGTTTATGGAAGAAAAATCCATTGAGGGCTACTGAACATAAAGAAGTGACTGCTGTCTCACAAAGATTTTGTCCTGCTAACTGGTGGCAGATAATAAAATGTTTAGGGACATAGCATTATATATTTGCCCCCCATGTTTAAAACTTTTCCCTAAGAACCCTCTTGGCCACTTGCAAAGTCAGGAAACTGTTGGAGGTGATCTGACTCAGTATGGTGACTCCTATTTTCTCATGTTCTGTTATTCCTGGAGTCCTACAATCAAAATGCTTAGCAAAATGCTTTGTAAAGATGTCCACAGTAAAGATAGTAAAGTTTGTGTCTTCTCACCCACCAAATTTGCTTAAGGAGCAAAACATGCATAGTTTGGGAAATCACAAGCAGAGCTTCCATATTAAACTCATCTATATTCAGTTACTAAGCAGGCTAGAGTAAAACTTGCAATCCAGCCCAGTACAGGACAAAGCACAGCTGCACTGCCCTAGGGGCAGGGCAAGAAACAGACTGTCAATTAAACCTGACAGTCAGAATGGAGCACAGCATGTTTGCTAGATAGAGTCGTTATCCCTTAGTACTTAAATAGAAAAAGAGGGCACTTTATTGTATAATAAAGGAGTAGTTAATTGTAATGCAGCTCTGTTTTCTGACACATATAATCATTACTAATTTGTCAGATTAGAAAACACAGACTATGCTATGCAAGTTACCTTAAAATCTGCCCTTTTTACCACTGCATGCCTTTTTTTTTAGGATAGCTTGTGATAGGTATCAGATAGCTGAAATCTATCACAGCAAAGCCTCTCTCTGCTTGTGAGAGCAGATGTGCTCCCCTGTGACTGACCTAATCTGTCCTGCCCCTCCCCAGGGGACCCCACAGGCTTCCTCCAGGGGTGAAACCTGGCTTTGAATGTTACTGTGCTTTTTGAGCTTTACAGTAAAGACAAGACACATTTCTCTCTAGATAGAAAGTCCTTTTCTTTGTATGGTTTTCTCAACTGAAAACACTGCAAGCGTTGTGGCCAAGTATGCCTACCAATGAAGACAAATCATCAGCTGATGAATACTCAGTAAGGCTACTCTGAACCCAACTTAGAGACAGCCAAATCAGGCATGGGGATGGAAGAGGTTTGGTGAAGGTACCTCTTATATATAACTTAAGTATATAAGTTTCCTCTTGGTGTATTGCAGGTTGACCTTGAGCTTTTGAGCTTCTCCATGGAAGAAGAGCTTTTCTTTGCCTAAGAAGATCCTAGGACACTCTCACTGGAGGCTTTAAATAATGGTTGAGACAGTCTTGTGAGCTTCTTTAATCCTGCTCTGGGACATGAGGACTAGGCTACATGAGTCTTTGAGGTCTCTTCCAGGCCTATTTTGTGCAATTCAAGGATTTTCCAGATGAACTCATTCAATGTATATTTTAAAATGAAATTTGACACAAATCTGCTTCTATGTCTCTTCAACACTGACTATACACTCATGGATTCTTTCTTTCAAATCATTTCAGTTTTATGTGCTTTCAATTAAAATGTTATAAAACATTTATAGCTTCTTGCTGCAAAGCACTGAGGACGTTTACATTATAAAAGACACTATCCATACTGAGTTTGTGGTGCTCACTGCTGTATTGCTTGCAGTCTTGCCTGCAGTTCTGTATATTTGCCAGCTGTTTGCAACACAGTCCTTGGATTTCATTGAATGTTCCCATATGGATGCCATTGGAGCTCAACCCTGTGTGTTTGAGCTGTTTGTTAACAAGGCAATGTAAAGATTAGAGATGATCTGTATTCCTAAATACAATGAGGTGATGAACAGTTCAGTGACAAAGGATTTTAAACAAAGGCATGGGGCACAGTCCAGTGCTTGTTTTGCCACAGCATTCCCATATGAATTTGCATCTTAGTTCCCAATGGGGGAGTTCATGTTCTCCTGCCTCAGAGAGGTTTCATGGGGATGGGCATGTCAGGACCAGGGGGCTGGCTCTGGTGAAACAGGGATGAGACGAGGACGGTGGGTAGCTGTAACAGCTGATCAGTGCATGAGTAAAGAGGACTGCAAAAAACTGCACACCATGGTATATGTTGTATTCCCAGTCTCTCTGTACTGCGTGCCTATGTCCTTTTTCAAATCAGTTATGTCCAGGTCCTCAGAAATATTTAGGCAATGAATTGATGGGAACTTTGACAAGCTAGATTTTAGGTCGCAGTTTTGAAACCTCGACACCTAAATACCTTCTGGTCTGACCATTCACTGGAGATAAATAACAACAAAGATCCTTTCCCACAGAAAACCAAATCTATGACCATTCTGGGATCCCACTCAGGTCTTCTCTGCCATACGCTCACCATGAGCTTCAGCCAAGAGGCCTCTATAAAGCTCCATTTGCACATAACAAGGTTCTGTGAAGCTGCAGTTACAAACACTGGTTCTCTTGAAAGTGCTTTTGTTACTTCTAGCTGTCATTTTCCTGCCAAACCCACACCCTGAACTATCCCATCTAATTATACTCACTGGCCATCTTTTCCCTTTTTATTGGCAATATTTTTCTTGTTAATTGTGCATGCTTGGTTTTAAAGAATGGTGTCTGCCTTTCCTTATGTGGCTCTGCAAGGAATATTTCTGCATCCTGGGTAGTTTCTCTGACATGTTTATGCCTTGCTGGTTACTGTAAAAAATGCAAGACATATTATGTACTGCTGAAAACCAGGCTGGCACTTTGCAGTTTTAACGTTGTGCCTTATTGTATAGTTAAAATAAATGTACCTGATATCAGCTTTATTACTCCTATTAGATGGTCTAATGGCTTGATGTGCAGGAGCCCTTCCAGCAGGATGTTAAAGGGAAAGCACTGACTGTTCAGCTCAGCCCCGGTACTCAGTAGCACCCAGGGAGCCATCAGGGACTCTGCAGAGCAACACATGATGCTCAGCTGGGGCTGTGTTAGGGCTCTGAAGTCAATCTCTTGCCTCCAGATACTACATTTAACATGTGATAGTGTCAAAAAGAAGTTAGCACATCCAAAAAAAGAGAAAAGGTCCACAGATGCTGTTTGTAGTTGCTGTCCATTTCTACTTTTCATTAAAAATATTACATCTTGGATGCTGTAAAGACTCCCCTCTGAGTGATGCTGTAGCAGTCACACAGGACAGGTTTATTCAACACTGCTGAAACTTTGTTCAATAAATATGCCTATGTGATTTGAAACATGCTACAATCATTTCTGACTGACAGCTATATAAAGGAACGAATATGACAATCCAAAGCTCAGTACAGTTTGGGGTCTCACAAGCTTCTGCCACTCACTCATCCTGACAACGCCTGGATGGGGTTATCTACAGCTGAGCAAGCCACCCTGGGGTTGCTTCACAGACTCAGTGGTCTTTAGGATGCAGTTCACCTCTGTGCATACCAATGTTCTATGTCTGGTTAGATGAATCACATCACTGTACTGATTAAATCTCCATTGACCATCCACAGACCATATACTACCTGAGATACAGACACTTGTATCAGAGACACCAAATGTTAGGCCAGGTGAGTCCCACACAGCACGTGGGCTTTGATTTATGTATGTTCACTAAAGATTCACTTTGATCTTGTAAAAGACTCTCTTTGACTCTAGTTTTAATTGAAAAGTGAAGAGAATATGCACTGGAAACACCTCCATTTGGTCAGAGGAACCCTGCTCTGTGTGTCTCTTTGGTGGAAAGTAAGTGGTACAGAGGCCTGTTGTTATCAGCACTGAGGAATATATTGAGGGAGGGTGAGACAGGGTGTTGATTTAACTGTTTAGTCCAGGAAGATCTCAAATGGGTTGCAATCAGAGCAGGCTGATATGGGTGCACCTCAAAATTTCTCCTAAGCAGAACTAGTGGCTTACCACTACTTCTTAACAGAGATGCTGAAGTTTTGAGGAAAATGCTAAGGGCCACATGACAGCATACAGCACACTGGGGGTCAACTAGTCATTTTTAGCTGATATATTTTTTTCCACTCATGCTGGATCTAGAGGTGAGAGGAAAGCTCCTGTCAGCCATGTGAATACTCATCCGCATGTGCACATCTGCACTCCTGGATCTGGGATACTTCCTATGGCAGAAGGAAAGAGGGAGCTGCCATGATGTTAGCCCAGGGGAAGGTCTGACTGATAAGCAGTAATTTATATTTCTAACTAAGATTTCTGGAGGTGCCCAGCAAACAGGCCCCAGCATTGAAAAGAAAAGATTAGCTTTGGCCATACCGAGCAGTGTTTCTGAGCTGAGGTTCTGCCAAGTGTTTTTATAAAGAAGAACTAATTTTGTTAATTCTACCACCTTACCCAGCTTTTCATCAGATCCTGTGCTCAGCTGAGCTGTTTTAGCTACTGTAGCTCACTGGCCCAGGAGAGCTCAGCTCAGATGCTGCATTTGATCTGCAGTGAAATTGTTCTTTTCGCTCAATTTCCCAGCTAGGTTACCTCCGGCACAAAGGGTCAAGTGATTTGAGTGAATTGTCCTTGGCTCATTCAGGATCAAAGCACAGGTTTTGCCTGGTTCCACTTCTTCCCTCCACCCACACTGTTAAGGGATCACTGAACCTTCGGTACCCAGTCCCCGGTAAGTGCAATAGGCAGTGATAAGTGAAAGCAGCAAAATACACCCCAAGAGATTTCCTCTGGGCAGATACCAGTGGATAAATTGAGGTTCAAGAAAAGATTAGAGGTAGAGAAGGGATTGCTTCAGTCTACCCAAGCTGAAGAAGCAGGGAGAAGCAGCAGTTGTGTGTTTCCCGGATGGGCATGCTACTGTAGGACAGAGAGTTTGTGGTGCCAGGGGAAGGTGGAGAAGGAAAGGACGTGACTGTTGGTGCTACGCAGATAAGGAACTCTGAGCTCTTTGCTTTGGTTAACACTGTCTCAACTTGTGTTTATGAAGGCTACTAAGCAGAAGAATGCGTGTTTCATCCCGGCTTAACTTGTCTCATTGTGTAATTCTGAGCAAAACATTGATCTTCTGTCATTCCCAGGAAAGCCAAGAGAATATTTCTGTGTCTCTGAAGTAATCATTATCAGCGAGGCATTATGGGACTCTCAGGAGAAGATTCGTTGCAGGTGGTAGCCCTATTTATTTTATTAGACTCTGTAGTACAAGCATTTGAAGAAATTTATGTTATTTTTTTAACATTGCAGTGGTCACATTATGCCCAGAGAAGGGTCAAGTGTAGGACACTGAGAGGACAGAGTATCTTCAGAAAGAGGATTGAACATCTTATACCTTCTAAGTACAGCTAGTGCTTCTGGATAAACTTAATGTCAAAAGACTAGAAAGGCCAGAAGTTTTTAGAAAACGAAGATGAGAAAATTTAGACAGATATGACTGGTCTCATTTCTGCCATATTCTACTTTGTAAATTACATTTTCTGTCTAAGCTGAGGGACTGAGAGACAACTGAGCTGTTTGCAGCATCCAGCTTCTAGAAGCCTCGATAGATCTGAATCAGGCACCTATTACTCTTTTCAAAGTGATACCTCCTTTCCAACTATACCAGTAACCCAGTTGCTTCAGTTGTCGTGGATTTTGGGGAAATATAGGCCTAAGTTTTGTCCTTTGCTTTCTCAGCTGAGAACATTAACCACAGGCTCTAAAGATATTTCCAACATTTTTTTCCTGGATATTTAGATAATTTTTGCAAGAAGCCATTTCAACAGGGAAGACCTCCTCAAAATGCTATATTGGCCAGATTCAGCATCTGCTCTGGGCAGTAGAAAATTTTGATTCAAGACCTACTCCAAAGCAAAGAGGGCACATCTGAAGATCCCAGATCTCAGTAAGAGCTCTAACTCATCAAGTTGCAGTTGCAGGGCAGAAAGTCCTGCATGTCAGCCTTCCAGAGAGGCCTCATCCATTAACTGTTTTCTGAAAACACTAATGGAGCTGGCCCTAAAGTCAGGACAGTCAGAGGAAGTAGACATCTATCTATATCTCCTTTGTATTATGAGGACTTGGGTGGACCCACAAATGTTCAGCAGCAAAAAAAGGCAGACATCTGGGGAATTTCAGTTCTTCCTGGGTGAGCAGCAGCTGCATGGGTACTTGAAGTATCTAATAAGTATTTGAAATAGGTGGATGTGGATTAATATTTTCTCCAATTCCAAAGATTTTAAGAAGGCATGCTGAGACTTGCCTACACCAAAAGAGGGCTGTGATACCAAACACACTACACTTCTGAAGCACAAAAGGATTTTCCAGTCAGAAGGTAAAATGTTATTAGAGTGGCCTATCTGAACTGTCAGAGCCTGTGTGCATTTTGTCTAGAAAGTACCCAGGAATACAATATTTCATGGTATTTCTTATATTTTCTGCATGTAGTCACTCCCTTTGCAAAAAGAGCCCTCTTTCTGTAGTGGTATGTATTTCTCTGATCCTTGACAAAACATAAAAGTAGAAAGGCTCATGACAATGCAAGGAAAAAGATCATTAAAATAGTTTTGACTCTAAAAGTTCAGGGTGAGTTTGCAGTGAAAGTTTGTGAGTGGGAAATGATGCGTTTCTCATTAAGTCCAAACCAGTTCTCCTGTCCCTGTTGATGATCTGCCCTTGTTTCAAACCAATTAAACTGGAGCTAATCTCTCTGTTGGTTTGAGACATGCTGTCTTTGTCACATATAGCTCCTTTTGTGCACAAAGTCCTAATGGATTTTTTTGTAACCTACATCCATATTGGAGAATAATCATCTTTGTACAAACACAGAAGATCTTGTTTCTGAACCAGACAACGTTGAACTTGATTCAGGGCCAAATGAGGGAAAACTGAAAGGCTCCCACTGACTTCACTGCGTATTAGATCAGGCTGTCACTGTCTACATTCAGTCAAGGACATATAGTAGATAATTTAAGGCCTATATTGTGAATGGGCTGAAAAGCACAATGACAATGCAGTACACATTCTTTTTAGCACCTACATTTGGTGAAGCGTGGCTGAAAAGCTTTATGGAGGAAGAGTTTTCAGAAGAAATTCGGAAGAATAAGCATTCAGCATTGCCTGACTCTAAAGCAGTTCTCATAAGTGCTTTTTTCTGGGAAGTGAAAAGAGTATCGAAGGAGTATTTTAAAAAAAAACAGGTTGGGAGATGAATCAGATGGACAAATAAATTAAATTCTCTGTGTGTAACTCCAAATACTGCTGCATTTGGACGTACCTGCTGAGAGATACATCTGTTGTTAGAAAAACTCTAGGATATTTTTGACTGGAAAGCCACACAACCCCGTAAGCAAAGCAGTTAAGTAGTGAGTATAAATTCTGAAGTAAAGTGGGCTTAGAGGGCTCACTCTACAAACATCCTTGTAAACGTGCTGTGTAGTAAATTTCCAGCGCCTTTAACCAAGTATTCAGTTCCTGGGAGTCAGCATTGAACTCACGGTGATACACCACCACCATGTGGTCATTGCCAGGAAAATAAACTACCGATGAATAGTTGGGAGCAACTTGAGTTGATGTTTCAAAACTTGGGAGATACGTAGTTATTATGGTAACAGAAGATCCTACAGCACTTGGCCACCAGCACTGCTATAATGTGAGCACGTAATAGACGTGTCTGTGAACACCGACACAGAAAATCTGTGCTTTGTCCAAGCTCTTGTTCCAGGTCTGACGTAAAGCCAGGCACAGAAGGAGGCACTCATGCACCATCAGGTGAAGCAGTACTTCAGCATTTTAACCTGTCCAGATGTGCCTGTTGTAGGTTCTGATACGCCTGAGACATGACACATACTGAGTGTGGTGTAAAGAGATTGTCCCTGTTGCTGGGAATAGCATGGGGTATTTTTCTCAAGGCAGAAATTATGTTCTTTGCAAGCATTCTTTAAAGCATGTTTTAGAGGAAAGTAGTGCAGAGTATAGCAAAGGATGACACAGTTTTGGTTTGGCTTTCCTGTGGAGTTTCTAAGTCATTTTGAAGAGGTTTTTGTGGAAGGGAGGTTCCATGGCATATCTAGGAGAGTTCAGGGATGTTGCCGCTTTCATTAGGACTGGGTGTGAAGCAGCACCTTAGAACATCCTTTTCTGAAACAACATTGGGATCACTGTGCACAAGGCAGATCACTCTGGTTTTTTTGTTTGCGTAATGGGAGGGATCTCATTCCTTGTTCTGCTTTTGCCAAACTACGGTTTCAGCCCTACTCAGATCTGTAGGACTTTCCAGAAGGGAAACAGTCTTTATAGTAACTTTCTGCAACATTCACTTCTGCAAGTTCTCCCTCATGATTAGTAACTGTAGAGGGACCAAACTCCTCTGGTCGGGCCTTAATTGTCTGTGCAAAGACGAGGCTGTCGGCTCCTTGTCTTATTCTTCCCTTCTTCTCACAAACACAACCTCTTCTTTATTGGGTGTTATAATGAAGCCCCCAATGTGAGTCTTGGTAAAATATTTTGGTAAGGCACTTGTATGTGATGGATCCAGATGTGGCTGCAAAGCATTCTAAGGCAGCTGTTGCTATATTTCAGACTATGTGTTGTATAGGAGCCTGTAAGCAGAGACCCTGAAAGAAAAGCACTCCGACATGCTATTACGCGGTAGAGCCATGTGTGGATTTTTTACCTTTCAAAGTACTAACCACTTGTGCAGGTGTATAACAGCAAAGACGAGATAAGTAACCATGCTCCAGGAATATATTCAACCACACCAAGAAATGCCTCTGTCTAAATTATTTATCTGGTCTTTTAATAGCTCATTGCTCCAGAATGTATTTTCCTCTCATCTTTATCAGCCTAATCCTGAAAGGTGCTGAAGCACTTGGTTTTCATATGCCTGAGGGTGTGGAGCCATAATGAAGCTTTTCTCTGTTCTAATAGCTTAAGATCTCTCTCCCTGCAACAGTGGTACAATGTAATAAAAGCACTTAGCCATGGACAGAAAGCTCTTTGAAGGGCAATGTCACCTGAGTTGTGTTTTCTTCTGTGTGACCCTCTTAGGAAAATGCTCCTTCATGATACCAAGAACTTCACTGTGGCTTCTCTCTCTGACTTGCTGAATTGTAAGTTGTAGTGCCTGAAGATACCAGATGTTCATTTGGGATGTAAATTGCACAGGACAGTACTTTTGTGTATGGTTCCTCCACAGGCCTCAGTTGGGTCAGAGGTTAAGTGTAAATCCCATAGAAGTATACCAGGACTCAGACTACCCAAAATTAATCTCTTTTCTGGGATACTTTCCAGCCCATATATTGAATTTTTGGGAAGTTATGGATCTGATGAACCTACTGTGCTGTAATTGGCTTTCACAGTAGTTGTGACTTTTAGGAGCAGAGTGTTTGGGTCAGAGTTACCAAACAGAGACCATATCCTCCACAACAGGCACTGTGGAAAAAAAATGGGGAAGAAGGAGGGGGCATTGGCCAAGAAATCACGGATGAAGTCCTGGTGTAGTAGTCTAATATAAAAATACTAGAGTAGGAGTAGAGGCATTTTGCCTCTGGCACCTTTTGTGATGCTACAGGGATCCTGCATTCATTTCAATTGTCAGGGTTGTAAAGAGTGTTAAGTGAGACAAGGTAGTAAGGAACCATAACTGCTCTCCAAAGGCTGAAGAATGATGCTTTTCTTGACAGACTTGAAGAGCTCTATTTACTTAGTTTATCCAAAAAGAGATTGAGAGTCCTGACAGAGCATCCTTCTGAAGGGCTCAGTCAGGGGAACGCGTTAACTGATGCCAAGGCAAGAGGAAGGGAGTAATATTGCACTTCATAGAGTTTTTTCTCCATGGCTCTGCACATGTACTACATAGTGCCACAGCAAGAGACATGGTTAGAATGTGTAATCACCTCTCAGGGGAGAAAACCACCACATTTAGAAGTCACTTTTGTAGAAAAAGGCATAGCAAGAACTCATGATTTAGTGCAAAAATAAGATGAATTCAAATGATAATTAGACAAGTGTTTTTAATAATGGAGATTTGCCACTGGAATGAGCTGAAGAGAACAGTAGATCTGCCAAATCTCGATATCCTCAAATCCAAACTGATTATATTTCTGGGAGATAGACAGAAGCTGAAGAGAAGTCACTAGACAAAATTCAAAGACAGCTGGGAAGAAAAGCAGTATTTCAATGCCAGATGAGAAGAACTGGCATCTCCTAGCTTTAAACTATATTAATACTTGAATATTCTAGGAAAGGGCTTCAACATAGAGCATTTTGAGCAATGCCAAGCTTTTATATTATTGGTAACTGCCAAAATAAACACCATATGTGCACTTATATTTCCTCTGTCACAGGAAATTATTCAGGGAAATAAAGTTAAATATCTGATTAAGCCACAGGGGAGACCTACCTTCATTTTTGCTTCAGCCACAGGTCACTCTCTCACATGCTTTTTTTCTCATATTCAGCAGTACTAAGGTAGACAATGATGTCAGAAGATCTGGAAGGTCTGCAGAGCTGTAGGTCTCAATCAAAATTCTGGCTAGTTTTCCCTTTTCCTTGCCTCCATGAACAACTCCTCTCTTCCTCCTCCCAGCTTCCAGCCATGGGTAACAGGAAATCCCTGAACTCAAGGTTTATCATGCTTCCATAGATCTTGATGGATCTGTCCTTCAGGCATGGGTCCAGCTCATCTTTAACCCAAAAAATCCTGTGACAATTAATTTCAACATTTAATGGGAGGTGGGAGGTGGGAGAAAAGAATCACTTTCAGTTTTTAAATCCGTGGCTTGAAAGTATTATGTGCCCCTAGTTCCTGTGCTGTGAAAACCAGCAGAGTGTCTCTCCACATCTTCCATGATTCTGTGCACCTTTGACTATTCAGTTGTTTCTTGTGTGGAAACTGTTCTATGCTGTTGATCATCTCTGTCATGCTTCTCTGCATGCTTTCTGGTTCTACTGTCTGTTGTTGAGCTGGGATTACCAGAGACATAGACAGCTCTAGACACACCAAAGAATTTGAACATAATGTCACAATGATGTTTTGTTTAATCTACTCTTTCTTCAGTGATTCAGTTTGTCTTTTCCAGAGTCACTGCATGAACAATGTCTACAAGATCACTTTTCTGAGTGGTAAAATCTGATTCAGAGGCTATCACTGTATCTAGATAAACTTGTGTTTGTTTTTATTTATGTTCATTGCTTTAGGTTTATCTAGGCTGAATTACATCTGTTATGTTATCACCCATCCACTCAGCATCTTATGATTCTTTCACAGATCTTCCAGGGCTTATTAATTTTAACACAACACCATGTGAACAAAAGGTGTCCTGTTTGGACTTAGCTTCTGTTCAACCAGGGCACAGAAGGTACATGGAAACTTGCAGCTACCTGCATTGCTTCATGTGCATGTACCTTATAAAAGCTCTCAGTATACCCTGATGGTTAGACAACTGTTGGAGACAACACCACCAGCTTAGGGTGGGAGAGCAGCAGAAGAAGGAAAAGCCTAACTTTATGTAAATCGTTCTAGTTCTCTCTAATTTTCCAGGCAATCTGGCCTGATAGGTGGGCAGTTGATGTGCCTCTTTGAGGGTATCACCCATGATCTGACTCCAGAAACTGAATGGCTGAGTGATTATGGGGAACTCTGAACGGCTCACTGTACTCCACTAAATTCTGAATCTTTAAGAAATATACTCTGTGGTTCATCAAATTCATCTGCACAAGAGGCATGCAGAGGTTCTGCACTGTCCAGTCCTTAATTTGGTCACTGCAGATGAAACATGCATGTTCCTAGCATGGCACCTGCAGACTTTTCTGGCAGCGTAGGATGCAGCTCAGACGGAACAAACAGACATCACTCCTGGCATGACAGAGCTGACAGGGTAGCAGCTTCCTCACAGTGCGCATAAAGCTTAGTAGGCTCTCAATTATTTGAATTCATGAGATGCTTCAGCCTCTGCAAAGCCCAGAAAATAAATGGAAACATAAATTAGCCAGTGGGAGAGAGGTCCTATCAGTCAAGCGAGCCAACTAAACTAATGCTTGAAAATAGGTCTACGCCAGTTGAACTCAGCTTGATAGCAGTGATGGTGACCATTTGGGGGTTAAAGTGTGTTCATCAGAACATTTTTGTAAGAGGCATCCTTGCCGTTAGAGGGCACCAGATCACTTTAAAAGCTGCCTCCCTTCCATGAGTCTAGGATTTGTACCCAATCTATGCAGAGCCTGAGCCCTGAACTGTCCAGCCACAACTCAAATGATTTTGCAGTCATATGTGCTGTGTCTCAGTGTCCCGAACTAGATTGCTACCGTTTTGGCCCCAAATCCCATCAGTGCAGCTAGAAAGTTTTTATAACTGTCAGATTTCAGAATGGAAGACGTGCAGCTGCCTGCCTGCTGAGGGGAACATAGGGAAAACCTTATTTACATACGTTTCTTCCCCTGTCAGGCGTATAGCCTTTGGGGATGGAAGCTACACTGTGCAAACAGCAATAAACTTGTGAGTTTTGAAGGGCATGACAGGGAATGTCACCTATTAAAAGATAAATAGGCTGAAAAATATGGGAGTGGATGGAGTACAGCTGTTAGGACACTGCCTTACTGCTGTTATCCTTGAGTTACACTTCTCAGCTACTATTCACATTTGCTGCTATTTGTCTGTGTTTTACTTTGGTCATCTTACTCTTGGGTGCATTCTTCTGTTTCTGTTGTTTTGCTCACCTTATACCTTTTAATTTCTTCCCAAATAAAAATAAGCTTCAGTTGGAGTGGGACCACTAAGGGCCTGCCCAAGGAAGGGGTAAGCTGCACAGAGAAGTTGCCCATGAAAACTTTGCTATCTGGGCCATGGCTGAGAATCTTGGACTAAGATTCAGTCAAAGCCTTTAGTTAGGATTAGGGTTAGGGCAGAGACAGAGCCTAGAGCTGCAGTTGAGGTTGGGCTGCAGAGGAGCTGCTGAAGGATGCTCAGTTTGTTAAGCATCTTCTGACAAGTGATACATAGGCTCCTTAATATTTGATAGAAAAAAAATGGATGCTTCAGTCTTTAGGGAAAGTGGAACAAGGCCAAGCAATTAGTTAGACTGCTGGGAACCTGGAGTAGCTCTGCTAAAATTAAATGAGTTGCTGTGGCTGTGATTTACTCTATTTCACAGCCTTTTAATTCTGTTGAGTTTGGCAGGGTTATCCCAGATCTATACCTGGGTGAAAGGTCCTTTGACTCTGCCCTGAGAGCAAAATCTGGTGCAGCTAAGCATAAGGAGAACAGTGTGTTTTATTATGGAATTGAGTTGTACAACCTCTAAATTATGGCACCTGGTGTGGATCTTCTCTGTAAGTTCTATAATATTTGAATAAAGAGATATTTCTGAAACATTTATGGCTTGCGCTGAGGATAAAGTGTGATGTTGACATTAGTATTCTTTGAAGGGGGAACTCATCACAGTGTTTGGGAGCTTTTTCCCTTGCTTTGCGTCTTGTGGGTATGTGAGATAAAGCAGTGCCAACTTCTTTAAAAAGGGAAAAGAAGAAAGAGAACCAGCAATTACATGAGCATCTCTGAGAAACTCTGAAGAACTTAGGTTAATACCAGCTGAATTTGTAGTACTAAAAAATATCTCTTTGGGGAAGGACCAGCTTTCCTCTTAAAGCTGCAACCAACAACATGTAGAGGAGGAGAGAGAAAAGTATAGGATACAATGGTGTTGGGACTGAGTTAAGTGTACTCTAGTGCAAGGAAGGATGGAAATTTACATTTTAGCTTTTAATAACAAGAATCCAAATGACAAGATTTACCCTTGAGTATAGCAAAAGATTTATCTAGAAAGTGTCCTTTCTTTGGTGTTTTCATGAAAGCGAGATTTTTTTCATGAAAGGTGGGATTTGTATCTGCTAATTTTAGGTGTCTACAATGCATAATGGGTGTGGGTGAGGTGTCTCAGCTCCTCTGAAAATCAATGGAGGTATAGCCAATAAAGTCAACTGCATTTAGGATGTGATTCATTGGACCAGATGTGAGAATGTATTTTACTATGAAAGCATACCCTAACTTACACCGAATAACTCACCACTGGCTAAAAGCTTCTTAGGCAATGAACATAGATGTAGATGCTTACACTGTAAACACTCACACCTCGTCTGATGAAGCCTGCTTTTAGCATCTCTGAAGCTGCTTATTTGAAAGAAATGCCAACATTTTTTCAGTATTTCTTACATATCAGTTTTACAAGACAGTGTAAATAATAGTGTCAAAAACATTGTGGAGGAAGATCATTACTAAGGATACTGTGGCTGGAGGTTAGATGTTTCAAAAATGTAGTCTAAATTCAAGTGCTTGGACAGCATTCAAATCAAAGCCAGATTGTCAAAGGACAAGGTCCTACTTGCATTCAGTCATGAGAGGCTCTTGGAAACTGATTTGGTAAGCTCTGAAATCTGAGTAGTAACTGTAGGCATAATGTTCTTTGCAAATGAACAAAAATTAAAAAAAAAAAAAAAAAGAAAAGAAAAAAGACCTCTTGAACAGAGTTTGAATTGGTAGATCTTGGCCTTCAGTCTGACACCTTCATTCTCTTCCCTGCACACTATCAAAAAATTATGTATCTGTCTTCAGCAGATCTACACTGCTGAAAGCCAGGTTAATTCAACCACCTAAACATCTTCCCAGATGTAGCCCAGAGTAGCCATCTAACCATTTCAGTGTATTATACCAAATACCTTTCAAGACTATGAAGTGGGAATTGAAGTGTTGGCATATTGAAAGTCACAGAACATGTGAGGAGTCAAGCACTGTGACTTCAAACTCTTATTCCACTAAATTACAATGTTATACCTAGCAAAAAAAAAAAAAAAAAGCACGTTGGTTAACTCCTAATACCATTGCCAGATGGAAAGGCAACCTGGCTGCATGATCCTTGTGCTCACAAAAAGGGTTCATTTCTAGGTAGAGCTTGTCTTTTCTCAAGGGTAGACAAAATGCTACAGGTCGTCACTTGCCCAACTTGTCAAGCAGGCTAAGTTCTCTGTTTTGCTGCGTTTTTAACCTTCTGACTTTTACAATACTTTTCTCTACCCACGCAGATGCTGGTAATGGACATGGCAGTTGGTTTCAGACAGGAAGATGATATCTATCAGTTAGTATCTTGAAGCATTCCTTCTGAAGAAAATACGATTAACTCTTTTCCTGGTGTCTCAGCTTTACTTATTCCTGGGAGGACGATGGCTGCACTATTTCTGATTGTGTGGATTCCACTTTGAGAAAAAAATATGCTGAATATAAAAAAGCAGAACTGGACAGCCTTGTAATGTCCCATCCCACATCTTGTAAATCCTGTAGGCTAGGGAAGAGGTATCTGTTGTCTTGTTCAGGTGCAGATGCAGATAAAATTTCCTTTGACCATCTGACGTCAATGGATTGGCTCACTTTAGGGCTAGAAATCTCAGAACATGGCCTCTGGAGTTTATTTCTACACAAACGATTTTGTTGATAAGATAGAACAAGGGTTAAGATGTCAATGGTAGAAAGTGGAGGCCAGTTCAAGGAGCTGTTCTAAAAATGTAGGCTCAAAAACAGCTTCTAAAGTTTGAGAGAACATTATGGGACATATTGGGACTTACTTTCTAGAAATTCTGAACATCTGCAATTTTTATTGGCACTCTAGGAGTTAATGTCTTGAGCTGTGCAACCAAAATCAGGCGCTGTGTAAAAAAAATTGTTGAAAAACTCTCCTTCTCAATTCACCATCCTAAAACTTACAAAGCATTCTGTGCTTCAGGGTGATATGTTGTGACTTCACAAGTCAATGTTTTTGAGAAGGGATGATACTATGGTAGAAAGACAAATCCTATAAACTAGTGAACTCCCAAGCCCTGTTAAGATGAGAAAGAGCGTGACAAATGTCCTGTGGCCACCCAATTTTCAAGCATGCTTCCTAAGATGGTGCATACTAGAGAGCTCCCAGAGTTAACATCATCTTGGAAAGGTGCTTTTTCCTCTTCTGACCCCTGTGATACCTGCTTTTTCCTGACTCACGCAATGCTCTTGATTATTCTTTTGATTCTCTGGAGAACACACAGGTAGCTGAAACCTTTACAGTCCTCCTGTTTATAGAGTCAATACAGGCCTGGAATAGGACTGCCTTCTTGTTATCCAGCAACTCTGAAATCATGCTGAACTCAAGATAAGGAAAGGCGAAACACAAATAAATGTATTTCTTCACCGCATCCCACATAGATAACGTAATTTCAGAGGTGATAAAGAAATGACAGCAGTCAAACAAACCAGCCCTCGCTTCTGGTGTCCAGATATTAAAACACAAAGACCTTCCTGCATTTTGTCTCTTTTTATCCAGCTGTCTCGTGATTTTCCTGACAGAGGGTAAAGAGAAATTTAAAACAGTGTTAAAATTGATTCTTTAGGGCAACAGACTCCTGCACTGTGCTTAGGTACGTTTGTTCATATCACCTCTGAGAGGCCATTTGTTTGTGCCGACACCCAGTGGGAGGCTAAACTGATGGGCACTGGAAGTGGCCAGCCCCTCCAGGACATCCTGCAGGCAGGCTCCCTGGGAAAGGCACTGCGTTCTCCTGGCTTGCCCAGTGCCTGCACACGCATGCATATTCATGACTGGCTATTCTTTTGGGCAAAAGAGGAAATTTCTTTAGAAAATTGCAGCAGCAGAACAGGGCTGTGCTTTCAAGTATTTTGTCTTTCCCAAAAGAAAATAGCTGATGCCATGAAAAGTTTTGTACAACAGCAAATGTGCTCAACTCTGCTATAATGTTTCATGGAGGGGGAATTTTCCTTCCCAGCCCAGCTGCTGAATAGTTTGTGCCTCCAGGCTCCATGAGGAATTGATAAATAGGACCAGGCATCGTGCTAATTTTTATCATTTTTCACCCCATTTGCAATAATCTGGGACACGGAAATTCCCCCGTGTGACAGAGCATTCCCCCCTTCTTCCAGTCTGAAATCATGTGTGCAGACACACGTACACACAAACACACACTTCTGTAGCTCGGGGTCTCCTTCAAGACCCTTTTATGAAGAAGTATTTTGGATGAAAGCCTCCACGCTCAATTTCACACAACAATCTGATAGAGTGTTTTTAAAGGGCATTGCTGTCAGCTTGGGACTAGTGCTGATTAAAATAAGGTAACACCATATAAATGAACGTGCACCTGTTTAAGTTTCCATTTTCTGCTTATACGTACATTTAATGTGGCTTTTTGTTTTCAGCAGCAAAATGCTTCACTCAGTAAAAAGGGGTCTGCTAATATGGAAGTTGGGAGACCTGGGATTTTCCTTTTGTGACCAAAACATCCCAGGAGACGAGGGGAACATTTCAGAACTTAGAGTTGCCCTGAAATATTCAAGTCATCTAGTCTGATGTTCACCCACTGACAATGGAAAGCAAAATCTGGTGTTAGAAGCAAGTGTAAAACTTTTGTAATAGGCAATTAATTAGGCACTTACATGCAAATAAGTAAAGACAATTTTCCTAAATCCATCTGACTTGTATTCCTTGGCCTTGAGGATAAAACTAGTTAAGGTTCCAAGAGTCTTTTCAACAATGTTTCCTATGAATCCTTGATTACTTTAATCTTTTTTCTGTGGGGATGATGTTCTGTTTCAAGGCCGAGACTAATCCTCCCTCCTATCTGTTCCCCTGCTTTTTGTCGTAGTTGTACCTGGCAACTCTGAGTTGCTCATTGTCTCTGGATGTGGAGGGACAGACAGACTGATGAAAGCTATTTTTAGTGTTATTCTTTGAGTTTCCTTGTTCCTCTCATTCATGGGTGATGAGGCTGGGTGAATCAAAATGTTTATTTTTACCCTTTCTGTATTTTTCCTCATTTGTCATGTTTATCTTGCTGTCCATTAGAGAGTGCAGGACGGTGCTGTACCACAGAGCCTGGGAACGGCATCCCCTTCCTCACTTTCTGCCATCACTCAGTGCATCCTTACCACTAGAAAGGGCCACAAAAGTCTCTCCTTTCTTTTTGGCCTGTCTTGTGGAAAACACTGTTTTGCCTTGATACCAATTTTGAAATGGCAGCTGATGTGGGTGATTTCTTATCTGTGCTTTGCCCCAGGAGCTGACCTCTCCGTGCACCGCAGGAACACAGCTCACAGCTTTGCAAGGTCTCCAGACAGGCTGCTGCTCATTCCTTCACACATGGCTTGTGGGGTCCAAGAAAGTCGCTTCACAGGCTTTTGCTTTAGACCATCAAGATCTCTTCTTTCCATCATTAGAATGACCTTGGAGCTCAAAGACACATTCCAGGGAAGGCTTCTGATGCTGAGGAACTTGTCTCTAATGAGAGGAAGGAATTTGTCATTGCCTAACTAGCATCTTCTTTGCAAGTTAAGACTTATTGCGCTGGGATGGTATGTTCTAAGCCTTTCACATTCCCTTATTGATTTTCACACCTAAGAACATGACAGAAGCAACTGTCTCTTACCCCCAAGATTTCCATCTACAGTAAGAGTGTGATTGTATATGGGAAAGCTTTAAAATGACCAGAGACCTGTCAGATTATGTCTTGATCCTGCCTCTCTGCATGAAATTGAGTTACATTTTTCCACATGCTCTAGCACTGATTGAGGTAGTTGTATTATAGAACCAAGCTTTATGAAATAGGTCTAAGGAAAGAAACAGGGCTGAAAAATATTTTCTTTATCTGATTTGTAACATCTTGAACTTACATGTTTAAAATGGCATCAGCTATTACTATAACTTACCAGAGAACAAACACACTAAAATATTTCATAACACAAGTGGGTCCCTTGCTAAGTCTACATCTGCTACTCACTGTCATTGGGACTGTGCTCTCCGACCTGAGCTGCATGTCTCATTACAGCAGCAACAAGAGGCCAACGGCTCTGCTGCCTACAGCTCATATACTGACTTTCTTCCCTTTACACTGAGCCCTTGTAGGAAAGATCCCAGTCCACTTCTCTGCCCTGTATTGATGCTGCTTGCAAAGACTGACGTGGTGTGGGAATGAAGGACTCAGCCAGGATGGCCATGGCTGTACCCAGGCTGTGCCCAGGGTGCATTGGCACAGCTGACTCCAGGCTGAGGGAGTATGAGAGCTTCTGCTTTCCTCCTCTTGTTACTCTGCTTGAGCAGGCTTCTTTTGAAACAGCATGTATGTGAGGTGAATATGAACTCAGCTTGTGCTATGGAACAAGCTTAGATGACAGTATCTTCATACCTTCAGTGCTGGTGCTGGTACTTCATTATCTGTCGACACAAAAGCTTTCCTGAAGCAAGGTTTGTCTGTGAATACTTAATGTTGCAGAGAATTCTAGGGTGTACCTGCAGGAGGAATATAAATGCCTCCCTAAACAAACAGAAATAACAAATCTGGGTTTAAAAAAAAAAAAAAAAGGAAAAACTGTTTTCAGGTAAAGTGTAGGCGTTTATTTGTCTGGTGGATGAAAAAACGTAACCACTTTCTTGCTGTTGCAAGATGACAGGGGAGCCAGCTGCATCAGGGCCTCTTTAAGTGTCTGGGAGAGAAGATGCTGAAAGATAGGTTCAAATATACAGGGAAAAGAAAACTATCCTGAAGACCTGCAAGGATGGATTTGGGCTGGATCATACTTCTATAAACTTTGGAGCTAGAATTGAACAAGCCCTTATCTTTCAGTTATTGGGGAACAGCTCCATGAAAAGGCTGTGATCTACAGCTAGTGAGATTACCAGGAGCTTTGGTCAGGTCCTTGCAAGCCTCTCTCTGTGCTTAATGTTACTGCAAAGAAGAGCACAGACATCTGTGCTGCTGGTCCTGTCCATGGACCAGAAGTGGTTGCACTTCGGTGGAAGTTTTGGTAAGTACAAGCATGCATTGTTAGAGTGCCATAGAGTAAAAACCATGCAAGTGTCAAATATTTTCATTATTCTGTTTTTCCATAGAGTACTGTTACCATCTAGTCTCCAGCTCAAAAGCTTTAATGTTTTTTTTTTTTTCTTTTTTAAGATTGCAATTAGAAAATGAAATAATCTTTGCATGACAATTCTTGTTTGGGAAGGCCATCATGCTACAGGACTTGCGTATTCCATCACTAGCATAAAATGCCTGTCAGCTTGGTGACAAGTGGATAAAAAGGGGAATTGGATATCTATCTAGTCAGACCACTGTGAAGCTATCAAATATTCTAAAGACTACTGTACCAAGACTGCCTGATCCAACATTTGGTGTAATCAGCAGAAAAACTGTAATTGGATTCTGTTGGACACAGTCCATAATTCATTTTTCTTAATTTCTGCATTTCTCCTTTTTCGCATTTCCACTTTGTCCCAGAGGGAGAACTGCTGAAAAGCCACAAGAAAAATTACTTTTCTGTTCTTTTAAGTACTTGTGGGACAGGAATTTTCAGTAATTTGATGATTTCTTCCCTGTAGTCCTGTACTGGGTTTTCATGGCAAGGTTTTGGTAATGGGGGGACTACAGGGGTGGCTTCTGTAAGCTAGAAGCTTCCCCCATGTCCGATAGAGCCAATGCCAGCCAGCTCCAGGATGGACCCGCTGCTGGCCAAGGCTGAGCCCATCAGCAACGGTGGTAGTGCCTCTGGGATAACGTATTCAAAAAGGGGAAAACAGAACTGCGCAACAACCTGCAGCCGGAGAGATGAGTGAGAATATGTGACAGAAACAACCCTACAGACACCAAGTTCAGTGAAGAAGGAGAGTGAGGAGGTGCTCCAGGTGCTGGAGCAGAGATTCCCCTGCAGCCCGTGGTGAAGACCATGGTGAGGCAGGCTGTTCCCCTGCAGCCCATGGAGGTTCATGGCGGAGCAGCTATCCACCTGCAGCCTGTGGAGGACCCCACGCCAGAGCAGGGGGATGCCCAAAGGAGCCTGTGACCCTGTGGGAAGCCTGTGCTGGAGCAGGCTCCTGGCAGGACCTGTGGCCCCGTGGAGAGAGGAGCCCAGGCTGGAGCAGGTTTGCTGGCAGGACTTGTGACCCCGTGGGGGACCCACGCTGGAGCAGTCTGTCCCTGAAGGACTGCACCCCGTGGAAGGGACCCGCGCTGGAGCAGTTAATGAAGAACTGCACCCTGTGGGAAGGACTCACATTGGAGAAGTTCATGGAGGGCTGTCTGCTGTGGGAGGGACCCCAGGCTGGAGCAGGGGAAGTGTGTGAGGAGCCCTTCCCCTGAGGAGCAAGGAGCAGCAGAGACAGCGTGTGATGAACTGACCGCAACCCCCATCCCCCATCCCCCTGTGCCACTGTGGGGAAGGAGGAAGAGAAATTGGGAGTAAAGTTAAGCCTGGGAAGAAGGGAGGGGTGGGGGGAAGGTGTTTTAAGATTTAGTTTTTATTTTCTCGTTACCTTACTCTGATTTGATTGGTGATAAATTAAACCAATTTTCCCCAAGTCAAGCCTGTTTTGCCTGTGACGGTAATTGGTGAATGATCTCTCCCTGTCCTTATCGTGACCCACGAGCCTTCCGTTCTATTTTCTCTCCCCTGTCCAGGTGAGGAGGGGGAGTGATAGAGTGGCTTTGGTGGGCACCTGGCGTTCAGCCAGGGTCAACCCACCACAAGTCCCAAACCACTCACCAAAAATGGTCCTTTACTAGTTTTCTCAGAGCCAAAAGTTTTGAATAGGTTGGATAAACTTCAGTTATGCATCAAGTTCACAGGACTAAGTAATAATCCCAAGGCCCTATGATGAGGAGTTCCTATACAGTCCTGTGCTAGAGTGGTGTGGCTACATACACTGTATGATTAACTGCTGTCTTAGGAGCAAATCATATGTAGATATTCTTCAAGAACACACTACCTGTTTTTCAGCATTATCATATTTTTTATGGCTTCGCCATTTTTTCAGCATCTGAAGAATCCTTAAAGCAATTTTAGGTCCATGCTAACCAAAGGTTGCCATCTTTGAATTTTTGTCTTTGCCTTGTGTGTTGTTCCTGAGAACTCTTCTAATGTTAAGAGATAGCAATGGCACGAACAATACTCATCCTCTTCTGATCATAGTAATTTTCCGGATAACTGTGACTTTCAGACCCATAGTTCCATTCTCCCACTACCTGATGTTTTTCATTGTTTTTTCTTTTCTTTCTTCTTTCTTTTTTTCTTTATGAAATGGCTTTTAATTAACTGGTGCATTTATATGGCTATGTGTGTATCAACAAGGTTTGTGGACCGGTAGGAGTGAATCTGCATAATGAAACAGCTAGTACTAAGAACCTAATGTGAATACTATTCACATTTCAGGGTTATTCTACTCTGAATTAGCTCTAGTCTGGTCTTGCAGCCCCCTTGGTGGTGCAGTGCAATGAGGTATGTTCCTAAAGCACGCTCTCCACTTCAGTATCATCTGACAAGAATCTGGCTCATGGTCTCCAAGACAGATTCATGATGGGAACAAAAGCACAGTAGGTGGGGATAATGGGAGATTTGCTTCAAAAGTGTATTCTTAATCCAAACTAAAGCCTGAGTGATCCACTGGAAGGATTTGGAAGGGATGAATGAGGTGTCAGGCCTTAGACAGCTAATGCCCAGGATGGAGCACTGTCTCAAACCGCTTGCATTGCTGGAGGGAACAGACATAAGTTTTATGCCCAATGATGCACTCTGAGAAGCCACAACGCATCCTACACATTTACAGCAATGAAGTCCCTGGTGAACCAAAGACATTCATCTGTTTCCTTCCCCATTGAAAATACAGTTAATGTTAATTTTCCTCTCTCAAATGTTCTGCTAGTGAACTGTGGAAAATGCATGGTTGCAAAAAGAAGCTCTGATGGGAGATGCATGTGTTGCATTTTCAACTAGGCAGGCAAATGTCTTACAGTGTAGTGGTCTAATGCATGGTTGGGCAAAGTGATTTGATAAGAATCCAGAGTTTCACAGAGGGAGACCATTCTGAAATAGTAACTGACACGTACAGCAGCTGCACTCTGCTTTTCAGTCATTTTTTTCCACCATTTTAATGAATGTTTTATGTTATCTTTTCTTGCTGCCCGATTGTCCCAGCTCCTGTTACTGAACACAAGGGCCGCCTTTCACAACCTGTATCACTCCAGACTGACATAATATACTTATAATTCTGGAAATTCCAAGGCGCATATACACTTCACGGTAACTCCCAGGCAACTAAGCCCTCTTGGAGTTAGTAATTTTACTGTATTTCATTCCACAAAGGAAACTCTACTCCCAAAGGAAGCAGTAAGCTTTGGCCACCCTTATAGCTGATAACAATCCAAGACTTTCATCACATTTTTTTGACCCATTCTTGGCTTTCAGGAATAACAACAGCTGCTGAAAGCAATACAACTTTTAGTTGTGCTTCTTTACCTTCCCCCTAACAAGCATCCTTATGAGAGACTGAGAGATTAAATAGCCTTGGGGTAAATCAATCTCCAACAGCTGTTGCCTCCAGCATTCTTGACTGTCAGTGACTTCATTGAAAACATATGAGTGATCTTTCAACATGTTCACAAGTGGAGAAACGTGTCAACTGGGAAATCTCCCTCCCCGCAACCCCATCTTCACGAATGTATATGGATGGTTGAATAGTTTCTCAAAAATCCCAGTGGTTGATGACATTTCTTTCTTTATCTCCTTGGTTTTGTTTGTTAATCTGTTCTTTAATGCAAAGATAGCTCTAAAAAAGATGAGCATGAATTATGTTTTGCCAGCCTGAATTTCCCCTTCGAGGGCCGTCTGTTTGCATATGTAAATCTGTTTTCATAATGCAATAGGCTGGGGCAGAACTGACTTGATGAGGACTGAAGTGAGGAATGTGGGCTGAAAACAAAATACAAATCTGGAGACCACCACAGGCAGTCCCTGTTTCTTATTAGTGTAGGCCGCTTTTACTTTGATCGTTGCTCTGTAACACCACTGTTCCTGAGCACTTAGGACACAGATGGCACGTGCCCTCTCTTTCCCTAAACATGACCTCCCAGCACCGCTAGCTGGCACAATGTCTACTCAACACCATATTCAAGATCGAGGCCCACAGCTGTGGGAATACTTCCAGCCTATGGTCCAACCCTGCTTCCCGCATGCTGAGGCAGCATTGGCACACACTCTCCCACCCTGGCGGTGGGGACAGGATGGGGCATGGAGGCAATGCACCAAGTCAATGGAACGAGGCTGTTTCACAGCAAGGATGGAAGGTTTGCATAGGCTTGACTCCCTAATCCACTCTGAAATAGCAATGTTTGAGGAATCTACTACATTTTTTTTGCTGCTCTAATCACTCTAGTACCCACGCTAGCAGCTGAATACTTTGTGTGTACCTAAAGCTGCCCCTGATCCCATTTATACCTTGATCAAACTCCATCTTAAGTTTATCCCCATTTTTCTTACTTAGGAGGCTGTTAAACAAACTTACTCCTTTGATAGCAGAAACTTGTTTCTGCTTTATAACTAAATATATCTACTCACAATTTGCATACATTTGTTGTTACTTTTAGCCTAAGTGGCCTTTGTCCATCCCTGATTTTTGGTGCTGGCTTTTGTGTATCCTTGACTTTTGGTGCATCAAAGATCGCTCTTGCTTTGTCTTGTCACCTTGTGACAGCCCATTTTCAATAAAGCTGCTATAGTAAGTTAGATCTGCAGGCTGGAACTGAGTAGGACTTCTCATGGAGGTGAATCTCTGGCCCAAGGAAGTGCTTCTTTAAGCTTGAACTGCAACCCCAAACTTCAATTTAAATTGACAATCTGAAAATTCATTCCTGTTTTAAACTTCCTGGTTTCCTCTGTGTGGGAAATAGTGAAAACACTCTTAGAGCAGCATAAACTGGACATGTTTCACTTCCTGAAGATTTTGAACTGACAGAACAATTCTTACTCGGTTACGGTTTTGCTCCTTCCCTTCTTCTGTTAAGGTGAAAGTCACCTTGTTTGAAATGCTCACTTAAGCACTTGCTTTTACTAAAACACAATATTGGATGCATACTCCCTTCTGAATTCAAGAGAAAGTAAAGGATCTTTGCCTATGTCTCATCCAACCACATAACTTGCCATTGATATTCTGTGCCTGAAATCCTGGTCCCACATCCGTCGGCAGTGAAACACTGATTAGCTTCAACAGAGGGAGTATTTCATACTGCAGGTTTAACAGATGTGAACACTGCAAGGTAGTTAAATCTCTCGTAAAAATGACCAGTCCCTTTTGCTAGAATCATAACTCAATTAAGGATCTGGAGGATGATTATCTCTTCTAAAGCACTTTTTATCTCTATGTCTTTAAGTAACATGAAAAGCAGACTGGAGCATCATTTCTTCCGTTCTGGTGTCAGGGAACTGCTGTGGCCAGTTTTGGGGAGACTGTGTCAACCAGTCCTTCCATAATGCTTGGCCAAACTGAATTTCCAGTTGTGCAAATATTTTGTCACCTTGGAAGTGTTTGGTGTGATTCTGCTGGAATTACTGTGTTATCATATCACGCAGAAACCTGGTGCGGTCTTTGACAGCTGTATGAAGTGTGCTGAACCAGAGTGGATCTGTGCTCTCTTGGCTGAAGATTTACCAGGCTATCATGCTTATCATGCTGCTGCACAGGAGTGAGACTTGCATGCTGGACAGGAGGCAGATTTGTGATCTGAGGAATTTCTCTTGAAATCACCTTTATTTTCTATTACAGTGTGATGCTGAGGTGAAAAAACAACAAGCTGATCAATGAGAGAGACCTGCACTGTCCTTTATTAGGAGATTTGAGGTCTTTTGAAGCATTAATAAGGAAGGGTCAGCTGTGCTAATTTATACTTCCAGTGCACAAAACTGCCCAAGCATCTCCTATACAGTGCTTCAGAAGTACCCTGAAGGCTGAATACAAATTGCTTGGGAACTATTTTCACCTCTTGACTGAAAAAAAAAAAAAAGAAGGAAAGTGTAAACTTTTATGAACAGATATCTTATGCCATGGGGCAGAAGAATTATACTGACTAAATGATGGAGCCAAGGGAAAGGACAATTTCGTGCATTGATATAATATGACTGCAGTGAAATTTTGCAGCAAACGGTATTTATTATGCATAGGACTCTACCTGATTCCCCTGCAGCCAGAGCACTGTCATCCTTGACCATAAGATACCTATCGCATAGTATCACAATTACTGGGTAAAGTGAAGTAGAGAGCTGAATTGCCTGGCTTGAGGTCATGTTGCTGATCAGTGGATGTTGGAGTTATTTATATGAAGCACAAAGAACTACTCATTATGTTCCCACTAGCACAAAGAGCTCCAAAGGGACTTACAGCTTGCAAGTTTTGCTTCCTTCATTTTGTTAAGCCAAGGGCTTGAAAACTTTGTCCTTGGGATATACATTTACGTTTTGTTATTATGGTGGGAACAGGAAGAGACATTTACAAACTTTAGAAAATATGTGCAAGGCTTCTCACACTGGAGATTTTAATTTTTGTATTTGGCACCAATTAAAAAGCAAAGGGGAAGTCTTTGTGGAAAAGCGATATCTTACCTCCATGGTTCAAATGAACTGTCCGCAGTATATCAGCAAACGGTGCTCTTCCCAAGTACTTTCATGAATGTCAAGGTGACAGTGTCTTTCACCCAATTAATCCCACAACTCCCATTTGACTGTTCTCCCACTCAAAAGACCTTAGGCCAGCAGGCCAGATTTCTTCTAGTAATTAGCCTTTAACCCTCCCAGTCTTGCTTTTTCGATTGTCACCGACTCTGTGTCAGACAGGAGTTTTATGCTTCTCTTAAAGCCTATTTCACAATGGCTCTGGCTTGACCTTTAGAGTATGCGCATTTATACGGAAATTGTTTGAGAGAGACATTTTAACTGCTATTTAAGAAAGTAAGTGCTGGGACTCCCCTAGAAAGGTAACACAATGCTTGCCTATATCTCCAGATGTGATTTTGTCCTCCTGACCACTTTTTATTTTGTTCTTTTCTTTATGAAGTATAGAAAACTATAAATCTGCTAAAAATTATTATAATCAGTCTGTATATATTAGAAGAAAATAGCAGTCATTTTGCAAGTTCAGAGATAGCATAATACTGTTCTCTAAGTTCAACACCAACTAGTCACTCCTGTGCCTAAGTCACAAATTGACTTGTATATATGGAGAGCATTCTTCTGTATTGGACAGAATCAGAACAATTCAGCTATGTATCCTGCATACTCCATCAATAACGGTTTCCTGCAGTTATCAATGGACAGCAGCAGAAGTGGACCTGTGAAGGTGCATTGCCTTTCCAAAGGCTGTGGTCAGCAACATAATGAAGTCGCAGATGACTATCAGTTTCAATGGTGGATAAAAATCTTCACTCAGAAACCGCAGTGGCATTTAGGTCTCCTGGATCCAGAAGCAGCCTTTCAGGAAGAGAATTAGTCTGGCATTTCAACCCCAGAGAAACTCATTTTGAAGCAATTCCAGAATGATAAGCTAGCTTTTAGATTTTTATTTCATTTGGCAGGGTCTTCTCCAGCTCTAGATGCAGTTCTGAAGTTTGCTGACTGTAGTTGCTGAATCTAGAAGTGGATCTGGATTCCCAGAAAGATGATGAAGAATCCTGGGTACCCAGTTGAAGTGGGCTTATTTGAATGAGGGGAGCTGATGACAAAGTTGGTGTGATGTCCTTCCACAGTTCCCTGACACATTTGTTCACCACACTCAGATGGTTTCTGGGGCTCTCACACTTCCTTGTACTTTCTCTCTGTTTCCCTAAATGAGACAGATAAGAGTCAAAATAAAACAGGTGTCTAAGAAGAGCAGAGGGCTTTATACTCATGGAGCTTACATGGAATGCTCAAATAGAATTTTATAAATCACTGCAAATTTCATCATGCCTGAATTCAGCCTCCACAGAAATTGCCACAAGTGATAGGGGGACTCTGGTAGGAAGGAACTTGGTCCTCCTGGTCTGCAGTCAGATGCCCTCTCCACAAGGGCTAGTAGGATACCAAAAGGCAACTGTGCCCAAGAACAGAGGAGCAGGACCCAGGCACACATCGAGTGTACACTTGCATGTGTCCTAAAGTCTTGGTGTACCTTCCAAAAGGTTGCTTCAGAGCTGGTCCTGAAATCACTACAGCAAGGAACCAGTGTGGTTCGAGGTCACTGATAAACTGCAGCGAGGATGTAGCCCCTGCTTAAATGAAGCTATAGAAGCCTCCATTGTGCAGAGATGGATAGATCATCCAGTCCTAAAGTTCGTAGCCAGATACACTTCTGTCCTTGAAGTACTTCCGTAGAGCAGGGAGGATAATTTGGGAGGAAGAAGGGAGAAGGACCAATGGGTGTGATGCTAAATTGAGCTACAGGTTGAGCCTTCTCAGATGGAAGGTACCCAGGAACCTCAATTCATAAGATCATAGGATAATAGGAAAACTCAGGTTGGATGAGCCCTCTGCAGGTCACCTAGACTAATCTCCTGCTTAAAGCAGGGTCAGCTACAAGGTCAGGTTGAGTTTCTCAGGGCTTTATCTGGCCTGTTCTAGAAAACCTCCAGGAGGAGGCTGCACAGCCTTGCTGGGCAACCTGCTCCCCTGCTCTACTGTCCTCATGGAAAAGTTTTTTGTTATACCTTGACTGAACTTCTCTTGTTTCAACCTCTCCCTGTTGTCTCTTGGGCTTCCACCATGAATCACTGTGAAGAGTCTAGCTCTGTCTTATGAAGACCTTCCTGTAAGCACTGGAAAGCTGCTATTAGATCCTTCCAGTGCCTCCTTGTCTGCAGGCTGAACAAGCCTCTTCTCACAGGTCGAGCACTCCAGCTTGTGACCATCTTGATTCATCCAAAAGCTCCCGGGTTCTCCTTATGGTGGTGTGCTGGCTGCAGATCTACTCCATGCGAAGTCATCTATTTTTCCGAACCCAACAGAATTGTATTAGTAGCTGTAGATGACTGCATAGAGGGTTTTTTTCCTCAGACAATCCATAACCACAAATAGATATCAATTGCATTCAAACATGACAGAGATTCTGATCCTGAAAAATAAGAGTTGATCTCCAAAGGGGACACATAACTAAAGAAAAAGTCATGTACAGAGCAACTGTTGCAACTGTGCATTTGTCCATGAAGTCTTTAGGTTGCAGTCAACCATTAGCCTTCAGTCATTAAGCAAATTGGTTGGCACTTAGTTATTTTGTTCTGAATGGCAGGCATGCTTACCTTAACAATGTAATAATAATAAAAAATAAAACCAGTTCTTGCTAACTACTGCTGTCACTCACAGAAAGATTCAGAATGATCTGCACAGTCCTGGAAATTAATTAATTCCCTGAAGCATTTGAAATGGAGGTGGGCAAAATCTATACTGTCTTGTGAAGGAACTGCTGAAATTAAACTACTTAAAAATGGTGGTAAGCAAGAAGTGAATTAAGTCCTATAACTGCAGATAAGTCTTTATCTTTAGCATAAGTCTTTTTGATAACTTCAAAGACCACTCATTTTCTTAGCTGATGTGCTTGCTTTTAATGACTCATGTTTCAAAGTAAAAATAAAATCATATATTCCAGTGTGTTTAATTATTTTTTCTTTTAAGTCCAGTGAAAAATGTGCATAAGTAGCATTTCATTTGCTTAGAAGTTCATTTGTTGTCCTTGAGTTTCATTTGTCTTCATTAATATCATTTCAGACTTTTGCAGAGTATCGTTAGATGCATTTTTTGCCCTAATAGGCAAGTTCTTCTGAGTTTGGTGTTGTATATCTGACAAAATGCATGAAATGCACTTGTCCTAGATAAACCTATTTTTGTAAACTTAATTTGTCAAAATGCTCCAATTTCCAAATGCATATTCCTGAATATTTAGAGCGAAGATGAAGCGATCATATTTTCAGAAAGATCACTTCTTTTTTTTTTTTTTTTTCTCTGAGTGCCGTATTTCTCCTCCTACTGTGGGGTGGGTGAAGGAAGGAGAATAAATGAGGCAGTGTCTCAAATTGAAAATCTCTTCCGTAAATAAGTTTCTCTATATTCTTTGTTTCACCAATAATGGAATTCAGTGGAATTATTTACGAGGTGCCTAGTTCACCTCAATATAACCGCAGACATTATTTAGACAGCGGCATAATTGTGAATAGCATTTTCAGAGAAGTAAAGGTCACTGTCTCTAGCAAAGAGCTTCTCACCTAAATTAAGATGTGAAAAGGGAAGTTATCAGCCGTCAGACGTTCCATAAGTGACTAGATAAGTGAAGCCATGTGTACAGACACTCTCACAACTCCTGCCTCTTGTTTTAAAGGAAAAAGTGGGAGAAGGAAATGCATTTTGGAGAAGGAACAATGCCTGGAAAATTGCAGTAACTGGGGAGCGGAGATGCTAAGACACAGGTATGGCATGGTGAGGCAAAGGTAATTTAGCATTTTGACAACTGGTAGAGTCTGTGTGATTGCAGTGTAGATAAGCCTAAACTGGTGAGCCTGCTGCTAATTCAAGGCAATCCAGCTTTCCTCGCTTCTGAGCTGGGTGCTAGAAGCCCAAGTTAAATCCCAGTTTGCCACAGCTCCACTGCTGTGGGAAAGCAAGCTGGTCTGTTTGCCCAGAGCCTCTTAGGAGCAGCAGTTCAGAAAGCACTGTATGCCAGTCTGTCTCTCTTTAACTGGCATATCTTTCCAAAGACTATTCAGATCAACATCATCACTCCCAGGAAGTTTATTTTCTTTCCTGAGTAATTGTTAATGCCTAGAATGGCATAATGGTCCTTTGTAGCTATTAGCTTATGAATCAATACAATCAGGATTTCGAGGCCAAAATCTTTCCTGATTCGCAAACAACACAATCTCATTAAAGCCAATGAATTTCCATGGGGAATCTATCAGGAGCAGTTTTGGCCTTGAGTTCTCATATTAAGTAGAAAGCAGTGCCTAGAGCAATGCCTCTTGGCAGAGCCCAGCATTCCATCAAAGAGACAGACAATTAGCAAATGATTAGTATTCACGAACCATGAGAAGAAGCCAAAAATTCTTTTCTAATAGGATACAATGACCTTATTGGGGTAGATTTTTGCTGGACTGACAGTTCCAGTGGTCAGGCTGATTGTGCTGGAGGCCATCATCTGTTGACTTGTCAGAGACAAATCCTTCATAGGAGGATGACTATGCCTTTACTTATGGCAGCAAGAGGCAGGCAAGAGCTGGGTACTGTGATAGTAGGCATGGGAAGTTGCCCAGGACCCAAATACTCTTGTCTCATGTGGACTATAGGGTGCGTCCTTCTGTTGAAGCATCTTCTTTTGTGACTGGATGACTCTGTTTATCCACTAATAAAAAGGCTCCTTATATAATATAAAATGCAGACTAGACCCTAGAGGGGACTTAGGCATTGCAATGCTTGGCAAAATGATTAGTGCCTATGTATAGGTAGACTTCTAGACTACAGAGCTTGCTCCATGGGTTTGTATATGCATTTTATGCTGAATACTCCACTGATAAAAAAAGCATGAATATCATAGGGATGGCTCCTATGACTGGAGTGTTGGAATAGAAGGATACAGGCTCTTTAGGAGGGACAGGCAGGGGAGATGAGGAGGGGGCGTCGCCGTCTATGTCAATGACCAGCTGGAGTGTATGGAGCTCTGACTGGGGATGGATGAGGAGCCAAGAGTTTATGGGTCAGGATTAAAGGAAGGGCAGGGACAGGTACATTGTAGTGGGGTCTGCTACAGGCCACCCTACCAGGAAGATCAAGCAGATGAGGCCCTCTATAGACAGATAGGAGCAGCCTCACGTTCACAATCCCTGGCCCTCATGGGGCACTTCAGCCACCCCGATATCTATTGGAGGGACAACACAAAAGGACATAAGCAATCTGGGAGGTTCTTGGAATGTGTTGATAACTTCCTTCTCCAAGTGACAGAGGAGCCAATGAGGAGAGGTGCTATGCTGGACCTTGTTATCACCAACAAGGAGGGGCTGGTGGGGAACGTGAAGCCCAAAGGCATCCTTGGCTGCAGTGACCATGAAATGGTGGAGTTCAAGATCCTTACGGCACTGAGGAGGGTGCACAGCAAGCTTACTGCCCTGGACTACAGGAGATCAGACTTTGGTCTCTTCAGGGATCTGCTTGGTAGAGTAACAAGGGATACCACAGTTCTTTTGCTCCTTGTGAATTTAAAAAAAAAAAAAAAAAAAGCAAGCTATTGCAGAAGAGAATTAATTGTACTGTACTTTGCAATGGTCTGAGGAGGTAATGAGGACTTTAAATAAGGAAAGCTTGCGTGGACAACCTAAAGCATTTGACTTCATAATTTAATAGATTGTATTTTTTTCTCACTATCTGTATTGAGGCATATAGTGCCCTGCCATGGTCTTAGACAACACTATGTTATTGAAGGTGTTGTTTTTCAAATAATGCATAACAGATGTCCTTTTCTTTTGAGGTCACTTAAAAGACGAGTAGATGTGGTACTTAGGGACGTGGTTTAGTGGGACTTGGCAGTATTAGGTTTACGGTTGGACTCGATGATCTTAAAAGTCTTTTCCAACCTAAATGATTCTATGATTCTATGATAAAGCCCTGGAGGGAAGAGGGGGCCAAGAAAGCTGGTTAATATTCAAGAATCACCTCCTCCAAGCTCAGGAGCAACACATCCCAACAAAGAAGTCAGGAAAAAAACATCAGGAGGCCTGCATGCATGAACAAGGAGCTCCTGGGCAAACTAAAACACAAAAAGGAAGCCTACAGAGGGTGGAAGCAAAGACAGGTAGCCTGGGAATAATACAGAGAAATTGTCTGAGCAGCCAGGGATCAGGTTAGAAAAGCTAAAGCCCTGACAGAATTAAATCTGGCCAGGGACATCAAGGGCAACAAGAAAAGCTTCTATAGGCACATTGGTGATAAAAGGAAGACTAGGGAAAATGTGGGTCCTCTCCAGAAGGAAATGAGAGACCTGGTTACCTGGAATATGGAGAAGACAGATACTCAGTGACTTTTCTGCCTCAGTCTTCACTGGCAAGTGCTCAAGCCACACCGCTCAAGTTGCAGAAGGCAAAGGCAGGGACTGAGAGAATGAAGAACAGCCCACTGTAGGAGAAGATCAGGTTTGAGACCATCTAAGGAACCTGAAGGTGCACAAGTCCATGGGACCTGATGAGATGCATCTGCAGGTCCTGAGGGAACTGGCAGATGAAGTTGCTAAGACACTATCCCTCATATTTGAGAAGTTGTGGCAGTCTGGTGAAGTTCCCACTGACTTGCAAAGGGGAAACATAACCCCCCTTTTTAAAAAGGGAAAAATGGAATACCCGTGGAACTACAGGCCAGTCAGTCTCACCTCTGTGCCCAGCAAGATCATGGAGCAGATCCTCCTGGAAACTATGCTAAGGCAGATGGAAAATAAGAAGGTGATTGGTGACAGCCAGCATGGCTTCACTAAGGGCAAATCATGCCTGACAAATTTGGTGGCCTTCTATGATGGGTTTACAGCGTTGCTGGATAAGGGAAGAGCAACTGATGCCATCTACCTGGACTTGTGCAAAGCATTTGACACTGTCCTGCATGACATCCTTGTCTCTAAATTAGAGAGACATGGATTTGATGGATGGACCATTCGGTGGATAAGGAATTGACTGTATGGTCGCACTCAAAGTGGAGACCAGTGACGAGTGGCATTCCTCAGGACCAGCGCTGTTTAACATCTTTGTCACCAACATGGCCAGTGGGGTTGCGAGCACCCTCAGCAGGTTTGCCGATGACACCAAGCTGTGTGGTGCAGTCGACACACTGGAGGGAAGGGATGCCATCCAGAGGAACCTTCACGGGCTTGAGAGGTGGGCCTGTGTGACCTGCATGAAGTTTGACAAGGCCAAGTGCAAGGTCCTGCACATGGGTTGGGGCAATCCCAAGCACAAATACAGGCTGAGCAGAGAATGGATTGAGAGCAGCCCCCTGAGGAGAAGGACTTGGGGGTGTTGGTTGATGAGAAGCTCAACATGACCTGGCAATGTGTGCTTGCAGCCCAGAAAGCTAACCGTATCCTGGACTGTATCAAAAGAAGCGTGGCCAGCAGGTCAAGGGAGGTGATTCTCCCCCTCTACTCCGCTCTCGAGAGCCCCGACGTGGACTACTGCATTCAGCTCTGGGGCCCCCAACATAAGAAAGACATGGACCTGTCGGAGCAAGTCCAGAGGAGGGCCATGAAGATGATCAGAGGGCTGAAGTACCTCTCCTATGAAGACAGGCTGAGAGAATTGGGGTTGTTCAGCCTGGAGAAGAGAAGGCTCAGGGGAGACCTTACAGCAGCCTTCCAGTACCTGAAGGGGGCCTACAAGAAAGCTGGAGAGGGACTTTTTACAAGGGCATGTAGTGACAGGACAAGGGGTAATGGCTTTAAACTGAAAGAGGGTAGATTTAGATTAGATATAAGGAAGAAATTCTTTACTATGAGGGTGGTGAGGCACTAGAACAGGTTGCCCAGAGAAGTTGTGGATGCCCCATCCTTGGAAGTGTTCCAGGCCAGGCTGGATGAGGCTTTAAGCAACCTGGTCTAGTGGAAGGTGTCCCTGCCCATAGGGGTTGGAACTAGGTGATCTTTAAGGTCCCTTCCAACCAAACCATTCTGTGATTCTATGATCCCTAAAAGAAAAGACTGGAACTCAGGACTCCTCTGCCAAGTGAATGATCTCACAAGGCTGTGGAGCCAGGCTTATTTCTGCTTCCTTTACCTCACCCAAGTGTGTTGAATTCTCTTCCATGTAGTGGGCCAGCTTCAACAGGAAACATGAATAATAGGTCAGCTCCAAAATAACCTCTAGCCTGAAGGCTACAGGGATCTGTTGTCCTCAGAAAAAACTATGCCATAAAAACTAGGGTGAGGAGCACTTCTTCCCTGGTGGGACTTAGTCCTGAAGCAGAGCCCAGGCTACACAGCTCTAACACAACCAAGGTCCTTCTGGACTCCGGGGCTCCATCGACATGAGTCCATGAAGGAAAGCGAAGTCAGGCACTGGGATTTGAATCTCCACACTGGTACTAGATGCAGCTACTCTGTTCCGGAGTTTGTGAGAGTTGGCACTTATGTGCCAGCTGGCCTCAACAATACAGAGACCCTGGAACATTTAATTATATGTATATCTAATTTTGATGCTGAAGATGGACAGGCTGACTAAACCACTGAAAACTTTCTATTGGCTGTCAAAAGAACCTAATGGGTCAGCTGAGACCAGAGAGCTAAGTTTTAGGCGGATAAAGTCAGATGAGATAAGCTCCCATCGATTATCATGGAGGTTGATTGCATATCATGAGATCATTGGTGGGAAGCAGCCACAGTGCTGTCAGCTTTGTGTTCAATCACAGATTAAAACTCTGGCAAGAACTGATAGCCTGCCATGGAGCACTTTAATTTCCTCTAAAGGAGTTCCCCAGAGGCACACTCCTTGCACAGTGTTCGCTAGCAGAAGCATTTGGACACTTGGGTGCGAGACAACAGTGCAGTAACCTTTAGCAATGCACAAATCTGAAGCAACTATCAGAGAGCAGCTGGAGCTCGGTGGCCAGGAGTAAAATGTGCAGGATATAAAGAGCTAATGGAGAAACCTGAATAACATTATGTAAATTGGGGCTAACATAAACACATAGCAGTGAAAGTCAGAACATTTACACACGGCTCCTCCCTGAAGTCACTTGAGCTTGCCCAGGAAGTTAAAAGCAAAGAAGCTACTCTGTTTGGTAGCTCAATAGCTTTGAAAGGGCATCATGGCTGAATCCCATTTCTTTAAATCCCACAGATAAACCAGAAGATGGAGGCACTTTGAGGATGCTGCAAGCACATGCCCAGTGACTGTTAACTTGAAGAAAGCAGCCTTGGCTTGCTGGCATATTGCTTTCCCTCTGTGGGTTGGTAGCTGAACGACAAGCCAGTGGAGAGCAACAGCATGGAAGAGAGCAAAAAATATTATAGAAAATATTTCCAAACCTGGAAGTCTACATCCTGCAGTGGTGAGATATGGCAAAAGGTGGAGATGGGGAGAGGCAGAGGTAGGTGTCAGAAATTATCAAAGACATGGAAAATAGTCCACACGGGCATGGAGCGACAGATTCGTAAAGGATGTTATCTAGCATCTTTCTATAGACTTTGAAGGAACACATAGGGACCCTTGGAATAAAATGAAAATGGGTGCTCCTTCTTACCGCTATTATTGGTCAACAGTATACAGACTTTCAATGCCATGGAAAGACAGTGAGTGTGAAGCTGAAAAAAGAACATTTTCCTAAGTTATATTAAATGCTAGAGGGAGAGGGTCAGCATCACAGGACATCACTGATCCAGCCAAATAAAAATAAATAAATAAATAGACTTTTAAAAAAAAAATCCTTTGTGCTTGGAATTATGCATCTGAATTCATGCCCAGGCATTTGCATTAACTAGAGTTTTTAACATCCACATTCCAAAATACTGGCCTAAAAATAACTTGATAGGAGATGATTGGCAATTCTGCTAGAGAAGACAAGAGTTGTCACTGAGATATCGAAACAGCATGTGCTGGGTTAAGGAGGAATTTAGTCAGGGACAGAATTGGCTACATGTGTGGCCATGTTCCCTAACACCAACAGCACAGCCTGTCATCACTGCGCTCTGTTACTAGCTTGCTACTACCTCGTTACCTCTTACTCAGTGCCCCGTTACCAGCATGGCCTTGCTGCCTTGCTGGCTGGCTGGGGCATGTGGAGTCATCCCAAGTCACACATGAGCTGTCTGATCCTCAGGGTATTCAAGTATTAAGCAGAGCATGAAAAACACTTGAAGTTTACTGATAAGAAGCACTATATAAATGCAAGGTATTAGCAAAAATATGGAGACTGTCAAAATATAGACTGGTGCCAAGCCCAGATCAGCTGTTATTGGGCTGTGCAAAATACTGTCCCTTTGAGGGTTTCCAGAAGGGGAACGTAACAGGCTTGAGGATAAGCTTCCCTTTTCTACTCAGTGACCTTACCCAGCAACTCAAAGGGATCTTGAAACATCTATTCTATTCTTTATACAAAGTATTCATATCCTTCCTAATCACTGATTTATTCCCACAAGCATCTTAACTTCCTTTTCTTAATAACTGTCTAGATCATTTCTTATTACAGCAAATAGACACTGAAACAATGACTGCTGTCACTTTGTGCTAGGTGCAGTATAAAAATAGAATAGGAGGCAAACCTTTCTTGGAAGACATCAAGATCTAAACAGATTAAAATAAATTGTGGAAGGGGAAACACTGGGGAGGAGGATGAAGTGACTTGCCTAATTACAAAATCAGTCAGTGGCAGAGAAAGGAAAAGGATGTGCAAATTCATACCCTTGGGGATCAAGTATAGTTTATCATTTAACTTGCTTTGTTTCTGTTACTCATTCTGATGAACAAGTTTTCCCTTCTTTCCCCAGAACAAGTGCACTTACCCAATGTGCCAACAATTCCCCAACATTTTCTGCCTGCGAGGAAAAGACTGACTCTTCCTTCTTCCCCCTCAGGTTGTGCTGTGCAGCTGTGATAGCAGATCTTTAATCATAGTGACAAGCAGAGAGGCTCTATGCAAATGTAAGCAAATAGCATTTGACATTTATATGAAGATGATAAAGACAAACATTGGGGGCTGTTTTGAGGGCGGAGAATGTTCACGCTATTAGTACAAGAGAACACGGACTTTTAACCAAGCAATACTCCCAAGTCTGAGCTGACATGAGTTCAAAGATGGAGTGACCTTGCTGGCTAAGTGGATGCTCCACAGGCTGTTAAATACATTAAAACTGAAGAGCAACATCTGGCTTAATATCACTCTTTGCAGGATACACCTGCCTTTGTCCTCTTTCTTCCACCATCTTTTCTAACAGATCTTTTGCATCATGTTAAACCTCGTATTGGTATTTTTGTTTGTCAGTTCCCCCCATGTGAATTTAAAGAGAGAGACAGAAAGGAGTTATGAATAGCTACCGCTTGGAAACTTCAGAACATCTGTGGTTTGATCTAAATTCTATCAAGCATCTTTCTGTTGACTTCAGCAGGGACTACCTTATCCTATTTATACTGCATCTAACACAGTTGTAGACAAATCTCAGAGGAAATATGTGGGCACTCCTGTAATACAATAGCAACAATAAAATAATAATAGCCCATCTGAATTAAATATATTTAACAGTACTAGCTACAGGGGTATGTGTTGTCCAGCTGCTCTTTTTCTCTGGATGTTGCTGGTTGCTGCATTTCTATTTCTAACCTGAATTTGAGGCAGAGAAACTGAATACTAAAAGAATGTTTGCACAAATCGTTTTCATGCGCCATGATTAAATGCCCCTCTGTCACCAGATTAAACGCCTTTGTTTCAGTCTCTCTTCAGAGATCGTTGCAATATATACCCCTGCATTTGTAATACTGTCCTCCAACTGGTGAACAGTGGAGGAGGCACAAGGATAAGGCTTACATGAAGATCCTCTTAGTTCTGTGAAGCCTGCAGGGCACTCTGGGTCTTGTATGTACAGAAGTAAGTCTAAGATAACTCAGTTCAGTGAAGTGACTTTATTACAGTTTGTAGTGATTGACTGGAATTTGTCTAGATTGTTTTATTTCTGTTATCACAGATGAGAGAAGAGTTCAGTCATGAATCCTGCATCATCTTCTTTATGTCTAGAGATTCACCTGTTCTTCTCCATCTTACTTTATTAAATTCTCTTTCTGAGCAGCTTATTATCATTTCCTGCAGAGATGGATGCATTACCTGGGCAACAGTAGGATGCTGTCAGTTATTGGATGTTTAGATTCTAGTTGTGTTGCAGGGTCCTTTATCAGAAAGCATTTGCTTTTTCTCAGTGGGTTGGTAGAACAACAAAGTGGCTGGAAAAGTTTTGTCCTTTTTTGGCAAAGCCAATGAAACAAGCTATAGCTGGATATTCATATGAGGATATTATTGTCCTCTACGTTTTACGTAAACAAGTGAGGATTTATCATTACAGAGTCACAAGGTGTGAACTATTCTAGCGGATCTGTAGGAAACATTTGTGCTGTTTCTAACCATTTAACATGCAAGTTTCCCTCTCTGCTGGTCTTTTATACCTTCTTTCTGAATGCCCTACACAATTCAGGATGAAAAATAAGTGCTGTGGAAATTATCACAGTGTAACATACACAACGAATCTTATTTATTTTTTTAAAAGTCCATCTATTTCCATAAGGTGGACTTTTAAAAGGCCTTATCACTCATTGCCTGGGACACGTGTCAGCACAACCAATGGGTGAGCATTCCTCTTGCATTTAATTGTCTCATCTCCTCCTCATTGCTCTGGTGCCCACTGATCAATAAGTGCAAGTGTGTTCCTGAACACACACCATGTTATTTCTTTAAGAAGTCCGTATGTTATGCACCTAATGTGCCACCAGCTACAAACAAGAGATAGGCCTGGTGTTTATTGGAGAAGCCTGAGGGGAAGAAAGACATATGTAACTCCAGACTTCCCTGCCCAGCCTTTCTCTCACTCACCTGTGAAACTGTGACAAAATATAGGTCCTCCACTTTGACTCTTCAGACTTTAACACCTAAGCAGAATTATGTGCATTTCAGGCAGCTATGGCTTATCATCCAAGGAACTGCTATTCAGTTGGTACCAAAGTCCTGGTCACAGTGGTGTGTAAGCTACTTGCAAAATCCATTCTGACCATGCAGATGAGACCCCTCGTTATATGCATGGAGTTGCTAGCTAAGAAAATGGATCTATAATAATATAATGAATACACTATGTGACTCAGCAGATGTTATGGAATCTGGTTTTCTGAGGTATATTGAAAGTATTGTGTTGACTGCATTGATTGCATAGGAGAAGGAGAAACAGTGTACCGAGTTAGAAGGCAACTCAATGGTTTAGATAAACAACAGCCTAATATGCACTTGAGGGCGATAACAGGACAATGACTCACGGCCCAAAGTTAACGCTGAGGCTGTGAGTTAATAGATTGAAGGACTATAAAGCGATAAAAGCAACTGAAGATATAAAGGCAGGCATTCACTCCAAGGTAGCACTTAGCCATTCTTATAGAAATCCACTTCCAGAAAGCAATTCATCCCATCATGGATAAGACGGGTGAAATGAATCACCCTGTAGATATTCCTCACTTTCTCTTTAAAATAGTGGGAGCCTTGACAATTAGCTTTGATTAGACAACCAGCTTTAAGGTATTAGATCTCATGAAGAAGGATGATCAAAAAATAACAAATGGTATTTGAAGAATATTCAATATGAAGAAAGGGCAGTGACCTACTCAACCGGAACACATGTAAATTCAAGAAAAGTAACAACTGCAACTAAAAGTAGTTCACTAAATAGACCTTTTTGCTATGGCTGTGTGACTAAAGGATATTCTTTCAAGGTTACAGCTTAGAGATGCTTTTTTAGATCACTGACCCAGAAAAGCTCTGCAATGTCTCTAAAGTAGCTGTTAGAATCTATTACAGTAGATAACTTAGGGAAACTTTAGTTCACAAATCAATGTCCCAATAAAATCAAACAACTCCTTCCCTAGTTGTCATAGTTTATTGTATCAAGACCCTACTTAATGTAGTTTTAGTTGGTGTGTCATTGATCCAATTGATTGGAATGACTTCTCTTGAGCTTTTAATATACACTAGATCTTTGTGGAGGAGAAGCATTTAGCCTCAGCACTGGAATATACCATAAAGAGTAATTCTAGTTAGTCAGGGAAGTGATTTATTCGGTGTTTTTTACATCTGATTTCAATGACAGTGAGTATAGATTAGAACCAGTTACAGCTTCACTGAAGGTAGAAGCACTATCAGTTGTTGGACTAATATAAATAAGGTCAGAAAAAAGTATTGAGTCTTATATGCAAAAAAAGATCCTATTAACCGTGACTTTCCTTACACAGGGATCCATACATCAGATACAGACCCTAATTGTTCTGCCATGCTCTGATGAACCAGAGCAGCTGCTAAAGAAGCATATCCAGTTACCTAAAGCAGGGAGGGAACTTGCAGTGATGTTGGCTTTAACTTGCATTGTCATCTAACTTCTGTCAGAAAGAAGACTGGAGGTAGGAGGTGGAAAAGTGACCTACGGCTGTTTTACCCTTGTATCTCTCAGGTTCATCTTGGATGTGGGTTGTGGCTGGAGTGGCAGGAGGATGTGGTATGCTATTTGTAACAAACTTGTTCTTCACTGTATTATTTTAGACATTCTAACCATGGATTAGTCAGTGAAAGCAAAATCCTTAGGGCCTTTGGGTGCTCTGGATTTCATTGACTTACTGTTGTACACCTGCAGAACTTCAGAAGCAGATGAAAGCTCTAGGAAAGATCTTGCAAATGGTTTTATTTCCATCAGTCCACAGCTGAAGGATAATGTTAGATGCATATAGGTACGAATTGTTTCTTGTGTTACTCCTAACAGGACCAATTATTTGAACTGTTATTTGAACAGATAAAAAGCTGGATGTGTGGAAGTGGGTATAGCCTAGCTTGGATTTAGGTATAAGCCGTAGAGACTAGGAAACTCTTATGACATGACTCATCTCACCTGATTTAAGCCATCTGCAAGTTAAACATCTAGTTTGTTAGTCATCTAGACTCCCTGCAGACCTTCTGAGATAGGTAGCTATGGCTGGTGACAAGAACCTTTCTCTGGAGGTGTCTTGTTTTCTCTGCACTGATGACAGAGAGAGATTAGGCATCTGGCTTTTAGCCTTCATTCAAAAGTGAATGATAGATTTTAGTAACGCAAACTAAAGAGATGCTCCCACAACCTGATAGAAGCATATTGCATTTAAAATAATTTGCTTCCCATTCTGGGATGGAAGAGGGTGGGATGAGGCACAAGAAATGTGTTTAAGCATAAGGCTATAAAAAATCTTCAGGCAAACTCCAGAAACCGTTCAAGCATAGGCAAGCCAGAATATTGGAAAATCCTAAATTTCTTACAGCTTTTTTGTCTAGATAATGAGAATTTTTTAAAGTTTATTTCCTGTTAAATTTTGAGTTTAGTAGTTCAATTGGCCAAATTCCCTGCAGCAATTTGAGGGGCCAGACCTAAGTTAGGCAGAATGCTTCAAAGATTGCTTAGACTGCCTTAACTTTTGGTCTGTAAAACTTTAATTAATAACTTAGAAATTCTTTCTTCTCAATAACAGCAGAAGGTTATAAAAACAAAAGCTGTAGCAAAAGCTATATTCTCTAGGGATGGCCCACTGCTGACAGGGGTAAATTTGTTTCAGGCAGCAAACAAACATGAAATTAAATCAACTGCATGTGGTAATTACTTGGCTAGGTCCATCAATGTCCTGAGAACAGTGAGAGAAAGGATGGTGGGAAATAAATAACTGATTCTTCTTTCCTGTAATTAATAATCTGTGGACAAAAATGAGAAAAACATATGAAGAACATTTTCTTCATAGAAACTTCTTCATGAAGTCTTCCCAGCACTTACAAAAATAATGAGGGGGTGACACAGGACAGACAGCATCTCTTCAGGCCCCTACCCCTCATAGTGTGCTGAGTAGAAGGGCAAGAGAATTACAGAATAGCTTGAACAATGGGCTCGTCCCTGAAATACATCAGCCATCACTAGTTGCCAATCAGAAACTTGTACTCAGTAGACATCTTCATGTTCTAGAATGTTCCCTATTTTGATTCTCATGCCTTTGTGATACCAGGTTATCAAGTACAATAGGTCTCAAAAAGTATGGTTCTGAAATCCTGCAAAATATATGTCTTCATGACTTACTTTTCCTGGAGGGGAAAAATAAGAGAAAACCTTGGGAGGTTGATTTGGCTGTCTTTCTGAAGCCAACTCAGCTGCCAGACTTTTGTTGTTGCTCAATTGATATTTCAGCAAGGATTATATTTATTGTAAATATATGAATCGGATGAAGGCAATGACTCTTGGACTAGATTAGGTCAGAAAAAAAAGAAGGTCTTGTCATTCAGATAGCCGTGAAACAGTTCACGCAAGACAGTTGTTAGCAGTATTTTTTTGATTATGCAATTTTTATAATTATTTTTTTCTTCATTAAAGAAATCCAAGGGACAATAGAGCCAGGAAGACAATAGACATAATGGACACATATGTGGAAGAATGTTATGAGAAAGGAAACCCACACAGTTCTGGAAGGGCAATGGTTGGACCTTTTCCTTTACAGGTTTTGGAGGGCCAGCAAAGAAAAACATTGAAGATTTACGCTAGCGAAGGCCAGAGTTTCTTTAGTGCTTTAGTCCTGGTCATCAATGAAGTTGACTTTCATGTTTATTCCATGGTTTTATCTAAACAGTAAACTCATAGAAGATAGACTCTAAGCTTTTCAGGGCAGAGACTGACTTTGCTTTATAGAGGATCTACCAAATCAGCCATGTTTGGACCTTTTTAGAAATTACTGTAACAGCAATAATAGTATTGACATAGCATGTGCCAACTTGCTTTCCCAAAATCATGGCATTTTTAGAAGTTTTAGACAAGTTTAAAACAAATTCTAGCAGATCTTTTAATTTATTTCAGATTTTGACCCTTTAGGGTTTATTCTGTTCATATTTTCCAGCTTTTTTGATAATATCAAGAGCTATAAATTAAGTTTCTTTCACTTTATTTTATGAATGACAGCTATGATTCTTACTGTGTTCGCAAGACTCCAGGATCTATGGTATTAAGCAAAATGCCAATATATCATCATGAAATGGCAAACCCTAGTAATTATGTGTTGGGAAAGCAGAAGAAGATGAGGACTCCTCCTCTTCAAATTGCTATATATAAATGTACATTGCAAAGAGGAAGTGTTAACTGCTGCTAAATACCAAGATGAGTTGAATGCTGTGATTTTGTGTCAGCCTTAAAGGCAAGATCCACTCACTACTGTATATAACATTTAATCAAGTACAAATGGGTTCATGCTATTCCTTCTTCCTAGCTCTCTGTCTCTTTGCTTTATGCCTTGGGGATACTTCCCCTCCTCTGCAAGAATATTAAAGTAAATATATATTCTCAGATTTCAGAGAGCAGTAATTACAGAATAGAGAGATCAAATTTCCACAGCTTGTAATTTTCATTACTTCATCCTTTGCTCAGTGATGTGAACAGACAAGCTCTGAAAAACAGCTGAAGCCTAGTGTGGAGCGCTGATTTTACTATGAGAAGAGAAGGGGGGGATTAAGTGGGGTGGAAAGGGCTTGCAAATGGATTCAGATGCACGGAAGAGGTGGGGAGAGGCAGAGGGAGGGATACAGCAAAGGGAGGTGATTTTTGACATAAACCCAGAGAATTAACTTCTTTTTTGATCACCAGGCCCATCAGCACCCCAGTTAAACTGGTTGGAGGAGAAAAAATTGGTGGTGAAACATCCCCCTCCCTTTGCCCTTTTGAGGTGGTGTAGGGCATCCTGTTCTGTTCCCAAAAGTGACAGTGTTATTCCTCGAAGAGAAAACTAATAGAACTGGGATCAGCAGATTCTTAGATACATGCATTTGAAAATGAGCAGAAATTAAAAGACAATCATCACCCATCTGTAAGCTGCTGAAATCCCACAGCCCTCACTCTTCCTTTTGAATTCAGCAGGGTTAGAGGTTTCCATACATTCTGTGTGGTCGTCCCCAAGGATCAGATGGGATTAGATGGTGAGGAGACATTTAAGCCCTTGGTTCCTTCATTCCCATAAACACTGTCTGTGAAGAGAAATGATCCCACCAGATCTCTGCTTGCTTTGAAGCGTTCCTCACTTTCTCCCTGAAAGTCCTGCTCTGCCCACAGGAGACAGTGCACAGAGGAGAATTGCTGTAGGAGGATGAGTCTGATTTAGCCACTGTGAACATGGTCTTCCTGTGCCCTCCATCTTCCCCACTCATTTGGGAGTTCTAAAGGACAATGGGCTGCGCTGCATTTAAACCCCCAGAGACATTGTGGAACAGGGCAGTAGTTTTGAGGGTTCTTATCAAAAAAAGGGCAAACTGTAATTCAACCTAGCTGAAAACTCTCCATACGAATTTGTATTGCATTTTGAAGTGCCTGTGAGTCCTCAGTCCTAGACCTCAAAGCCCCTCATCACCTGACAAGCAAAGGAAAATACAGAACAAAAAGACCATCTCAGACTGCACCTCAATGAGTCCTTCAGTGCAGAGAAACTCAGTGTTTGGACTACTGAGTCCTTCAGAGGAGGCAGTCAAGGTTCCTTCCTGATGAAGGGTTTGGAAAATAAGGTACAATTTCCTGCGCTGGGGTGCATTCCCAGTAGCCATAAGGCTACATGATACCCATCTGGAATTTGGAATGAGCGTAGTTCGCCTCTGGCATATTCCACTCCATGAAAAATCAGTGGTCCCCACAGCACAACTGATGGCCCCAAATGCCCTTGTCCCATCTTCCCTCTTACTCTCCTCAGTGGAGGCTTCCTTCCTTTCATGTTGCATTGGGTTTGTTACTTGGTGGGTTGGCTGACCTGGGTGAGGCACACTGTTTTCCTCCCTGATCCACACGCACACCCAGATTTGCAGGATGGGATCTGCCAGCATATCAGCTGCAGTTTGCAGTTTGTCACTGTCTTCAGGTTCAGTCTTGCTCTGAAAACTGTTCAGAGTTCACAGATGGGGAAAAAAATCCCTTTGCTTTATTGATTAGCCATAGAAAATTCCTGACCTCAGTTACCCGCACTTTGCATTTCATTTGAGATCTTGGCCCATCAAGAATGAATGTTTTCACGTGTATGTAGAGTTACAGGTAAAGTCGACATCCATCGTGTCATGCAGGGCTGTCAGGCCTCTTGCGATGGACATGAAAGATCTGTTTGACTATTGCCTCACACTTGCAGGTACAGCAACACCTCACATCTTCCCAGCAAGGCAATATGCCATCTCCTCCTATGCCATGGTCTGTTGGACAGCAAGTTGGATCATTGAAGTTGGAGATAGCTCAAGGTACTGAGCTGTTGCTGGATGTCTGCCACTTTGAAGGTCCTTGTACTTAAAAGACCTGTTGTAGGACAGCATCCTATACCTCACTGTGAGCTTCCACGGAAGCCAATATGTAGCGCTTGCATCCCTGACACCGTCAGTCTCAGGATATGGTTACATCCTATTGTCTCTTCAGTCAAGCTGGCATTGCTTACAGTGCAGTTACCTGGTGACCTGGATTCAGCAAGAAACCTGTTTGAAAATAAAACAGTTTGACACACCTGAGAGTCAAACTGCAGACAGGGAAGCAGAAAGGGCTGGAATGAGTGGTGGAGGGCAGGATGGGACAGGAATACCTGAATTGGTATCACCAGGTCCAATGCTGGGATGTATGTGATACCATGGTGTTGGGTACTGGCAGACTTGTCCTGCGTAGTGACCTCCATTCTGTACAAGAGACATAAAGGGCGGGAGTGGTTGTGGATGAATGTTCAAGGCTGTGATTTCTCAGGTATTTTATTTAAATGCACCAGCTTGTGTTGGGTGTGACCTCCACAGCTGCTAAACTCTCACTGATTTGGGGGGATCAGTAGCTTTGAAAAGGAGAGATGAGGTTAGGTACCACAGGTGGCATCACTTAAAAATCTTTAAAAATTCTTAAAAATCTTTAAAAATCAAGTCTTTGTCCATCCTTGCCAAACAGCGGGGGAAAAGGAAAAAGAAACAGAAAAGGGATATAAGCAGAAAAGGCATGCTCCCCTTTCCCTTCTGTGAACCCCTTTACTGTGGGGAAGCTGGGCAGGAGGGTTAACTGGGCACGAAGGAGCTCAGCTCAGCGCCGGGGGGCACCGCACCCCAACGCCGTCCGCTCGGGATGCTGCGGCGGGGCAGGCGGGGAGACATTTCCCCGCAGCCTCGGCCGGCAGCTCTGCTCCCCTCTCTCCCCCCGGAGCATCCTCCGTCCCCCGAGGGGAGCGGCGGGGGCGGCAGAGGGGCCCCCGCGGGGCGCGGGGCTTGGCGGGCGGCGGGAGCTCCCCGGCCCCGGGGCCGGCGTGGCGGCTGCCGCTGGATGGCAGCAAGTCCCCGCCGAGGGACCCGCCGACCGCGGCCTGGCCACCCTCCCTCCGCCTTCCTACCGACAGCCAGGCAGGCGGGAAGGAGGGGGGAATGAATAAAAAAGGCAAAAGTTAGTGTTTTCACAAAGTCATCCTTAAAAGCAGAATGAAAAGATAATCGCTCTAGATTTTTTTTTTTTAAGTATTCAGTCTTAAATGTCATGAAACAAAAGAGCCAACGCATGTAGCAGATTTTTGGACACTGCATTTTTGGACACAGGCTTACATCTCCTGTGGATGCTTCCCCATCGCACACTGCCCCTGACCTTGTGTTGGGTGGGGGGATCCTGGCACACAGATCCCTCTGCCGCAGCAGCAGGCGTGAGAAAGGTTGGCTTTTTCTCCTAAACTGTGCTATGGAGTGGAAAGCCAGGGCATCTCCTAAAGAAACGTGCCCTGCTTGTAGAAGCCCAGCAGGCCCAAGTCTGCTTCTTACGCTTGGGGCAAGAAAGAAGGAAGAGGACACACAGGCCTTTCTATAACCTTTCCTCTTCCCCTTGCTCTTAGGCAGCCTGGGGCTGTCCAGATCTTAGAGCAGCTTTAAGAAGAGATTAGCCAGAGCACTCTGAGCTGCAGCTGCAGCTTCCTCCATCCCCAGCCTGCCTCCAGGCTTTCCCAGCCAAAGAGGGGCTAGGAGCAAAACTGCCCAACATCAGCTCTGTCCTGGGTCACTCTGCACCCTGCAACAGGAGCACTGTGCTAGGCAGGACCTGCACTGGGACACGTTTCCTACCCCTCATCCCCTTCTCCTAGCTGTCACTTTTTGCTCACCTGTGAACACAACTCAACCTGTCATCCCAAACCACACAGCAAACCTGTTTTGCTGCAGGGAGATAGCAGCAGCCAGCAGGATTTGGATATATTTGTCCTGACTCTGCCCTTTAGACAGGCATTGAGGGCAACATATTCTTCCTTGCCCATGCCCTTGCCACAGCCATCTTCTTACAAGCCGTTTCTGTCCCCTCAGCTAGGTCACTTCATGTTGCCAAAGCTGCAGAAAGGGGCTTTAGTGCAGTTTGAAAGCCAATCCAAATTATCCTGTAATTACCATTTGTGCTTATAACAACATGAAGGAATGCACTCCTTTGCCCCTGGGCAGGAGTCCAGCCTGCCCCTTGCTTCCTCATCTGCTGCCACCCTCCAGTCTATCAGAAGTGGCTGCCAAAAGCAGGATCACACAGGAGCCATCCTGAATTCCCCCCTGAACTCTGAGGGCTGGGGGGGGATGTGTCTTACAGCAGCTGCTTAGATCCAAGGTCATTAAACTTAATTAACTGCAGTCTCAGAGGGCAGAAGCTGGAGGGATAGGAGCAATGGATCACCCTGTTCTCTGATGTGTTGATACCTCTCCATAGTCAAATCATCTGACCTATATGATTCCCTTTTTCTTCTTGCACAGACGACTCGTGACAGTGCTGAATGTGGAAATGACCACATGAATTTCTATGATGTCTTGCATAATTCAGGTCAGATCTGATGGCCAGAGCCACCCCTCTGGCCTTAAATCTGTGCAGTGGTTTGGGATGTGAATAGTCAAAGGAGCTCTGAGGCCCTTGAACACCTTAGCTTTGCCCATAAGGCTTGTGTCTCAAGCTAGGAGAGCTGAAGTTGACAAAATTGGCCAAATACTGACCTCAATGAAATGGGATTAGTAACAGCACACATGGAAAAACCCGTCATCTAGACGTCATGCTAGCCATCATCTCCAGCAACCAAATGCAGACCTCGCCTTTGACGCACAAGGCAGTGTGATCTGTTGTCAAATCACAGGGAAAGACTCACCGATGAGTGAGTGACTACTCAGAGTGGGAAAAAAGAAATAAATCACTGTAGCACATGCACTCGAGGAGCAGGGCCCCATCGTCGAGATGGAGCAGAACAGATAGTCCACAGACTGGACTAACCAGGTCCCGAAGCAGGAGAGAAGCAGTGGAAGAGAGGGGCTGAGCTGTAAATGCAGGCAGGAGGTACAGAGATGCCAGGAGGCAGCAGTATCTGGGGGAGGAGGCTTTGGCTGTGTGAATCTCAGACTTGGCACATGAGTCTTGGCGGGTCTTGAAGGGGAGCTGAATGCTGCCTATATACGACATATCTGAGGACAGTGCTTGGCTCTAGTGAAAATCTTCTGGGGCGTGGTTCAAACACTCTTCTCCTGTAAAAATGCAAGAGCACTCAAAAATGCTTCATCTGGGTGCTCTGCAGTTTCTTTTGCCCCTGAAATGCCAGAAGTAGCCTCGAGGGATAGTGAAAACTGACAGGAAAATGTTGCAGCTTTTTAAAAAATACCAGCTGCAGTTTGGAGTGGCAGCTAAAACCTTACTACTGCACACACCCAGCAGTGTAAGGTGCCTGCGTGCTCGTTATATAAAGCAGCTATAAAATCATGGAAGAGCAAACAGACGAACAGAGGGAGCATATTAGACTCCAGGACTGCAAGCCCCAACATGTTGCCAGCCCAGCGAGGCAGCTTGCTGAACAAGGGATATTCAAAGTTTCAGTCTTCTCAGCATGCTCCTTGCAGTTGTTTCAAATGAAAGAATTGTCGCAATTTTTAAGCCATGAGATGTTGGCTATTTGCAGAGGCTCCCTCTCCCTCTTTCCTGACCCAGCGTGGCCTTATAAAGTGATGGGCTTAGCATTAAGTGGACTCTTTCTATTCTGTGTCTCTGCCCCACTCATGCCAACTGAGTTGGTTGCATTAAAAATAGCTCTCCAAGAAAGGTATAACAGATAGCATTTGACATCTGCACCCCCAAACTTCCTTGCCATCAAAATTTCTGAAATTTTGCCTAAAAGAGCCTGCTAAAGTCTCCCACATTTGGCACTGTGTTCTTCGGGGGTGAGTAACTGGAAATCAGAGCTGAGAGTTGTCTCAAGCCTGTACTATAACAGCCTGTAAGTTAATAAACATTAAAAGAAAGAGTCTGGGAGGGAGTAACGTGGGTCTGGGTGTTTCTGTATGACTGCTAATGTCAACTATCAACTACTGACTTCAACTATAATGCTGTACTGTTTCAACCCAGGCATATTAGAGAGACTGCTTATACTGGCATTGTCACCCAGTTTCTTTAATCCCCGTCAAGCTCACCAAAGCCAAAGCTCAGCATCCCACAGGAGTGTGTCTTACAAGAATGTAGTGGTCGTTACTTCGTTCTGGGCACAGTTCAGATTTCTAAGAGAGACTCTTTACTCACTTAAGTGAGAATCGACTGATTTCTGAAGCATTTAAATTTTGGTTATGACCCCTCACTGCTTATATCTTGAAAGAAAAGTGCATTTCTATATGTACAAAGGTAGATTTCAGGTGACTTCCTAGGTCAAAATTGAGGCATGTATAGAGTCTTAGATGCTTCCAGGTGGATAACAGCTGAGCAGAGGGTGTGAACTGTAATCTCCAAGTTGAATCCCTAGGTGGGATCCAGGCATGTGCATCCTTTGGTGGTTGTGAGGCAAGGCTATTTGCCATTTCTGAGGGCAAATTTTTGAGCATTGCAGAATGCAGCAACAAGGATGAGAGCAAGACCTGAGTAGTGATTCCTGTGTTCTCTTCAGTTATTTTTGTTTTCTGTGTATCTGTATTGTTTATGATAGTTTGGAAGAGGAAGATTTTCTGACGTTTCCACTGATGTCAGCTGAGCAAGGGGATAAATGGTTATTTAGAATGGAAACCAGGCAAAAATCCAGCCCTAGCTTTTTTTTGTCCTATTTGGAAAAGAAACAAAACCCAAATTACTGGCGTCAAAAATAACTACATCCTCTTGGAACCTCAGCACAGCATACTGAGTTAAATTCCCCCAGGTATAATACATTAAAGTACGTACTGATTTGCTTATCAAAACAAAGAATGAGTATGCACACGCCAAGGGTGGGGTGCTGAGTGGTGAAGGTGTCTTGCTGTGGAATGGAAACCCTGAGTTTGAGTCTTGCAACAGACTCATGCCAAAGGCCACTCTCTTCTTCTCTCCAGCTGTTCCTGGTCTTGCAGGGTAGAAAAGTTCAAACGAGCCAAGTGCTGCGCTACTCACATAGTTTCCCTGACTCCTCTTGATGTACATTAACATTTCTAGCCTGCACTGTATATAGGCTTGAGAGCTTTGTCATGGAGGCTGAGCTAACATGAATAAAATGGCCTTGAATTGCCCAGAGCTGTAGTCTCCCTCCTTCCTATAGTGTGAAGTTGGTCCTGCTTGTGCTAGGCACACATTGACCTCAAGCCCTCGCTCTTCCTTGACACAGACCCATTCTATAGTCACATACTCCTCTTTTTTCATTTCCTCTGCTTCTGCTCCTGTGCCTGGCCCTGGCGAAACACAGAACAAGCTCAGAGCTGTGAACATCCTTTTGGGGAGAAATCACTGGAAGTTTAATGCAGAGAAACCTGCGCTCCCTAATCTGTATTGGATTTCTGCATGTGTGGCACTTGCAACCTAAGCCATTCAATTCACTATAATGTGTGGGATGAGACTGCTCCAGCTTACCCTTTTCCATTGTAATGGAATTCTACAGGATGAAATGCTGGTCCTCCATGTCATGATTCCTTGTGCCCAGGCCTGGTCCATTGCTACTTACCATATACTACAGACATCTCTAATATTTTGTTCTGATCACAGATAATCCAAGGAGTTGTTGTTTTATAATAGTCCCCACTTTCTATTTCACCACTGACCCAGTTTGGTAATTACACCACTACTGAGTCCCTCTTGGGTTTGGCAATGGATGTCATGTGCTTGAGTGATGAGTAGCCCCAGCTGTTGTGTTTCACTTTATTTATTTAATGTGAACTCATGTGAATTCAATAACATCTAATCTACTGAGCACTGAATGAATCATGCAGAACAGTTTGTAAAAATCCTGGATATAGCTTCAGAGTACGCAAGTTATTTTCCTGGAAGAAGTTGTGTAGAATTTCATGAGCTGCATGAATCTGGTAGGAAGCTCTTCATGTATGATGTATTGTTTCTCTGGGATTTTTAATGTGTTGTGAAAGTCTGCTGATGCAATGCTCGTCCTTTAATTTGACATTATGAAGAAAAGAAAGTTATTTTTATCCTGAATGGTTTTATTTGGAAAATATTATCACAAACTTATTATTCTTGTATAGCATCTTCAGATGATTTTATGTTGCTAAACACTTCTGTGAATATACTCTGATATCAGAGCTTATATATTCAGCCTTTCCAGGATGAGTTACAGATGCCCTGAGAGGATCCTTTAGAGGAGAGAGGTGGCTCATGGAAAAATACCTCATCCTCCACAACATAAGTTTGCCTTAATAGAGACCATCGAGAACTCAGAGAGAGAAAACTAGCCAGGATAATTCAAAGCTTTTTATGGCTCAGGACAGGACATGATGTATTGGACAGTGGTCCATTTCCTACACTGTGCTGTAAATGTTCAGCAGTGACCACTCACAGTAAAAGTAATTTTGTTTGTTTGTTTTTCCTGATGATTCAGGGTTCAGGGCTGTTCTTCCTTTTAGTTGTTCTGTAGCTCTGATTTTTTTTTTTTTTTTTGTAAAATCATCCCTCACAGAGATACCCCTTCTTCTTTAAAAAATGGGAAGAGGACTGAAGGTCTTAAGTATCTGCTTCTCAAGCCTTTGCTTGGAAAGCCTCTCTTTATTCCAATACTTCCTAATGGTCAGAGCCCAAGTAGCCAAGACCATTTTTTTATCTCCATCAAAGTTGCATCCATCAAAGTTTCAGAGAATCATAAGTTGCCTTTCAAATGGGACCACTGATGCCACTATCCTTTCCTCTCTGCTCCCTTCTTGGGACCTGCAACAAGTCCAAACTGCCTGTTAGCAAAGCAGGATTTGAAGAACCAGTGTAGGATGACAATGTTTGTGTTGGGTCATGGTGTGGGTCATCTTTTCTGGATTGCTTCAGATATTTGAACTACGGAAACCCAGGCTGAAACAGTAGCTAGGACTGTGTTGTTATTTTTGGGAAGTGCTGTGCAGGAAATCATTTTTCACACTGACCCAGCAGCATCCAAGACAGCTGTTTTAAAAGCCATCCTTCTGACTTTCACCAAGAAGCTTAATAGCAAGTGCCAGACTGCATGTATTTCTACTAATTTCCCAGAGAAACAGCTGAAAGATGGCTGCAGATTTCAGAAGCCAGGTACATGGATGAACCACAAGGCAGGGACTGAGGGAGCAAAGTCCCTCTCACTGTAGGAGCAGATCAGGTTCGTGACCACCTGAGGAACCTGAATATACATAAGTCTATGGGACCTGATGAGATGCATCCCAGAGTCCTGAGGGAATTGGCTGATGTAGTTCCAAGCCACTGTCCATTATATTTGAAAAATCATGGCACTCAGGTGAAGTCCCTGGGGACTGGAAAAAGGGAAACATTGCACCCAGTTTTAAAAAGGGTAATAGGAGGGCCCAGGGAACTACCAATCTGTCAGCCTCACCTCTGTGCCTGGGAATGTCATAGAACAGATCCTCCTAGAAGCTATGCTCAGGTCCATGGAGGACAGGGAGATGATTTCAGACAGCCAGTAAGGCTTCACCTCCCTGACCAACCCAGTGTCCTTCTGTGATGGAGTGACTAAATCAGTGGACAAGGGAAGTGCTACAGATGTCTATCTGGACTTCTGTAAGGCCTTTGACATGGTCCCCCGCAACATCCTTCTCTCTACATTGGAGAGATATGGATTTGATGGGTGGACTGTTTGGTGGATGAGGAATTGGTTGGATGATCACATCCAGAGGGTGGTGGTCAACAGCTCAATGTCCAGATGGAGATCAGTGACAAATGGTGTCCCTCAGGTGTCCGTACTGGGACAAGTACTGTTTAATATCTTCATCAATGACATAGTGGGATTGAGAGCACCCTCAGCAAGTTTGCAGATGACACCAAGCTGAGTGGTGCAGTTGACATGCCTGAGGGATGGGATGCCATCCAGAGGGACCTGGCCAAGCTTGAGAAGTGGGCCCATGTGAACCTCATGAGGTTCAACAAGGCCAAGTGCAAGGTTCTGCACCTGAGTTGGGGAAATCCCTGGTATCAATACGGGGTGGGAGATGAAGGGATTCAGAGCAGTCCTGTGGATAAGGACTTGGGGGTACTGATAGACGAAAAGCTGGACATGAGCCAGCAATGTGCACTCACAGCCCAGAAAGCCAACTGTATCCTGAGCTGTATAAAAAGAAGTGTGGCCAGCAGGGCAAGGGAGGTTATTCTGCCCTTCTGCTCCACTCTCATGAGACCCCGCCTGGAGTACTGCGTCCAACTCGGGTCTCCAGTACAAGAAAGACATGGGCTTGTTAGGGGGGGTCCAGAGGAGGGCCACAAAAATGATCAGAGGGATGGAACACCTCTCCTATGAAGAACGGCTGAGAGAGTTGGGGTTGTTCAGCCTGGAGAAGGAAAGGCTGCGGGGAGACCTTATTGCAGCCTTTCAGTACTTAAATGAGGCCTATAATAAAGATGGGGATGAACTTTTTAGCAGAGCCTGTTGCGATAGGACAAGGGGTAATGGTTTTAAACTGAAAGAGGATAGATTTAGACTAGATATAAGGGAGACATTTTTTACAGTGAGGGTGGTGAAACACTGAACAAGGTGCCCAGAGAGGTGGTAGGTGCCCCATCCCTGGAAATATTCAAGGTGAGGTTGGACAGGGCTCTGAGCAACCTGATCGAGTTGAAGATGTCCCTGCTCACTGCAGGGGGATTGGACTAGATGACCTTTAAAGGTCCCTTCCAACACAAACTGTTCTATGATTCTATGATACACTCATTTTTTAAGAGGATTTTGAGGGACTTTATGTCCTGTAATCAACATTGAGGCTATGGGCCAGTTTCTTCTTTGGCTACACAACACTGGGTATTTGCTTGAACATTTGGCTGGGAAGATTTTGCCATTTTAAAAAAAAAGTCATTTTTAGAAGTGGCAGGGAAAGAATTCCTACCTAAGTAACAAAGGGTGTTTTCTCAATAACAATACTTTTTAAATAGCCAAGAAACATAGGCAGAATAGTCACGGACAAAATTTGTCTGCAAGGTACCAGACTGGAAAGTTGGCACATTAGTGTTAGTTCCTATCTCATCTTTCAAACAGTTTCTGTTATAAATGTTTAATTTATTTTTTTCTTCGATTACATTCTTGCATGGATAGACAAGGAAAAAATGTCAGACTTGCAATATATTTTGACATGCTAATTTCCATGGGATAAAAATCTTGCAGGAGGCCTCTCTGGAGCAAGTGTCTTCAGTAACTAACTAAACTGATGGGCTTTTAAAGAATTAATGTTTTCATGAACCTGTTTTTCTGAGGGTGACTTTTGATATTTTGTTGGGATGTCTAATGTATATTTTTTTTTTTCTTCCAAATACCCGAGGTTTAAAACCAGAGAAATGTAAAATTTTTAAATGGTATTTCAGAATACTTTGCAGATACTATGTCCTTACCTTTTAGAGATACTTTGTCCTTGTTGATGAGGAAATAAAAGGCAGAAAAAAAGTAAATGGCTACTCAGGAATGGGAAGTCAATAACAGAGTACAATACAGAACACCAGCCATGCTTTAAATTGAACACCTCTCTCTATACCAGACTCCTCTAGAAAATGTAGAGGCTCTCATGAATTTTGAATATTTAACACTTCTTCCAAAAGATCTCTCCAAATCCTTCTGTCCAAGGAAAGATTTGGGACTGTGATGGCTTATATTTTCCAAGTGCACATCTGTAACTCAACGCTGCTTATCCAGGTTTCAATCTGCCACACAGTAAGGTGATAACTGAAGGTAGCCTCTTCTGTAGCAGTGAATGACTTGTCCCATTTGATGCTTTTTTGGTCCAGTCAACCACAAGGACAGACTGACAATTCACAGAAACACCTAGAGAAGCAACAACTTTACATCTCACCTCCAGGTCTTCTTTTGCTGTGGAGCACAGAAAACTCCTCCTGTATTCTGGTTTCTCAAAAGCAAACAGCCCACCTCTCACCTTTGCCAATATCTACCTGCTATTCAGTACAGACAGACTGAACTGCTGTTACTTCTATCCAGGTGATCCCCAACCATCCCCACCTCACTGTACAGAAGCAAAATCACCCTTGCGCCAAAAAATATCATTCTGGGTGGTAAGAAAGAGGCCTTGGGGAACAATAGAAATTATGATAGTCAGAAATGGAAGGACTTTGAGAATACATATCCATCCTTCATCTAAACTCATATCATCTTTTTTGGCAAGTCTCATGTCCTCTTTAATTCATCTTTAAACCTAGATGACCAAGGAGATTGCATAGTTTGCTTGTTTCATTCTTTCTAAACTCTTGAATTTAATAGAACGAAATATGAATGAAATGCAAGAATTCAGACCCTGCAGATTTCAGATGTGTTTCTCCCTGGTGTTCTGGGGATATCTTGCACATGTTAAAATTCTTCCGCTCAATGCAAGGTTTGCTTTCATTTTCTACTCAAAGTAATGCAACTCACTTTCAAAGCACTCAGTGACAAGGACAGTTCATGAGGACAGCCATAAAGAAAATTCAGCTACGTAAGCCTAATTCAGTGTGCGTAGACCTGGAAACTTTTTGTCTGAAGGAGCTGGGGGTAGAACTACATCCTACAACATGGTAAACAAACGCAGAATCTGGACCTTCTTATGATTACTCCTTTGAAGAGTTCTGTTCAACTCTAATTTTGGACATAGACAGGAAAAAGGAAGGCATGATTTAATATTTTCTTGTAACAGAATTCTGTGTTCAAGAGAGGAGTACAGAGAGAGAAGAGAAAAAAATTCTCATTTAGTACACCAGAGGTCTCATTATATACGTTTCAGTGAATAAAAAATGACCACTACAGAAACCAATGAGGTAATGACCACTGCAAAAAAAGCAGACTAGCACCTTAGATCTGAGCTTTTCTGTGGTTTGAGCCAACTCACTTTGCTTCACAAGTGAGCCACACTAAAAGTATATATGGCCAGCTCCCATTGATCAGCTAATGAATGCAAATCTTTAATCAATAAACCAACAAATCAGTTGTTTTCATGCATTAATTTTTTCCCTTTTCCCAATCCATTGACATAGCCAGGGTCCAGCCAGGAAAAGCCAGGCACGGAAAAAAAGAGAGATCAAATTAACTTCTCAGCTGAGGGTTTTTTCTTGGACAAGGTTGAGGTGCATGAGTAAGGCAGATAACCTCACACTTTCCATGCTCCTTGAACAATATTGCACTTAAATCTCTAATGCAAATAACTTTTCCTAGCAATGCATTCCAGTTGCACATCATGCAACAGATCACACTTTGGATCTGACTGCCAGCCTGACTGCTGGCTCCCTGGTTACACAAGAAAGCAAATTTTTCTTTTTTACCTTGGTCTATATATGTATTTCTGTTGATGTGAAGCAGCAAGTTATGGCCAAATTAGGGAGAAAATAAGTTCTTCTGATATGGTCTAGCTCAATCAGAAGACATGGGCTTGTTGCAGTCATTCCTGTGTGAAGTTTTATGGTGTAAGTGATCCAAGAGGTCACAGTCTGTAATGGTCCTTTCTAGCCTTAAAAGTCTGTGAATCCTTCCTCTACTCAGTCACTCAGTCCTTATGGGAATGTCTTAATCTCTTACTGTATGTAACAGTCAAGAAATGGATGGAATTGAATGCTTCTATCTCAAAATGTAAATTTATATATATATATCATGTATGATTTATGCACAAAAATCACACTCCAGATAAAATAAAGCAAAGTGTAGACATTGATCATTTTTTTCAAGCAATTGCTTATAAATTTAGTAAGCTGTCTGTCTTTTTATACTTTTCAGTCTGTTCTCATTACAGACATGGCATAAGGCTTTGTAGTAAATTTGGAATTTGCTGAGTGAGAAAATGAAGATTTATACAAAGCTAAATTGAACAAATGGTGAATAAGTGATTTAACTGACCTGACAGCTCACACTGTGCTTGTAAATAATACATAACTTTGTACTATACTGATAATTTAGTATTCTGTGCTTCCAGATTCCTTTTGGTAAGTTACTGCAAGGAGCAAATGATCTTTGACCACCCTAAAAAGGCAAAAATATGCTTACCAAGCATATTCTGGTACCCCAGTTGTAGCTTGCAATAGTCTTATACCATGCTGGTAAAGCATCTTCTTAAACACTCTCTGGACTTTCATCTTTTGTCTCTAAAATATTGTTGGAGAGATAATATCAATATAACTATTTCATACTATTCCACTGGCCACCAGCTCCTGGAGTCAGATAGTCTCTGTGTAAATTTACCTCGCACCACTGTGGTGAACAGAATCACAGTGAGTTGTAACAGCAAATGCTCATACCTATTCTGCATTTCCTTTTCTTTCAACATACACATTTGAACTCTTAATCAAATGCATAAGCACAAGCTATTGTTAAACTGGTTCTTGAAGTACACATACAGCCCTAAGCTAATATATATGTCTGATAGCTTCATTGCCTTGTAACTACTGTCATAGCCTATATATTAAGGGCGTGAAAGACAACCACTAGGATCTGGCAGCCTTCCATACCACCCTTGCAGGAGTGCAACTGGTTACAGAAAACCACAGAACTGTGGAGAGTTTCGCCTGCTTTGTATTAGGATCTGTTCTCTCACTGTTGAAATGAATTCACTTGGAGAAGGCAAACAGCATCTCTTTAAGACAGCAGGCAACATAAGGATTCAAGACACAGTGATTCTGCATCACATATGAAAAAAAACAAACCACTGTCAGAGTGACCAGCTGAAAAGCCTGAGAACTGCATGCTGTCCATGGATCCGAAATAAAAGTTCCCTATAAAGCCAGTGGGAAGCACATACTTTTCCAAGGATGGACTACAGATCTTGCTCTTGGAAAGAGAGCTCGTACATGTTACCACTTTGCTGAACCCTTTCTAACAACCTTATCTGTGGAAAGTCACTGTTAATATATTGTGGCTGTGAGCTGAAGCACACTCATACCTAAGAAATTTGAAATTGTGATTCCCAGTGCAATTTCAACCCAAACTGATGTACTTCTTTCATTTTAATACTGTATCATTTTTATGTCTTAAGGTTTCTGCGCAGTGTGGCTGAGTTACGACAGCTGCAGAAAATTTCTGGGCTTGATTCCAGCTGCTTTCTCTAAAAGCAGAAGACACCATTCTCCTCTCTGTCAGATGATGTTTATGGAAGGATCTACCTACTGTCCCTAATGCTCATTCTGCCCTCTGACTTCTCAAACTTATCCAATCCTAGCATATGAAAGTCCCAAAGTAGACTGCACATCTGGCGTATGCCTAGGTAAGGAGCCTGGCACTGGGTGCAGCAGAGGAGCATGGTTTTGAGGACTGGGCCCTATGAACAAGGAGATGTGGCCCAGCTGCAGCCCAGTGCTGCAGCATCTCTCCTATTTGTCCCCAGGCAAATAAGGATCTGACAGATGAGTCACGGAGCAGAAGAGAGGCTGCAGCGTGGTGTCATATAATTGCATGAACTCTAGTCTGAAGAGCAGGTGGAGGGAATTCATTTCTCAAGTCTCATCTTCAGTGCTCAAGACTCAACCCTTGGTCCTTCTTTGGATTTTTTTGTTACTGGATTGTCAGATTTTTTTCTTCCTAATTCCAGCCTGGATGAAGTTTTCCTTTAAACACTCTAGGAGATGGAGAAGAAAATTAGGGCTTACAGAGCTAGTCAATATCTAGACTCAGTGACACTAATGTGATGCTGGTAGAAAATGAAGCAGCCAAAATTAGAACGACCAAGTTTTGATGAGCCAGATCACTGCAAGAGCTTTGATTAAATGGGGCTAAAGCCCAACAGACTGGACCTACAAAGCAATGGATGAGGAAGAGAAGAAAGGCAGAGAGAAACTCGCAGAAGGGAGAACTGTAGATGTCTGTGCTGCCTGTGTGCACCCCACAGACACCCAGCTGCAGAGCTCAGCCAACCCTCTGCTGAACCAGACCTTCCCACTTTGGCAACAGGTTCTCAAGAGAAAGTCCATCAGAAACTAGTATCTCTTTTGCCTTTCCTTTTATCGTGGGCTGGGTCAAGTAGATTGGGCAACAGACATGACAGGGCCAGCTGACTTTGCAATGATGAATTTTTCATGCTGATTTCTCAGCAAAGATTAGCAAAATATTCTGGGTTTGTTGCAACAACCTTTTATTTTATGTACATACCTGATGTTCTCCAGCACATCCCCTCATATAAAGATTCCTGCTTTTCTCAGAGTAAAATAACATTGTCTTTTTATCCCATATCTTTCCTCATGTCTGATTTCATGCCTGACTTTTAGGCTCTCTGCTGCAAAGACAGCTCTTAACATGGTAAGTCCCTTGCTCCACAGTAGCATGAACAGCAGTAGCTGCTGGTAGACTCCAATATGAGTTGCATGGGTCTAATCCAGAGTTAGATCAGTGCTGCTTGTTTCTCTAGGGCTGGGTTTTGCTTTTATCTTGTAGGTGTTTATGTTTCCTGATTCCCTGTTTGCAGGCAAGAAAGAATGAACAAAGTCCAGATCCTCTGGACTCTGACCCCAGAGGAATGACTGCTTCCCCTTTATATAGAGAGTTTGCAGTAGCCCACTATTCCCTTCCTTCCCCAACACTAAGGATGGTGTGTGCTATTCTAACAAAACAGATGTTTTATCTAAAAGCTTTTGAAACTTACAAATGAATCCCAAATGCATCATCTACCTCAACTAACAAAAGGAGTTACAACATAAAGAGAGTCCTGAAGGGGAGAATGCACCACTTTGATACTGGTGAGAGAATGACAGGGAAAAGAGTCCAACGCTATTTTAAGATCACAGAGGAAAGGAGAGGACCTGCAGAAGTTTTCTGTTCAGCTTGGAATAAGGAAACAAGGATTTAAGAGGAGTAAAAAAGTTTCCTTGCACTTTTTAAAACCCTTCCAGCAAAAGACCAACACACCCACTACCTTTTTTCTATGCACACAGAGAAACTGAGGCAAAGCACAGGCAGCAGACAAAAGCTTTGGTGTAGACAAGCATTCCCGCACACATGCATTGGTAGCAGCAGTGCCCACACTGAAAGTCTATTTCCAGGGTCAAAAATTATATTCCCTCCACTTGTTGTAGGTGGGGACATGCTTGACATGCAGACTCAGCAAAATCCTGTTCTGTCCTTCACATTTCTTCTGTCATTCATATTTCCCAGGGACCTTTGTCTCTTATTTCAGTCTAGTTGTGTTGAAATAACTTACCTGGTTCAGGCTGGGACAAAGCCATGCCTCTGTTTTCCACCATGCAGGATGTCTGGGGCAATCTGATGCTCTGGATGAGTCTGCCTACTCCAGGACAAGTATACAGCGCCCCAAATTCAGACACTTTTGTCCACCCTTCTTCATTGAATCACATCACTCCTTTGGAGGCTATTGGTCTTCTTCTCTTTCAAAGCTCTGAGAGATGTTTCATCCAGTCTTCTCCTCTGGTACCAGCTGCCTTCAACTTAATTACTAGTTCACAGGCAGGGACGTGTTCCTCTCTCTCCCTGCTTGGAGGGGAAGCCTCCTTGCCCCATTCTTGCTCCAGGATCACCTCTGCTTTGAGAGCTGATCTTTATGTTGGGAAGGGCAACAGTGAAGTACTCTTCTACTCATGGTGGAAGCCCCTGTAATTTGGGGACTATTCTGTTTCACTGCACCTAAAATGCTTTCCTTCCTCACATGGTTCCCCTGGGTTTCCATGTATTCCTACTTAATTACAGGCCTCTTCATGGATGGGATTTTATTCTGTCTTGACAGGGTGGGATTACTTCTCAGAACTCCATTTTTCACTTGTAAAGAGATGGTTTATTAATTAGTATAATTATTTATATAGCCTTCTAGAGGTGTCTGGTGATTTGGCAACATAAAAAAGGCGGTCCTTGGTCTTAAATGTTTGCAGTATGTTTTTAGGTGACACTGTAAGAGATAAAAAAAGGCCAAGTCCAAGGCACAATCTGAAGTATGAAAATACAAGAACATGGAGATGCTGGATGTTCAAGGCATATGTCTTCTTGGTTTTATTCTTCTTTGTAATATAGATTTGTGGTTTATAAAAAGGTATTTTAATATGCATGCATCACTTTTAGGAGAATAATTGAACATATGAAATGTATCACCAAAGCAAAATAAAATAAAGCTAGTATCAAACTTTCAGAGGTTCTAGCACAACAGAGAAAGTAAATCCTTGAGAAAGAAAAATCCAGATGACCTAAAGAGTAGATATGTTTCTATAGAACATGAAATCCTCTTAAAAATGGTAAACTTTTCCAAAAGAATACTTCTGAGTGATTTTTATTTGCACCAGGTTTTCTGAAGCAGTGTTACATTTCATAGCTTTACTGAAAAAGCCTGAAGTGCAATAGTCTTTTTTTTTTTGCTCTGTAAATAGGAGTGGTGATTCCAGGGTTTACATGTTAATCCAACCTTCAGGCTGCAAGGAATACATAAAGTTTAGGTGACTATCAGTAGCATTCTTGCAATGATGAACACAATATTGTGGGAAAGGAAGAAGTGTGTGTTGTACATAGGTGGGTGAATGAAAAAGTAAAACCAAGTCGAGTGGGAGTCTGACTTAATTGGGGGTAAGTAATCAAGCAAAACAAGGCAAGTAAAAGTAATGCCAGCTGTGGGAGAGTTAACAAAAGAAGTGGTTTTGTTGTGAACAAGCAGCAAGGATGGGACAAATTTAGATGACCTGCAGAATTCCTGGGGTTTATCTGGAAATCACATCAGAAGGTATTTAGAGTGCACAGCCAGAATGGAGCAGTGAAGAGTTCTGCATATTTTAAAATTTAAAATAAATAAGGTATTCAAAGACTTATGGGCTAGCATTGAAAATGTAATACGAATTGTGTAGAAAATATTTCCTGAAGGATAAATCAGGGGTCATTAAAAGGTTACTTTTAACTAATGCTGCTTGATTGGTTGTTAGTGTTCAGCTTCCTCTGAAGTGACAACGCTTTGCAGTGACCGATGCCCTCTTCCAGCAATTATTGGTGCTCTGGCAATTGCACTCAGTTTTAATCAATAAGAGTCCTGAATGGTGCTTTTCTTGGTTTCAAACAAAAGAGCCAACTGTTGGACCAGAGATGTCCACTTCATTTTGGCAGCTTCCTCTTTTCTTTTGGAAACTTTTTGAAAACCCTGTGGAGTTCAGGAATGATCATGATGAATCCCTTCTCCTTTAATATGGCACTCATTATGTGATTTGCATTCCAGTAGAAATCCATATAGTCAACGGAAAGCAAGAAGACAAGAGCTGCCATCCTGGAGCAGAGCGAAGGTCCATCTAGCATCTGGTTCCAAATCTCCACCAAGGTGTGGGGATGGCTGTCTTTTAGAGAAAGGTTTAAGATTCTCATAGCTGTGAGGTAAGGGATAATATTTCTCCTTTTCTCCCCTCTCCTACTCCAGTAGGTCTGTTTTATATCTTTATTATTTAGATTTTGGCTTAAACTTTGAAGAATGAGGTTGAACAACCAGGATGTATTGGTTAGCAATATTTATAGCTCTTGATGTTCTTGTTATCTTGTTATCAATCTTATCATAACCCCACTTATTCATCTCTGGCAGGAGTTCCCAGGTTCAGGTGCATGTGTCATTAATGATGCATAAGCTATCTCAAAGACAGAACAAATGCTGGTTCAACAGCTGAATGTCCCCATGGAAAACATCCATGAGTAGCCTTGGATGGACATGGTAGCACTGCACCATTACCTGTGTCAAGCGGTGAGCCAGGAGACTCCTTATCAGAGGCAAACACTCTGCAACATTAGTTTCAGGATACAGTTTTCACCAATAGGATCAGCTTGAAGTATTCTTATTTTCCTGTCGTGTTCCTGCCCCATATTTTAGCAAGACATCGTCTCAGCTGTGGTAACGCAGCAGCTTGCGTAGTTGTGAAGTATCTCTGGGAACTGCTGCAGCTTGCAGAGGACCAGGCTTGGAAAAACTGGGTTACTTCCCTGTTCCAGTTCACAGCACAGCCAAGCACACAGTTGTGCCTGGACAACTAGCTGAGACTAGATGGCTAACTTCTCTGCTGCTTTTGTTTCATGATATGAATCTCCCATTGTTTCCCTCCACTCACCCATCCGTATCCATCTATTGTTGTATTTAGAGTGGGAGAGGGCTCTTTCTGTTCGTGTCCATACCAATTCAAGGACCATGGGGTTTGGTCCCTGCTTGAAACTCCTTCAATTCTTGCATTAATAGCAGTAGCTGAAAGACTTACCCGAAAGCTTATTGGAAGGCCAAGTGTTATAAAACTAAATCCTTCCACAAAAGTCTTCTTTTTCTTACATTTATTAAGCTAAGTACTGTTTTCTGTATAAATCTCTAAGTGAAAATATATGTATTTTTTTTCATATGAAAAAAACACTACTTTTATATAGACCTAGATATCCAGTATATGATCATAGAATAGACACACAGGAAATAGGACTCAAAAAAATGACAACTCAAGGTAAAAGCACCAGGATAGTCAATCTGACTGAACATTTTCTGCCAACGTTTTTTATTTGATCACCAATTTGAAGGGGATGTTTTGTTGTTGTTGTTAAAACAAAGATTAGTTTGGGGATTGAGGAACATTTAAAAAATCTTTGAAAGACTAATTTTAATTCAATAACAAGGAAACCTTTTTCATCATATGTTTCCTTACATTCAAAGACTTCTGGTGGACCTCTCCAATCAAGATGAAGTGAGTTTTTAAAACTTAGGTGAAAAACAAGGAAAGTTTTGAAAATTCAAAAAGAGAAATATTTACCAATAAAACGGAGTCTGCTTCTGAGATTTCTTCTGGAATATACTAATATATAGGCTAAAAGGTGCAGAGAGCAGCAAAGAAGTTGGGTTTGGTTTTTGCCAAATTCAGGTTCTCTTCCCTCTGTGTCTTCTGTTGGCACAAGTGTGTTTGTGGAGGTGCAGAGTCAGATGAAGTGACCTGAGTGTAAATTTTTCTGGCAAAGAAACATGTGGTAGGAACTGGGGGAAAGAGATGAGGAATGCCATGAGAGAGGGGTTTTAAAGAGGACCCTTCCCTCAAGGACCAGCCTGTGTTTCGGATGTCTTGATGTGACTGTGGGACTGCTATGACTGGCCCAAGTGAGAGTTTTCTTCTTGCCCCATGATGGCTTAAACTCCTCTGAGAAGTGGCTGCTCATTAAACCACAATGACTTAAATACTGTGACTCTCTCTATAGCTGAATTCAAGACCAAAAGCATCATTTCTGGGAGTCTTGCAGTAGAAACCACGTGTCCAAATTTTATGGTGCTGTGGAGTCTATATAAACTTATGAGGCTGGACTTAAGATTTAGTAAAAGTATAGTTGCTGTAGCTCACATTTAACGGATGAGTAACTCACAAGGCAGTGTATGTTAGGGATAAAAATCAGAGAATAGGGAATTCACTTTAACTACTCCCTAGAAACCAAAGAAGCCTGTTCTTCTTCCTGTCTTCCAGCATACCTTTCCCACCAGATTCTTCCTTGCCACTGAAGGACCACACTCCTGGGATGCAGAGCTTTTTTTTTTGTCCCTGAAGTATTCACTGAAATTGATTTAGCGGTGTAAAATTCAGTTGGCACCCAACTCACAGGTTCGTAGCATTTCTGTATTTAGAAAGCTGGTGGTTTAAAAAAACAAAACAAAACTCAGAGGTTTAAAAATAACCTTTGACAGAGACAATCTCCAGTCTCTAGGTGTGAAAAATTTGGTAGGCAGCTGCCAGAACATTCAACTATGTGCATTGAATAGTTAAGATGCAGTGATCTGTGTTTCAGGGAAGGGAAGCCTTTAATTAACAAATGAGTCATTAGAGAGCTTTCTGTTGACACCTGGCACCAGCAGGAACACACCTGAGACTGACCTGGACACTGTGTTTCTTCAAGGTGAACTGTGAAGTAGTGAAGAGATCTTTTTTGTTGCTTTACAGCACACAAGGTCTCGGTACCTGCAACGTCATGATTTGTTCTTCAAAAAAAGTGTTTTAGAGAAAACAGGACAAAGGAATGTCTAATTGAAAAATTTAAAAAAAAGAAAAAAACAACCTCCAAAAACCTGGTTAATTTTTGCAAGAGGAGAGGGGGCTGGAATTTAAGGTACAGATGATCAAGATACGTCAGTATTGCTGTGACACCAAGACAGTTCTTATGTTATCAGTAAAATATGGGAATCTTCTCCCAGAAAAGCATACAGTGAAAATGCAGAGTGGCATGTCTGCAATACTAATTAGTGCTGCATTCTAGGAGCAGTGCTGCATTGTAGGACAGTGTGACAGGTTGCACTAAGGACTCAGTGTCCACACTGTCCGTATTTTTGGGGGTTACTTTAGACTACCTAGAGTCTGTGGACTGAGTCACAGTACTTAAGCTGTGGGTAAATTTTCCTTAGCCTTTGGTTCAAAGACAGTTTCATATCCCATGCTTGAGGCTAGAAGGCACATTAAAACACAGAAAAGTCACAGAGTTAAGCATTTCCTGCCTGTGTTGGTTTTCCAATCAAGATATCTGTGTCTAAAGAGTCAGAAAAGAAAAGAGAAATGAAAAAGTTATTATTTTGATAAATAATGTACCTTTCAGTAGGATAGAAAGGGAAGCCTTTTAAGGACTAAGAGGTTTCTCTCTGCTGCATAATAAGAATTATCTCTAGGGGATAGGGAAATCCTCTAATCTTCATACAATATCTCAACAAGCTTACCTTTTCTCCACAGATGCTCTATTTTTATCCCACAAAAAATCACTGGGTCAGATTCTGAAGCAATCACTGCAAATTAGCAGTGATCCAAGATTGAGTCTACTGCACTTGTGTGTTAAGGTGGTTTTACCTTCATGATGCCATGTAACTACTTTTAATAATAAAAAAATAAAGATTTTTATTTATTATTTTTATTTTACTTATTTAAGGCCCAATTGTCTTTTTGTCTATGATGGCATAAATCTAAAATGGAATTACTCTACATTTACAGCCACCCTCCTGGGTCCTGAATTTGTCTCGCTGTGTTTGTGTGAAGAACATCTGTCACATGCATCTTCAAATCTCTTTTTCCTCCCTAGATAACGTACACAGAAACAGTGTGAGAATTTCAGTGGAGGTTTTCTGATTTATACTGTCATGCTGAGTGGACGCCCCTTCTGTCTGCGAGCATGGGCACTACACAAGTGGTAAGCCAAGCCCTGCATGTCTAGGATGAATAGTGTGAATTGTGAGACCCTCCCTCACACATGCTAAAGGCTCAGATCAACAGTTCAACATTTAGTCATGAGTTCTAATAAACTTTCTTTTTTTCCCTGTGGCAATCTAGAATATTGCAGGGTGAATCAGGACCAATGAGGAAAATATCAAACAGCAAATCCGTGGGAGAAAGGCTGAGTCCGAGTCAATTACCAAAGCTGTGCTGATGTGTCCATGCTGCATAGCTCAGTTTCCATAGTCAGAGTAGAAAAGGTCTCCCTTGCCATACACTCATCCTGTGAAATCCTTAGAGAGGATTTTCCTTTACATTTTCTTTGGCTTCTGAGGGCTTTGGACCAAGCCTGTGTGCCATAGCTTACCATGTCCTGGGGAAAAAATAGAGAAAGACAGCGTTAGCTTGACTGCATTGCTTGACAGTCACCTTTGTGAGACCCAGTCTCTTGAAAATCAGTGAGAAGCTGCTGGCGTGACCCGCTGGTGAACTGCAGTGAGGGGGGAAAGAGCAAATATTCCAAGGAGATGAAGCAGGACACGCACTTGCATCTCATCTGAAATAACTGCTGTACAAAAGAAAAGTGAATGTAGCCAGCATAGCCAAGCTGGTATTTCATGACCTTCTGATTGCAGAGTTCAACATATCTTAATTTCTTTTTTGCTGGAGGCTTCTAAGATGGGGGAGGAGGAGTTAGCAGTGGTGAAGCAAGAGAGAGTAAATTTCCTTTCTAAAAAATATTCTTCTTCCGGTGGAAGCAGTGTATTGTTTCTTGAAATGGACAAAGTTATTTTCTAACTTCCCTGTATCCTGTCACCTGGCCCTTCCTTCCTCCTCCTGATACCGCAGTAAAATACACAAACATACGAGCTATGCATTATTTGCATCATGGCAGGATTTATATTCCGATCGAGGGTGGTGATTTATACTTGTCGGATTTTCTACAGACCACATTCCAGATGTGGAATGAATTTTACTGGCATTTATTAGTCACTAGGGGTGGCTGAGGATGGCTTCCTTTATACCCCTGACATTTATGCTCTGGTGTAGCTTTCCTTTTCCTTTCAGTGATGTTTTTCCTTTAAAAAGAGTAAAAACAAAAAGAAAACAAAAGGAAAAGAAGTCCATTCTATAGCAGCACAGACTTAATTGGACACATTATGTTTATGGAGAAGGACATTTGGAACAGAAATCCCATTCTTATAATATGGAAAGAAAAAAAAAAAAAGAACTGAATACCTTTATTAACAAGCTGTTGTTGATGCTTCCAAGGTTTTAATCACCTTTACAAATGTTGTGGTGTCAGCATTGACTTTCTAAGCTTGTCTGTTCTAACAACTGAGCTTTCAGTCAATGTGATAATAGTGAACCCTTAACTATTCTCTTGCAAATTAAGAGCTAGGTGAAAATTTTAACTTAAAGAAAAGGTGTGATATAAGTCTTCCCAAAAGGACAAGAAGCTACAGCTTGTTGGGTATTTTTTATACATAGAATATCAAAAGGTTGATTTTATGGCCAGAGCAAAAGAAACTTATGCTTGAGGTACTCCACAAGCTGCATGAAGCAAGGACCATGTTCAGACTGCCTGTTGTGGGGAATGCGAGTAACATAAGTTCAAGAGAACAAAAATATGAAATCCAACTTGCATGTGGGTTTCTTGAGGCTCATGGGAAGCAGAAGGGAGCTGCTTTCTTCTTTGTGAGTGTGGTCACTGTGTTTTTAGCCTGCGGTCTGAAAGGGTGTAAAAACTGATGGGTGCCACATATGACCCAAAATTTACAGAGCAACAGAGGGAGTGGTCATGGAGAAAGTGGATGGGAGAAGGGAGGAGAACTCCTTAGAGAAGAAATTCTTTTGGTAAAATCAAACAGATTTGGTAGATAGAGATGGGATTACAAAGCCAACTTGCATTACATGGGGGTTAACCCACAAACTGCTATTCCACCCAATTTGAAATTCGATTCCCACATTGCAGCAACTCTTGGAGTCCTGTCTGAGAAGTTCTTCTGTTTGCTCAAACCTGGCATGCCAAAGGCTAAGAGGGGTCTGTCATTGGGTTGAACACTGTGTTTGGGTTTGGTAGGGAAGGTCTAATGCAAGTTTTTCTTTCAAACTAAAATCAAACTGTATAATTCTGATATAAATTTTGTGCTTGCTGGCAACCAGCAGATGCTTGGCTTTCTGTTTAATTCTGCTGTGCCCATACTGCCTGCCTTATACTGCCTTTCAGTGGAGAGATGAGCTGCCACAAGCATAATTCCCAGTGAAATGGGTAAGAGGTTTCCATCAGTATTGATGGGGGTTTGGGTCAGGCTCTTGTGCCACTGACAGAGCCCAGAAACAGTGACAGCAGGAGACAGGTAGACCTATTTTATGGTATGGCTTTTTTAAGAATGTACCATCAGATTAGGTGGCGTAAACTCTGTGGAAGCAGAAAAAAGCTTGCTGAAGTTTTTCAGGGATGAACTCAGTGTGAAAGCACAGGGTAAGTATAAACAAATAAGTAAGTGAAGAAGTGGCTGGAGCAGATAAGAACAGCTCAGGGAATTATTTATAAGACATGAGAAAGCAGACAGCATACGTGATGGGTTTAACTCTGATGGTCCCATTAGCTATAGGCAGTACTGAGTTTAAAGAGTCCAAAATCCCTGTGACAGCTGAGATCAATGGGAATCTGTTCTCTTTGGTATTTATTAGATGAAGGTGAGGTTAATGGATTAACTTGTCAGATGAATTTGATAGTTGGTTCATACAGTAAATACTAGCCCTTACAGGAAAATATTAGTTGACTCTTTTGACCATGACCTAGCACATTAAAATAGGGCAGCTCTTTGCCCTCTGTTGCTTTTGAGAAAAATAAACAAATTATGTAAGTGGGTTTGGGAGTCTGATGCATATGTTTGTGATGTGGATGAGATTGTTTCTCATGGCCAATAACCAAAACAATAACAATAAGCAAAAAAAACCCAAAGCAGCTGACACTGTGATTTACCCTTACAGGGGCTGACACTGTGATTTACCCTTACAGGGATGAACTCAAAACAAGCATCTTGCCACGTGGGGATTGATACACTGATCCACCAAGACCAGTGTGAATCCTCGTTATCATTTCAACAGACGCTAGATGAAACCTCAGCTTCTCAGACACTGTGCTTTGGCTCAGATTGTGAAGTTGCTTTTCCCATTACAGCCTGTGGGTCAGAATCAGGGTCAGTGTCAGGCACTTGGCAAAGCAGATATCTGACTGCTGGGTGCAAAAATACTTACAGTGCTGGTGGTTAGTTTGTGTACGTCAGGACACGGGACAGGCAGGCTGGGGTCATGGGAGGAGTTGGGATACCTGTGGAAGGGGAAGAAAAAGCAACACTGCTACCTCTGTGCATCTCATCACCTCAGCTGCATCCACCCGGAGCAGCCCTGCACCCCTGCTCAGCCTCTCCCCTATCACATCCACTGCCTGCAGCCGGAGCAGCCACTTCTCACCCCTCTCCAATGGGGCAGCACAGCTCTCTTCTGTCTCTGAAAAGCCTTGAGCTGGCCTGGGTTGGAAGCCTCTGTGCTAAAAACAAGGCAGGACAGTGATGTTTATCTGACGGTGCATCTCATCCCTTTTATTTAAAATAAAAAGCCAGTGGTGTGCAGTCAGTGATGAATTATTTCTTTGTTTCTGGACTAACAACCCGTGTCACAAATTTTGAGAATCCCAGTTCCATTAACAGCTGGGTCAAGGTGCATGCGTTTTAATCCTGTGTGTTTTATGTATTAGCTCTCTCATAGCCTGCAATGCTACAGTTGTGTTTATAGCCATCTATATGCCTGGCATGTTTTCCATATTTTCTCCCCACCATGTGCTGTGGTAGTTAAGGTAATGCTGCCTTCAAAAAATATGCTCTTGAGATGCTGAGATCTCCGAGTCCCGAAAATGAGCAGTCGGCAGTCGCTGGTAGGGATTGACCAGGCTTTATGCTTTTGATGTGAAAATTGCAGCAAGCCAAATGTTCTTAATCTTCCCCAGAGGACATTTCCAAGGCAGGAAGAGCTGCAAGTGGCCAGTCTCACTAGGAAACCACTGGGAGCAGTCAGTCAAAGAGCCTGGGGAGAAATTAAGGTCCAAAAGTGAACACACATGAGGCAATGCCAGCCTACGGCATGCCATGGCAGTGATGACCTGCCTGCTGTCATGAAGCATGTTGAGGCTCCTGAGCTGGGACTACCATCAGGAGGCTGGCATGGGATTGTGCTGCATCACAAAACACAGGAGGAAGCAAGCTAATATGCTCTTCTGGGGCTTGCAACGGTCTGCGGCACTTCAGCGTGGTCCCATCCACTCAGGAGATGTGATCTCCTGTGGGATATTCCCAGAGCTCCCATTCTCCTCAGCTTTCCAAACTCTCATGTCTGTGTCTGAGCCCTTTGCTATTTGGAGAACTCGGTGTGTAGATCACAGGGTTGTGAAGGCTGTTCACCCCTGTACTACATCAAGAGTATTTTTGAAGAAAAACAACTTGAGGAAGCTGGTGAAGTTTTTATTGTAATCAAAAAGAAAATAACAATACCTGAGGCTGTGATTTGTAAATAAATGATAGCAGTAGCACAAAAAAGGACACAGGAGACTGAGCTCTCCCAATGACAGGCTCAGGGCCTGGGTAGTCCTTTCTGTATCTCCTGCAGAACATGACAATGGATGTAGCTTTGACATCCTTGTTTGAATGGTTTATCACCTGCATCTCCAAGCACAGGCTGGAAGGACCCCAGTCTGCAAGGGGCTCCGCAAACATGTAGACATCCCTGTACCAAGAGATTGCCACAGTAGTGGTGTGTCTAAGCAGACAAGCAGGGCAGTGCTTTCTTCACTAGGATTGCCCTCAGAGTCAGCTTGCTTGTGGCATACCTTAAGTCAACTTTGTACTGCATGCTGCATTTCTTATTCTCGTCAGAGGCTGCAGAGTTATAAAACACAGCCCTGCCTGCTTTTGCTAGACTTTCCCAGGCTTCCTTCAGAAAGACAAGTGGGGCCCTTGGGGTACTAGCAGAAGTAGGTAGAGAGTATTTTTCCTTTGGCATATACAGCCAGAAGCCAGCCAGCATCTGTCCTGAAGGTGAGTTAGAAAAGGATTGTGACAGAGGAAGATGCAGAGGCATGACCCAGAAGAGATGACTAATAAAAAATGACTTAAGAGCTCTTCTCCAAGGATCAAAGGTTAAGTCTAGGTCAATTGTAATAACTGCATTGCTCACCAGTCAGGACATGTGCAGTCTCCTAGAGGAACATCTAAAGCATGTTCTCAAATGGCACTAAAGTGGCTGCCATTTGCAAAAGATTTGGCTCCCCCCAAGTTTGGCGGGTGTAGTTTTACACCAGCCTGAAGCTTCTCAGTAACAGGGTCACAGGATGATTTCTTTTCTCAAAACCTTCCCAGTGAGCAAGGAATGTTCTGTGGGTAAAGCCAAGATCACCGAGTTCCCTGCAAGCACCCTCCCCTTCAGCAGCATGCCTTGCAAAACATGGCAAGAGAAATGGGGAAATGTTCCCACTCCTATGGCTTAGACTATTATTGCTGCTCAATAGGAGCTAAGCAGTGTTTATTTACTTATTCTAAAAATGGATAAAAGATTGCAGGAATAGCAAAATGGAGGGAGAATGGAAGAATAAAGAAAGTAGGAGTCTGTCTGTCTGCACTATATAGAAGAGTGCTGTGGAGAGATACCCAAGCCAATGCAACATAAGCTACCCAAAGAATCAGAAGTAGGGCAGCATCCTATACAGCAAGGTTTTAAACACTAGGATCCAATTCAACTCCCAGGCATCCTTTGTTCTCTGCTGCAAAACTTGGCAATACTGCTGCATGTTTCAGTTTCACACACTGGTTTGGGAAGTGCTGATTCAATGAGAGGTTTTTCTTGCCAGTGCCTGAGCTTGCTGCCTTGCTGTAAATGGGAGTTTAGTCACAGCATTTTGCCTGACACATACCTGCCCACCCCGTTGTCATTATCAGTTTAAGTATTTCCATCTCACATAGGGGCACACAGTAAAAATACGTTACAAAGGCTAAAAAGATTCAGTCATCAGCAGCAGTTCCGTTAAGCCTACATAGTTGACTGCTCAGAAGAAATAAGATTCTTAATTGGATAGTATTCTATTTGAAAAAGCAGTATGGCTTAATGTGGAGCTTCTCCTAATGAAACAACTGTCCAGAAGTATCAGTGGGCAGCACAGGGGGTGGCTAAGTAGTCACTACAAAACCCTTCTGTCCGTCAGCTACTTACCATTATCTTTTTAAGGACACAGTTTTTTTCCTTTGCAACATTGATTAGCACTATTAGACACTGCTCATTTGCACATTAATAGGAGAATATGTTTCCTTTTGGTCTGGTCGGGTGATAATCATGTGCATTTTCAAGGTAAGCTATCTGCAAGGCTATTTCTAGCATTTCACAAAGAAGATGGGTTAATAGCTAGATGGAGCTATAGTATGGACAATTCTTCTGGGTTGTGCTTTGCACACTTATTTCTTATTCCCATTTGCCTTTGACCAACCTTTTATTCAGAAGTTGTTCCAGCCATGTTTCTGTAGCGTGTGCCAAATGCTAAGTGCGAGGCGAAGGAGAAACACAGGTTATTCTTACTGTAAGCACTACATGCGGTATGAGGAAAACGCTCCTATTCTGTTATTCCCTATGACAATACCCTGGGCTGGGGACCTCACTGGAAGCAACTCTATTTCATTGTGAAACTGTGATAATTAAAATGTCACTTAAGCTTAATTCTTCTCACAGAACTATTAGTCAAGACTTTTCAGACCTGTTTGTGGGGAATTTTTGCTTCCATTTACTCCGGTAGAACAGTATTTGGCCAGTGCTGATAATCCCCCTATAAATATCTGTGAGAGGGAGTCAAGAGTTCTTGGCAATTTCTTCACTATATGTGTAGCATTCATGGGATTTTTCCAGATTTTAAAGCAAATTAAAACTTGGCTTTAGACATTACAATGAATGATGTAGAGAACTGGGACCATTTCCTTTTTTTCCTGGTTAGTTTGGGAACAAGCAGGTATTTAGATCTTTATTTGGTATTTGAATTGATTCAAAAAGAATATTTTACTGTGCAAGTGAACACCAGACCAAAGACTGTTCATCAGTTATGTATGGCACATACTCACCACAGACACTGATAATCAGAAGACAGTGTGTATATTGTTTTTCCTGGCTACTGGAACTACACATAATTTTCTTTCTTTGATTTTAAAATTTTATAAAAATTTATAAATTGGCAGAGCCCTCCAGCAACTTGATGTGAGAAATTATCTACTCATGGAGGAGGAAGAGGAAGCATGAGTGTGTAGGAAATAACCAAGACTAAAAAATTTGAAGGCATATGAGTCCTGTTCTTTATTCTTTTACAAAAGGAAATAGAGAATATAGAGATAAACTCTGTGTCTGGTTAAGCTGTATCAGTCCCAGAAGTCCTTCCTGCTTGCCAGAAGGATGGAAGGAGAAAAGCTAAAACAATTGAAGCACATTATTTATTGGTGACCAGATTTTATGTATGCATATTTTTTTACAACAGCCTTTACCCATAATTGCCTCTGCATGTCTAAGTGCAGTACTGTTTATGATGCCTTTTATCTTGCATAACTGTCGTGCCATTTATGGGTGAAAACACTGAAATTTCATTTTTGGGAATTTCATTTTCCCAGCCTGTACCAGGTTTGGTATGTTAGTAGCTCCCAAACTAGTATGGTATAGCTCATGAGAGCTTACTGCACTCCCTATGTGTTGTCTGAAATGTGCCTGCCATGTGCTTGGTATTTTCTTACATGTGATTGAGTTTAGGCTTGCAATTTGCAAGTGGTTAATACTCAATAAAGGCTTATCTACCCCTGCCTCAGTGGACCTAGCTGCCTTTCTGCTTGATCAGTGACATATTTTCTTGCTCACTGCTTCTTGTGTCTGATCTCTGCATGCTGAGATTTTTCCACTCTTTTCCCTTGCATGCTGCTCAATAATGTCCTAGAACTCAAACATCAGACTGAATGGCCTGAGGGTCATGGCCACCACCTCAGACCTTACTCACAGAAACACTGCCTGTGGTCTTGGGTCTCATCTGAGTGAAGCAAGGGAATCTGATTATTAATTTCTGCTGTCTGGAGGGACTTGATGAGGGCTTCAAGATCCTAAGATCTTCCTGGAAACTTCCTGGAAACTTACCATTCTGGTAAGCTTCCTGCTAAGAATAATATCCAAAGAGCGACATTAGTTTATTTCTCTTTTCAGTTCCACAACCCTAAAACAAGGTTATAGGGAACTAGCATGAATGGTGGCAGCATTGAGCTGAAAGAAGGTTACCTGGTATGTACAGATACCTAAGGAAGGATCTCCTATACCCAGGCGACTCCTGATAGATGTGTGTCTGACCTGTTTTTAAAGACCTCCAGTACAGAGGCGTCACAGCATCCTCAGGCAATTCCTGTGTTTTGCTATTCTTATCACTAGAAAGTATTTCCTAATGTCTGACGTAAATCTTCCTTGCCACAAGCTGAACTCATTATTCTTGTCCTGCCCACTATAACCAGAAGCTACTTCAGTAGTTACCTGCTCATTTCCATTCCCACTGAATGCAATTTTGTCCTTTAATTCTGATATAAAGGTGGACGGTGACTGTGTTTACAGGAGTGGAATAGATGTGTTTACAAGTATTCCTCAAAGCTTTACTATTTCTTGGCATTAGGGACCAACACCATCATCTCTAGTGCTGCTGTGTTCAAAGTGCAGTTGTATTCACATATACAGGGATCAGAAGAGACTTTTAAAGCTAATAGAGGCATAGACAATACAGGTGGAATAGCAAACATCTAGTTAGGTAATGCCAAAAAGGTAGAAGGTCATTTTATTTTGACTGGTTGTGTACATTTGGTATCTGATCAAAAGTCTACTAAAGATAATGAGGGCATGTGTGCTTTGTTGCTTAAGACTGGGCCAATGAAGCTTTCAGGACTTGCTCGCACCTTTAAGCCTTCGTCAAACCAAACCTGCCTCTTGGAGCAGCAAATTCTGGGTATGTTGAATACCTTAACATGAGTTCAAGCTCTTTTTTATGCAGCCTGGACTTGAACAGTCTTGAGCCGTTATAGACCCATCTGCTGTCAGGTACCTCAGTCTTGACACTTCCTAGCCTAGTACAGAGGTTATGGAAGGGATCCATCTCTCCTAGCATCAAGTGACAACAGTGTAGTTCCTACATCTGAGCTACTTATCATAGCATCACAGAATGGTTTGGGTTGAAAGGGAACTTCAAAGAGCATAGAATCATAGAATCATAGAATCGTTAAGGTTGGAAAGGACCTCTGATATCATCGAGCCCAACCTGTTAACCTAACTGCCTGGTCCACCTCTAAACCATGTCCCTAAGCACCACACCCACAAATTTTTTGAATATTTCCAGGGACTGTGATTGTACCACTTCACCTAGCCCAACCCCCCTGCCATAGGCAGGAACACCTTTCACTAGATAAGTTGCTCAAAGTTTCATCCAACCTGACTTTGAACGCTTCCAGGGATGAAGCACCCACAGCTTCTCTAGGAAACCTGTTCCACTGTCTCATCACCCTCATTTTAAAAAATTTCTTCTTTATGTCCAATCTAAACCTACTGTCTTTTAGTTTAAAACCATTATCCCTTGTACAGTCACTACAGGCCCTGGTAAAAGGTCTCTCTCCATCTTTCTTCTAAGGCCCCTTTATATATTGAAAGGCTACAAGAAGGTCTCCCCGCAGCCTTTCCTTCTCCAGGCTGAACAACCCCAACTCTCTCAGCCTTTCTTCATAGGAGAGGTGTTCCATCCCTCTGATCATTTTTGTGGCCCTCCTCTGGACCCTCCCTAACAAGCCCATGTCTTTCTTGTACTGGAGACCTGAGTTGGACGCAGTACTCCAGGCGGGGTCTCATGAGAGTGGAGCAGAGGGGCAGAATAACCTCCCTCACCCTGCTGGCCACACTTCTTTTTATACAGCTCAGGATACAATTGTCTTTCTCGGCTGCGAGTGTACATTGCTAGCTCATATCTAATTTTTCATCTATCAATATCCCCAAGTCCTTCTCCTCAGGACTGCTCTCAATTCATTCATGACCCTGCCTGTACTGATACTGAGGATTGCCCTGACCCATGTGCAGGACTTTGCTCTTGACTGTGTTGAACTTCAAGAGAGTTACATGGACCCACTCCTCAAACTTGTCAAGGTCCCTCTGGATGGCATCCCTTCCGTCAAGCCTATCAAGTGTACTTGCTAGCCTTTTATCAGGGGCTGAGTCAATACAGTCAGTCAAGTTCATGTGACCAAACATAGTCATCTCCTTGAGCTGCATCGCGTGCAGTCTATGTTAATTGTGTTGACTGTTCTCTGTGAAAGCAGCCCTAGGTGTCTTGTGCAGATGTATATGCCTTCAGTTGAGACACCTACAATTAGTCACATGAATCCCTCATGTAAAATGAAGCCACAAGTATTCAATGCCAAGCCAGAGCCAACAATATAGATAGAAAGTGTATGAGTGATAAGGTTTGCTATGCTTTCACTTGCTCTTGGCTCACTTGATAGCACAGGCACAGATGGAGAATCTTTCCCTCCATTTCAGAGGGCCTTGCATAGGCTCTAGTTCACAAAATTCAGTTTGCAGAAAGTTTTTTTGTCTTAGAATGAAAAAAAGTGCTTTGTGGAATAACTTACAGTACAAGGGTGCCTCAGAGTCCCAATGAAAATCTGGGAATGGATGTGTAGCTTTGAGGGCTTCGTTTTGCAGAAAGGCAAATTTCACTAGCAGCTTGATTCAGAAGTTCATTTGAGTGGTTTCTACGTCGTAAATTTATCCAGGATTAGCTTGGTAAGATTTAGCTACAAAACAAGAAGTCTCATGATTGTTTATATGTACATTGCAAACTGTGATTGAGAATAAAGTGGAAATATTTCATCTGGTAGGTCCTCCTCCTCATCTTATTTTATTTTGACAATGATATGAAACTGAAGGCCCTAAGTTTCTGCCCAGGTATTTTTGAAGCTGTGTTTAAATCAAATATTAACTTTCTTTCAGCAACACAATGAATGACTATGTTTTTGCAACCATTCAGTAAGTCATGGATGTTTCCTGGAAGAGTGAGCTGGTTAGTATCTGGTGCTTGTTTAAATGACAATGTTGCTGTTGCTGTATCTTTCTTTTCCACTATGAGGGGGTTTCTCTACTTGTCTATAAACATGTAGTTTGGGTCCTGTACATTGTGACTCACTGCTTTTCTTCATTGTGTTTCAAAGCTCATTTTTTGCAGCACACTAAAACTGCTGCAGAAACTTCTACACCATGAGGCAGAGTTTGCCATCCACTTATATGGAAAAATCTCAAAGTCTAGAAATACAGATGAAAACTTTTCATCAAAGAGTTAAACAGAGCCAAGCACAAAGTCTCTGTGGTTTCTGCTTTATTGCATGCAGAGGCCAGACACGCTATCGTTTTGTTAATGCTGCTATTTAGATAGATCTTGTTGGATGTACTTGAAGCACTAAGTATCTTGATTCACAGATATTTTCTAAGCAAGGCTATTTCTGTGACATTGAGTTGAACTTGAAATCGGAAGTGTCAAATGAAGTATTTTGCTGCTTTCTATCTAGCTGACTGCAATTTATCTATATGAAATCTGATCTGATCATCTAAGGACCCTAACTGGAGCAAATGAAATGTTTTATCACCAGGAATCACTTGAGATGACTTTCCAGAAGGCATAAAAGGCTGCTATGATGGGCTGTCCTCCTTGTACTTGTGGATGAGATATTTTTGCTGCAGCGAATCTGCAGTATTAGGGTGCATGTCTGTCTTCTCTTTGCCTGTCCAGCCCTATGGGTTTCTGCTAGGAGAAAGCTCTTCATTGCACCTATGATCTTATTTTGGCCCTGTCCAGCAGGTCCCAACCACTTCAGACTATGAAGCAGAGTAGGATATGATCTCCTGACCAGTTCACAGTGTACTGCTGCCCTTTTTGGCTCAGTCAAGAGGGCAGAGCTGGCTCCAAGGCTCCAAACTCCTTCCTGGCTCAGTCCTGAGAAATCCCAGAAGCTGCTGCAAGTTGTCCCTCATCTCATGATTCCCTTACTCTTACCTGGCTCATATTTTGGCCTGACATCCAAAACTGATTTTATCAAATCTTCTTTAACTGTCTCAGCTCAAAACCCGCTCTCCAGCTCCCTTGTCCCCCTGCCTCTTCCTAACCAGCTTGCACAGGAGAAGTTTGGGCATGTTTTCCAGCTGGAGATGGTGGTGTTATCTCACTGCATCTCCTCTGTTGGTGAGTGCGCACAAGGGAGACTGTAGTCTCTTGTCATCAGCCTGGGACTCAGCCATGCCTTTGCTGTCTGCCCCCATATTGCCTCCCAAGTGTGACAGCCACAGTACAGCCTTCCTTCTTGTGGGAAGAGAGAAGGGGGGTAGATTGGTATCTAAACATCTGAATTTTGTTCATCCTCTCTTTTTTCTCAGGAAGAGCAATTTTAAAGTTCTGAGGAGAGTCAGTCCTCCTGGCCACTCCTCTTTGCTGTTGTTTCATGTCTGTGCTCTGGCAAATGGTGAGCAGATTAAAATGATAGTCGCCATCACGTGCTCACCTTGGAAATAGGTTGATTACTTCAGAGAAGGGCCTCAGTCATGACTTCAGGTGAGAGGAGAACAGCTTCGAACCTGCCTTCATGATGCTGAGCTCAATGAAAACAACATTAAACCACAAGACAGTAAGGTTCAAGTTGCTTCTCAGCTGGAAACTCTGGAGAGACAGTAAACACAAAGCCTGCTCGCTGCCAGGGAGTTGTTTGTTTGTTTTTTTCCTTAACGAAGCTGTTCTTCAGAACAGAGCCCTGCATTCCCCATTGCGCAATGGTGGCCTTAACCATAGCCCCTGTTGTGATAAAAACAGTGCTCAGAGAGGGGCAGGATGTGGCAGTCACCCATATCTTTGACTGTGTATTTTTAAACATCAATAAATAGATGCTTTTCAGGGGAAAAGGGGTGTGAACAAGCACCATTCACAATGCCTTCCCTCAAGGGCAGGCAGCTGCTCCTGTCTTTGTCTGCCCACTGCACACGTAGCACGGGGCGGGGGGGGGGGAAATGCGGCAGCCCTCTTTGGCAATGGTGGGCAGGTGTTTCTGGCTCCTGGGTCTTGTGCGTTTCCCACAAAGCATCTTGCTTATTTAAGAGGCCAGGACTGTCAAGTTCATGCTATGTTCCTGCCTCCTGTTGAAGTTCCCAGCTCTGTGTAGGGTGAAAACTTCACCTCTCTAAAAGGCAGCTGCTGGGATCCAGGACATGCTTCCAGGCAGCAATTAAAATTTCCCATTAGGTATGAGAGCCAGGGGCTTCTTCTGAGCCTAGCAATGTCCCCCAAAATAGTTTTCTCCACCTCTAGTGTCAGGAAAGAGCAAACACTTTTTTTTAACCCTTACCCCAGATCTCTCTATGCCAGAAAATAAAGAAGTTAATTTTCTTCCTCGCATTCCTGTGTGTCACACCCTCATTACGACACCCTTCTCTAGGAGCTTTCCTGTGCATGAGAAAGAGACAAGTGAATCTGAAGCGACTTTACTTAGTCTAACTCTGGTCAAAATTTCTGCCAGCAGTTACTCCCATGCATAGCCATTGCTAATAGGTAGATGTGAAACTAGAGTTAAGGTTTATCTTCTCCTGTCAAAAGGGCTCAAAACGTCAGAATCAAAAGACTATGGGTAAAAGAGGAACACAGTGTGTGCTGGTGAGTTTGCTTTATTCACAAGTCAACAGCAGAAATCATTCCTATGCTAGGCACATAAACACCTTTCGTAACCGTCCCAGTGATTAATACACTGAAGAATGTATCAGTCACAGCTGAAGCCATTGCAGTGTTACAGTCACTGGAAGGGGTATCATCTCAGGTGATGATCTTAGGGGGTATTTCTCAACTCTGCTTTCCAGAGAGGTGGGCTTACACCAGTCTCCTGTCTCATGCACTACTACCAGAGCACCCGGCTTCCTCTGTGTAAAGGGGTGCTCACTCTCTCTTTGGGAAGTAAGCCTCTAGCACAAGGCTGCAGTGCCAGCCCCTCGGCATGTTAAATACATGGTGGCTGGAGTTTCACAGATTTTCTGTCATTTTTGACAGTCTGAGACTTTGAACAATTGCTGCGATGAATGCTGAATTTTAAAATGGGGCTGAGTTTTTATTCCAACTATCTTGTCTTGGGAAGTTTGAAAGACATGCTCTGTAATCTTGGTAGGAAAAGTCAACACTCATAATTTAGTGGAGATGCTGTGTGCCTTCCCTGAAATAAATACTGGAAGCAGAAAGTCAGGTGGAATCTGATGTTTCCAATGCTTAGAGGCTGGGTATGTTGTACCTATGAAAAGGGGACTGTTAGATACACAAGGGGCTAGCACGCATGTAGAAATATACGATGACACTAAATGTTCAAGACTGATCAGTCTCCTTCAGAGGTGATATTTTTCCAAGGTGTTATTTTCAGGATGCACAAGGAACAGGAATCTCACGTGTAGTGTGGAGAAAGCTGCCTCTTTAAAAATCAGCCTCATGATGCTGCTTGTCATGTGAAAGTTTCAGCTGAATGCTAATGAGAAAAATCTGTTTTCACTTAAGCCAATGTAAACTCAGGGAAATTTAACCAGGATTGGTGAAGTCACTTCAGATTTGCACCATAGCATAAGTTTGATTGGAACATTTGCTTTCATGTAACTTTTGCGGCTTTATTCCATTCATTATATATGACCATAATTTATGGAGGTTCCACATGCACATGCAAGTTAAGGCAATTTGGTTTCTTTTATTAAGCTATGAGTCTGTTTTATAATCAAAGTAAATCAGGCTCATTTGCACACCAAAAAATCTTGGTGTGGATTTCTGTCTGTGGGAGTGGAGACAAAGTATCTTGCTTGCTGACTCTAGCCAAACTATGCATTTAGCTTACCCAGTCAATTTTCATGGTGACTCAGTGCAATTCATTTGCTCTAGTGAGATATGCAAATGCTAATTTTTGAGAGCTGTATTCGAATTTAATTCTTACCAACGCACATATGAATTAATACGAAGGACTTCAGTAATGTTACACTGGAGTTTCGCCATGATAATTAAGAAGTGAATATGGCTTGACACAGGGGAGAAGAGAAGCCACAAAGCAGATCACATCACAAAGCTGTAAATTTCCACATTAGCTTTGTCCTGGCTGTTACTTCGCACACCCTGACTAGCTGACTGTCCCAGAGCAAAAGCACCAAGTGAAGATGTCTCTGTCAGTACCACTTGGCCTCCTTCCCCCAAGGTCTGAGTACTGACATGCATGACGGGAAGCCTGAGGTCCTATCTCATCTGTGACCCTTTAAATGCTGCCTTGACAAAAGGCGCAAACTCCTGTTCTTTTGAGTCTGCTGTGTGAGCTAAAACACAATAGCTCCGAGCTAGTTGCAGACTCATTGTGGTTCTGGCCAAATGACTGCATTTCACTACATTAAGGACTGAGTTACTCATTAAAGGATGTTCTGTGCTAGGAATAGTAGGAATTTCATTGCTGAGGAGACAGGACAATCTGACTTTTAGCTGAAGGGAGACAGCTGGCATCTTATAACTCCTCTACACATAGGGGAAAGGTGTGCCCTTCTTGCCATGTGCTGCATTCTGTTTACCTGACCCTGCCCACTGCACCCAGACCTGCCCCATGTATCTCCCAGGTGGGAAGGAATGAAGCAATCCTGTTTCTCCCCTAAGCAGTAGGGTGAAGGGCTCCTGGCTGTAATTAACTGATCCATGTCAGCAGAACCACAAATGCATTTGTGAGTATAGTGTAGAAAAAAAATCTCTCAGAGGTGTCTGAATTCTCTTTTTTAGTGACACATTATCTTAGATAAAGCTTTAAGAATTGACAAGCTCTCTGTGACCTGATGTCAGATTGCTATCATGTCAAGGATGTTCATGCAGAGGTGTACTTCTTTCCAGGCTCTAAGGTCTGCCATACCTTTCCTCCTTTATCAGAAATTTAGTCCCTGCTGGTCTCTGGGTCCCCCACAAGGAATAACTCTTTGGCAGAGAGGCCTCTCTGGGACTGTCTGTCCTACTTCTGTGTGGCAAAATGGGTTTTCATTCCTTTCCCCTTTGTGATTAGTATTATGGAGCCTTCATTATAGAAAATCTCTGCCTTCTTTCTAGGATAATAAGGAGAGGTTAAGAGACAACCGTATTCAAATGTTAGAGACAGCAGAGAGTTTTTTATTAGTGAGGCCTTTTCACTCCTTGGGTACTCTCCTGAGTGGGGTCAACATCTGACCATTGCTGCAGATTGCATCTCAAAAAGTAATTTACTAATGGAAAGGCATCTTTCCACAAAAATCATTCAAAGATAGCACTGTCTATCAAAACAATGAATATGTGAACAGATAAAAATGAAACACCATAAATAAAACATGCACCATCTTATTTCAGCTTGCCACAGGTCAGCCTAAAAGAGTTGACAGCTCTTGGAAAGACTTTGCAATACATTTCAGTATTAAACAACTGCAGCTTCAACTCCTAAATGCTTTTGTTTGTCTGGGCCAACATCCAGAACTCATGCAAAATAATTATCTACCAACACACAGACTGTTTTCATGCAACCCCTAGACATACACATAGCCATATCAGATCCTTATTACTGCTCTTAAAACTGTCCTATAGAGATGACTGCTGCCTTTGAACAAGGTTAATTAATGCTTGATCCTGAAGCTAATGACAACTTCATTCTTGAGCTAGGATTTTTCCTAGATAAGACACCCTATTTTATTACTGAGAAACAGGCCAGGAGAAGATATTTGCAAATTCTGAAATCTTGACATTACTCCACTGACTCTTCCCTTTAGAGTAAATATTTTTAAGTGGATGATGGAGTGAAGTAACAGAGAGTGTATTGCATTATTTGCTGCTTCCAGATACTCCTACTATGTTAGTTCTAATGTGTCTGTATAATAACAATAGTCCATACTGAGCAGCTCGTACCCCCTTCCCAATCTTTGTGACTAATATTCTTCAGGGGAAGAATAATACACTGGGAACCCTGAATTTTTCCCTTGTTTTTTTAACTTACTATTTGGAAAAACTGAGGACTTTTCAATGCCAGTTCGATAAGATGTTCTTCATTGCTAACACCCTACCCTGCATGTTGCTTTTGTGGTTTTTTGTGCAGCCATGCTGCATTTCAGGGATGACATATGAAGTGCTTACAGTATAGATTAGCTGTGTACACAGCACATAGGGGTCTGGAAACCATCTTGAAAGGTACAGAAAGACAGTGCAGTACAGTGTGTATACCAGTGGAGTAGGATCTAGGAGACCTGGCTTTTATTCTTGGCTCTGCCACAGACATTCCATGTGACTTTAGGCAGAGAAGTCACTTCACTTATCAGCCTCTGTCTGTTCCATTTAGGCTGTAGATTGGTTTAAGAACTCTGATAGTTAGCGCAGTACTTAAAATAATGTGTCACCTTTTCAGCTGGGTCCTCTGTACATGACATCACTAATAAAAATCTCTTCGGGGTCAATAATCATGCTGATTGCTCATTGCTTGAATTTAATACACCATTATCATCATAATCATTGTTACTGTTAAATTTTAGACTTAAATTTTCTTCAGAGATATTGTTCCATTTTCATTGCTTTTTATTCAGGAAAAAGTTCCCTTTTGAAAACTGCCAATTATTATCTGTAAGACACTAACTGCCCTGGGTGAAGAAGGTATGCCATCTGAAACTATCATCACTACTGAATTCCTCACCAAACAAATGCAATAGCTACACTGTTGATGCAAAAGACCTAATGTAACTATGAAATGAGAAATAAAACCAACTGCAGCATACTGTGTAGTAAAGACAAGTGTCAATATAACTTTGGAATATTATAGTTTTCTGTTAAGGGAAAGAGCATGGCTATGTCCTGCCATGCATTTCATTTCATACACATACAAATGGCATGCTGGGCAGAAGAAAGACATATGTGAATCATGTGAGAAAAATTTTAGAAGGCCAGCTAATTGACAAGACAATTAAAACAGAGGAAGAACAGGTCAGAACTAGTCTGAGCTACTATTTGTTCAAACTATCCAAAGGCAGGTTTAAGAAGAAAATAAGCTACCTTCGGGAAAAGGGCAGGATGGATTTAGGTGTGCTCAGAATGTGTGTCATTCTCTGTAAAAGAAATCACTAATAGGGCTGTAGTTAATAATGAGCCAAATCCTTGGCCTGGATTTCAAGGCACACATGAATACGCAGGGATAGGGATGGGGAGAGCCTTTGAATTTCATTTCTCACTTTCTCTTCTGTGAGCGCTGTGGAGGTTCCTACAGATGTTTCATTCAGCTGGATAAACATTGATACCATGGGGAAGCTCTGTCTCAGGCATAAGACTTTCAAGATACAGCCTCAATGTGCAAATGAGGTAGAGTTATAGACTGCTATTAGGATGGGATTTGTGACCATCTCATATGTGTCCTACTTAGTGATTAGGCAGTCTAGTCCCTTTCCTGACATGATTTTCATTGAGTCAAGTAACAGGGCAATATACTGAGATGGCTGTTGAGATCATAGTTGTGTAGGACTTGTGGGACTTGATCCAGGAACAATGTGACCCATCCCACCAAATGGACATAATACAAAGCTCACACCGATATCGACATTTTTAATGTGTTACAAATTCCTCCCATCTTGAAAGCTTCAAAAACTTTGCAGTGATTTTGTGGAAACTGACATGACTGGAATCCGTGCAAGTTTTGTGTCAAAACCACATAACTTCTGTGGTATTTTCTATTGGAACGGAAACCTCACGGAATATAATTTTAAGAGTAAGTCTGAATTTTTCAGAGCTCATTAAAAATTTAAATTAAGAAGCAAATGTCCGAAGATCCAGCTCGTAGGTCACTTATTCAGGTTTTGCTTGAGTAGAGCCCCATTGCTGTAAATGCAGTCACACTACACTTACACCAGGGTAGATCAGAATGAGGTAAAGACATAGGAATGAAACCTGGAGGTATTCTCGAGATCTCAGCATGATCTGTCTCAGTGAAATGTATGTCAAAGATGCATCAAATGGATCTTTAGTAATAATGCATTCCAAAACCTCCTTTGTCTAGAAAGGAAACTTGCTGATTTACCATGCTGAGACATAGTCTGTCTCTATAGATCACAAAAATGAGAATACTTCTCTTAACAGTAGTATTTACCAACCTTTACCAACAGAACAAAAAATAAATCTCTACAAATCCAGTCATTTTCCTATTTAGATGTGACTGAAATCAGCCAAGAGACCCAAGCTTGCTGTGTCACATGAGTGCTTGGGAAAAGGGTTTACTGCAGACTCCACACAAAAGACATAGAAGTCATTAATTTTACAGCATAAAAACATAAATAACAATTGTAGAAATGATCTTAAATTATGTGGAATGGTAAAAAGCAATCTAACATACTCCAAATTTATTCCTGTGATTATCATCTTAACTGATGACTGTCTTTAGTTCTCTTGCTCACTAACTTTTGTGGCTTTTGAATGCAAAAGTCAGCTGATTATACTATGGCAAGAGAGAAGAAAGAGACAATCAAGGACACATTTTTGCACTGGATTACAAAGTTAATCTTCATCACTGAGAAGGTACAGCATATTATTCCCTTAAGTTTCCATACATACTCAAGATTAACTTATTCCTAAATCATCAAATGCTAAAGATAGAGCACTTCAACCAGCTCAGTCCATCAAACCAAGCCATGGTCCATGTATGGGCGTAGACTTTTTAACTTAAGTCTTGTAGGGACAAATCTTGATGATACGTAGTGAAGACTATTTTTTCTAGCAAAATGAACACTATGATGAGATGAGGTGGGTGGCTATAAGTATGCATTGGGGATTCAGCCTGAGGATAGTGAAGAGTTATTTATGTTAAAAAGAATATTGATATCAGCATAAATTCATGTCAGCCTTAAACACATTAAGGCTGGAAATAAGAAAACAGTTTCTGAACTTCAGTGTAGTAAGATCCTGGAACTGTCTTTTAATAGGAGTGGTCAATTAAATCCACTGTGAAAAGTGCTGTATCATTTTGTAGAAGTCCACTCAAGTATGATTGCACCTCGAGAACAAAAAGGTGTTCTTCCAGTCCTTCTCCTAGCAGAATTTTTGTTCAGTACCTCCATATTACTACTTGGAAAAAAGTCTTTGAAAATGTGGCTGGGGGTGTAAGTCTCTATATGAAGATGATGGGTGTTAATTTTGAATATTCAGGGTTTTTTCCCTGAAGTAGATTTAAAGGTCTTAGAAGGCAGGAGCATAGATTTGCAAGAAAATTGTTGTATTGTGGACTAGTTGGGATTTTATTTTATAAAAGCTTATATAATGACCTTCCTCCTAATCTTTTTGTTAATTTAATTCTGAATTCTTTATTAGAAAGTACTGAATGATACCGAATATGAAAAGAGAACAGATTCTCATGATGAGCAGATTTGAAAACAAAACTCATTCACTTGACTGGAACTGAGCAAAGTTACGAAGTTACATCTGTATTTGGTTCCTGGACAGTGCTTTGGGGTCACTGATGATCAAAGTCAGTGGACTCAAAACTTTGATGTGATGTGCCAGACCCCTATAACATTAGAGTCAGAGAAGCTCTTGTTGTTGCGGGGCTGGTCTAAATCTGAGATGAGAGGCTGATTTAACTTGCACTCTATCTTAAATGCAAAGTGACATTTTGAAGAGAGTGGAGAGTTGACTAGTGTTTTGTTTTTTATTAGAAAATCACAGTTTCTAGAACTGATGAAGCTACAGGCAAAGGTAACACTGATAAATGTTTCAATATGAAAATATTTAGGTAAAAAAATGGTAGTTGTGTTATTTTATTTCAAAATTTCCAAGTGTCGTTGACAGAAAGAGAAATTTCCAGGGGGAAACATTAGAAAGATTTATATCCTAGTCATGGCTTAGAATAACAACAAAAAAAAAAGATATAGCAATTTGTTTTAGAATACAAAAAAAAAAACTATTTCTTGCCCAACTAACTAGAAATAACAATTTTTTTTAATATCAGTTCATTTCTATTTGGGATCTAAATGAGATTCAAATTCAAAACAATAGAGATACAGTTGGGGGTTTTTTAATAGAAATTATTCAACAGTTCTGCCTTTAATTCTGTCTGTTCTGTGATGTTATTAGATGACACATTTAAGTTCAGTGAAATGTCCTGGGATGATATCAGAAGGGGTTGCATGTGAAAATGCAGTCTGTAGCTCAGAGAGTGTGAACAGCTGATGATGATAAAGACTGACATTTCAACAATATTTATGTCCTCTGTGTGTGGGGGAGAGGAAAAGAAAGAGAGTAGTAAAAAGGGTCCAGGTTATTCCCTGTACAGGAAAAACCTGCTTAAAGGACAGGAAATTCCCATGGGTTTCCATTCACAACAGTTTCTTCAAAGTTATTTCACTGTGGGTGACAGGTTTTGCTGCCCTAGTGAAATTCCTATGGGTTCAACCTGCTAAAGCAAGAGATGTGTACTCAAACACCAAATTTCCTTCCAATACTCTTTCTTGCTCCGCTATCTTCCCCCACTAGCCACATAGCTCTTGCAAGGGCTGTGTTCCTATAGGCTGCCTCTTTGACCATTCAGCATTTTCAGATCTTTTCCTACATCTAAAGGTTGATCCAGGCACATCAACTGTGTCCTAAGAACTTATGTTGCTAGATATGATGAAGTAGGAAATTTTCAGCTGAGGAATCAGAAGTCTGGGTCCCTAACCAAAAATTGCTAGATAGGGAATAGGAATTCAACCAACAGAACGCAACTTAATCTGAATTGTCTGTACTTCATCCTGAACATACTGACAAAAGTTAAATCCAAGGAGCGGAGGAGTAGATATGTTTTTTAGGAGTTCAGTAGATATGTTTTTTAACCCTGGTTTCCTAAAGAAGCAAGGCTCATTGGATCTTGCTTTTTGTTTCAGAGGCCCCACTGTTACCCCCAGATTTGTCAGCAAGTTAACAGTCTGAGAGATGTTCACTCCCTACAGGATTAATAGAAATGGGAGGATGTGAGGCCATATAGAAGAGAGCCTGTTGACAAGACAGCTAGGGAAAATGCTGCAACATTAACTCCTCTGCCAAAAGTTTCAGTCTGAGCTCACACTGCCAAGAACCCCTGAGGATCTATCTGACCATGACACAAATTCATAGTAAGCCCAACCTTATTTGTTTCAGTGCTCACAGACTTAATTTCATGCTTACAAAAAACTTGCATGCAATCCCCGCATGATTAGGTTTTCCAAAGCCCTTGGTGTAGGTCTCAGCCCTTTTCCAACAAGGCCAAAGAAAATTTTACCCCTAAGTTCAACAGAAGCCTTGCGAGACAGTTGGAGGTTATAGTAACGCAAAACTGTGTTCACACAATTGTGTTCACACCTTGAGCATGTGAAATAGTTAAATCAGACATATTTTGAATAACTTGATGTGATTTGGGCTTGTGCTACAGAAGACGTTTCAGCTTAAGAATGAGGTGGTAGGATGCACACATATTATTTGTTTGAGCCAGGAATGGTTTATATTTTCTGAAACTTTGTTTATGTTCACATTCCACTTCTTAACTGGCTTTCTCTTTGCTCGATTGTTAACCTACAGGACCAGCTATTAGCAAACGGTAAATTAAAGACAACACCAACAAAAGGTCAGGAGTATATTCTCCCAGAGCTATTTCATATCCAATCCAGAGACTTCCTCTTGCTCCATTTACTCAGAGGAATTAAGAGCAGGTGAAGGTAGGGTTGTGTGCAACTGATAACATCAAGAACACACCTGAAAATGAAGTCGTGAATGAGTAGTTTTGGCCTGATTGCCCTCAGTCTGCTGGGTATTGACCTGTTTTATCTGAAGTAAACCTGAAAAGAACGATTCCTAAGGAAGAACAACATTATGGAAATGCCAAGTTACTTATTGCTATTATTATTATGTGGCAAATCGGAACGAGGAGAGCAAAAACATAGAGTAGAACTATCCAACAATAGTTTCAGGTTGTCCTCTGTTGCCTTTTGTTAATCAGCTACAGTGTTTTGCTTCCTTCTGGTTAGTGCACTGTATTGTTTGTATACTGTAAACAGATTGCAAATCACACTTTGTTGTGTTGTGTGTAAGTCTGGAAGGCTCCCAATAAGTCTGAGAAATAATCCTGCTAATTCTAAGTAGTTGCTTAAAGAAAACCATCAATTTTGTTTCTTCTTTTTAAGATGTTTTCCATTCTATTAAACCAGTAAATTTTGATGTAAATGAATGAACATAAGGATCCAGTATGCAAATTTCATCACCTTCTTCCTCTGTTTTTTAGAAGATTGAAATACATTGAGGAAAACACCATTTTAAATGTTCTTAACGGCCATTCTGAAACATTTCACCCTGACCAAAGCTAAGCTCTGGTTGCTCTCACAGAGAAGGTACCATCTCACATCTGCAGTGCTATGTACCAACAGTGGAGTCAAAAGATAAATTAAAGTATTGTGAATAAAGCCCCAATGTAAGCTAGTCTGTTCATGAAGGGGTTTTCATTTTAGAGAAAACCCCCAAACTTTCATGTTAACAGGTAGGGTACAGCCAACGTTTTCTTTTCATACTCATTTCCATTAAGTGACAGACAGGTAACTGTTATAAATAACTGTAACATGAGAATATCCACTGAATTAGTGTGTAAAATGTGAAGAGGCACAATTTTCCAGTGTCAGAAACCTACATTGTTGTCATTCCTCAGTTCAGGAGCATATACAAAGAAAGGGCAAATTAGGTTTGACATTGCATTCAAACTGCAAATCCTTTTTGACTTTGCCTTAGTAATTTATTTATTTTTCCAATATGTGCATTAACCCCTGCTTTAAATGACTCTTAGACTATCTCCATGTGCTGAAACGGTCCCTTTACTTTCTAGCAAATATTTTGACTGTGCTGTTTTTTAAAACAAAAACATGCACACAACACAGACGATTGCATTTTATCTGGTGATCATCTAATGTTACAGTTCAAGTTGAAGGCAGTCGGTACCAGTATGTAACATGCTGCTCAAACTTAACTTATCAGTCTGATGAGCAAAACCTGATTTATTTCATATACAAACAAGTGAAGACTATGAGAACAACAAATACAAAATGTTCTTGAGTGTAGAAATGTCAAATATTGATCAGGAAAAGTCTTCGTGTACTTTAAGTACAAAGAGTTCCTCAGCTAGTCTTTTTTTGTTGTCTGATGGAGGGAGGGGAAGGAAAGCAAGTGTACATTATAAAGAAAAGAGTAAACACAACTTTTATAGGTTAAGTGATGTAAGTAAAGAAGGCAGCCAGTAAAACATCCTAACTTTCAGATGCCTAGGAAGATTATTACCAGTATAAATATCCTTGGTGGATGAAACAATCCTAACTCTGTTGGAGTCTCTACCTCTTCATGTTTTGAATGTATCCACATGTCAAACAGATTTTTTGTCTGTTTTGCACAATCTCTCTTCCATCAGACAACATGTTTTATAGTTTAGAAATGAGAGATGCTTTCACAAAAGTATTCATTAAAACCTCTTTGTGCAGGGCATGTTGCTGCTTTGTTTAGATTTTAATTTATGAAAGATTTTTATATTAAGACTACCTCAGATCCTCTCCTCGAAGTTTCTCTTTGTTGAGTGAATATGCTGTCTGCTTCAGGCAACTGAAACAGTGTATGGAGTCTAGAAGGCAGTAAATTATTGTCATTGCATCAGCCTCAAGGATGGGGGAAAGGCTGGTTTTATCTGCTGGGTACATGCCACCCTACAGGGCAGATTTTGAATGATATCACACTCTCCAGTGAGAAAGAGACAGTATGGAGAAAAAGAAGGTTCATGAAAATAGTGAAGATTTCTTAGCTGGAAAATCCAGCAAGGACTGTTAGACACGGAGACATCAGCACTGCTTCAGCAAGTCTCTGAGCTGCAGATTACTGAATGCTGGAACATGTACACGGAAGTATTTCTGGAGGATTTATGCTTTTTATATTCTTTCTGAGGTATCTGCTACTGCCCACTGGCAGAGACAGGAGAAGGGGCCAGGCTGGCTTGCGTTGGCTGTTCTTGCGGTTTTAAGAATGAAGTGAAGGGATTCCCAGAAAGTCTGTGCTGCTGCAGGTGAAGACTTTGCTGTGTGATTGACATCCTCCCCACTTTCGCACTGAGAATATGTTTTGTGCATCATTGTATCCTACACAGTGGCAGAAAGAACCTTAGGAACAAGAAGCTGCTGAAGCCAAACAATAGCTCGGCAACACAAGAGCTTTTCTACCAAAGCAGTTCAGGGATATGAGGATGCAGTGATTTTTTATTTCCACCCCCAAAATACCCCAGAACTGAGAACTGCTGCCACTGGGTTTCCCATTTAGCTGCAAGTGTCTCCCTGATAGTCTGATTCTTCTGTCTTCCTACCACTTTCCTGAAGATATTTCTTCCTCTTCAGCTTTCTTGGTGTAAGACTAACTGTTCCTTTTCCCTTGCAGATGCTGCACTTTGAGGAAGAACACTTACCTCTTTCGCATTTTTTTGAAAGAACAGAGAACATGGTTGATCCTTTCTCCTGCTTCAGTATCCACAGAGCCTGGATGGTATCAGCCTGGAGACTGAAATGGCAGCTTGACTTCACACCCCAGGACTTCCATAGAATCTGAGCCCAGGCACCTGCATCCAAAAACAACAAGGTGGTCTGGCTGAGACCATGATGTCAGGCCGTAGCTCTAACAACCCTGCCATCTGAATGGTACCAGAACAAAATTTAACCAGAAAGTTTGATCAAGTAAAATGCATTGCAGCAAAGAAAGAGATAAAGTATTTAGTCATCCTGATTTTGCAAGGTATTTATGTCTTGCTGTAGCGGCCTCAAGCATTTTTATGTTGGCATGTCTTGCAAAATCTGCTACCATTTGCTGTAGTCATCTTGTTTGTTATGAATGCTGGTTTTTTTCCCCCAATATGGACACAGTTTGATTATAGCTCTATTGGGAGAGTCTGAGAGCCCATGGGTTAAAAATTGTAATTAAATACTCAAGATTTCAATAATCACATGTAATTTTATTAGATGTCCCTCTCAATCTAATTTCTGCTCTGCAAGAGGAATTCTCGCTTATTCTATGCATATGCAATTATGTATGAGAATTAGTTATGGTATCTTCCACAGAGATTTAATCCTTCACCTTTCCCCAAAAAATGCAAATACAAGAAACCCCCAATAGAGCATCTCTGCATAACACGTTAGTCACTAGTGTGAACCAAAGTTTGTTCAGAAATATTAAAAAGAACTATTTCAGTCCAGCACAAACCAAAGCTCTGTGCATGCCAGCAGCACTAGCCAGAGTCGTTCTCCCATTCAGTTCACACATAACAGGGAAACAAGTGTTACTTCTGCATCTCTGCACTAATTGCCAAGTGTGGGGAATGGATCTGCTGGTGTGCTAATTTCTTAATGCAACTTAATTTTTACTTTTGCCTTTGCAGTTCCCCTCTCTCTTAGAGACTCTGTTAGTCAAAGAGGGTAATGGGGATATTATATGTTTAGAATACAAGGTATTATTAAAATATCCTGTGACATTATTTTTAGAGGCTGATGGTTGATTCCCAAACATATTTATTGGGATCCTTATAAAGTTTTGGTACTGAACAGTTTAACAAAATGATTCCTTAGCACCCTTAGTGTTCTCCAGGTCCCACAATACCCTTCTCTTGCTTCCACCCTTCATGTACGCTAACTGTCCTATTTAAATAAAGGGGTTTTGCCTGTGTAACCCATTGAAGCTGCTTGTCTTCCTCTGGTTCCTGTACATAGGAAATCTGGGATGTTACAGCCCTTGGTTTGAAAGCCTGGTTCTTTAGTATTGACGCTGTAGAAACCCACACCATAGGCTCCCGAAAGCTGTTTCAGTGACACTGATATTGATGAGCGTTTTTTTTTTTTTTCCCCTCTAGAAAGAAATTATGGTTAAAAAGAGAATCCTCTAAAGTCTACTTCCACATGAAAATTACTTTTTTTCTGTTTTCTGGGTCAAAACAGTTGGTTGAAATGCTCACTTTTCTTCAAAGAAAAAAAATCACCTTTTTTTTACAAAACTGGATTTTTTTCCCTAGTTTTCTTTTGTTTGTTTGCTTGTTAAGACAGTTCTGTGTGCTGTTTGCATATGGATTTTCAGTGTGAACTATCATGATTTAAACTCCAATGACATCTTATTTTGATAAGGCATAAGTGTAATGGTTTAATTTGATGTCATCAAAACAAGTCAGATGGGCAACATCTGAATTTACACAAATTGCTTGTGAATTAAAAGCATTACAGTCCTTCTTATGTATAACCCACCACTAATGCAATGGTATGTATGTCTGGTTACTCCTCAGGACTACCCGTTGGTGTGGAAGAGGTAAATGAACATGTCACTTCAAAGCCCTGAACTGGATGTTCAAAAGTTTTCTTGAGTCATTTTCAATCCCATCTAAAAGGAGGTGGATATTAGGCTGGAATTTTTCCAGCATCGAGAGGAATCATGCTGTTGTGGGTCTGGCAATAGATCCTTCAGAAATTTCAAATATTATTTAGGAAAACCAGCATTTCTTATTTTTTATTAAGCACATTATGCTATATGTACCCTTATAAGTATACTGGCAACTTGCAGCTAAAACACCTTATCCTGAGAATCTTAATACTATAGGTTCAAAATGACTGAGTTAATTTAGAAACAATTATATAAATCTATAGAAACTTCTTTTCCCTTGGGAAAAATGTGATCTGTTTGGAGTAGCCAAATTGTCTATCTCTATAAAGTGAGGTCTAATTATGTGTGTGGGTGAAGTTATAATAACATATTTTTTAAAATATGATTGTTTCTGTTCATATAATTCTTATTACAATAAAATGGTCAGATAATGGAGTGAGAAATACCGTGACAGGAAAATTCCTGCCCATAGTTAACATTTGGCTTTGGACACAAACTCTCCAAGGCTATATTTTGTTGGTGACTTGGCACTTTTTTGATAGTACCGCATATGTAGATTAATTCTCACAAAACAAAACCTCTTGAATGAAAAACATATAAAATCTTTATCCCTATTGTTAAGCAAGGCTTAATCATTCAGAGTGGAATCTCTCTAGAACTCTCTGACCTTTACATCTTTCACTTAACAGCAATAATTAATAATCATGACAACAAAAAATAATTGCTTTCCAGGTGAGTCTTCCATTGTGATCCCATATTTCAGAGTATTTCTCATGAAAGATGTACCCACAGTCTTCTTTTTTTCCAAATGAGACTGCACTACATTATATCTGTTTCATGAAGATCTTACTGATTACCAATCCAGTGTGACCTGAATAGGACTATCCATGTGCTTAATCATGTGTGTGAGTATTTGCAGAATGAGAGACATAACTGTTTCAGCTTGGTTTGAATTTATAGTTGGTGCTGACAGAACACCTACAGCCTATAATCAGTATCTGTTACTGGAAATTTAAATTAAACAAAATGTTACCTAGTTTATCTCTTATCTGTCTTAAACCTCATAAAATAAAATCTAGCTTTCACTTCTACAGCAAATTTAGCATTTTCCACATTTATATTTGTTATTCGGACTCCCTACCAAGCAAGGAAGACACACTGAGTTGCCATGTTTCAGGGCTGCATAAAAGTGGGCTACGTCTATTTAATATGCCTCCCAGTGTGCCTGATTTGCTTTTCTAGGCAGATCGAATGTTTAACATCTCATTGTTAATTTATAATAAAAGGATATTTTTACTCCTTTATCTTTTGATAGATTTAACAGTGTCCTTCATAATTTAGTACTCTATAACCCTTCTGTTGAACCATTTGTGGATCCTGCAGTTTAATCACAATATACTCTCAAGAACACTATAATGAATCCAACTGATGTACTGAAAAGAGTAAGTCGTATGGCAATGAGTCCATGTAAAGAAAACACACTTCAACTGTTGCCACTTCTCTTGTTGAAGTTAGCATATTCTCCTCCAAGGTTATTTGATTTTTAGCAGATAACATGCAGTCCAGTTAATTGTCCATATAAAATATACTAATTTCTTGGATAGAAAGAGTGAGCTTTCATCATAATGCATTCATACAGTAAATGAGACAGAAAATTAACTCTGCAACAATTATCTTGTCCCTTCTGCAGTTGTCCCAAGTTGTTCCTCTAACATTTCTAAACTGAATACCAATCTTGTCAGCCCGTGCTTTGTACTGTTAGACGTTGACCTGAAATAAGGATGAAGACATTTCAGATTTGTACAGGATTTGTTCTTATTTTTGTAAGAATGTGTATTGCTCTGATCTGCATTTTCTCTTGGGCAAACAAAACAGACATTGGCATGCTAGGTATAGCTGAGCCCGAATTTTGTAATTCAGCAATGACCTTAAGATATTTGCAATTAGGTTTAGTATTCTGGTCCTGTTACAAGATGACTTTCTAGTTCTACAAGACAGGATGATGATTTGTTGAATGTCTTTATAAAACAATTCGGTGTTCTTTCTGTTCAGGATGCTTTTTGGTGCAGTGGCTATCTTCCCTTGCACAAAGAGCACCAGGAATAGTAGATACTGAGTGTTCTCATATAACAAATAGCAAGTAGCAACATGTAAAACGGATACTTGAAGGTGTCCTAAGTTCACCTTAGCCTCACCTAGAATTTCCTCCGTGGTGGATGGAACTCCATAACCAGCACGAACACCTCTCTTGCTCTGCTCCTCTTGGCTTTGCCTACACCATAATTACAAACCAAATTACGATGCACTCGCTTCAGATGTTCTTTCTTTCTTGTGTGTAGCAGACCAGATCATATTAACACCATGACCAAAGGAACTATTCTACAATTTCAATTGTTTAAAGCTGTCATATGCTTCCCTAATAAGTTATGAAGTTATTTTGATCTGGTTTATACAGGCAAAACCCAACTTGTATCTGTTAGTATAACTACACCCTGGCCAAATTAAGATTATTAGTAAATGTGGTAGATGGTAGGATTTAGAAAAGCAGGTGATCTTCTGTCCAGTAAGGCACCTGGGAAGTGCCATTCAAGAGCAAGTGGAAGACTTTAAAAGGGCAAGTGGGTTTCCTCCTGACAAAACCATCTAGAAAGTTTTGGGACTGTAAGAGTTAGAATACTATATGTTTAAGCTAAGATATATCTCTTTCATCCAAATATTTTGTAATCAATTAATTATATAATTAGTAGTAGACATATTAAAGCAAGACTATAAGCTCATCAAAAATAAATCACGTTTTAATACATCTTATTCTAGACACACGTTTTGCAATTATTCTATTTTATGAGTTCCCAATGATCTTTCTGTGATTGAACCAGCATTTAAATCAGCAAATAGAACAAGAAGCAAAACTGAACACTGGACCAGTCCTGCAGGACACAAGCATCTGATTTGTTTTTGTCTCAAATCAGAGCACAACTTTGAAATTTGCAAAATTTTTGTTGCTATATTTTTTTAGAGTTTCTATTGGCAACATCAGCTTTTTTGTTGTGATATTTTGGGTGAGATGAAATGTTTTAATGTTCATAAAATGTAAATGTTTTCTTTTTACTTACTGAACATTAAATACTATTTTTTCAGGTATTATGTTCACCACTATCATTTCCCATAGTGGTAAGACGCCTTGAAGAAACTAGTAGTTGGGAATCTTAATTTTTCATTCTTCTTCGAAATCTGAGTAACCACCCATGAGTCACAGGAAATCCACAGTGGGTTGTGTGAAACACAGTGCTCCTGGCAGCCCAGGCAACAGGATTGAAGGGGGACCTAGATTACACCTCACATAAATAAGTATGCTAATAGGGAAATGAAGGATAATGATTTATTGCACCTCTACAAAAAAAAAGCATTTGGCTTATTAAAAAAGAAACATTCTGATTTAGGTTCAATAATTTATTAAAAATGTTTTAATCCAGGGAAAACTTATTAGAAATATTTTTATTTTACTAGAGTGTGGTTGAATTACTGAGGTTTCAAGAGGAAATTGTCGTGGTTTATTGAAACTGGTAGATCATTCCCACTGAGAATTCCCCTTTCTTTATAACACCAAAGAATCTGGACTCTGTGTCCTCTGGCTTCAGGCTTTCAACCATAATTCCTCATCCTCAGACTTTAACTACACCTTTGGAATAGTTTGCATCCAGCTAAGCAAATGTTATGCGCACTAGGGGCATGTTGTGTTTTGTGCAGAGAAGCATCTAGAGCAAGAGATAAACCTGTGTTGCAACACAAGGTTGTCCCGAGGGAACTGACTGCACTGCATGACAAACCTCTTTTTCATTCTTGTTAAGGGACTGCTTTCCGATCCTTAGCTTTCATCACATTTGGTGTACCATGGATTTGGGTTTCTTTGTATTTCGTATGGGGAGGAGACTTTTTATAAAGGAACAATAGCGTCAAGAACCATCAGGCATAATCACGCCAGTGTAATTCTTGCACAGCGGCAAGCTTAGTGATTCACTGTGTCTCCTGCCAAATGCTTTGACTCAATGTGAAGCAAGCAGGAACAGTAATCCTGTCCTAGTTTTGTCCTAGAATATTCCTCCTGCCGTGAGTGCTCCCCAGCAACGTCTTTTGAAAACTCAGGTTAGCAGAGCCAGCACAAGCCATGGCAGCTCACGCATGCTCCAAGCTGTGGGGGCTTTTGAACAGTCACAATCCCTGCACTGGGTACCTTTTGTACAACTCTTGCAAGTACCTGTTTTGTGTCTACACATCTTGTACACATTGTTTAACAGGCAGTTATGGGACCGAAGCAGAAATGAAGAAACTTCCAGCATTGCTACAGCTAACAGAAACGGAGTGAATGACACGTCCGTGCTATTGAATCTGGCTGAGAGTCTTTTTGCACAAGAATTCTGACCAAGTGCAGCTGCAGGCATAATCCCTTAAACCAACTCTAATATCAGCATCAGAGGAGTGCAGGACCATGCTGACATCCTTTTGAAATTACGAGGATGGTCTCCTCTGCTGTTTTGATCTCCCACAGTGCTCCCCATGGCTGTTGTTCCCTCACCTGTCATTTATCATCTCTTTCCTTGGTTAGGCTAGAGCTCCTGTCACCCCTCTGTGGTAGCACCTTTCTTCCTCAAAGATCCACTATTTTCCTGTCACTCCCATCTCTGAGTCACAGCTCCCTCAGGAAGAAATTGGGAACCAGCCATATGCACAGACCAGGCAGGCACACAAGACAGGCAACTATCACCTGCAGAGATGGAGGTTTTTTTAACTCAAGAGGTTAAACACTCTCATCACCACATCCTGCACCTTCAGCACAAAGAAAGATGGTAGTTTCAGCATTGCATCAGCGTAATTCATAACTATCTAATTTATCTTTAGGGAAAATGACGTCTCTCCAGCCTCATTCTAGAGAATGGGGAAAAAAAGTACCTGTTGCTCATTTCGTGATTACCATGGAGCTTTTAGGTTCAATTAAGATAAAGCAAAGGATTATAAGAGCACGCAACATTCCCTCATGCTGGGGCACTCTTTTCATGTCACTCAGCTCTGTGAAACCCTGCAGGAGCATATAAAGGGCTTAAAAGATGAGTGAGGAGGCAGGACACAGCAAGGCACGGCACATCAGCATACGTGATAGTGTTTACCTGCATCTGAGAGGTCATCTTGGCAGGGGTGCAAAGCATGACATTGCTAGGGGCTGTGGTGGGGGAAGAGGAGAAAAGGCAGGAGGAAAACAGCCCTTGACATCTAGGAATAGGAGATGCAGGTCTTCCCTTCAATCATGATACGCACCCACAAAATCAATAGTTGAGGTTAGCAGAACCTCTGGAGATCATCTGGTCCAACGCCCCTTCTCAAGCAGGGTCACCTAGAGCTGGTTGCCCAGCACCACGTCCAGTTGGGTTTTGAATATCGCCAAGGATGGAGACTCCACAGCCTCTCTGGGCAACCTGCGCCAGTGTTCAAGCACCCTCACAGTGAAAAAGATTCTTCTTATATTTAAATGTAATTTCCTGTTTTTCAGTTTGTGTCCATTGTTTTTTGTCTTGTCACTGGACACCACTGAGAAGAGTCTGGCTCCCTTGTCTTCATTCCCTCCCACCAGGTATTTATCTACATAGAAAAGATCCCCCTGGAGCCTTCTTTTCTCCAGGCTGAACAGTCCCTGCTCTCTCAGCTTCTCTTTGCATGAAAGATGCCTCAAGCGGAGCAGATGGCTGGCTTGGCTGAGCAGGGATCTTCTAGAACTTAGGCAGAAAAGGAAAGTGTATGGACATTGGAAGCAAGGACAGGTGACTCAGGAGGACTACAGGGATGCTGTTAGCCACTGTAGGGAGAAAATTTGTGCGGCCAAAGTTCAATTAGAGTTCAAGCTGGCCAGCACTGTGAAGGACAACAAAAAGGGCTTTTTTAAATATGTTAACAGCAAAAGGAGGATCAGAGATAACATCAGTCCATTACTTGATGAGGTCAGTCACCTCACAAATAGGGATGTAGATAAAGCAGAGATGTTTAATGCCTTCTCCGCCTCTGTCTTTAATGCTGATGATGGGCCCTAGGACCCTTGGAGCCCTGTGTTGGAAGACTGTGGCTGGGGGAATGATAAACTCCTAGCTGACTCTGAACTTGTTTGAGACTTGCTGCTCCAGCTGGATGCACATAAGTCTACAAGGTCTGATGGGATTCATCCCAGGGTACTGAAAGAGCTGGCCAGTGTCATCGTGGGACCTCTCTCCATTGTTTTGCAATGGTCTTGGGAGTCTGGAGAGGTCCCAGTTGACTGGAAGTCGGCAAATGCTGTCCCAATTTTCAAGAAGGGTAACAAGGAAGACCCTGGTAATTACAGGCCAGTAATTACAGTCTCACTTCAGTGACTGGTAAAATTATGGATAAGATTATTCTGGCAGTTATTGAAAAACACTTGAGAGACAGCACAGCCATTGGTCATAGCCAGTGTGGGTCCATGAGGGGAAAGTCCTGCTTAACCAGCTTAATTTCCATTTATGACAAGGTCACCCATCTAGTTGACAAAGGGAAGCCAGTAATGTGGTGGTTTTGGATTTTAGCAAAGCTTTTGATACTCTCTCTCACAGTATCCTTCTGGACAAAATGTCCAGCACACAGCTAGACAAGTCCATAACACATTGGGTGAGCAATTGGCTGATGGATCAGGCTTAAAGAGTTGTGGTAAATGGGGTTACATCAGGCTGGCAGCCAGCCACCACTGGGGCTCTGCAGGGCTCAATTTTAGGGCCAGTGCTCTTCAACGTTTTTATAAACGATCTGGACTCAGGAATCAAATGTACATTAAGTAAGTTTGCCAACAATACTAAAATAGGAGGAGCTGTAGACTTCCTCGAGGGTAGAGAGGCCTTACAGAGAGATCTGGATAAACTAGAGAGCTGGGCATCACCAACCGTATGAAATTTAACGAGAGCGAGTGCTGGATTCTCCACCTGGGATGGGGTAATCCTGGTTATATGTACAAATTGGGGGATGAGAGACTGGAGAGCAGCCCCATGGAAAGATATCTGGGGGTATGGGTTAATGGCAAGTTGAATATGAGTCAACAGTGGCCCTGGCAGCCAAAACGGTGTTCTGGGGTGCATCAAGCACGGCGTAGCTAGCCAGTCGAGGGAGGTGACTGCCCCACTCAACACTGCACTGGTGCGGCCCCACCTCTAGTACTGTGTGAAGTTTTGGGTGCCTCAGTATAAGAAGGACATCAAACTATTAGAGTGTGTCCAGAGCGGGATGACCAAGATGGTGAAAGGCCTTGAAGGCAAGACTTAGGATGAGCAGCTGAGGTCACTTGGCTTGTTCAGCTTGGAGAATAGAAAGCTGAGTGGCAACCTCATTGTACTCTATGACTTCCTCAAGGGGGGCAGTGGAGGGGGAGGTGCTGATCTCCTCTCTCTGGTGGCCAGCAATAGGACACGAGGGAATGGAATGAAGCTGCGTCAGGGGAAGTTCAGATTGGACATTAGAAAAAGGTTCTTCACTAAGAGGGTGGTCGGTCACTGGAAGAGGCTCCCCAGGGAAGTGGTCATAGCACTAAGCCTCTCAAGAGTTCAAGGAGCATCTGAATGACGCTCTTAGTCATGTGGTTTAGTTTTAGGTAGTCCTACAAAGAGCAGGGAGTTGCATTTGATGATCCTTATGGGTCCCTTCCAACTTGAGATATTCTATGAGTCTATTAATCACCTTTGTGATCTCCAGTATGTCCATGTCTCTCTTGTACTGGGGAGCCCAGCTCTGGACATAGCACCCAGATGTGCCTCACCAGGGCAGAGCAGAGGGGAAGAATCACCTTCCTTGACCTGCAGGCAATGCCCTGCCTAATGCAGCCCAGGAGTACAGGCACTGAGCAGTGCTTTTGAGCTGTTTTGCTTCATAGTCAGAGAAAAAATTAATATATTTTAAATGAAAAAGTCATTGCATTTGGGGTGTTTTGTGCTTTCCACCCACTTTTTTTGTTGCCAAGTCCCATGAACTGTAGCAGAGTGGCAAAGTTTGCATCACTCGATCTCAAGACTTTGTGCAAATACATCATTGCAAACCTGTCTTCATAAAGAGCTCTTTCAGAATTGGTGCAGCACTTTGGGGTTGGGATTTGCCATATGCCAGCTGCAGTGCACTTATGCTCTGTGTAGATGCTCTTAGTGCACAGAAAGTATGAGGTAACTTACCCCTCTTCCAAACTGTGGCTTGTAAATGCTCACCCTGCCCTTCAGCCTGTTAACTTCTCCAGGAGATGAGCCCTGGAGTGAAAATGCACCACACCACACTCAGCTGAACAGTGTGAAAACAGTGTGAAAGCTCAGTTGATAGCAGGTACCCCACAGCAAGTGTAAACTGTGAGGTAAAACCTGCCTCCTATGAGACATCTTGCTAAAAAGCAACACGTTTTGCCCAGAAGGTCTGGCAGTCTGATATACAGGGTGTCTGACACTTAATATTCACATCATATCCCACAAAAAGATCAACACGGAGCTTTTCAGGGTTGATAACGAACAACCCCTCTAGTAATTAAGCTCTGTGCACCTTTTGAAAACAGTTTCAAGTCTTCTGGGATTCTTTAATTCTCACATGCGTCATCGAAGCACAGGTTCAGTATTCCCACAGAAAGCAGCGATCCCTCTGATTTACGGACTTCCCCACCCTTGGAACTGAGACACTGACATGTTCTGCTCCAGGCACTAAAAAGCTCAGCACTGCGCGCTCTCTCTTGTTCTTTCTTTTTTTTTTTTTTCTTTTTCCCCTAAAGAAAGTCTTTCCTGTCAAATTAACGTTCCCAATTACATGTGGATCTAATCCCTGGTGATTACCTACCTACTCTAATTGACTGTCTTGTTCCAAACCAAGGCAAGGTGTTTGAACAGACAAACAAAAAAAGGCTCTGATTTACTGAGACAGAGAGAAAACACTTACCTACAGAAAATACCAGCTAGCTTTCTCTCTCCCAATTACTACCCTTCCTCCTTTGAGCAATTAAAACTGTCTTGAAAAGTTTATGGGTTCCAGAAAATTTAGTTATGTACACATACCAGTTGGTCCAGCTGGTCCCTGGGGAATTAATACTGGGATACGGCTCACAGTTTTCTGAAGTGCATTAGGAATTGAAGCATTTCAAAAAATCACTACTTAATTCCAAGGCAATGTGCTTCCATTACTGTCTATTTCCTAATTTCAAGCTATTGGGTACTAGTTTTGTGTCTGATAGAGACATAGGCTTTAACGTTCCCAAAATGATGCTTTCTCTCTAATATCATCCCATATTAGTTCAGAGGTGTTTTGCAAGGAAGAAACCAGGTACCTGTTAATCACAATAAGATTTTGTCTAACTAATATGTAAGTTATTTGCATCCATCTTATGTACTAGTCAGAGCAAATATGGCAAATCAGGGAGTGCAAGATAGGTAAACTAACAAGGAATGTCTTTCTGCATATTTGGGGTTTTATCTGTTGGTATAAAATTATAGCAATAAAGGAAGGACCATTCCTCTGATGTTTTAACAATATGTTCTTCAAAGTATCAGAGGCAAATAGGAAGAGATCTGTCTCATAAGAAGAATTGGAAAAGAAAGAGTGTGTAAATTCTCCCCTGCTCAATTATAGTAGCACGCAAACTGGGAACTCCTCCATCCTCCCAGCAGCACAGCACACCATCCTTCCTCCTTCCAGAAAACTTATAAACATCATAGTTCAGATCCAGATCTGGGGGGAGCTGATAGTTCTCTACTGACTTGAAGTAAAATGGCCTGATCTACACTATAAGAGGATTTTCTTTATACTGCAAAAGGAAAGAATGTAAAAGGCTTGTGAAAAGATTTCTGAACGGCCCCAGCACCCTGAGCAAAGCCCTTCACCAGCCCCACGCTTGGCAGCAGTCAATCCAAGGAGGCATTTAGATGCTGTCAATACACTACAGCAGCCAAGAAGAGTGACAGGGACCTTGACATATTGTTTTTTGTTAGCATAGGAGAGTTACATGAGAGCCTGATGGCAGAAGATACCCACACTGACTACTGGTTACAGAGTGATTTATCAGCTTTGTTTAAGTGGAAATGTAAATTGGAGGGGAAAGGATTTACGTGTGCAAATTATTCTTAACCTTATGGTCTTACATGGGAAAGCGAAGTGGGAAAAACATGGCTAAGAAATTATAGGGTAGCATTAAAGTTACTAAATCATCAAAATATCTCCCAGGACATGCTTTTCCATGCTTAATTCAATGAGTGCATGCAAAAGGAAGGGGAAGTGGTATAGAAAGAATAGTAAGGAGCCAGCAAGCACTCTGCACGTGTTTCTGACACAATTCTGCATTTCAGTAGCCTGTGTCCTTGCTCAGCACCATCTATGCACATGCCTAAATTTACCATCGCCAAACAAAAGGGGCACTTTTTAGTCTGCCAGATCTGAAATAAATGTGCAGATGCAGACATATATGCAACAAGCACACACCCAGTTGGTATGTCAATGCTCCACTGGATGCAGTTCCTTAAAAGAAAATATCCTTGATTCGAAAATGAGTATTCACCTAAATTCTGCTAAAACAGAATGAAAAACAGCTCCAGCCAGAATAACATGGAAGTACACCCTGTCCAACTTACTGTAGTATCTATCTTAAATGCACTTTATCTCTTTTTTACAATTACATTTTTGAGAGTCTTTTTCACCCATTGTCTAGCAAAAAAACAGCATACCCAGAGACAGTGTCTTGCAATCACTTCAAAAGCCAGTATCACCCCCTGAATATTTTGGTGAAAGTAATTTTTAATCCTGACTGATTACTGATGATGAGCAGTGTTCATTATTCTTTCTGATACTTTTTTTATAAAGTGCATTTGTTAAAGTATAAAATTGGTCAGGGTTACAAATAACTTGCCCTGACAGCTGGAGGGCAGCATTTCTCTCACAATGAACGACAATTTGTCTGCAGTGAAGGCAAATAGCTGGACAGTAGTTAGTATGTTTCAACTATAGAGGACCAGTAATACTTCAAAAGCAGCAGTCCTACAAACTGCTACCTCTAATAAGATGGAAATCTGAATCACCCCCCTGGAGAGTTTGGGGAAACAGGGATACCTATCAGGGCCAGTGGTGCACGCTTGGCATCCCATCGCTAGAGAAAGGAAGGGGGCAGGATGGACCAGCGCCCTAGACAAGATCTAGAGTTACCACCGACATCCCAGCACTGCTGCCCCTCTACACTACCCAGACCCTCTGGGTCCCCTCTGGGGACTGGCAGTGTGGGGTATCCTCTTACAAGAGGCTCTTTCCATGCAGCTGGCAATTGGCAGTGGCTCCCTGGCATGGCACAGGCTGCTCGGGAGAGTGCCTGGATCTTGAGGATCTACCTAATAGTTTGCAGTAAATCCTGCACTAACCATCAGTGATGTTTCATGAAGAGATTGTTGCTGTCAGATGCTGCAGGCACTCATTTGTTTTAGTTCTTTTCTAGCCAAGCCATTGCTACATGCATATTCAAAGGGCACACATCAGAGGTCATCCCTGTCTTCACTTTAACACCCATCTAAGAGGAATACGAAGGTCCTGCTGGAGTTCACTCACAAGCATCAGGCTGGGCAAGTGGTTAAAAGCCTCACAGCCTAGGTTCTCAAGTCATGCACAGCCCAGCCATGAACTTCATGGGCTAGATCAGGTGGTCCTGAGGTGTGCCTCATCCGCAGGACACAGCAACTTCATCTGTGAAACAGGGTCCTGGGTAGAGCCCAAACTGCTAAGCTTGTTAGGTTGGGCTCTGTATTGGCATTCCTGCGGTTGCTGATGGGGAGATAGAAGTGGGGTTGAAGAGAGGGAGTAGGAGGGAAGCATTAGGGGGACAGTGTAGATAGCCGGTGGGAGGGCAAAGAGGCAGCAGTGTAAGCCTGGAGTGCACTGTCTTAACAACAGAGGTGAACCTGAACGCATCTTTCAACCTGGGTTTGAGCTGCCTCCCTCGTGGGAGTGAGTTCACACCTCAGGCTATTTCCGCACATTATTAAAGTGTCATTAGTTTAGAGATACATCCTAGTTCATTTTTGCGCACCCACGGGTTACAACTGAAGTTATCAGCAATATTTTGTAGATGTAGGTTACATTCAAAATAAGCACACACGGCATTGTCTTCAATATTTGTTAATTAAGTTCCAAATGGCAAATATTAGAGCCAGTTTTAATTAATGTGTTGCACAATGGCAAGTTTAGGTTGCAACAGCGAGGGCTGAAAAGCTCTCAGTTCACTTAAATTAAATGTCATCAGGTTTTAATCCCACTGAAGTGAGAAACATCTTAACCACTACCTAAGGCTGACTATTTCTCCCAAGATTTGTTTAGTATTAACAATAATAATTCTGAATCTTTGTTATCCATATAATTGCTGAATTCCTGTCCAAAAATTACAGCCAAATTATTAGCCTGCCTCCAGTCCATGCAGTAGGCAGAGGGAAGCGCTGAGTGGTCACATCACTGGTGCGTTACGCAAGAAAATCTGGATGTATGTTAAGCTAGTGATATTTTAGCAGAATAAACTAAAACATAGTGGGATACCCTCCACAGGACAGCATTATATTTATTGCGTTACCTTTTTTTAAGAACCCTAAATGCTTTATGATTTTTTTTTTGCCTTCCTTGTTTTCAAACACATAGACTATTGATATTAGGTTCCAGCCAGCTTGAGAAGCAATTTCAAAGAAGCCCCCGACATGATTTGTGTTCCTGTGGTCAATTGTTCTATTTTCTCACAGAAGGTCATTGCTAAGACAAATGCCTGACAGAAATCTACTGTCTTTCATCATTAGATTTTTCTGAGTTGATGGATTCCTACCCAGGGAAGCTTTACACATGCTGCACCGAGAGAAGCAGAAAGACGCTACTGTGAATTTTTACCATTTGCTCTCCAACTCAATGCTTTCCAAATTGCATCTCAGGTGGGGAGCCAGGTCTTCAGTGTACTGGATTATCTGCTGCTTCCTTTTCAAAGGAGACGTCTAATGCAGGATAGGATTTGCATTTTCAAATGAATATTTACTTCCTTCTGGCTGAAAAGTCAATGCCAAACTGGGCATAAATTGAGGTTAAGCCAGTTCTTGAAGCCACCTTCGGGGCTAAAAGAATATTTCCTTATTTCTGAAGGTAGTCAGGGGTTGGTGGAAATCCACACAGATCCAGTAGTGACAGCACAACAATGTTGATTTACACCTTCTAAGGACTTTGCTGCTTCCTACATAGAAATGCTGAGCAGCCTTTTTTTTTAAGGGATGTGAGCTTTTAATTATTGTATTAACATTGTCAACTGTCAAACGCTTTGAAATAATTTAATATTCCCAGTCTCCTTACAACCTGTTTATTGATATTCATGAAGTGAATCCCCTCTTGAGATGTCTAGACTGAATGTCAATATGGTTTATAGATGAAGACATGGTTTATAGATGGAAGGTATTAATAATTGAATCCTGAAATTGTTTAATTTTACTTCAATAAAAGGCCAGGCAGGACAGGAACCAATATGCCCTTTTACTAAATTGATGCACAAGTGAGTACAGCCAAATGGAATCATTTCAACCATCAATGATGAAAAAGAAAAGTGATTGACTTGGGAGGCATGTTTTAATAAATAAAATTATTTTGTTAAAATTATATTCCTGGGTGAAATTCCTTCTTCCCACATATGACATGAGTAGAGGTACCTCTTTATAGTGTCTATATAGAATCATATGCACTAGACATAACTTATAGAAGACATGTTTTAGCCTTCAACCTCTCCTTGAAAGTCATACCAGAAAGGACTAAGGAGAGACATGTTTCCAAGAATAATCATGAGAGAATTATTTAAGTTCTATGTAGGAACTGCAGGATAAATATTGGTTCTCCTGTATTATTCATAACATCACAATAGCTGGTCATAACACTCCCTTCTGTCTTTATGAAATATGTTTATCCAATAATCTAATCAAGATGAGTAAAGGTCTGGGAATATCTTGAGGGAGAAGATTAGTAGCCTTTCAAATACGAGAAAAAACTTCTTTCACGGATAAACACATGAAAACCCCAGACCTAGAGGAAGGAAGGAATATTATTCAATCTGTAAATCACAATGGTTCTACTGGAAATGTTGGGGTCCCATAGGTGCTAGAAAGCTTCCAGGGACACCACTCCATCAGTGCCTCACTTGTCCATTATCTCTATAAAATTTTCTACTGTTGAGGACTCATTGTTTAAATATCCATAGTCTGATCCCATGCCCACTGAAGTCAGCATGACTTTCTTTCTAACTAACTTCAGTGGATATTGTATCTCAGTCCTGAAGAAAAGACCTATTTATATCTTTCTCAATTACTTTGGAATCAGCGATAAAAGCAGCATTTACTGTTTATTAGCACCTTAGGTTTCTACAGCCTTTTTTATTTTTACTATGAATAGAATCAGAATGTTTGGTTGCTTTCCTAAAGGGAACTCAGTGTATGTCTAGGTGAACATGTGATTGATGATAGGGAGGAAACATCACTGTAAGTTTTCTGGTCTACACAGGATATCAGTTATCATTATGATCTCTTTGCAAAGGGCATATATTAAATCCTAACAGATATTCTACATCAGTTCTGTGCCAGTATAAAAAGACTGAGAAGTTAAAACTTCAGCATAACATCTGATGAGTCTGAGTATGAACAAAGCTGAAAGGTAATTTTTATTGAAACTGAAAACTTAAACTACAAGTAGAATTTAGCCAAGAGATAGATACTTAGTACATAGGTCTGGCTATGGGTGACCTGCTAAGATTCAAGATTCACTAAGAGTGTCTCACTAGAAGGCTCATTAGGACCCTCTCATAGGAAAATACCCCTTCACGTTTAGCCTTACGCAGCACTAGAATGGTACCTACCTTTAGATAACTATGATTTAAAAAGACAGATATCCCTGTTGTGATCATAATAACAGATAGGCAATACTTAAGCTCATGTAGAAATTTAATTCAGGTCTGTGCACAAGTGGCCAAAAGGTTCATAACTGCCAACTTCTAAAGAATTATAAAATCATATGAAAAAAATGCAGTAAAACACAGCTTTCATCACAAAAGTCAATTTTAAATATTGACTCTTTATGTCACTTTTAGGTCTGTAGGTGCATCACCTATGCAGTGACACTCCTGAGACATTAGTCTCTGCCTTAGTGGACCTTGTTTTCCAAACATCAAAGGTGTTCCCTTGTTCCATAAGAGAATATGTAGGTGCCCTGGCCTTGAACAATCTCGGATTCAATGTTTTCTTTCAGTTCAGGCATCTTAGTGGGTCTTTTCACACATACCAGTCCTTCACCCTCTCCATCAGTGGAACTGAACCCCTTTTCTATATCCTTTTGCCAGTATCCATTGGGCGCCATGACAGACACTACCTAATTAGACAAGTAGGCTTCCTATGGTGTCCTCAGATGCCTCCTTCCCACCAGCTCTGACCTCTGTGAGTTGGGCTCTGGTGTCTCTGACCCAGGGCAGATCACACAACCATCCAGATCCTCATCTTGTCTGGGACTCCTAGCATGTCTTGTAAAGCAAGCAGTGGTCTGTCCCGCTGTATAAAGTGTCATTTCACCAACTTAACCACTTTGCCTGAGGTGTAGTGACTGTTTATTTGACTTCCATGAGTACAAGAAAGCTTTTCAATACCTTTTCTCAAGTATGAACCCCCACTACTACCAATATAAAACAGTATCAAACAATGTGGAGCACTATATCATTTACCTAGATGTTTATATTTTAGTGGGGAAAAAAAAGTCTGTTTGAATCTTTCTGCTGTGTTCAGATGGGTGGCTTAGGGAGAAAAGTGTAAGAGAAGAAACAATTATATTCTTGTATCCATGGGTAACAGAGAACTGTAGCACTGACAATTCTTTAATTTGATTGTTGAGTCTAATCTTCTCATGTCAGCAGACAAATATACGATATGCCCTCACATTCCTGCACTGCTGATCCAGAAATGTCACTGTTTATAGAGTGTAATGAATCCTGAGACTTGCTCCACTGGAGGGCTTTTCCTCCACCCACTACATCCACTGTTCTTTTTGTTCCAGTCCCAAAATATGAGCATATTTTACCACAATGTCAAAAGTCACGTCAATTAGCATGAAAGAAGCAGGAAGAACTCAACCTTGACAATTCATGATGGCCTGTGTTCATCTGAATTATAAGTAGGACTTTTATTCCAGAGTAAAAGAGTTAGGTCTTCTAAGCTGTACAGGCAATCATACAATAGATAACCCCGACTCAGATTTCAGATGTTATAATGTAGATAATTACTCATGGCATGAAATAAAGAAATGGAAAGCATGGTATTTGTATATCATTATGGGATAACCATATGTCAGCATATAGAATCACCTCTCTGAGTAAAGTTTGTATTTCTGAAGAAATTTGTTCCATTCAGAAACTGGGAGGCACATTAAAAGATTATGTTATAATTATTTTGGTTTCCAGTTAATTTCTGTTCCCAACTCTCTCTCTTTCTATTACTCATTCTTACTCTTTTACTGGACAGTGTTCTTGTGCCTGCAGTGTGATGTGGATCAAGAAACTGATCAGCTTTAAAAATAAAAAAAACCTGCTGTTACTTTTAGGTTAGATGACCTGAACAATGTATATGCTATAGGATCACAAACAAGCAAAGGGAGGTATGGTGCCCAAACATCAGCTGGTATTTCAACAGAAAGCCCAGTCTCATGAAGCCCACAGACTAAAAGGATCGATATTAATGCCAGATCTGTCCATGGATCATGATCCAAGCCAAGTCAAAGCCCCTGGAAATCTTTCTATCAGTTGCAACAGGTTTTGAACTAGGCTTATAATAAGCAAAGTGAAGTGAATCTGTGTGCTCTGATCTGTTAACAAAGCATACATTGCCTATTTTATATAATACATAATAGTTTCTTCATCCACAAAGCATTTAAGGCAAGCAAGCAATGTGGAACATCATGAGAGCCTGAAGTAAATGAAGGTTATTTTGCCTATGGGTCTCCTTAAATTGAGACCATCTGTTGGCCTGATGAAACAGGTGCTGAGCATTTGCAACTCCACTGAAGCACAGGGAGCTTGGTGGAGTTCTGCACTCGCTGAAAATCCTCTCGCTCTTTTCAGTCCACAATCAGCTATGGGTCAGTGTGTGCTGCTGTTAGATGAACCAGCCCAACACAATCTCATAAACAGAATCAGTTTCTTTACAGATCTGAAAACATTCACATTTTTGGAACTGATTATTATTTAATCCTTTATATTGGTGGTTTATCTACCCAAGAAGTAAATGCAGTAAAATACTATTTCTGTGAGCTACGGGCAAGCTAATTAACAGCAAGAAGTGTTGGAAAGAATTACTATATTGTCAGTCTAACTTTACAGACCAAATATATTCAGGCAATTAATTTTAATATGTTCCAAATTTTATTCACTGTGACATACAAAATAGACATGAAATAGCACTTAGCTGAAAACAAGGAATAGTTCCTCAGCTAGAGTTAAATGACATTACTCTTTTTAATTTCAGTTGTTCTTTGCTAATTCATGTAAGCTAAAGATCTGTCACATAATGCAGATTTGACCCAGATAGCTAGAAAAACAGGATTAAATCTATTAGGATGTTTTAAGCCAATAGGTGCAAGTTGCAGGCAAAAGCAACCTTTTCCTGACATAGCTTTATTTCCATGGGATGCAAATTCCCTGGGCTCATGTCTACTAGCTAAAAAATGTTGCCACAAGCAAACGATAGTTTTAACAGAATTGTTGCATGGTGCAGACAATTTGCTGAAATGGTTGAGAGGTTTAGGAAGCTTATTCCAAACCACTAGAAAATTGCTACAATAATTTCTGCAGAATTTATAGTTCCATTGTAGCCAGTTTTTCTTTATACTGTCCACATTATTGATTCAGCTGTGCTAGTAATTGTAAGGGATGATGTTATAATAATGTCATTTTGGCAAGATGCAGTACTATTTAACTAATACACTATTTTCTAAAAGGATTCCTTTTAGAAACCATATGTTCTTACTATATCATTTACTCCTTTCTCCCTAGCCTTTGAATACAAACAGAAATAGAAATGGCAGGAGGTAACAAAGCTTGTCATATAATCTCTTTCCCTTTAACCTTTATTCAGGATGATCCCTTCAACTTATGAAAAGTCTACTTTGGAGCAATGTGAAATGTTTGTTAGGAAATCCAAAGCAAAGTAAAATTCAGCTGTGCACAGATTTTCCTACAGATGTGATATCCAGCCCATGTTTTGTCAAAAGCTTTGAGTCTTTTGATTAAACCTGAGGCTAGTTATGAATGAAGTGCAGCCAATTTATTGTTTTGTATCAAAAGAAAAAGATAAACCCCAGGACTTCACATGCTTCCAGCTACAGATTGACCAAAATCTGAACTGTGACGTTCATGTTCTTGCTTCAAAGACAGAAAATGCCAGAGCTGAACCCTGGAGAGAGAGGGACCATGATGAGCAGAAGGGCTGCAGGCAGAGGGTTGCAGCTATTCTTTCACACCCTCCACCACTCTCCCTGAGGGAAACTGTCCAGATTCCTGCTTTACATCCATGCCACAAATGAAAATATGAACCAAAGAGGCTGCCCAAAGCCTAGAAGGTTGAGGCAGCCTGCAAATTTGCTCAATCTTTGCTCTCTTTTTTTTTTTTTTCCCCCCACAGAGACTGCAAACAAACCAGCAGAGCCAATTACAACGTATCTCTGTGATATGGACATTTCATCACTTTGTCCTGGACAAAGCCCATGAGCTCATTTAAGATATATAATGAATAGTTGTCATATAGCTTTGTGTTTATTACTAAAACGGGAGAGTTGCAGCGTGAACTAAGCAAAGAATATTTCTTAAGCTCCAAGGCCTTCCAACATGCTGCCATTTCAGTCCTAGAACTGGCCTGCAGTAAACTGCATTGTCCTTTTACAGACAAATATAAGGCGCAGGAGGGATATTTTTAAAGACTGTCCTAGGAAGCCAGTCTGTGCAGATGGTGAGAATGGCAGCTGCAGATACAGGAAATGTGTAGTAAAAAGCCATCTTGGTATTGGAAGCAAGGAGCTACCACATGTTATTGCGCAGTATCTGCATTTGGCAGGTGATTAGCTGCATACACAGCAAAGAAAGACGGGTGACTGGCAGATGAGCAAAATAGTAACTAGAAACATAGCAAAGTAAGAATCCAGATCAATGGGAATGAAAAGCTTGCAGGCAAGAAAATATTGCAAAAGCTTTAGAGTACTGGAAAGAAGAATGCAGTCTGCACGGAGGACTGCCTAGGAAGATTAAAGTAAAAAAAAAGAAAGTAAAACTTTCATTTCACTACCTCATGGGAGGGAAAGAATAAGAAGTGAATGTAGCTTTGTAGCTAGACATAATAGCAGGTAGTACAACAGCTGTAAAACCTGAAGGGGAAGGACAGATCATCCCAAATGATCAAGTGAGAGCAGTTTAAGAAGTTACCACGTTCTCAGCTAGATTTTACCAATGCCCCAACTGAAACTTGATCATTGATTGTGTGAGAAGCCCCTTTCACCCAACATGAAGTACAACAGGAGAGCTCAAAGCACCCTTCACAGCACTTTTCAGCACTACTTCTCAATATGTTTTACAAAGGACTTGAAAGGGTGTCGTGCATTTCTGGAAACATAAAAGATGTCCTCATTAGAGATGAGATCACTGGGGGACACATGATGCCTGCATAAAGCAGAGAGAGCTGAGAGAAACTGATCTTACCTAGAAAAATGCCTGAGGATGACAAGGAAAGCAGATGTATCCAGAAAATAAATAAAACCGTGTCAGGCACTTGGGGTGGCAGATAACCTTACAGCAGTCATAAGGTCAGCCACAGAGGAAAGCTGGGCTGAATGGGAGTGGGGGTCCATTGGCACAGGTGTGGAAACCAGAATAAACAGGGAAAGCAAAACACCCAACCTGTATCAGCACTGCAAAAACTTTGGGAAACAGGACCACATAATATCTTAATACAACAGCTAAGAAAGAAAGAAGCTGAAATACTCATGGTGGTTTCTAGTGAAAGAAGAGGGCAGCTACAATGTGATGTGGCAACATATATACACTGCTGAAAAGAATGCCAGTATTTGTCATCGACAGCTAAGCTGTTGGATCAACAACCAGTTCAATTTGCATCTGAACTGTGGAGTCACTGCAGCACCAGTGCCACGCATCCCTTTTAGGGCAGATGCTCCATAAAACTATTTTCGGATGAATGACAATCAAACATGGGATGTTATAGTTGACAGCTCATGATGCACACATTCAAAAGCAGCAGGGAAATGCAAGTCTGGTGTCTACACATTTACCCTCTCTTGACCAGAGAAGACAGAATTGTCACTATGGGTTCTGTTCTAGCAGTTCAACAATAATTAAAAGGCAATGGAGCTTGGAGGTATGCTGAAACGAGAGTGAACCCTACGCTACCCCACTAGATTACTGAAATGCAGAATTCCACTTTAAAAAACAAATTAGAAAGGCTGCAAAGATATGAAGCAATGTTGGAACTTCTTAGACTAGTTCAAAGGAAGGCAATGGCCCAATAGTGGGCATAGCAACAGATAACGTGAGGAGTTGCACTGTTAAATAGCAAACTGGTAAGAAATTAATTCCCACCACTGATGACTGAGGGCAGATTTATTAAGGGCAAAAATTCTATCTGTAATGCCAAAACCATTTTTTGGCATACTGAGCTAAATGATCCATCCAGTCAAGAGGCCAGCATTGTTCATAGACCTGTTGGTCTAAAACTTAAAAGCATCAGCCTGGTTACAAAGGTGTTTATGTGTAAACTGAGCCTCACCCTAGAGACAATACGAGGCATCTGGCAGATTCTAGTGAGCAGGCTAATGGCAGTTTATATCCCAGTAATACCCAAAATGAAAGTGGAGACTGTCATAGGAGGTAACCTCCTCTATGAGGTGACATGGATGCAAGATAGTTATGTTTAAAGCACCCCAGCAGTAATCTCAGCAGAAGTAAGAGCAGGAGTCAGAGAAAAGAAACACACCACAGTAAAAGCCAAGCTTGAGATCAGCTAAAGCATGTGTTCTGCTGGCCAGGAATAAACCCCCTTAGTGAGGACATAACCGAAATAGAACAGGCTGTCCAAAAGTTTCCTGTGCTTAACCATTGAAAGCCACCTGAAATCCAGACAGCTCTGGGAAAACACTAAGCAGACCTGTTCATTTCTTGTGTAAGAGCGTGGCATGAAATGGAGTATAACCATCCCAGTTTCTGGAGCTGGAGTAGCTAATGGATGCTTGTACATTGACAATAATCAGAAAACTGAAAAAAACATAGGCAGACTATCATAAAAAGAGTTGACAAAGGTAACAAACTTGAGGCATCTACTTAGAGAAGAACAGGCCTGGATCTTTTTTGTCAAGCAGACACACTAATTGCAGGCAAAAGGCAAATCTAGAGCAGGGCAAAGACAACAACGGATTCAAGAAAGCTGTGGAAATTAAACCAAAGGCAATTGCAAAGAGTTGTCAAACAGCCAGCAGGCATGGACAGACAGGCCCCACCAGGCCTGCCTGAGAAGCACATGAGAGCTGCTGCTTCCAGGTTGCTTTCTGCTGGAGAGTCAGCCCAAGCCAGACCCATGAGCAGAGCACAGGAGCAATGAGATGTCACCCAGCTGAACCAGAACAGAATTAAATTCCCACCAGCACCTACAATGCAAGCTGTTTCAAAGATGAGTACATTTACTGCCTGAGGGCAATAGCTATCACAAAAACCCATGTCCCTGGGTGAATTATGTAGCGGTGGCCTCTGGCTTCTGATCAGATGACAGCAGAAGGAGCACAGGTTGGTTGGAGAATGTAAAGGCTTTGCAGACCTTCATCCCAGCTAGCTTTAAAAGTTGGATGGAGGCTCTGAAGCAGCAGTTGCTCTGCACAGATACCTTTGGAGGGCAGTTTACTTGTTGCCTAAGGTTAGCTGAGATGGATCTAGCTGAAGGAGGTTGTGTGTTGCACACAGCTGAAAATCCAGCACTTCCTACCTAGTTCTCCTAACAAAGAGCCCGATTCATTTCAGAAACATGGATCCTCTCATGGTAATGAAGATGGTACATGAAACAAAGACCATTACTCTTGCCAGTGACTTCAAAGGGCTTAGATCAAGCGTCTAGTGAAACTGCATTTATGGAAAAAATGATTGAAATTCAACGCCAAGGCCACTCTGAAGCAATTTTCTGTGCTCCTCCTCCTAAATTTTACCACTTTGGTTGAGCTGTATCAAAGCCCTTTGGGTATCTATAGTATAGTCTATATCTTGCCTGTCTATGTCCTGACATTGTGTTAAAATGAACAGTGCTGTATGAAACTATCAGCGCTGCATGCATGTGCTGCAGCCTTGCTTAGGCAAAATATTTGTGTTTTCTGAAAGTGCTGTATTGTACTGTTTGACTTGGCTTTCCTTGATATAGAAATGTTTGGAAAGCCAATATTTTAATCCTGTGTATTGTCATCAGATTTTAAAAAAATGAATTATTATGCTGAAGATTTTTTTTTCCAAAGAGATAACATCCCACAGTGCTGACAGGCTTTTTTCTCTAATGATATATGAATTGGAGCTAACAGGGGGAGACAATAACTGCAAGCCCTTTGATTAATCTATTTTCTTTGGTCCTCTCTTTAAAATGATAGATTGGTCCAGGAGGACAGTTTGCCATAGATATTTGCAACAGGGGTGTGAGCTCCAAACAAAATAAGGAACCAAGGGTTGTTTAATATATTGTAGACAGCTGGTCCATTTTCACTAGGAAATTAGCATAGAGTTATCATTCGATTATTGTTGTACGTGAAAGGCTTAAAAAACTGTCCAGGTGTATCTGATGGCACAGGGGTGGAAAAGAAAAAAAAAATTTCTTGTAGCATAGAGAAGAATGTATTTCAACACTACAATTTAACTTTAATGATTCAAATCTACTCAGATGCACAAAAGAAAATAAGCAAAGGAAATAAGTGTCCCTTTCAAGCAGTAACATGCTCATGGTAAGTCTTTCATAACATCTCAGTTGCATTACTTTTGTCTGTTTAGAGTCAATGAGTTGCCTCACTTTATAAAACTAAAGACAAGCAATAGGACAAACTGTACTGGATAGACAACAGCTGTACAATCTCTGCTTGTGGTGATGTCATACTTTATTGTGATAAAGTTAAACCAGCCTCTACTCAGAAGAAAATATAACAATTTCCCTGTCTAACTCAGATCTGCCAAATGGCATTCTGCAAAAAGCTACACTTTATAAAGCCTCTTTGCTAAATAACCTTATTTTAAAAATTGCAAAATGCCTTTAGAAAATTATTGTAGGAGCCATGCCAATACTTGGTGAATGTAGTTCATTAGAATGGACTCAGTAACATGGCAAAATATTGTGTGTCTCTAACACTTCTCCAGTGGCACAGTCTCCAGTATATAACAAGATGTAAGGTGTATTTAAGTACTTCTGTGTACTGAGGTGGTAGCAAACATACACACTGACTAAGTGAGGAGGTAGAGGGAATGAGACATTGATCTGGAACAACTTAAATTTCATTAAACAAATACACAGCCTGATTTTTGAGGTGTGCTGCACAAATAAATCCCACAGAAAGACAGGATGGCTTGCACACAAAAGAGAGGATTTTTGATTGCTTATTGCAATTGTTTATTGTAGTGTTAATGGAGGGCCAAACATTTTAAGACTTTGAAGATAAGTTAGCTAAGGAGTGATTGAATTAAAAGTTAGCCACTGAGGCAGAGATCCATCTCTCTTTACATTAAACACTTGGATGTTTACGTTAAAAGCCTCCCTGTTCTGTAAAAGGAGAAATAGACACCTCCTGAGAGAAGCTCGGATGGTCAGTGCCTTTTTCTCATCTTTGGCTATCCAGGAAGCATCTGAATGGAGCACTTTAATTCACATAAACTGAATCTGGACCACTGGTTTTGACTCTCCCTTTCTTGTGACCCATTTGACACTAATAGAGGTGCGGGATTACAAGGAAGTTACTACTTACTCTTTTTTACCTATGGTATAAATATAGTATATGGCATAAATATGGTATATATCTTTTCTGATAGACCCAAACCTACTGTGTCATTTGCTGTTGCTGTTCTGGAAAAGGTGATGAAATAAAATATCTCATCACATTACTTTTTTTTAAAACATTCACAAACTGTTTTGCTCAATCCAAACCTGCATTTTTAGGCAGATATAATAATTGGTAATAAAAGATACTCAATACCAATGACAATGCTATTGTAACATTTATTTTGCTAGGAAAAATATATATTTACACTGAATCTTTAGATTGAGGAGCCCCTTTTATGGCCCACTTTGGGCCATGACACAAAGGGGCTGATAAAAGTAAATCTCCTTTTTACCGCTTTGGAGCTGCAGGCCTGAGTAGAGAAAGGGATATAACCACAGAGGGTCAACTGTGTCTAAGGGAGATTTTGCTTACAATAGAATAGTTTATCTCTGGTGTGTTTCCTTTTATTTCTTATGCCCTTATCTTTCTACTTTATTCTCTTTCTGTTTTACTTACAAGTGTGCTGGGACATTCAGATGACAGAAAATCACACCATCTTGAAATGAAGGCATTTAAGTGGTGACATCCATAGCATTTCACTATTGCCCTCTGGAAGTTAATGCGGCTAGTCTGAGTCATCAAGGCTTTCTTTATACTGTAGAGTGGTAGTCTCTACAGTAGTGTAGAGAAGTAGTAGTACTGTAGAGAAACTTTCAAGGGAAAATTCATCGCACCTGTCTTAGGCACCTCTTCTGAGAGCTTTGTCAAATCAAGTCCCTAAAGTGGAGGCAACAAAAGAGACTGAGTTGCTTGCTCTTACTTTTTGAATGGAATCTGTCTTCCTATAACTGAGATAGAAAATGAAAAAAAACCCAAGTTTTTAGAAGCAATGGAAGAAAGAAAAGATATGGCAGCATTATAATTCTGCCTGAAGGTAAGATATGTGTTGTAATGCGCACTGAATTTTTCACTGAATTAATTTGCATGAATATTGCACAGGGAAATGTGTATGTGCTATGCCTTTAAATGCAGATGTTTCTCAGAATGTTATTTGCATATTCACAAATTATGTATTCCTATTATACCATGTATTGAAAAACAAAAATAAATGTAGTTGCTACAATGGAGGAGGGTCTTTTTAATCTTTAATTAAAAATTAAATAGAAGTGTTCTTTGATGATGTCAGTCCCTACTTCATTAAGGACCAGATCATACCCTAATCCAGTACTATGGCAGACTAGGATTTACTGACTAATTAAATAAAAACAGTCAGTATTGATATATGAGAATAGTCATGCAACTCTAATTAAAGTTGTAACAAATTGTTTTTTAGTCATTTCACACGTTCAACAGCAACCCAAATTGCACTTATTTTACAAAAATTCAATTTAGTCTGCCTTATTGAAAGAAGCCAAAAAATGGGCTCTTTCACACCCACATATGCACAGACACATTCTATGAAATCTGTTTTGACAGCTTCCTATAATATTTAACCAACAACGAAAGGCAAGCTAAAGAATCAATAACTAAACCTTTGGTGCATGTTGCAATCACAAGCAATTATTTACATGTCATGTTAAGTCATTTGAATGGTGAAGTATTGTTCAGATCCATCATCTAAACAGACAACTGTATATATGTGCTTTCAATTGGCTCCTTGGTCCCTTGGGACTTTAGTTGAATTATTCTGATGTGAATATTCATGAGCTTTGATGGTAGTGTTTACCACTTCATTATGGCAAAGATGTAAGGGCTGTGCTACAATTCTTGGAAGGGAGTAGCCATGACACTTGGGAAACAAATAGCTAAGGCTATGCCACCTGCATAGCTCATACGTGGAGATGCTGCAGCTGCACCAAGGCAGCTTTGTGCCTCTGTGCACAGTGGGGTGATGGGATTTATATAGAAAAAAACAATGCTTTGTAGTGGTATCCAAAAGCCAATGGTTATAGAGAATTCCATAGACTACCAAGTCTGCCTGTTGGGCTGTCACCTAGGGCAAGTGAAATAATGCATGATTTCAAAGCTTACCAGTCTGTGCCTTGTGGTGCTGGGCTGATATAATATGGGCCCCTGAGGCTGACTCTGTCTGCCTTAGCTGCTTAGTGCTATCAGCTCTCATTCAGCTGCACTTCTCACTTCTTGGAACTTTTCAACATAAAGTATCTCCAACTGAGCAAATAAAAGCTGAGGCATGGAAAATCTCCAGGTACCTTTGAAATAGCTGGATGTCTAGTTCTACTGATCATAAAATGGTTGAAGTAATTCTTGTCTCATTTATCTAACCCACAGCTACAGTCTCATTATTGATAAAGTGCAGAGAACTTTGAGCCTGGAATTCAGCAAGTCACAGTAATATTATTTGTGCTCCTTTTCACAAGTGCAGCGGTTATTTTACAGGCCTCCCGTGAGGCATAGAGACAGTAAGTTCCAAGAATGGAAGAACTAAGTGCTCAGCACCTCCGCTGTAGTTTCAGCTGGATTAAAGTCTGAACTTCCGAGCTGGTAAATACATGCATTACTATATTTTGACTATATATTGTGGAAGTTGTATGACAGTGCAATAGTGGTTTACTACTGTTATCAGTTTGATTTTTGCATGGGCCACATTAAGAGATTCAAGAGCATCTTTGAAGTTGAGGAACATGCACCTCAAAAGGTGTTTTGGCTTTGCCAGTTTACTGACTGTCAGTGGTACGTAGACTGCTAATTCATTTAGCTACTTCTGAAAAACTGTGCCTGTATTAGCTCCTAAGTGGACAGAGATATACAGTAGGAAAATGTTGTATAGCACTGGTGATGTTGGCTTCCACATGCACTGTATTGGTGTCGAGGGGTAAGCACTTGAGCTGGCTTGAAAATTTGAGGTGCCTCACTGAGTTTTCCAGACTTGAGGATTTCAGTCTCATTAGTCGTTTTGGAAAATCTTGGCTAGATAGACTTTTTCTAACTGTGCTACCAGTACCTTGGTAGTACATGAGATTCTTCAAAACAGGAAGAGACGTTACCCAAGGAGCTGATGACCCTGTTTAATGGGTGCACAGGGTCTGGAGGTGGGAGTTAGTATTGCTGCTACAGCTGCCTTCAGTGACACATAAACTAGGTCCTACCAGTGCAAACCCTTCTTAGCATCTCTCCCTTCCTTTTCTAAATAGGATCTTTTGAACATTAAAAAAAAAAAAAAAAAAAAAAAAAAGAACAGCAAGTGGCTAGGCTCACAAAGGCAGATAAAGAGGTCTCTAAACAGCATAGTGTTTCAAGGAGCAATGGCTCTTTCATGCTGGTTAAATCAGAAAAAAGACACCAAAACCCTCTCCTAACAGTCAACATGATACAGGATTCACTTGTCTGCAAACTAGAAGGTCAGGAAACTCAAGTTAAGAGCCTGTGGAGACTCACCCATTGAAAGCCTATTAATAATAGAAGAGATTATTCACTGTTATCAAATATAATTACAGGCATCAAACACCCTGGAGCTGAAGGACCATTTATTTAACATACAGAATAAGCAGATGTAGCTAGCTGTGTGATGCGCGGCTCTGCAGCATTTTAACACAAGGCTTCAGGTGGCAAAATAAACCACATTACTAAGGCTATAACAGTGATCACCTGCATGGATTTTATGTGGCACAATATACTCAAGAAAAAAATTACCATCTTACTTTTGTGTAATTTTAATGCATTTCAGTGGGTATCTTATCTATCCATCTATCTATTTTATGTCTGCAACTTTAGGCCCAGGGACTGAAATATTCTGCAAGCCATTTTTAAGGATTCCTTTTGTACTCAGTGAATGAATCACACAGGCACCTGGACTGAGACTTGTGTTTCTTAATCTGGAAGTTAAGCTACAGCTACAGCCCAATGCCTGGGCCTGAACACAGTGATCACTAGATTTAACTGAAAGATTACTACTGACAGGTTTGAAGCAGATATTTTGTATTGGAGGAATATCTCCATAGCCAGACTAAAGCACCAATGCAGATGGAAAACACATGGTTCACAGGGTGTGTCTATTTCTCTCAAATATTTTATCTGACTGGTTCAATCTTGGGTCTTGGCATCCTCACCACCTACACTAAACATACATTAGTTCATTCCTGAGTAAACTAACTTGTTCCCTCCAGAATAAATCTCTGGTGTGTGGTGAAAAGTTCAATCCCAGTACTACTCTTTAGAGGTGGGGGGAACAAAAATTGGTGAAGTTTGGCCCCTTCCAACTTACAAAGGTCTCCAACCCTCCCTTACAGGGGGTAGTATATAGGTATATAGGTATATCCATTTCTTGCCCCATTTATGCCACCTTTTGGGCCCATTCTTCCTTTGACGATGCGTTCACGACTGAAGTGTGCTCACATCATGCCCCTGGCCTCAGGGGCAAGCAGGGAAAGGACAGACTCAGATGAAAATGCGTGAGATCCCCTTGGCGAGGCATATGTTATCCAGGCCTCATTAAACTGCCAGGCCTTTTTCCTGTGTTTCCGTTCTCATTGTCGCTGGTGCCCAAGATATAGATACACAAAAAGCTTGACAAGTAACACAGAAAGGCAGAAAACACATATGACAGCTTAATGGGTTTGAGAAAAAAAATCCAAACATGCCAGTGTTTATATTTGCAGAAGCAAGGCTGCATGTCTTTAAATGACATAATGGGCTTCATTTCTTAGGGCCTTTGATTAAAGGTCTCCCATGATTTATAAACCAACAAAAGCCTCATCAGGCACTAAAGAAATGTATTATTGTTATTGTTATTGTTATTGTTATTTTATTATTATTATGTATTTATACTGCAGTCACTCCTAAGGGCTCCAGACAAGGAGTTACAGCTATACAAGAAATAAAAAGAACAAAATAAAACAACTTTAATAGCAAAAGTCTGAGTCACAAATATCTTAAAAACGAGGTAATTCACTACACTTCCTCTGCCAGAGACCACCCTTATACACATATATATAGATATAAAAAAACCATGTGAAAGTTCCTCCATTAGTGAGAGGAGAGCAGAACAACTTTTTTTTGTAAATATCAGGATAAGATATATGTCACAATTACCTTGTTTGCCTGAAATATGTGTGCATTGTTCTTATCATTTACTACTTCCAAAGCTAGAACTTCTAGCTAAACTAAAGGGTACATGTGGGACACGCAGAATTATATGGTATCTACCTATTAATTTTGTATTAATTTTATGAAGTGTTGCAGATAACCATTATCAGTTCCTTTAGAAGTTTTTGGTACTAACAATCATTAAAGCTAAAATAAAATCTGACCTTTTTTAGAAAAGACTTCATGCAACAATATTAAAATATTTTTTTTTTTCATTTTGGCTTATAGAGTCAATTTTTCCCAACACCTCTTTGTAGCATCTGGCAGGTGTCATTGTGCAGTATTTTTATTCCACCAGTTTTATTTATTCTGCTTCCTATGGGTTTTTAGGAACTGCAACATGCAGGGATGATGCAGTGACTATGACAACTACACCAATATAGGCAAGGAATGGTATAAAGAGTTGAAAGAGAAAGGATATTTTTAGGGGATCTGAAAAGGCTGAAACCACTGCTAAGCAGTCAGGCTAAAGGCATTCCATAAATGTAGTAACTAAGTAGCTAGAAGTTTGGCCTTCATCAGCAGGGCTGATAGTAGCCCAAAGCAAGATGGATGAAATGGCAAATAAATAATCAGAATTTGTAGGTTGTGATATTCTCCAAGCATTTTAAAGCCAGTGAACAGATTAGGATATTCCATTTCCTCAGGATCTTTAGACATATTTGGCCTGAGTTAAAGGTTAGTAACTGTGTGAGTAAACTGAGAGACAGATGTATCCTTCAAGGGGAATAAAATAAAAAAAGACAGGTCCTTTGCTGACAACACCACTACTGACACCAGCAGACTCACTCTGATTTACACACACTGAGGATTTGGGCCAAACTTAGCATAACTTTTGAATTAAGACATGTTAAGCCAACAATCAAAATATCCAAAGAGAACAGCAAACAGAGAAAAAGAGGTGGTGTGAGAAAGGGAGAAACAAGTGAACACAAAGAAATTCTTGCAGAAGACAAAGGAGAAGAGAATACAGTACCAGAAACAGGTGATTGGGTGAAGCAATTAGCAAATGGTTAGATAATTAGGAACAGGACCAGGCTTTGTAATCCCACCTGCTGTGGTGGATTAAATCCCTGGCCATGCTTTCCTTCTTCACCTCCACTTTGAATCATTCTACATCCCAGAAAAGACAGATGAAGTCCCAAGTCAGGATCATCTCAAATGCACACAGAGATACCTCAACACCAGGCAGAATTATTCAATATAGAGTGTGCTTCCTACCCCAAAATGGCACAATCACACCAATGCAGGAAACAACCTGGATAAGAGAGTCCAAATTGCATCTACTTCACTAAGTATTAAAGGTGGAAGAAGCCTAAAAGCAAGTATGGTGAGTATTTGTCTAAAGATACAGTTAGGAGGTGAACTGACTGAGTAAAATTAGAGGTGAAATCCTAACCCGTGATGTAGACAACATCAAGGTCTCTGAAAGAGAAATTAAAACAGTGAAGGAATATCTGAGGTAAGCCAGGGCTGTAACAGTGGGAAGAATAGAAGGAACTGCTATAGGAAGTTACTGTACGGAGGCTATAGTGTGCGTAACAGGAGTCTGTGGGTGTTGATGGATTCCCGCTTCACAGTTGCTGAGAAAGAGGAAATCTGGAGTCTAGCATCAGAAAAGATATTGAACTGAATCTCAGCGCTCATGATAGTTACATATCTGGAAGAATGAGACCAAGAGTGGGGGCACATCCAGTATTAGCTGTATTGGGTTGCACATAAAGAGCAAGGCTGTGGCTTCCAAGGCATCAAGATTAAAAACAATAATACAACACAACATAATTAAAAGCCCATTAAAGTTATCTCTTTTACATAATGTGTCTGTTTTGTGATTAATTCTTTTGAGACATTTGCTTCATTACCAGTAAAAAATAGATATTCAAGGAGAGAAAAAAATGTTCTTAATGAATTAGTCTGGTTACTTTAATTACATTTACAATCTGTTTCTTTTAGTGAGTGCTTTCAAAAAATTGCATGTTTGATGAAGGATTGTGCTCTGCTGTTGAGTGTGGATAGGAAAGTCTGAAAGAAAAAACCTATAAGCGGTGTGTTTGTGCAAACATATTGGTTGTATATGTATGCACATATTGCTCGTTGTTAATTCATTAAAATTGTTAGTTTTACCCTGTGAATTAGAGTTCTTGAAATAATCTTTTAGCTGCTGAGACTCAAAATAAAATGGTAGTTGTCACTGGAGACAGAGAAAATTTTTAGAAACATAATAATCAAGTATGTAATATGTAAGAAATAAGGCAATACGATTTATTTGGGATGTATATATACAGCACAGTTCAGCTACTGAAAAACTGTGAAAAACTGTTATAAACATTGTTGAATTAGATTCTTTCTTTAAAGTGATTTTTATTGGCATCATTGGATACTGTAACTATTCTATCAATGGGAAGAAGTATTTTTTCTGTGGTGTTGCCAGCTTTATGCCTGCCCTGGTGCTCTTACCCAGACACAGAGAGGAGCCACCCTCTCTGCTGTGCAGCTCTGGCTGGGAGCAGAGCCATGTGCAGGCACAGGGCTCAGGGCTTGTGGGCTCAGAGCACAGGTAAAAGCCCAGCTGTTCTGCTTGGCATTTATTCCTGATGATTCCTGGGAAATCTGCCAGGTTTATGCTTAGGCGTCTGAGGCTTTTCCACAGAGACTGTGGGGAAAAACTGTCCTCTGTGGGTGAAACAAAGGCAAACCCACGAGAGGATCCTGAGAGGGAAAACTCAGAGACTTTGCATCCATCTTCCTTACAGCATCAGTAGTTCAAGGCTCATCCTGTATTGCAGTTGGAAAAACAATGAATAAATTAATTTAGCATGGTGGGTTGGTTTTTTGGGGGTTTTGGTTTTTTTTTTTTAAGTAATCCTTTTCATTTTTATGAATGTGCGCTTCCAATGAAAAGTTTGAAGTAATGTCTTTTTACTCTAGAGAATCCCTGGAAATTGTTCTGCACTACTAGTGCTAGGAACATTTACCTGGGGAAGATAAAGCCTGGGTTAGCTAAAGGCATGTGATGTGTAGTAACAGGAGCCCACGATGGGCTCTGCTTCCCAGGGTAGGAGCTAACAGATGTGCTGTATGCCCCTTCCAGCCTGCATGATTCCCTTCCCATGGGAACCAAGTTTTGGAAGAGTGATGATAAGTTTGCAAAGAGCTATGTCTCATCCCACATGGAGTCTTGAAAAACACTTTTTCACCCAGGATCTGGAAAGTTTTCCCAGCTCCCACTGTGTAGATAAAATCTCCAGCAGCTACTGGCTTGGGCATAAAGCACCATGATGTTGCATATGTTCCCTAGATATGTTTCTTCTTATCTACACTAAACCTCCAAGGTGGCCATGTGAAAAGTTCTAGTGTAAATATTCTAGGCACACACACACACACACATACCCACACACACCTGCAAATATCTTTCATGTCTTCTTTCCACGATTGTTTCTGTGAATGAAACGTCACTGCAGCAAATATTCACAAAAAGAAAACAGAAGTGGTCATAGTCATTGTCTGAGTGAACTCTCAGATGCTAAAGCAAACTTTAGCTAGCACTGTTTGGCTCTTTACGCCAAAGTCCTTTGAGTCTATAGGAGTTTTGTTCGTACATGGAATACTGAATTTGGCCCATAACTCTCCCTCCAGGAATTCCAGATTAATCCAAAACTCTAAACCAAATTATTTTAGCTGTGACATATGCTTATTTCATTAAAATTTCCAAAGAGGTCACTTTGCAGAAGAAGAAAAAGGGCTTTGAAAAGGTACTGCCTGAAAGGTTAAAATTTACATAAGTCTAACATTATTATCATTATTAATACCTACACATACCCCTCACAAGCCTCAAGGTGCTTCACAGAATTAAATTATACCCCTTTTCAAGGAACTGGGAAAAGTCCTGTCACCTAAATGATTTGAAATGAGATTTTTCAAATCCCTTAGAAACATTCAGATGGAAATATTTTTGCTCTACTGCAGGCACAAAGAGGAGCTCATCATTTTTATCGACCTTCAGCTTCCCGGCCTGTGTTCTGGGGAAGCCCAAGCTAATTGTACTCATCCCTGTTCACTCTTTCTTATGTTCCCCTCAGAGATGAGTTCCAGCTAAGCTGATTTGGATGAGGACAGTGATAGTGCAGGGTCTGGCATCCTATGTTCTGGGAGCAGGTCAAGCATAGATGGACTTTTTGAAGGTGGTCTGCAACACTAAGTGTCTGTTGGTATCTGACAGTCAGTCTTTGACCTCTTAGTTTTCCCCATTTCTCACTTTTGGAAGTGTGGTTGGGGACAGATTTTATTTTTCCATGTTTTCATGGCTGTATTTTTGCAAACATATGAATTCACAATGTCTAAATTCTGAATTTGGTTGGATTCTTAATCTAGTGTAATGTTGTTAAAAGAGATCAGGCTAAAAGAGATCACCAGCAGGAGCATTCTGTGAATAAAAACTGGGTGAAAACAGAAGGGTCTGGATTCTCTGAATAAATAAATACCCTAAATGCAATATTGAAAGCTTGCCATGCTATCACACAGAGCTATTAGTTAGTGGAGGTGAACCCTCTGTGGAACTAGTAAACATGTTTAACCAAATTGTAGCCCATGCAAATCACTTTACATAGGTTTGAACTTAACTCCCCTTTATTCCTTACCCTGGTTTCCGAGGAATTTTCTCTCTCTCCTTTATTATTTGCTTTTGTTTAGTTTTATTCCATATCACACCATGATCTCTGCTGTAGGAGGGGCAAGTTCCACATCAGAAAGCTGTTCCACCCCCAAAAAAAAATCCCAGATAAACAAGCCTCTAATCTGGAGGCATATGAAAGTTCTCCAGACAAGGTCTGCTCCCTGCTTGGGGTTCGTTTTGCTTTCTGGTTCTCATATACAGAGGCCTGCTTGGGAAAATCAGACAGACTGTGTCTGCTTTGAATTTATCAGGCGAACACACACAGAAAACAAGAGTGTTTAGACTCCAGGCTGCTAGTGAATACTCAGAATTCCCCACTGTCCCAATGACTGTAGAGCTAGTTGGCACATCTTCAATAAAAAATTACATCAGTGATGCTCTGGAAACTCAATTGAGTTATAGGAATGACAAGAAAATAAGCAAATCCTCAGTGAAATCTTTGGCAAAAATTATCTACTTCATTTCAAATGTAATAGCAATCCTTGTCTCTAATTTCTGTTTTATTTTTAGTGACAAATGAATTACTAGCACAGCTCCTCATAATCTATTTCTTTCCATTTCTCAGACTCTTTTGGGGAGTGGTATAATTTTAGACTATAAAAATATAAGCCATCTGGTTTATATATAATTGAGCCACTCATACACACATTTTTTAGATGTAAAGCCATGCCTTAGACAGAACTTGAGAAAGTCTGTGAGAAATTATGCATTGTTGAGAGGCATTCTGACTCCACTTCATTGCCTTTCTAGGCATGCCTCCCAACTGACCATGGTGTAGACTCGTTGGATAGTGTCACCTTGAGTAGGAAGTGACACAGAGGCAGAGGGACATCCATGCTGTGCATGGAAATTAGTATGGTGTCAAGACAGGCACTTAAAGAAGCCCTTTTTGGGCTCCCAGCCAATGTATGAGATTAAGCATTTGAGCAGAACTACTGATTTTATTGTGGCCTAAGTGCTCCAAAGCAGAGAGTAAAGTAATACTGTCTTGATTCTTTTCTGCCCCATCAATTCATGGTCAGTAAGCTAGTCAGTATGACCAGCTAGTTGGCAAGTCCAGCATTTGGGCTTGGTAAGAACTGTGATATACAGTATGAAATGGAGCACTTGGAAGAGCCAACCACCCATTTTTCCTCCTGCCTTCCCCCATTTGCATAGCTCAGTGCAAAGGTCCTTCCTGCTTGTGGGTGACGATGCAGCTGTATCATATACTAGTTTGTATTTACATCTCTGGCTCAGCATTCCTATAAAATCCAGTGGGAGCTATTCAGTGTCCATTCCTTACATTTGTTTCCCTGGACACCTGGAAGGGAGTGATCCCAAAGGTATTTATTTGCTTTCCCTCAGCCAATACCCTAATGATGTTATTTGCTGTGCTACTGTCAGTAGCAAAGGACAAAGCTGTGAAGTTTGGATCTGGTTCCCAATTTGATCCCAAAGATCACGGCAAGCTAGCGATCAAGGCAGGAGCAAACAGCACAGTCAAAACAGTGAGCACATGTGCTGAGTGTTAGTAGTTAATGAAATACAGTTGGCTGCCACTGCTATTGGGCAAACACAGATTGGAGGCTTTCAGCACAGCAATACTATATTTGCTCTAAATGGCTTTACAGCAATAATTGAAACACAATATGCAATTAAAGCATATTTACTGCATCCACTTGAAACTTGTGAAAACGATGAGGAACACATTCATTCAGTAAACCTATCTCACTCTGTTTGCACTGCTAGCTGGGCTGGAAGAGACACAGAGAGGCAAATTGCTCTGAAGGAAACAGCTCTGCCAATGAAAAATGCATATTCCATCATCTTAAAGTGCCTACTAATGCAATCACCAGGACAGGATCCAATGAAACATCAAACTGATACTGGCTTCACACAGGTTTTTACATCTGCTACCAATCTGTTGTCCATTTATGCCCTGTTTATGGCCCAAGGGAGCAATTTCTGTGCGCAGGCTTTACTCACAAGGCTACTACTTCGGAGAATGGCACTCTAAGGGTGCGCGCTACTTGGCACAGGGTTTTTTATCTTATATTCTGCTCAGAAACAATCTAATTCACTGAAAGGATTATCAAGCATTGGAACAGGCTGCCCAGGGAAGTGGTTGAGTCCCTATCCCTGGAGGTATTTAAAAGATGTGTAGATGTGGCACTTAGGGAAATGGTTTAGTGGTGGACTTGGCAGTGTTAGGTTTACAGTTGGACTCAATGATCTTAAAGGTCTTTTCCAACCTAAATTATTCTGTGATTCTATGATTCTAATTCAAGGCTCTGGAAAGATATCTGCTGACATAAACGTGCATTAGATCAAACCCTAGCCAACCTACATATTGCCTAGATGCTGGCAAATAACTGGGAGAACTCCTGCAACTCTTTTCAGAATTCGTAATCCCTTAATTTCACATTCTCTCCTGCCTTTGTATTTCCACTTCCAGTCAGTGATCATGCACTTCATCTTAATAGTTGGAACGTATCTAGAAAGCTGACTTGGAGTTGGAGTGCTCACACTTCCTGAGAATACACACAACGTGCTTTCCGTGGACATTTGTGACAGATCTCTGATGATTACAGGCATGCATTCCTCGCCTAATCAGGAACAGGAACACTTGCCATTTTGCCAAGTAGCAATAATCAATAAGGGAGACACGTGAGAAAATTTAGAGCTGGTCATGGCTCCAGAGATACATTTCAGAAGCCTGCAATAGAGAAACTTCTTTGTTAGTACAGTGCTCTCTGTTCTGCCTCTCTTTAGCACTGTTTCTCAGGAGCCTGGCAAGAGGTCTTTGTGGAATAACAGAGCCTGGGAACTTCTCACCTAGATGTCCATCCCCTGTTCTTCTCAGGCCCCAGTCACTACAAAGGATAGGAGCTGAGGTGAGAAGGCATCACAGAACATTTAGTGTGCAATGCCACCACGTGCCTGATGGGCAGGGCTGTTTGAAACTCCTCCCGGGTGGAAGACTCCCAAATGTTAGATCCTTGGATGATGGAATTATTTATTCCACTTTTCCCATCATTGTCCACAGTCAATTACAGACTGAATAATGACTTAATCAACCACGGGACAAGCCAATATGGCAAGAAGTCCTGTCCCTTATCAAGTTACATTGCAACACAAAAGAATAGGGGAAGGTCACCTCCACACTGCTAGCCAACTTAAAGGGATGCAGAGATGTAGACATAAGCTCCATGATCTTAGGGACAATTTCGATTATGCATCATCTCCACTAAGCACTACCCCATCAGTTGCTAAGTAAAATCAACAACATATAAAACCCTTACATAAACCTCCTTCAATCTAGCACAAAATTCCTCCCACTGTAATACTAGACTAAGCATTAACAATGAATATCATTAATTAAATTGTCTTTTAATGGCTTAGGAGGTGAACTCTCTAAAGAAGAGGAAAGGGACAGAAACTTGGATTCAGACAATAAAAGAAGGATTAATTTCACCTCATTTTAACTATCTAAAAGAAGAGCATCTGGTCTAAGCTCATAATTTGTGTTTCTGTCAGCCCTTTTCAAACAAAGGAGAGAAGCAGATGCTTACAGAAGATAAAGTTAGATTACCTTAAGTGAGAAGTGATTTTGAAACACTTAAATATGACAAGACAAGGACAGACTATAAGAAAAACTATGTGGAGAGCGAGGAAATGTAATTTTTCCCTTTACGGAAACCCAAGTGAGAATAGAATAACTTCTCAAGGCTCCTGCCTTCCTCAGGGTCTCACTTGCCAGAATTCAAAGATGACTCCAACAGTTGCAGACATTATATGCAGTTCACCGAAAGCTGGAACTAATAAGATGCACATCTTTATTCTAATCTGAAGAAATAGCTCACCTAGACACTTGTTCCTGGAAGCTAGGAGCAGAACTAAAGCTCTGCTTAGTAAGCAGAATTAAAAAATGGGTGTAACATGGCAGAGCAGAAGCCACGACTTAGTACCATGGTTCAGGAATGGAGAGATCCTTTGGATTCTGGACCTCATACAGTTGGGACTCATACAATTGCCTCTGTCTACTTGATTGAGTTTCACATCTCTTCATCTGAAAGATCACTTGTTCAGACTCTCCTATCAAGTCTGTGTGAAGGTCTTTAAAATCTATGAATTCCTGCCAGGACTTGAGTGCATTTTTTAAATCACCTCTGAAAGTCTTTTAGAAACGAGAATTTCACTGACATCATAACCTGTGGTTAATTTATTAAATGGTGGGCTGAGAAACATTATAGAATGTGAAATGAACAATTTAGCTAATAAGGAAGAGTTTAGGCTATATGATATGAATTAACAGATCATCAAAAATGCATAGGTATGTGATGATTTCAGTACTAATGTGATTTTTATTTGAAAACTGTGATTCTCTGGCTGTCTGAGAAAAGAAATTATAAGAAGTCTTTATGACTGGTGCATCTTCCTGCCCACATACCAGCTGCTTCTGTGACATCTGATACAGGGAAGGTGAACATGCTCTTTAAACCCATCTTCCATTAGCACATCTCACTATGTAGTTGCTTATTCACAAATACAGCAACCCGATGGGGCCTGTGAAACCGCTAAGAGGAGAGATGTCTGGCAAAACTGCCGAAAGCATAATAAGAGCAAACAATCTAAAAGATGACTAAGAAGCAGTAGGGGAATGACCACGAGTGTGTATTGATGCTGCTGTGAGTCTGAAATAGAGCATTTTTACTGCACAAGGGAAATATTCTGTTGTTTGTTTAGACCCCTTATGCCTTTGCATAAGACCTTTTGAAGCAGTAAATAAAAAGCATTCCTGCTTACATTAAGAGGTCTGCTAGCTGGGAGGCAGAAACAAAGTCAAAACCTTTTATGTGGTCCAGTCAGTAGAGGTGGAAACATGGTTCCATCCTTGGTCTCTCTTAGACTTTTTTTTTTTTTACAGTTTTAGCTTTTCTTTTGTGATGTGGAAGAGACTTTTGAAATGATTATGCGAAAGAAAGAGTTCAAGAGAAAGAATTCATGGAAGAGAAGGAGCCTAAGCAATATGATTCTTGGGATTAGTCAAGCTCCTCCTTAAAAAGGAAACTTGGGTTCAAAGCCCTGACACAAATTTACATCTGCCTAACTACCAGGGATGGAAGTCTGTCCTCTCCCTTCATCTTATCCATATCTGAAACTTCATGGTGGACCTAAAAACTCCCATAAATGACATTTATGCCAAGTCTAATACTGCCTTGTAAAGCATTATGCCATTTACAAAGCAATGGTTTTCAACAAAAATGTCAGTTTGGAGAAACAAATGGGGAGGGGTTATTTTGCACTTCTTTGGAAGGGTCTTTCCAGGATGCCTCAGTTAATTTTCCCAGCTGAATTGGACGGCTCCTCTGATCTCATCAGAGATGTGGTGAATAACAAAACTCTTCTCAGGTTACTCAAGTGAAAGAGGAATGCCTAGAGGTATAAACGGAGAGTTAGGACTTGCAGTTCCTTTCCCAGCTTGGGATGAACTTCTGGCTGCATCTCTATCTCCACCACACCTGGACTCACCTTCCCATAACTTTCTTAACTTGTATGCATGTCATGAGACTCTGTTCTTCAGGGTTTGTAGTGCAGGCTCCTTTGCCCTATGGAAAAGTGAAGCATTATATATCGTGATTTTGTTTTTCAGTGGAAATAGTTTGGCAGACATCTCTTCAAGGACAGCAACGATGTCTGTGTTAAGTTACCATTCTTTATCTTTAACTTGTCCTGTCAGTTTTTTGGCAGACCACACTAAATCTAAAACATTTGGAGTTGCACAAATTATTTTCCAGACTGTCCTGTTGCAGTTCAGGGCTGGAGCATAGTAAGTAAACAGATGTGATTTGGAACCAGGGTTGTACTGTTGGACCAGCAACCTGAGATTTAACATTCATAAATATGCTATATGCACTTGCTTTGTAATTTTGTCCTTAAGCTGTGCAAAAGCCAAGGCAACAGAGTGCTGCTCTGTGAAGATACTGCTCAAGTGAATAGGAAGGCCCTTATTTACATCATCCGACCAATGTGCCTTGTGCAATTACTTACGTATGCAAATAAACAAAGATGTTTAACCAAATGTTTTACACGTTTGCTTCTGAAGATTACTTGGCACCTTCAAATGGGCAAGATTACCATAAATAAAACAGAAATCTGAAGCAAAGAGAAATAATGATTTATTTTCCCAATCGAAGGAAATTATAAAGAGGGAGTTAGGATTATTTTGTCATTCATAAATTGTAACAAAATGGATTACTGTCTCTAGGGAGGACCTGTGGATTTGAGGTATAAGCAGGTATTGAGTAGGTCACTTTTTATTTCTTTCACTGTCTCTTTGAGAAGTAAGTTATTAGAGAGTAGTAACTCATTCCTAGTGAATATAAAATGACAACGTATTGAAGACTGGTGATTTTCTGATGTAAGGACTGACTATCCTCCCATTATGTAGCATGCAAAAAGAAAGAGAGGATGCATACAGTAGTGTTTTTTTCCTTAAAAACAAAACTTCTGGGGAAAAAAAATCACATTCCCACATTGTATATCCTCTGCTAAACTCCTGAGAAATTAAAAAAAGGGGTAGTTCTGTTCAGCTTAAAAAAAAAAAAAAAAGCAGTGGTCTGAGTGAGTAGCCATGAAGGAGCTTTCGTTTCGAATCAACAAGGGAAAAACTGAAATTAAGAGCATGGAGCTGAAGAGTGGAGCTGCTTCTGAGCCAGTTCAGAAGTTCCCCTATGAAAATCAAGAGCAAACAGCCCTGTGGTGCTTTGTCTAAGATCTGCTCAGCAACTCTTTTCTGCTATCAGCCCCTGCTCACTGCTTCTGAAGGAAATTCTGAAAGAAACTGATGGAGGTTATGAAGGCATGATGCTAAGAAAGACATTATATAGGATACTCAGTGAGTTCCAGCAGGCTCCTGGTTTGTGTGGGTAGACATGCAGCTAGATGACCCTCACTCAAAGTTAATTAAGTTCTGTGTAAAATAATCAGTACAGCAAAGATATTGGATGATCATGTAGGTTGGACGTAAGTCTCTGCGCTCCACAGCTACGTCTAAGACTATTCTTGAACACCAAGCCTTCCTGGTATTGGGGAGTCTGTGTCCATACTGTTAAATTCCCTTCTGTACCAGTATATGGTGGCTACATGCAAACAGGGAATGACGCCTGGCTTGTGCTAACATCCAAATTGTGTGTAAGAAGACCTGTCTGGGAGTTGGCAGTTTTGGGGCAAATCATGCCAGGGGCTATTCTAACAATTTAACAGTAACAACAATAAAGTTCTAATGGCCAGAAAACACCCTTGGGCACTGAATTTAAGGGTAGGGCTATACACTATGAAAATCAGATTAGTGTGTGCTTTTCAAAACCATAAATCCATGCTGCAGTCCTCACCCTTACTAACCCCATGATTTCTGTGGGAGATTTTTCTGTACTCACTCACCTGTAGCCTTTGAAAGCTGCTCTGAGCATGCTCCAGCATTCTTGAACTGGTCAGTAGATACAACAAGATAAGAAATAAAAACACTGGGAAGAAAATAGAAAGGAGGGCATGATGCCAGTATAACACAGCAAGAATCATGGGATTTTTGTTCAGTAGGGCTTCAGTCTTTGTTCCACAAGTCAAAACCAGTGAATACCTCATGACTTACCCTCGTGAAGAGACTGGGGAATGGGATCCGCAACCTACTGAAGAATCAACTTCCCTCTTTCTCCTAATTTTGCATGCTGCAAGTGGCTATGAGCCAGAGTGCTGCACCTGAATGCTGTCTAATGCTGCCACTCCGGTCCACTTCCAGCACAATATGCAATAATAATCCATAGTATACACCAGGTATTATAGCAGAGGTATTCGTCAATATGCTAAAACACACAGGCAGCAATAAAATACTTTTGATATCTTTCTTCCAACATTCAAAATAATTTGGAATATTTCATGCGTCTAAGGAAAGTTACGGAAGTCTTGCTCAATGTCCTTTATGTTTCCCTAGTCTTTTTTTTTTCCTTTAGTTGGTGGAGTTCATCTATATTTTTGTAAACTCAGTGCTGCTTTAGGAATGAGGTTTCACGCACTTAACTTCATAATGAGGTTTCTATAAAAGCCTGAATGTTTCTCCTTACAAAGAAAAAAAATGCATGTAACTGATGGACAAAGCAAATGGAATACAGAAAAACACCCACTCCAGGAACAACTATTTCTAGGGTTAGTCCTTTTCCTAACAGCATGAGGTCAAGGTAGGAAAACAAATACATTTCTAAAAGCCAACTACTCACCTGGTACACACTGGCACAACTTGGCTAATGTTGGCAGAGCTACATCAGAGTTAATAGAAGTGGAAAAGCTGACCTATACCACCAACTTTGACTGATAAGTGGGTTTATTTCTTAATAAAACCTGAAAATATTGATAATCTTGTAATAGTGTTTAACTATTTATGTGCATATATTAGGGTCTGCTTGTCTTGCTTTCTGAAGTAATGCAAGAACTGTCTTTCATTGCATATTGGCACTTCTAATATAGCTAGAACAGAAATCCCTACAAAAATGTGCACATGAATGTGTGTACCATCCCATACAAAACACGCAAAATTATGGATATAGATAGAGACTTAACAATTTGACCCCTATTTGTAGCATGAAAAAAGGTCCAGGTAAGACCCTGAGAGACAACTTCATCAATTTTGTGTTGTTTATAATGTTACAAGTAACATTGTTACTCTCATGCAAATCATTAACTATTTGGGAATTTTCCTCCTGTGAAACCCCCAACAGTAAAGGCACGCGAAAATGAACCAGTTGTTTCTTTGCCCCATGCTCTGCTGATGCTCTCCAGAGGCATTTCAGCTGAGGACAACTATATTGAGGTTGGTGTAATCCAGAGAATTTACTGCGAGTGAGGACAGACACTGAAGAACACACTTTGGCCAGAAATAAGCTTGAGTTTTGCCACATTTTGAGCAGGTTAGGAGACTTGCTGGTTACGTTTCCCAGAAATGGTAGTTCTGGACAAAGTTTCTTTACATGTGAGCTACAAGGACTTGATTACAACAAAGCAGTAGTGTGCTGAGGTGTACGTCTGTGCGTCTTTTCAGGTAGGTATATATATATATGTATGTGTAAATTCACATATATATAAAACTCTTACCATACTGAATTACTCTTCTGAATGCTGCTATTTATACAGCAAATATTTACATTGACCTGCCTAATCGTATTTTATTAAGAAGGAACCTAGGCAGATCACTTGGGCCGTCCCCAAGCTTTGAACTGGGATCAAGTAATCTTTGAGAGATATTTCTTATATATGATCTTAAATATCTGCAAAGGCAGAGATTCTGCAGTCATTCTTACAATCGTTTCTAGAGTCTAAGGTCATAAAAATCTCATTCCTGAATGTGTAAGAATCTCACAGCACACAGTTCAAATTATTTCTTCCAGAGTACATTAAATTTGCATTTGCTAAAGCACAGAAACTCTTTGGCCATCATAATGACCACTCGCTTGGTTTTATTACATCCCTGTAAAGCTCTTTGGTGTTAGCTAGTAACACAACTTATGTAAATAATTGCATAACCTTCCAGATTTACTACTTCACTGATCACTACCGGCTGCTTCTTTCAAATTTCCAATACACCTAACAAATATCATGAGTGTAATGTAGTCCTCTAGGCCAATTTGTGCTTAGCTTTGTGCTGTACTGGAAAAATAAGTCTTTATTCTTTGTTTCCAACTTTTTTGACAGTTCCAAAGTCATGAAAGAGCCTGACATCTCATGCATGACTATTTCAATTCTTTAAAAAGTCTTCTGCAAAGATTCTTCTGAGACCTTTAGAAAGTCTGAAAAATTGTAACTACTACTGTTCCTTTATCCACTCTTTAGCTGATACGTTCAAAAGATGTACCTGTCACTATTTCCTTTTGCAGAAAGTGCTTGTGTTAATCTAGATCATATAAAGTTCATGCAGGTGCTTGAAATCCAGTTTTTCATTTTTGTCTCAAACCAGTTCTTTACCCAGTCATTTTTTGATCAACTTTTAAAAATAGTGACCTCTGAAGGAGCATAAATTGCTTCAAGTTGTATTCTGCTTTCTTACAAAAACCTATGTATGAAAACAAGTGAAAATGTTGTTCTTCTCTTTGAGCACATCTGCTTCATTTTAAATTACATATCTTGTCTGGATAACAAAGATTATCAACTTGTCTACACAGCATTTCATAAAAGATTCAAGAAGAGAAGAACAAATAATAAAGACCTGTTCCAGTGTTTATTAATTCACATAAAAGTATTCATGTTTAATTCAGATACCTGACCAAAGACTGGGAAAAGGGAATTCTGTGAAACAGTCCCATCCCCAGCTTAGCAACTAAAAGCTCAGAAATCACCATCCATTGCTTAAATAAGACTTGATATCTTAGACAAATCAAAAGAAAGAAAAAAATCCCCCAAACACAAGAATTTTTAAAGGGAAAAAATGGAGAATGGTGACTTTTAGGCCTTCTGGTAATGAAGCAAAAAAGAGAAATCATCTTCATTTGCCTCTTTCCAGGTCACCTCCAGCATTCCTGTTGTGTGAGTAGGGTACAGATGTTTTACCTGGAGTTTGAAGCTGCAGTTTGGCACTGCGAGAGATATGCAAAACATCTCAGGGACTGCAGGCCTTCGGAAGTTCACTCGGTGCTGCTCACATGGTAAATCACTGGCTTTTGCATGTCAGAGGAATTGCCTGACAGCCGGCATTTCTCCCCTCCAGGCTGCTGCCGGAATTCTGCTGCTTGCTTACGAGAACATATGCTTAAAAAAAACCAACCTACCCTTCTCTGCTATTTGGCACCTAAAGCCTTATTTTAATTTCTGGGTGCAGCTTTTTCTCTGAACATATTGCGAAATACCAGTGCATTACCCATCTGTTCCAACTTGGTGTCTTCAGAGCTGAGTCCTGTAGAGGAAAGGTTATCATTAACTTGCCTTAAAAGACTTGATTTGCTTACAAAAACAGTAAGTGAGGAAATTCATTGTATTCTATTCACAGTGCAGGTTATTACTTCTCGTTTTAACGAGGATGAGGGCTCAGGGACAAAATCCTCATTGCAGCCTGATGAGTTTGAGCAATCCAAATCCGAGAAATCTTTCCTTCTGTTTTCGTTCAGTTTTATCCTTGAAGCAGGCTCTGAGGAACCCCAAAAGCCACAGAAAGACTTGGGTTTTGCAGAGTGATTATATGCACACAAGCTGACTGAGGAGTCTCCAACTTCAGTGAGCCTAACATAACCGAGTGTGAGCTTGTAAAACTAGTGACCTCCAAACCAAATCAGCATGACACAGGATTCTCAGAGCAATTCCTGATACAACTTATACTGAGAAAGATCTAGTCATGGTAAATGGGCCAACTGAGCTTCAACTGGTTTAGCTCACTTTTCTCATTGGAAGCCGTCTGGGATATTAAGTTTCTGCTTTTTCTACAGGCATGGCATCCATGCCTGGTTTGGGGTCTGCAAATCTTATCCTGTTATTTTTACAGTCCTGTATGAACTTGCACAGCCTAAATGAGGCATATGACATTGCCCTGGGCTCCTCCTGGCTGCTGGTGAATCACTTGACAGTGTAGAGCTCTTTGTCCAGGGATGTACCAGGCTAGACAGGGCTTTCTGCACCTCCCAGACCAGGTGCTCAGATCCACCAAGGACCCTGACACAGGTGCTTAGCCCAAAAGCATTAACAGCAATGGGTCCCCCAGCTCCAAACAGCACAAGACAGGACTGACATCCTACAGCGAGTCAGGGGACCAAGAGTTTCAGTGTGTCCCAGCAATGTCTGGGACAATTTAAACATTTGTTAAATAGAAAAGTCCAGCTGATCCTAGGAAATAAACCTCATCTACTTTAAAAAAGGACAAAACTTCCCCTGAAATACTGTCAATCACTGCCTTTGTAACTTGGGAAATTCTTTCTCAACCACATATGTACAGGGAGCTGTGATAAGATTTTGTAAGTTTTTGCAAGATTTTATAATAAAGAAATTACATTTGCATGTTCCAATTCTTTAAATGCATGTATGTAAGGATGTGCATGTATAGGTGTATACACATGCATACATCACATATGTAAGTGTGTATGGGTGTGTGCATGTGCTGGTGGGTAGGTGCTTAGGGATGTAGGTGCGCACCTTTCTACCAGTCAGTTCAATCCAATGTAACAAAAACAGGGTCATTTCAAAGACATTATATTCCCACAAGTGTTATGAAAATCAGAAACTGGGTGGAGCAAAAATAGACTATGGCTACATCTACAGTAGTGAATTAAACATGCCTTGTACTGTTCTCTGCTCCTGAAGCCAATTGGCACAGAACAAATGGTTTCCATGCTATTAAACACTCTTACCCTCCCAAAAAGGTGATCATGTTCAAGTGCCTATTTTGGTGGACCATGGCCTTTTCTAACTCCTAAGCCGTTCCTGGGAATTGTTTAAAAGAGTACTAGTTTTCTCTGGTCAAAACTATGCCAGCCAATATTCTCACAATTTAACGGCATAGTTGGTCAAGTTCCAGTGCTTGGGAACGTTCCCTAGTATTGTTTAATTTATTAGTATAGATGCAGCTTATGTGTGCACCCAACTGAGAAGCAGGCTGTTCTGTTAATTCGAGCTTTATTAGACACAAGATTATGCCCAGAAGAGTGATGTTGTGAGTACCCCAGCAGCAAGGAACAGCTAGGATCCAAGCTCAGACTTTGCTAGATGTCAGAGGAGACAACAAGGCGGCACAAATCGGTAGGAAACTGGGCTGTATGAGTTCCGCTGCTCACAGACTTGCTTGTTCCTTCATGTAACCAGGCACTGCATTTGCTGCAGGGAAGGCATGCAATCAAGGTTGAGAGACGTTGTCAGATGGGCTGTGAGAAGTGCTCATGCTGAAATGCTTGTGATTTCCCAGGGATAACAGAATCCCCTTCTCTATGCAGAGGCTGCCTGGAACTTGGCAGCACAGACATCTGGCTGGTTTGGGTGCCATAGCTTCTTTTTCAATATGATGCCTACAAGCAGTGCTACAGAGTACCTGAAAGTGCCTGTTCCTGGAGCACTATGCACAGAGTGGCAGCTAAATAGTCAAATATATATCTACATAAAAAGCTGAATGAAGGGCCTGGTTAGGAGCTGGGAAAATAGTGGGTTGGTAGGGATGCCACAAAAGGGACAAAAACCTATGACTTCTCAGGGAATGAGGATGTTCCTGTTGTCCCATTGGTCCCAAGAGCACTCCCTCTCCTTGTAGTTCTCCAACACTTGCTGCATGTGGGAGCTGCTGTTTTCACAGAGGGGATACCTGTACAAGAAGTCTGTACCCCACAGACACCAATACAGACTCACCAGACTGATGTACTTACAGGTGAAAATGGGAAAAAATGAAGAAAAAGCTTAAGTTATCATCTAAATAATATCATGAGAAGCTTAAAAGAGAGTGGGTCTAGAGACAAGAGCTGCCAGGAGCAGAGCACTGGGAAGAGATCAGTCAAAATACACAGTTATTTGTAGGACAATGGTGGTGAGAGGCCAAAACAAGACTGTAGTCCCCATCTATAGGACAGGAACCTACTGAGCCACAAGGGAAAGGAGGAGCTGGATAAATGAGCTGAACACTGAAATTACTGCTATTGGGGCTAATGGAAAACTTTTCAAAAGACAAGATTTCCATGGGAAAATGATCAGCAAGATCAGAAGTTTCTGGAAAAACGTCAACTTATTTCAAATGTGATAGGAAATCATAAAAATGCAGTATTTCAACTTTTTATCCTCCTTTTCTGTCATAGGTTTTCGTTTTTAGGATGGTGGTGATGAATCTGAACAGTTAGAACATTGCAGTGAAATAGTTTCAGAACATTTAATTTTGGGAAAAGTTCCTAAAACACTCTCCACCTGAGTCAGGACAACAATGAACTGAAGGTCCAGGGATGTCTTGGGATTTTTTTCATCCATCAACTCTAGTACAACAAGGGGAAATATACAGCCGGGGTGCACGAATAAACCAAATGATCAAACGAGCTTGCACAGGGATATGTGGCCATACCCTTTGCAAACAATGCCATGCATGTACATGCCAACACAGTTACTTTGCTGGGATTTGCCAGGAGAAAAAGGAATTTAAAGTAGTTTGTAAATAGCCAATAAATCTTGCTCCCAGTGTTTTATGTGTTTCTACTTTAGTCAGGAAGGAACTTGTTTTTTTTTAAAACTTGAAGTTAATGCAACTAGTTCAAATGTGGTGTTTTAGTGGAAGAGAGAATGGAAAAGGTTTTGATTGTTCTGCCATTCCCTAGAGGAGGTCTTATCTCCAAATAAACATTTTTAAGAGTGTCAACCTTATTTCTAAAGAAAAACAAACACATCCAGAAACCTAGGTAGACTCTTTCCTGTTTAGTAGAACAACACTTCCAAAAAGTAACATCAACAGAAAAAAAGAACTATGGCAGGTGATTGAAACAATCGGTCCTACAGCTCCTCTCTCTAACTTCATACACTGAGCAAGATAGAGATAAAACCTCTGTACACCTACAGTGAACCACTTGATGTAAAGACTAATGGTTATTTTTAACAGAAAAAAAGAAACTACAATTAGACTGTATATTCTTCAAGGTTTGGGGGAAATTTGGAGATAAAACTTCCTTTCCCACCTTCATCCTTAACCCCTGCAAAATAGCTCCTGGGTTTTCACTGGGACTTGTAGCACTGATTCCAGATATGTCATAGATCTGATGAATACGCTGTTGCTGTCTACTCAGAACAGTTTGTTCAGCTCTGGGTCTAATTCCGTGTTGCAGTGTGCAGCACAGTTGAAAATCACCACAGTGGTATACAGGGAAGCTCTGCTAATATTGAAGGCCTTTTCTTTTCCTTTCCTCATGAGGGGAAAATATGACTTTGCTAAAAGAATGATTCCACTATGCAGCCTTAAAGGCTGAATTGACTGTAATGTATAGTTGACTTCAGAAGCCTAAACAGTTGGTGCTTCATCTTTCTGCCAGGACATTCGTCTTCTCCAAAAACACTATCAGTCTCTGTTTGAATGTGTGCACAGCTGTAATGTTTGAAGACACTGGGTGAAGTATCATGTATTAAACATTTGTAATTGTTTTTCACTGGACTGTGACCTGAATTTAGTAACATCTGACTGATGGCTACTACCAACAGGATATCCCAATGAGTGAGAGGAAGATCCTGTGTCAGTGAATTTGCTGGAGTTAGGCCAGCTGGGTTTCTCTTTTGTTTAATATGTTCAGAAGTCTGCAAGGAAATCATCTGCAATGGGGAGAGTGCCAGAGCTTATCAGAGAGATAAGAAAGCTGCCTAAGTTTCCTGGACTTCTTTGTACTTGGGAACACTCATTGAGTGATTATGGCATGCACTGGCAGAGTTGGGACAGTAAAAGCAACCCAGTCTTCAAATCTGTCTTGTTGGACACTGTGCGGGCCACGTTTCCTATTTCTCTGGCACAGCTGACCCTTCAGTTAGGATCAAGATATAATGTGAAGTGAAATTCCTGTGTTATTTTTATCTCTGCTTCTTTTCTCCAAGGTGACTTGTCTTTGTAGAGGATCTTGTTTACTACCAGGCAGTCTTCTCCAAGACTCATTCTCTTTTTCTGATGAGCTGAGAAGAACTGGAATGTAATAACCCTTAATTAGTCATTTTCTTCAAAGTGCTAACAGTCAACTCCATTGGCCATTTTTGTACCACAATGACCTCAGAGAAATGTTATATGACAGAGAGTACAAAGAACTTATGCTTGATCTTGACCCGAGGACTTTGGAAAATACTTTAGGAAAGACATACGGTGTGGCTATTTGCAATAGAAAGAGACTGGGCTCATAATCCAAAGGACACTGACCTGTTTTGTATTCCTAAAAAAGCAAGAGCAGATCTGCCCCAGTTGGAAACCTTCTTTGGTAGCAACACTAATATCTCCCTACAAGGCCTCCAACCATGTGAGGGCAAAACAATTGCAATAGGACTGTGTGAAAGTGAAGGACCTTTTAATGAACTCTTGGTTTTGGACTGTGCATAGGGCTTGATTCACATCCATGTATTAAAAAAGGTCACCACATTTGTTAGGAAAGAAATGAAATGTACATCTGTGCTCTACTTAATTGTAAAGCCAAGAGCTGTTGAGAGAGACAAAGTTGCATTGATTTACTATTTTGTCAGACTCATGAATTAGCAGTGCAGACTAAAAGATGATGAGAAAAAGAAATGAATCCTCCAAAATATAAATATTTCATTGGTATGATTACTTCAATTCTACCCAGAAAGCTTTGACAGGTTAAAGAACCCCCGAAAAGAAACAAAAAGTTTTCCATCCTGAAATGTTTTGTTCTACCTGAATTCCTTTTCTTACTGTTTTCAGAGCAGTCACCATACCAAAAAAATGGTGAAACACACCACACTTTTCTTGACATTGCCTTTCTTCACATGTTTGCTTGAAGTATTCTTATGGCATTGCTTTTCCTTCTTCCAATCGATGAGCATTTAGTGAGCAAACAAAGAAATACCTTGCCCAAAGCACACTCAGATCAGGGAGCAACATAGTCAATCAGTCAGATGGCAGGTCCAGAAATAAGCACTAGCCAAAAGACAAGGTGATATGGCATCTGTAGCACAAGATAAATTTTGTGCTTAGAGACCTCAGCATTTTAGTTTACACCAGCAATACACTTTCAAAATGAATCTTCCGATTGTTTCCAGTGGATGCACTTTGGTTTAGCATTTCAGAGTGGTCTCAGAACAAAAGCAAAAACAAATTTGGCCAAAACAAAACCAGAAGATTCAGTCTGCAAGTGCATCTCATGTTCTCCAATTGCAAATCATTGTTCAACCAACAGGGCAAGAAAAGGGTTAGTTTGATGTAAGACCTGTGAAGAATATATGAATGCAGGCTTCAGGAACTCAGTACCCAATGTTTCTCTCTATAGATCTGCTGAATCTTGTCTGAATCTGCACTGGTCCCACTAAGCTCTCTTGGCAGTCAAAGGAAAGAAATAGGAACTTCTAGGACATGAGTCATCTGACCTGTTTTTTTTGTCATCTCACATTTACACATTAAATGAATTATGCTACTGAAACACTCATTTCTATCCACTGAATCTAGACAACAGGCTCGGAGGTAGCTATTCTTGGTTGGATGAAACCCACTGTAGACAGTGTGGAAATCCTAGTGCACTAAGAGAATTGTATAGGTTTAAAGCCTGCTAACTTCTTTATCCAACAAATGCTTACATTCACTTGACTGATCCTATCAGTGACTGATTTTAGTTGTGTGCCCTGGCTGCTGTGCCCCACACAAGAGTCACTTGTCACTCCACTGAGGTATTGAGGTATTTGGCTATCTAACCCTCTTTCCACTGTCTTGTAACCTTCTTATGTAAGGCCTTGTCCATGATAGCAGATCAATTCAGACTTATGTCAATGTTAGCAATGACTTAAAATGCACCAATAGCAACTTTGAAGATTTCAGAAGTCTTAAGAACAAAACTAGTTTTTGTTTTGGGAGACGTGCTACTCCTTCTTGGAAGACTCGGTGGGAAAATGCTGAGGGGAAGGTACTAGTCTCCCCTAGCACAATTAAAATATGTATAAAACTGTATTGTCCTACTGGCACATTTATACTTTTCACAGTTTTGATCCTTGTCTCCTCTAGGAGAACCTGTCCTTTTCATCAAAGTTTGTTCCCCGCTCTCCCTCCCATCATCCATTTATTCCATTACTGCTGCCCTTCACCAGTCAGATGGTGTCACTGTTGAGCAATGCAAAGCTGCTCTTCCTTTCTGAGAGGTGCACACTGAAAACCAAAGTGATTTACGTGTAGCACAGGAAGTAAAAGACTAAAACGTGTAGTGTCACTTCTGTGTTGGTAGTGCCAGAGCACTTATCCCACTGTTATGGCCTGCTTCTTTTTCAGCTGTGATTGATACTGAGAAATTAGATCCATCTCAAACGAGTACTGCAGAACACCTGTTAATAACTGAGGAACTGACTTGACTGTAGGCCAGAGCTACAGGAGAGCACTTCTCCAGTTGAGGTCAAATAGGTTCCTTTCTCTGTGGACAAATGGCCCATTGCCATGACTACCATAAAAAAATCACTGAATGGTGTGCTTGGAAAATGGTTTTAGATTCATTAGTACATTTTAGAATCAGAGGTACACTTTTATGCACAGCAGTATGGGCAGAAGGAACTCGCACAGGTTGACCACGTCAGACCTCTACTAGGGGCTCTGCCTCCCACAGATGCCCTTTAGTGTTGGATCTCACCACAGGTGAGCCCAGGAGAGAACTCTGTTCAATGAGATGATAGTGACCAATTAATGAAATAGGCTACTAAGGACAGGTGGGGGATTGCTAGATCCTCTTACCTGGCATCTCAGACTCTCATCTCCCTGGCTACAGACAGTTCCCTTCTAGACAAAATATCTGGCCAGGATTGTTGTCTTCTACTACAGCACCGAACATGAAGTGCCTTAACGGACTCTAGCCACCTTCTATATGGTACTGAACTTCACCTCTCACTACTGATGCCAGTGGCTTCATAATTGCATTTCTATCCCCATCAATTTCTATCATGTCAGCTAATCTTGTTACAGCTCTACCATGTTGTTTTTTGGTGCCTCTGCCAATGTCTGACATTTTCCTCAGATGCCTCTTGTTCCTCAAACTCACTTTCCTTTTTCAGACTCTTTCCATTGTAGGCCTCCACTTTGAGTACTTTTTTAACTGAAAGTGAAATACAGCAGGAGCATCAAAATCTGCCCCTAAAAACTACATATTTCCAGTTATTGCCTTACTGTGTCATATCTAATCTGGACAGGAGTTTCAGGGTAAGAACTGCACATTTTATGTTCACATCCGAGAAAACATCCCTTTGGAGTCAGGGAGATGAGGTACTGCAGATCTGATAAAACTGTACATGAACTTCATCATGACAATCCCTAATTAAAGAGTGAAATGTCTTGTTCTCTTTAATTAGCCTGAGAGGTTTTTACATGCCCATGCAATCTGCACTGGCCCTCCACACTGATGGTATAGTTACAGCAAGTGGAGTCCACAGTTGTCACCATTTGACACAGGGACTGACCAGGACTTAATGAAGATTGAGTCAAAACAGGGACATCCCTGTGCCAAGAACAGAGGCCTTCTTCACCCTGAAGGAGTACAGTCAGATAGACTTGGTCTCAACAGTTTCTGGGGTTAAAGCCAAACTGTTTCACAGGTTAAGTTCAGGTGGAGGAGGAAAAGTGAGAAAGGAAGAGAGAGACTGATGTTAAGTGACAGGCCAGTGCTTAGGGCATTCACTTCAGCTGGAGAAGGCCACAGTTCACATCCCTTCTTCAAATCAAGCTAAGCTGACACCTGAATCTCTGACTCTGCTGTCATAGCTGAATGCCCCAATGAATGTTTATGCCTAGTCTCGGTTCTTATCCTCATGAACATTTTGGGGAAAAAAAATTGTGGGTTTTTGTTTCTATTTCCTACCTTCAGTGCAGAATGAAACTGCTTTTGAAACCTTGTCCCCCTTCCTTTTTTTTTCCCCCTCTCTATTTTGTGAAAGGGAATTCTTATTTTTGGGCCAACCCCACTCCCAGTTAACTCCAGTTAACACCATAGACCATTTGACTTGCGATGGAGTGGAACTGATTGCATCCCATAGAAAGCAACATTGCACAGACACACTAGTCTGCTCCTGCTTACAGGATCCAGGCGGCTGATCCTCTGTGTGATAAAGGCCATTTTTTTCTCAGACTTCCCTTTCCTCCCTGCTGAGTGAAACAGCACTGTCCTTGAAGGAAGTGAAGCCTCAGATTACCACTTAGTAGCATCTGATCCCTGCCTAAAAAAACACCGTTATGTATTATTTTTTTGAGGCATTACTATTGCCCAGGCCTCTAATTAGCTGCACCCCTGGACTGTTTTGTTGGTTGTTCTACCGTAACGGGCCTTAGCTGAGGCCATAGGCCTATTGAAACAGACACCGTACAAACAGATCGCAAATTACATGTTCTCTGTCCCAAACAGTGACTTGCCAAAGGTCACACAAGAAATTACAGGTAAAGAACAGAACCCAGATCTCCTGTATCCTCAATCCAGTCCCTTAACCAAAAGACCTTGTCACTCTCGCAGTAATTCCTATGGCTCAGTGATAGTTTTTCCAGAACACTAGATGCGGTAAATTAAACATGAGACGGAAAATGTGCATTAGCAAGGAACAGAGCTGGGAGTACAACGTGTGTGTTGGTAGGAAGGTTGTTTTTGGTTTTTGCTGACATAGATAAAATGCAAAATAGGAGAAATCTGGTTAGCCTAAGATGTCACCTGATACACTGAGAGAAATAGATCAATAAAAAGCTTTATGTTAGACCTTGCATGCCAAGACAGTAGCTATGAAAAGACAATGAGGTATCATGAGAAAAATAAACACATGGTTAAATGGGTGACTGGAAAAAAGAACTTCATGAAGGTTATTGGAAAACTGAGGAGGATTTTACTGAGAGATGGAAAAGAAATATGTTCCAAAGAAAAATAATTTGGAGACATTTTTACTGAAGAAAAAAAGAAAGCCTTCAAAGAAAAGCCTTTCTTTCTGCTCAGAGAAAGAATCAGTTTCATGTTCTCAGACAGAAACAGATAAGAATAAAGTATTTAGATCAATGGAATCTTCATCAGAAAAAAAGGTTAATAAAGGTGATATCCTTTTAAGTTAATCTCTGGGCCTTGCACAGGTGGGAGATAGTAAATTCTAGACCATCTCAATTGTCTTTGCATACACACTTCTTCAGACTGAAAGGGATTTCCCCCTACTCCGGGAAAAGGAATTGTGAATTGCACACGTGAGACTCTGAAACGTCAATCCCATGAACAGGCAAGGGCAAGATTAACAGAGCTATGGTAGAGAAGGTACCTGTTGATAGAACTGGCTTGAAAACCATGGAGAAGATAGAGAAAGTGGCACCTTTCAAGCAGTGATCCAAATTAGAGAAGATTTGAGACGGTATTTTCAAAGAAAAATTTACCATCATCCCACTACAAGTTCCCTTAGAATGATAATTAATTGCCATATTTTGTCCCAGACTACATTCAGAGCACATTTTGTCTCTCAATGCTGCTCAGAGATGGAGAAGTAATAGTATTCCTGTTCAGTAGATGAGGAAACTGAGGCAGAGGGAGACTACATGAGCTGTGCAAAGTCACACAGGAAGTCTAGGGCCATGCCAGGAATAACAGCCAGACTACAGGACTCCTGAGCCTCCATCCAGAGGTTAAAACCAGGGGTGTTATTTAACCAAGGTTAATTTTTAGTGTCACAGGAGCAGATCCCCCATTGTCCACCAGCCTCAAATTACAAGGCTTCTAGTATTGAGTCACACACTGGAGGGTACAGTCATGGCACATAGGGTCACGTGCTGCAGAGAAAAAGGGGTGAGAAGTTGCCATCCCAAAATCTGTCTAATATCGCGGTCCTCAACTGGTATAGAGACCACCACCACCACAAACCTTTGAGATGAAGCTGAAGGGCTGTGTCATCAGCCATGTCTGGCACGTGGCTCCTACACAGAAGAGGTGTCTCCATGTCCTGCTGTTGAGTGCATAGCTGCTGCAGTGATGGTGCTGGGGAGGGGAGCTGCTTAGGGAACCTCATATAGAAGTTGTGAGATTTGTCTGTTCTCAGCAGCAGCAGAACTGTAAGCCACATAAATGCTTAGGAGTACAGAGCTAGCTAGAAAGAATAAAGGTTTGCCAGGAACCTGTCACAAGTTCCCATCACATCTTCATTTCTGAAAGCAGTGAACAAAGCACCTTTTTGATTCTTAAACAGGATTTCTCCAGAAATAAAGCATGTCTTTATCTTACAGGAATAACAGGATCTCAGATGAGATTTGCAACTTATATCAGGCCTAACAGAGACATGAATGAAATCTTGAATTACTCTTGGAAATTTTCTCATCCTCTACTGGTGATCATAATATAAGGCAGAAACCCAGCCAGCAGCATAACTGAGTAGCAAGGGATATCAGTGTATGCTAACAGCATATTGGCACTGTTGAATGTGCATTTACAGTTGGGAGCCAGAGCATTCACCAGCAATCACTAGGCAGACCATGCTTTTATACCATGCAATGCATTGCATCCTTTCGGCTGTGCAGACAACTATAGGGACGGGGCTGCGTCCACCCCAGTTTGTTATGGTGTATGACACCAAACACTGTCCTCCCTCTTTCAACCTCATTCACTCTGTCTGCCTAATCAGGGAAACGCTGCACATCTGTACTGACATGGATATGGTTATATTTGCAGTTTTAGGGCTGAATTGGTAAGTGTGTTCCCAGTAGCATCACTTAGTCCCTTTCTATTCCTTAGGGAAGCGAAGGCCGTAAGAGAATGCATGAAGCAATGCTCAAGAGGTGTGAGCATAAACCAGCAAGGACTAATCAGAAGGGGAAAGACCCAGCTGAATGCTGCTCCAGAATCTCACTCTGCTGTCTCTTTCAAAATCTTGCACTGTCTCTTTGAAAAGCCTGACCTGGGAAAACTGCTTTATTAATCTCCTTGAGGCTGAATTAGAACTTTGCATCAATTCCTTAGGATAAGAGGATACAAGTCTCTCAAATATCTGCCTGAGCTACCTATATATTGGTTCCCAGCACCAATGGCAGTAACTTAGTGGGTGCTGCACAATCTTTTGCCATTTGTCTATGCTCCAAAACAAGGGAGGGAGGAGAGGAAAGAGTGACAGTCAGACCCATGGCTCCAGTGGTTTCCTGTGCCTTGTCAAGGTCAGAAGGGCACTGGTCCCTCCCAAGTGGAGGGGAAAAGATACACGGCTTCACAGAACTGCTCTTGGAAATGGCATTTCATGCTCAAGGGCATGAATGAACCTGCAGAACAACACCCTTCCCTTCTGCAACGTGCCCATGGGTTTCCTTCAGTTCCTACCAGCAGCCCCTTTATCTTTCTTCCCTTTCCTTGAACACGAGTAACAGAACACAGTGTTTCCCTCCCAGCATCAGGGCTGCCGCTGGTGATGCTCAAAACTATTGATTTCAACTACTCGTCAGAGCTCTTCAGTCAACAAGGAGTTTTACTCATTTCACAGGGTGGCAGGACCACAAAAGAACAAAAAGGAAAATGGGTTTCCATGTAATTGTGACAGGAATGGGGAATGCAGAGTTTGGAAAGCAAAATTACAGCTCAAGGCTGTCGTAAGCATTGTTATGCAAATCGGCATGAAGGCAGCTAGGATTTCCCCTCCAAGTTCCTAGCAATGCCCACAGGCACCAATTTTTAATTAGAAATTATCTGAAATGTTCAACATGCCCATACGTGCACTGAAATACCTGTGAGAGTCCCCATTCCTCCACTGGATGTGACAATACGCAGACCAGTGCCCAGTTCCAACATGGAGATGCTCAGTGAAAAGTCCTACAGTGGTGAGCGAGAGAAGGGTTTGGAGGAGTAGAAGACACTTGCTGAGGGAATGTTGGATGACACATGAAGATCAGATTTGTTCCCTGCAGAACACACTCCTTGCACATGCTGGACCCGAAAGAAATTTTTTTGTTCAAGAAAGGAACAGTGACATTAATGCCTTAAAAAATCTGCAAGAAGCTTGTTCAGGAAAATGGTTAAAGTAAGCTCATCTTCAACCATTTTGTGTATGTATTGGCCAGGCTGAAGGCAGGATGGTCAGTTGTGCTACTTCTTGTACCTTTGGCTCCACTGAAGATCAGGTCTTGTGATTCTTCTCACAGACAAATAAATATTCCAAGATCTTATATCTACCAGCATTTTCATCCCTATCATATGCTGGAGCATTTAAAGCATGCTGAAACCTGACGGTGCAGATGAATTTAGCAAAGCTGTAAGCATCCCTATGTTTTCAATATATCTTTTAATACTAGAAGCGTATTTCACCTAAAAAACTCTACCAGGTGAACTCACTCTCCACCCGACATTAAATTTGGCCCTTCAAACATAGCTCTTTCTTGTTCATTCTCAAAGGAACCCTGGGCCTATCCTTGAGCCATAACAGAAGGGTTGCACCCACAGGCAAAGAAACAAAGCTTCAGCTCTTTTTTCCCTACAAGATGCTTCCATCTGGAGTTTTTTGTGGAACTGAGCATGCACTCAAACCCACTGGTTCTTCTGTACCTTTTAGAAGGATTCCTACATGAATATCCCATGTGCTTCTGTAGCAGAGGAAAATTATGGCTATCATGCACAGACACTTTAGCCAGCTTTGGATGTGGATAGTGCATTCATTCTCAAATACAGGAAAACAATCAGATGGCAGGTACAGGATTCAAAGTTAGCTGGTCAGTAGAAAAGCATAAATTGCATAAGGCTGAAGTCATCCTGTATTCACAGTGAGTTGTACCTGACTTGCACTGGCAGGAATGCATTGTACATGGAATAAAATAGGTGATTAGGGAAAACAGAAAGGGCAGAAGCTGACTGCGAATTTGGATCAAGGTATAGGTTTCTGTATGACATTCCCAATTCCAAAGCTATTTCTAGATGCCTAAGCAATTACTTGGACCTCATTATTATGAATTTTACTTCCATTAGATCCCTCTAGGATGAGCAGTATTGAGTTTCCTCTCCCAGGTGGCAAATAACTATATTAGATATGTAGTAAGTGATCCAAGTACAGGAACATAAAATATCTGTGGGTCTAGGCTTCCTGAAGGTCCTTGTGCTGTCCTTCCCTCTATTCCTTGTTTCTTCCACAAGCAGAGTCAGAGCTGCAGCCTGAGCCAATGTGTTTGCAGTCTCAGCTGCACAGTGATACTGCTAAGGTGGCAAGGAAGGTGACATGCAGCTCACTATCTGCCATGCTGAGAAGCAGCAGCTTCAAGTGCAACACAGCGGTGCTCCGTAGCATGAAGAGTTGGCTGCATGCAGAGAGGCAGCCCTGTCTGTCAGCTCCTTCTCTGACTGCCCTGGTAAACTCAGTCAATTACACTAATGGAAAAATTGCATCAAAGTTCTGCCAGTGTTTTTGCTTTCCTGTGCTTTGCACCCCCCTTCATTTCAAAAATAAATGCTTGGAGGTCACCCCAGCCTGATTAAATCACAGGAATATACAGTGTCTGTTTTCAAAATTCTGTGACTACTAATTAATTTATGTCATCAAACAATTATTTTCTACTTCATTAGCCCATGAAACGTGAAGATTATGTCAGCACTTTTGCTGGCAGTCTTGCGCTCATTAGTTTGTAACCTTGGCCAAAGAGAGAGAGAGATAGAGGGAAGGAGAGAGGCAGGGAGGGAGTGGGAGAGAGTGCTATTCGACAACTTGCAATGTGTGTTTGAAGCAACACGTGCTGCAAACTGGAGTAATTTTCACATTTGCCTTAGTGGTAGATGACTGAAGTAACATGACATGGAAATTTCTCTCACTCATGGTTTGATGACTAATATATCATGAAAGGGAACAGTGGGGAAGTGGAGCAAAGAACAGTGAGGAGGGCTGTTCTAGTGCACACATACCACAACAGAGTGTCATCATGTGCTCCTCCTGGCCTTAGTTCTCAACCTGAACAGCAGAACTCACACAAGGGATTTGGGGGTTTCACTTCTCAGATTATATGACAAGGATCTGAAACAACCCTTCGCATGGGAAATTGAGGGACACCACAGTCAGGGTAGCAAGTAGAAGTGGAAAGGAAGGTAAACTTGAGCTACCTGGCCCAACAAGGCCCTGCCAACAACCACATACTTCCAAGGAAGTTTCCCACGTTAAGCATATATAAAAATAGCAAATGGTCTTGGTGATCAGTTAAATGTTCATGAGTAGAGGTCAAAACTCCTTTGTCCTTGACTGTTTGCTGACTTTCAATATGTTAGTTGCTCACCTGATTTATTTTTTCGTGTTTCCCTCCCCATTTTTTTTTTTAGTTAATATCTTGTGTTGAGATTAATGTTTCTTAACATTTTAATCTTGAAGCAGTAACACTGGCCTTTTAGTCAGTGCAGTGCAGAATTTTGCATGGAAAATAGTTCCATTAGAAAACATCATTCTTAAAAAAAATCTGTTTGTAAAGCAAATTTAAACATTTGGACCAGCACAGAATTTTTCTTCTTGCTGCTGTGCTTGATATCAATTGTTTGAGTCTGAGTTCCCATCACCCCATTTAGGATGATTGTTCTTGCTGGATTGAATCTTTGCACTGCTCAGGAGCCATCGGTCATGGAAGATAAAGCCTACCCAAGAAAGGAAAACCAAAGTACAACGTACACAAATTACATTTCTTATTGATCATCTCAGATGAAATGACACTTTTACCAGCAGAGTTTTTCCAGTCTTAGCTACAAAGCCGCAGCTGACCTGCTCTCGTGCTGATGACTGTCCTGCTTCAAGCAGAAGGTTGGACAGATGGCTTCCAGAGTCCCCTCCAACAAAGGTTTTATGGTCATATACATGTCTAAGTGGTACTGAAGTGACATTTCACCATACTTAATTCCATTTGCTGTTTTGTTTTACCCTAATTTGGAACAAACATAAATATTGACGTATTAGAATTCCCGGAGAGCAGAATTTCTCAGCTTCTATTAGAATTACTCAGGTTGTAAACAGGAATTTGACTTGTTCTTCACTACCTCTTAATGATCATGCCTAGTGGCTAAGAATTCCAGTAAAAATAGTGATTTGAGGGGAAAGAAGGTCATGAGTTCAAGGTAGCAGATGAGGCCCCAGGAGATCTGCCTTTGCCACAATGTGGGCAATCCTGACAGGTTTACTCATACTTTACTTATACCCTGTGCTCCTCAAAAATAAAAAAGAGGAGTAGCCAAATAATGTAATTAAATGCCTAAGGTCAGTGGTATGAACACTCTTCACTATGACATTAAAAGACACTGGAACATTTTCAGTCAAATGAAATTTCTTTCAAATACTCATTGAAGACAAAGCACTACAGAAGTGTTTCCAGTGCATAAGGCCATTATTAAAGCTCAGGACATTCTGGCCATGTCTGATCTGAGGGAGAAAAAGACCATTTTTTTCCAATGTATTTTGGGACTTTTCCATTCTATAAAAGTTCTTTGTCCTAAAATCAGTGCCAAATAAATATGAATTTTGAAGCTTGATAACTGGCACAGAATAGAATGGACAGTGTCAAAAAATAATTCTGAAGTTGAAATATCAAGTTTTCTTAATTACCTACACAAGAAAATTCCCCAGTTTAGTAGCTTAAAATCTAGAGAGATGTGAAACTCAGCAGTTTCAGTTCACAGAACGTAATGAAAGCATTCTTAGATTTTGATTTGCATGGGGTCACATTTACAAAGCTTCTCTAGAGTTTCCTATTCAAAGAAATTAGACATTCAGGTATCAAAACCAGGGTAAAGTATTGGCTCCACATAACCCAGTAGTAGCTTTGAAACTCATTGTTTGGTTGGCTGAAATTTGCTGAGACTGGTAAGTTCACGTTGGTGAATTTCCCTCCAAGTCTTTTGATGTTACTGCTGAAATGTCAAACGATCCACCTCATAGAAAAGTCCAATAGACTTTAACTATAGTTAAATTAATAGTTAAAACAAAAAATAAAGCAGTCCCTGGTAAAAATGACATAAAATCTAAGGGACTGTAATAGAGAATTATAACATGTCTCCACATTTTATGAGTTTGCTCATTAAGCTTCACAGTAGAGATAAACTTCTCTATTAAATTCTATTGCAGGACTTCAAAGAAAATCTATATTATTTTATCACACCAGTGGTTGGATGTTCATGGCAAGATCAGGACACATTGTGTTAAGTAGTGTATAAGCATATATTATACAGCTCAATGTCTGAAAGTTAGACTTAACAAAAAAAATCCCACCCTATTTAAAACATTTGAACAACTGAAATTTTTACTCAGCTATACAATGTTCGTATTTGTCTTTAGCACAGAAATTATTGAAAACCATATTTTTATAAGAAACCTGTACTTTTTAAAAAGTATCTGTTCATGTTTTTTTAAAGCAATTCTACCTTCTTGCAACCTCTTGCCCTCTCAGGTTTATGTAAATATCCAACAGCATGTCACAAAACCTTTTACAGGAACGAAATTCACCTTGGGGCTGACAGCATGCCTAAGCAATATCACTCCAAAGAATGTTTTTGGTGGCATGATAAAAACACCTGAAAACATGGAGTTAGTAAATCAGTATCTCTTTGACCACAGTACGGTGTCATTTCTCTTCTACAGTAGGTACTTTCATTGTGGAAAAACAGTCCATTTTCTTAAGCAGTGGTATGCTTTTAGGAGTCTGTGCGTGCTATATTAAAAGCCCCCAGGCTGGTTTTTCTGTTTCTTCCATAAATATTTCTTTCCAGTAAACAGGAAGAATTTCCCAAATAGTAATGGCAAACTGATGAGTCTTGGCAGGGATTGACATCTTCAGCACTGGAAAATCAGCCAGCGTGACAAGGAGATCCCCTTGGTTTAGATTATAAAAAACAAGAGAGTTAATGAAGTTGGTGTGCCCCCCTCACCATGTCTCATGCCCCCCCCCCAACTCATTTAGTAAAAACAGTGGTAAAGAATAAAAGAAGTTCTGTTTTCTACCAACAGACTTTGAACCCACTTCAGTCCTCCTTCCTGTGTATATTTTCTGATGTTTCTTCTGAACTTTGTACTTCCTGAACCACAGAAGTGCCTACACATTGTTTCATGTCGTTAAGACAAAAATATAAGCTTTTACATAATTTGAGTGATCAGACCTCTAATGGCCTAATTCTGCTCTCTCTCACATTAGATCTATCACGCTATTATTGTTCAGATACTGTTGAGTTTTACCAGAGTAACTAGCACGAGGGTCAGGCCTAAAGACTTCTGGTGAACCAGCCTACATAAATTATGCTGTTTATAGCTATTCTTACTTCCGATATGCATCTAAATACATGTGATGTGGTTTGGGGTGAGGAGATAAGTACGCAGCATGACGTCCCTGTTGGAAGAGTATTATTTTAAGTTTATTGCTATGACTGATTTTTCCCCTTCAGCTGTGAATTTACCTAAAGGTGCTCCAACCCATGAGAATTGTTTCAAGGCTGGTTCCATACAAAAAGAAAGCTGAAATACACAACTGTGCTAAATGAACTGGGGCTGGAGGTGGAAAATGTTTCTCTCTGTGTCTTCCTACTGCATGTGTAATGGGCTTTACTGTGTCAGGTTGGTCTGTGGGAGATTACGTGACAACAGCAGTGATCAGGGCTTGCTCTCATTCTGAGGCCACCACCCACCTGCTGCACAGAGATAAACAAGATGTCACCAACTGCAGATGTTTACCTTGGAGATACAGCCTTCATGGGTGTAAAGCAGCATAGCTCTGCTTGCTTCAGTAGAGCTATGGCACTTTAGTATGAGAGCCAGTTTGTGACCAGCGATGCATGGTTCAAGGAGGAGGAGGCCAGACCACGACCTCCTCTTCGCACTCTCCTCCCTCCGTCACTTGCTCGTGGGGCAGGTTTGCTCAGGGTGACGTGGGACAGTGCAGCTCTGGACCCCAACCCTTCAGTCCTGCTGTGTCCCAGTTGCACTCCATGCTGTGCACCCTGCTGGGAAGGTGGCATTTTCACCTGAATTTCAACAAATCTGGCAGTGTGCAGTAGGTGTCAGCACTGAGACACGGCCCCTTTTGGGGAAGAAATAACCCTTGTCCTAAGCCTAAATTCAATTTATTTTCCCAGCTCTAACCTGGAGCTTAGTTGTGGGACATGGGAATTATTGTGGCCTTCTACACAGACTAAATGTCACCTTTGGTGAGGACAGAGGCAGGGCTCTTTGATGAACACTGTCTACCCATAGAGAGCAATTTGTAGTTATGATAGCATGTGCCCAGAGGGGTTCTTAGCAAGATGAAATTGAAAATCAGGAAATAACCAAACAAAACTAAAGCAAGATGGCTCAGTTAAACACTGAAATCCATACAAATCCCACAAAAATTCCAACATCCATCCTCTTGTAGTCCCCTGCAATAAACAAAACACAAAGACATCGGAAGCTAAAAGTTCAGTGAGGTTGAAACTGGACCAAAAGCCAGTACCAACAGAGACAGAGAAGGCCAGACCCAGTTAATATACTGGGTTGTGGACAGAGGGGTTATATGCTCTGAAAATGCTAGGTAGTATTCCAGTATATCTGTATCTATCATGGTTCTTTCAAAAGAATTATAATCTTATTAAAGTGTGAAATACTAACATTATATCCTCCTGCGCACTTTCCTGAGCAACAGGAAAAATTAAGCACTTATTACCATCTACATTTTATCTGCCCACTCACCTGCAGTAAGTGATCTTTGTAAAAGAGCAGGTAGAATATCATTAGGGATTTTTAGCTTTTTATTTAATGGTGGTGAAGGACAGGTGAGCAGATATCGCTCATGAAAAAGTTTAATGCCTGTTGTTCAAGGCATTTGGAGAGGTTACATAAATAGGTCCTGTCATGCACAGAAATGCTCTCTACTGCACACGCAAAGAGCAGTGATGTGGTACCAGATGTGAGCTGTGGGAAGGCTGAGCAGGGATGTCACTCTGCTGCGGTATTTGCTTTTCAATGCTTGCTTGAGTGCTTGGATGCAGGATGTTGTTGGAACTGCTTAGTTGGATATGTTATATAGATACACCTATAGATGCAGTTGATGCTAATGGGATTCAACAGATTCTCTCATCTTTCAAAAATTATGTCATTATTGACAGTCACTGCAGCTAGACTTCCACCAGAAAGTTTTGGGACCTTTGTTCTGCTGACAATGAAGGGGAAGTTCATCCTTAAATGGTATCTACTGGTTTGTCCCCAGTGTCTTTGTAGAAGGGATCTTCATTAGCAGAATGGATACAGTACTGCACCAAACAAGGACTAGACAGGGACTCGTACTACAGAGAAAAGAGTTTGTCTAACCCATGCAAATGGGTGTGCTTTTATACGTTTTCCTGCTCTGCAGTGAGACACAGAAGACTTAAAAATCTTTCACACATAGGTAAAATAGTAAACCACCCCACAGCATTTCAGTGGTGAGAACATCTGCCTGTGATGTGGAAATTCCAGGTTCAAGGCCTTACTCTACCTAGTTCAGAACAGGAACTTAAATTTCACTCTCATCCACTACAGGTGAGCACTCTAGCCACTGAATAATTTCTCTAGTGTGACAAATGTTTATTTAAATAAAGTTGGAAAGGTCCTGAGAAGAGGCCTGAGAAAGATGCATCTCAGAAAAGCCTCATGGTTTGAGTACACATCTAAGACAGAAAAGAATCAAGTTTACATTCTGTTTTGAAGTGGGTAGAGCAGGAAGTTGGACTGGACTGCAGGTTTAGGGGGTACATACTGTTTCCCAAAGAAAGTCATAGAATAGTTCCAGTCACACTGAATCATCACATTCTACAGGGAAAGGGGAAAAAAAAAAAGGAAAAAAAAACCCCACCACTTCCTTGGAAGGTTTCCAGTCATTTCTAGTATGTGCCTGATCCACACAGTCTGCTGAATACTGTGGGCATGTTTCCATTGACCTCAGAAAGATTTTTCATCAGGCTCAGGTTAATCAAGTATGGTTATTGCAAGAGGATTACAAAGGAGGAGAGAGAGACAGAGGGAGAAAACTGTTGATTCTTAAAATGAGGGGGACAAGAAATGTGGTCTGAGTGACTGAGTCAGGAAATATGCATTGGGTGTGGAGAAAATACAGATCACTGGACTCTAGAGCTCACTTCTCTAAAATTTCCAAAGATACAGGAGGTAACATTCTGAAAATGGTTTAACTTTGAGTCACCATGTTCCAGCTCTTGGAAAGGAGTGAAGAGTAGATGATGAGGAGTAAAACGAATGGTTTCTTTGCCTCGAAACTATCCTGTCCTTCTCCCACAGTAAAGGCATGCGTGACTAACAACATAAAAGAGGTGAGGGTTTAATATGTAACAAGAAAGAGAGCAGAAACATTTCAAAAGCTCACCTTTCACATAGATTGGGCATGACAGTGGAAAGCTCAATGCACTTCATTCATCAAAGTTGATCGCAAGGTAAATACTCAGGACTGACTCTTCCAACAAAAGTATTTCCTTTTTATTCACAGTGGGCAAGGGCATTACAGAGGAATCTCTCCAGCCTTATCCTTCATATTTGTGGTCAAAGCAGCTTTTGCCATCTGTGTTAGTGGATGGAGGATGAAGTTTACTGAGTCATCTTTGTGGCTACTGAGTCCATGAGAGTGTAGACAGCCTAACCATTGGGGTCTCCACATCAGGTAGTAAAAGCTGGTTTATTCATGGAGAAAAATAAAACAAAAAGTCAGATATGAGTAACAGGTCAACCATGAAATGTCTGAGACATTGGTCCTAAAGAAACCTGAGAATGGAGACATACCAAAAGCTTGGGAACACTTCAAAGTTATCTTGCAAGGCTCAGCCTTGCTGTTGCCAAAAGCACTGATTCATTGAAGGTAAAATGCTTTGAGAAAGCATTTCCAGAAATATTTGCATTGTTTTCCTATCAGTTCATGCCAGTTTCATGCCAGTTCTCAGGCTTCAAGCTTTCCAGCTTTGCAAAGCAGGGGATCCCTAAGCTCCATTCATTACAAAAATGTTGCTGTCACCCAGAGGAGGAGCTGAAAGGCTCAAGAACCATTCAGGCTTTCACAGATAACTAATAAAGAGTGACACTTTCCAAAGTACTCACAAGTCAGGTACTTACAAATACTTCACAAATGAAGACAAAACTTGTGTTATTAAAAACGAAGAAGGTGCAGCCAGCTGAAGAACTGTAGAACTGACTTTCATTTAAATCATTGCATGACTTAATGAAACTTGTCTTCAGTTGTGCTTACACCACAAACATTGATCATAAAAAATGAAAAATATACTTTTATTTAATAACAAAGAGAAAGCCCTATGAAAAGTCCATCAAGGATTCTAATTTCTACTTCAGCCTGCTACTGCTGTCCCAGGAGTCTTAGAAGACCAATGCATCAAAGGGTTTCGAGAGAGAACTAATGAGAAAGCAATACTAGGATTGCACCAATCCCATGCTACCAATGTAGAGAAACAGAAGCAGCAGTTTAAGGTACCAGCGTCAGTTCACACCAGAAGCTTGTGATAGAACAGAAAACTCTACCCATTTCCTGAGTCAGAGACTCGTGTCTCACCCACAAGACCAGCATTCTTCCCCATAGATACTTTCCCCTTATCTCCTGAGGCTTGGTTATGTTTAAGTGAACAGAATTACATTTTTACTGTTCTGCTTTTTCAGATGCTCTCTATGAAGCAAGATAACCATGTGTTAGAGGAAGGGTCATGTTGCCTGATGAAGTCAATAGCAGAACTTCTGGTGATTTTGGTGATGCTCTATCACACACTTAATACTACCAAGCAAATCCTTTTACACAATGTATAGAGAAATAATTTCTCCCCTTCACCTCAATTTCCCACTCTATACCTTGAGAGAAAGCAGTGTTTCCTTATAGAGCACATTCAGATTCCAGGAGGAAAATACTAGAAATAGATCACGCATTTGAATTTGGGATTATTATTCCTATGGGTTTGTTACCATTAGACCTGGGGAGGGAAAGGTTTGAATGGACTGGTTGCTATTACATTGAAATGTGGAGGAGCTCTACTGAGAATGGCTGAAATCGACTGCACCTCATGGGGTACTAATTTCTGTTGAGGAAGAGACATGTCTTGGCTCTGGGTCTCTCCCAGGCAGAGCAAAGAGGGTTAAAAAGGACATAGTCCCTATAGAAGGAAGGATGACAAACTCATGCCTTCTCCTCCCCTCCTCCCAAAATGTGTGTAGTATATTTTATGAAACCATAAAAATAATTCCTGTGTGTGTGCTCAGAGGACCAGATTTTCCCTGGGTGTCCTCTAGCCAACAGAACAGGAGAGCTTCGCCCTGACAGAGGGACAGAGCTGCAGGGTGCTGCAAGCTCCCCTTGGGGGCTGTCTGTCTCCTCCACTGATGATAAAAGGTGTGTACATTGACTTGGAGAAGGAAATGTCCCCATTACCTAAAGTTCAGTTCTATGAACAACTCCATGATAGCATAAAACTGATTTGCAAAAGGGAGAGGTGGTTCTGAGTTTTTGTGATGGAATAACAGCCACAACATTATGGTCTGTATAAATAATGCCTTAATGCCTTCCATCTTCAGGCAGCAGAAAAGTGATTTTAAACTCTGAAAAACACCTGAACACAAACTCCATCATATGGAGTCACAAATAGGAGGGCTTGCATACAAACAGGGCCGGTTCCCTTTCTATAAATTCTGGAAAGCCAGGTTAATTTAGACTGAAGTTGCCACTTTGCAAGCAGCTAACATAAGGAACACAAAGCGGGGTGAAACAACTGTGCTTGCCCAGTTATGAACTGTTGAATGGCCCTAACCAGTGAATCAACAGAAACCAACAACTCGATGTGTGTAAAGGGAAAGCACTGCACAAAATCCTCTGTGTTTTGGATTTGTTTTGTGAAATGGGAGTCTTGTTCTGTAGCCACTCTTACTGAGAGCACCATTTCCCTCTGCTCCACATGCTTACACAAATACCCACACCTGTAAGCTAGGCATGAATGCCAAGAACTCCTTTACTGGACATGTTCCAGCAGAAGAATTAAAACCTTTAAAACAAAAAAAAATTTGCTCTTTCCCACACTCCGCTCCTGATTTCTGGGGAAGGCAGAAGATAGATAACTTTGACCTATACTCGTGTTGCTGCCAGTTTCCTCAACATATTAGTTCATGTTTGCTCTGTCTTTGTTTCAGTGATGTGTTGTGTAACATGAGCAAGCAGAAAGCCAACTATGCACCAGCAGGAAGGCTTGGAGTACTCTGAGTTTTTGGCACAATGTGATGTATTGTGAGCTGGGTTTTAAGTATCTGACAGTTAGTCCTTGGCAGCCGTACACTAGAGACCAGTACCCTGAATAACCTAACTCACAGAGTATAGCTGGGACCAAACCGTGACTTCATTCATCCCCTGTGCACACGTGCTCAGTGCAGTGAGCATTCAGGACTCGCTTGAGTGCTTGTCCTGTACTCAAGGGCAGCACTGCACTCTGCCCTTAGCACATGCTGCAGAGCTAAGACAGGTAGCTCCACACAGAAAGGCATTGTGCCACATGGACATTAGAAATGATTGACGGATGACAAGAACTTAATTATATTTTCACCCTGCTTCACAAACACACATACACACTCCCCTCTGTAACCTGGACACTGAAAGCATAGCAGACAGCCATGAAAATTGCACTATGTGTTTCTCTGCATCATTAGAAGTCAAGATGTCAGTTCCTCATCAATAGCTGGGAGCAGCAAGATTTCCTTACTTTCCAGGAACCTTGTGAGGAGCTCAGAGGTTGTGGTAACATGGCATCTTAGATGACAGATTGACCTGTTGTCTCTGGTGGGAAGAGTACTGGGCAGCTCTGAGCCATAGGGTGTCTTTCTCAGCTGATTTACTGCCTTTCTATTAATGCAGTTCTGCTGAGGTCCATGCCATGACTTAATCAACCAGCCATGAAACAGAGCTTTGTTCCATAGGATTTCACCAGCTACCTTTCCACTGAGTCACAGGTAACAGACACTGCACTCTGGGAGATGCTCAGGGCATGCCTTTTCCTTCTGGTGTCAAGGAAGCAGTCCTGCACAGAAAAGACTGTTGAGTCTAAAGACTCAGGTATGTTGTTTTACATGGTATGCAGAGAGAAGGGCTCCTGAAATCAAAAGCTGGCAGTGCTTTCTAAATGAGGGGTCAAGTACCTGCTGCAGGATCCCCAAAGAAAGCTCATCTCATCAGATACCTGGTCCTGTACTATAGCATCCTCTGTGCAACCAAGAGGCCTTGTGCAGCTGTAGCTCTCGCCCAGTCAAGTGCTCAAAAGCACATGTGCTGTCCAGGACATGGTGCATTCAGGCACAGCAGCTCACCCAGCTCTGGATGACTACATACACCATTCCCTTCCTAACTGAAGCACCAGACTGTGTTTATACAACTGCAGCCTCACTGCACCAAAAGAGATAGCTTAGTGCAACCAACTGCAAAATTTGGTCTTTTAAGTCCATTTCATTCTTCCAAATGCATGTTGCAACATTGTCATCATTAGTAGAGCTTTAGTCATCAGATCATAACTGAGAATGGAGCTGAATTATAGTCAGAGGTTCCCTACTTAGCATTTTTAATGCTCCACAGCCAGTAACTTGCCTGATGTGCTCAGTGCATGCTCTGTTTTTTGGGGGAAGTTTTGCAACCTTTTTTAACATGGCAAAACTCTGTCAGTTCCTGCAGGGACTCCTGATGATCTCTGCTTGTCATTGGCAGAGCCCTGTGTAACTGCATTAGTCTGGTTTGCTTTTCAATTAGCTGTCAGTCTGCAACCTGCAGAAGCCTTGAAAGAATTGATTGAAAACCTCACAGTCAAATGGTATCAATCTGGAACCAAGGAGGAGATATTTTAATTCAAAACCCACAGAAATAGAGATCCGAACGGAAAAAAAAAATCCAACACCACAAGTTAAAGGTAATTGAAAAGGATGTTAAACTTTGATAGATGGATGCAAGGAACAAGGTTTGTCGTTGCAGTTTTCTACATTTCTTTCCTGCCAGAAGGCAAAAGGGTGAACTCATCTATTAGAAATACATATGGGATAGTGCATACAGTAACTAATTTTGCATTTCTTAAGAGAAAAGAAACTTCCCAAGGTAAATGTTATTTAAAGAAAACTATGAAAAATACTAAAGGATATAATAAAGTCTTTATCAATAGTTAACAAGGAACAGATTCAAGGCAAAAACTTGCATCCGTTTCCCCCTCACTGCTGTAGTCGGCAGTCCTTAATGTTGTTACACAACCACCTATGAGGAAGAAAAGAAAGACTATTTGTCATTTTATTCAGGCACAGAAGGAGAAGGGACTCCCTTTCAAACAGAGAGAGAGAAGCTGTATGCTATAGATCTTGCTCTTCTCTCTCCCCAAGCCTTTTCCCTTTCCTTTGCTAGATCTGATGATCATCAGACCCTTTCCTGAACCAATTCAGCTCATGAAACCAGCAGAGAACCAACCTGGAAAAAATAAGTGTGAATACTTTTCCACTGGTTTTGTGAGTTGAACTGGCTCAGCCAAATGTCAGCTGAGCACCAAAGCATATAAAGAAAGGAGGAAAGCCCCAAGTGCAGGAAGCAGAGTTAAGAAAAGGGGGAATGGGTCTTCCATTTTTTGGCAGCAGTGAGCTGCTGGATCAGCTCATCTGTAGCAAGTCAATAACTTCACTCAGAGACCATAACAGAGGAGAGAACTGAATCTGGTTCGCGCTCTCAACATGCAGCCATCCTACATTTCATATTAGTTATGGCCAGGGCTTAACCTCCTGTGGTCTGAGAAGGATGTTTTATAGTCTGAGCTCTTGGGCTTTGACTGGTAGCTGGAAGATTCATAGGCACTATTCCTTCATGTGTGTGGGAAGATGTGCGCATGAGAGAAGATCCTACACAGTCCTGAGCAAAAGGGAAGTACGCGTTGCTGAGAGCAGGGAAATTTAGTCAAACACTAAATGTTACTCAGTAACTGCTTACTGTCAATGGCTATTTTACAACCTAGAGAGAAAGGAGAACTTTTTTAAAAAGCTCAGCTCCTTCATTAAGGTGTTAGAGTGGCAATACTCTGAGGGTGTGATTACCTGAAAAACATGGGAGATGCTTAACTTTTTTTTTTTTTTTGAGCATTATTCTAGTGAGGCACATTATTGTGTGACCCCACAAATCAGTTTTGTTTGCACAAGTGACATGGTGTCAAACAAGCAGCCAGAAGCCAGCTGCTTAATCTGATTTTTCCAAAGTAGCCAACATATCATGTAATGACACACAAAGAAAATCACACAGAAAATCAAACACATCCCAAACAAAGTCAAGCAAAGCTAAGAGGAAACTGAACTTCACAATCCCACTATTTAACATAATAAAATTTGGGGAAACCTTGTGAAATTGGTCAAGTAATCTTAAAATGTTACAAAGCAGAAAAAAAAAAAAAAAAAAAAAAGAAGAAACAACTCAGTATGGTCCATCCAAACCACCTGTAAAAAACCCAATCAATAGAACACAATTTTTCTTCCCAAAACTGCACAGTGAAGGGGTTGTTTCAGTTTTCCTTACTTTACCAGGCTTATGTCTTACAGCCTGGTTTTCTAGCCTTTTGTGTCGTGCACGTAGCATAATAGCACTTGGTAACAACATGACATGCACCATCTTATTACAATCATTAGCCCTTTCAATTAAGCCGCAATGGCTTTAAAAGAGAAACTGCTTGCTTTCTTCACTGCTTTCTATTATGTTTCCTCCTAGTTTCTGCATCAAAATAGCTGTACCTTGCAGCTTCAAAATTGCTGGTCTTCTTCCCTTTCAGACTTCCCTTTCCTGTTCTGCAATGCTGTGCATAGTTCCCCCAAAGCGCCTGCCTCACGGTGGCATTTGAGTGCGTGGTCCTGTGTTGTGGTTTAGCAGCAGTCAGAAAAGCTGGGGAGGAAGATGGAGTAGCAGGAAGATGCAAGGTTCAAAACCCTTCTGCATTACCAGGGCTCTCTAATCAGTGCAAAGCACTTCCCAGTTTATACCTGCACTAAACAGAGGTGGACATGGCAGCCACAATCCTTTTCCATCAAACAAGGCATTGCTAGAATGCACACTGTGATGCTCAGGATGAGTATTTGCCCTCTGTATGCAAACTAGGGTATCTCACACCTTTTCAGGCATTCATCTAATCTACTGAAACAAAACTTTAGCTCCTCGCTGTCTGCAAATGATCTCAAAGGAGGTATAGCCAATGTCTGGCTCTGAAACATTTTGGATCTAGTCCCACATCCATAGTCTTTAACTAGAGTCCTCTTTACTACTGTGTAACAGCTACTTGCTTGGGTGAAAAGCAGAAGCTGCATTTTCTCTTTTACCCACTATGAGAAGCCTGGGCAATATGTTTCATTAAGATCTATTCGTTTTCATCTTGCCTTGAATCATGGGGATTGAGTCTTATCTCACATGGAGTCCTATAAACCAGGAGCAACTTCAGTAAGGCCAGTGGAGTATCATTACATGGCCAAGTGCTTTTCCTTCTGACACAGCAGGGCAATGAAAGTCCCTTAAGGCAACAGGAATCATCTTACAAGGAGACAATACTCAGCCATATTTAAATGAATTTTTACACCTTTTCTTTTGCACCGGTGGAGTCATACAAAATGGTCATAATGAGGCATGGTATTGCCCTGCATTTCTCTGGCTATTTATTTCTTAAATAAAAGATGACCAGGGATCATTCTGTCATTGTGTGGCCAAGCAGCACAGAGCGGCCACAGCTGTACTATACAGCACTTTGTTCTGTGTGGCCCTAAAATGTAAATGTTATTTTTGTGGGTTTTTTTTCCCAGCTCACAGTGCATGAACTAATGTAACATTTTCATAACATGAAACTAAGAACATGTGTTACCTCCCTTCAGTGCAACATGAGGGTTTGCAGGTACTATCACAAAGTCAACTGTGATAGTCCTCAAGTGTATAGGGGGCCAAATGCATGGCAGTCTTGTGAGTGCTGCCTATAAGAAAATTTAGAGCATATTCTATACCCCAGGCATCACCTGAGATAGTGCTATTTGGCATATTTCCATTTCATGCCACACATCATGTTAGCACTTAAACATTACTGATCAGCTGTCCCATGCTGTTCCTTCCCTAGCCATTCTTTATTCACTAGTAGCCCAGGTCTACTTGATTTTACCGAGGCATTAAACTAGTAACAGAGCACAACTTGACCATCTGTACTTTACTTGCTGACTGAAGGACAATTGGTGAAGAGCTTTGAGAATCATAGAGGAAAGATGCTCTGTATGGAGAAAATGACATGAGTGTACCTTGTTCATCAGTCTTTGACAAGCTATGACTCAAATACACACGTCAAATGCTAAACTGAGTGAAAAGATGCTTTGTCTTTCTCAGGATTTCTTTTTCCTTCTGATAAATGATAGCTACCCTTCACTGTCTGAAGTGCTTATAGCACTGTTCAAAATTAAAACCACAGTAGCAGCTGAAGGGCTTAATGTGCTAACAGTGTCCCTACTTTTTGCAGTCTGTGTTCCCCTCCTGTGCAGAATATAATCTAGAAGGTGAACATTTTAGGCCTTATTATGATGGTAGACTGGTGCAGCATCACTGTGCCTTGCTCACAAGTGACAGCAGCCAAACAGGGAAGAGAAACAGAACAAAAGGCAAAATTAGATCATAAACGTCACCTAAAAAATTCTAAGACAGGAAATAAAAAAACGTGTTAAGCTATTTGATTTGCTTAAAAGATGTTGATATGTTCCACACCATCTATTAAAATATGCCTCTTCCTCCCCTGTCTTCTCACCATACTGAAGGTACTGCAGCCATCCAGTCCAATAGCAATGCAATTTAGACAACAGTAACCTTTCTGAACCCCACGATTGCAACCTCCCAACATGGGCACTTCACAGGCACTGAATGAATTATTTCCCATAGATGGGAGACAAGAAGTCAGTTCAGATGGAAGGACTGAGCAGGACCAAAGTGATACCAGCCTGACAAGTGAAAGTAGCAGTATATCACATATCAAATTGCTTTTGAAAGTTTTGTAGGTGTTACAGGGGAGATTTTATGCTGTCTTTTCACATTGGCTGATGTGTGACATTTTAAAGAGAGGGACTCAAAGCTGTAATCCCTTTCTCAGAGCAACAGGACATGTCTTACCAGAAAGAGCTGTCTGCTACCTGCCAGCTCCATCCACCAGCCTCCTGAGCTAGATTCAGCCATCAGTTCACTTAAGGATCTTATCCCTGTTTCCCACAATATCTTTAGTAGGTGGTTCTCTCTTCCTATCAAATATCTCTTTGTCCCAAGAACCCAGACCACTACAGAGCTTTATCAACCTTGCAGGACAACAGTGAGGGAGGTCACAGACTGTCTGAGTCTTTTCCATATTTATATGGAAAATGTATGTAGATTTTCTTTTTATTTATGGAAAAAAAGATCTTTTCCATATTTGGAAAAAGGGTACTGATCCCATCACCTGATTTGGGAAGCAAACATTCCCTTGGCCTTTCTGTCACATATTGATTCATCCTTTTAGCAGCAAACTGCTTGGAACATGACCCTAGGGAGCTTGCTGGGTCCTAATATCTCCTGAGTGGGTCTCGGGAAGGTGCCATCTCTTCAGCCACTGCTCAGGTCTCTTAGCACCATCCATTATCATGGCTGAATGAGAAATATCCCTGTCTCCTTTTTATTCCCCTTTGGACATAGGTATGAGGGAAGGCAAAAGCCAGTGCTCTTCACACACTGACTTTTATGCTGATTGCACAAGGAAGGACTCAAAGGCCTTTCATAACCCAAGGTAGACCCTTGCTCTAAGACACTGTGGCTTTGACTCCTTCTTTTCAAGTCTAATTTCAGAATGATCAATAGTGACTCCACCTTTGAACATCCCCTTTTTGTCCCTACTTATCTCTTTTTATGCTGCATTTATTTCAAAAAATCCTGTGTTTGTCTTGAGCAGCAAGAGTTTCTTTCCCAGCAGGTACTCTAATGTGATTTTTTTTTTATCACCGCTGAATTTAGCCCAGTATATCTGACCACTGTATTAACTAGTTGGTTCTCTTTCTCACCTTCAGACGAATTCATTCCACTAATTGTGAAAGGGTCCTTTCCCTAATTATACCATTTTACCCTTATTGCCCACACCACTCCTCCAGAGTTTAGCAATTAGTACAAACTGGAGAGTACAGATGAATCACCAACAGGTTCAATATCTGCCTGACTTTCTTCATTTGACTTGCAAGAGAGGGTTTTTTTTTTTGCTCATACCACACTACCAGACCTGCAAACTGCTCTTCAGCACAAACACTGCTCCACGCAATGCTCAGTTTCCCTGTCAGACTGCAGGCAGTGGAGTCTCGTTCGTGTAGGCTGTCCCCATTTTCACCTTCGGTTGCACGCTGCACTAGAATAGAAAACATGAGTCAGAAAGGTTAAGGGTTAAGCTGTTAAAAACAAAAGAGGAGAAAATTCATTCAGAAAACTGTGGTTTGTAATGGGTGAGAGGAAGTACTGTACAATTTCTTGTAAAGTTACAATGGCCAGCTCATCAAAGGAAACCCCTCCTATCAGAGGCTTGCACAATGCCTCCTGAGGTCTGAACGGCTGCCAAGCCATGACCATGCAGTTAAGGCACTGCAACAAAGAACCTCGAATCAAGAGCATATTTCCATCTTCCTGTCCAGTTAACTCCCCATCTTCTTTTTTTTTTCTTCCCCTTGCATTAATTATTTTATAACAACATAATCTTTCCTAGTAATTTCCATCTTTTTTGCATTATTCCTCTGGCTTTCTTACAAACTGGAACAAGAGCTTCTCTACATGGAAGCAAAGCCATAGTTTTCATGCTGAGCCAACCTAATCGGTCACTGATTTGCAGAGGGGTCCTGCAGTTTGGCTGCATGCTCTTACTGCTTACTTTGAGGCTGGCACTCACCAGATCCCCACAGCATGACCTCATTAACTCAGTAGTCTGCTCAAAAATATCCCAGCATAAAATCCGGCAGCCTTCTGCTGGGTCAGCCCACAGAGATGGCACTGAACATCAGAACCAACACAGGGCTGGGATGGGACCATGAGGCTGGAGGCCAGAGAGGGATGGCCACAAAACCTCTCCCTTTTGGTTGTGAGAAACCAGTAATTCGGCTCAGCTCTTTAGGAAACCGCAGCTTCAGCATGTCTGTGATAGCAGCTTGTCCTAGATTACAGTCAGCACACTGTTTACATACATGCATTTAGTGAAAGGCTGACTTTGTAGACACAGAGATGGGGGCTTTCCTGGGATTTCTATCTTGGCAGAATTTGTGGAAGCATCATTTTAAATTGGTTCTTCAGACCTCTAATTTCTTCCCTTTCAACTTCCCCTTAAAACCATTTTCTACCACAGAGCTCCCAAAAAAGCCAGTGTTGATCTCTCTTGACTGTAAACTCTTTGAAGTAAGAATGGTTGATTTCAGCTGATATACTTGGTATCCCATGATTTAGTACTTTAACATGAAAAATCAAGTCCCAGAAAGGAACTTACATGACGAATTGTCCCCTCCACACCCTTTCTCCAAAGCTTGTGTTAGTCTAGGCATAGGTTTTCCTCACCTGGTTGTTTAAATATGTTCAGAGATGAAGTAGCCATAGCCTCTTCTACTCACCTGTTCTAAGCCTTCGGTCTTCTGACCATGAGACTGTCCCAACATCCAGTGTGCTGAATGTTCAGCTTAATATTCTGTTGCTGAATTTATGCCCATCACTTCTTTTCCTGTCCTCCACAGCCATGGAAAAAGGAATTTCTTTCCTCCTTGTAGCAGTCTCTACATAACTGAAGACTGTTATATTTCACCTCAGTTTTCTCTTCTTTAGGGTTAAAGCCCTAATTGTCTCAAACTTCTCTTGCTAGTTCATGTTTTCTAGGTCTTAGGCTGTGAACAATGAATTTTTTTCACAGTTTTTCTCTGGAAGCTTGTCTATTACTCTACTACTTTCTGAGTGTGCTGTCAAGATGGACAGAGAACTTCCATAGTTCTCTGAAGGTTCTGTAGATAGAATAGTTATCATAGATCCTAATGAGAAATATGAACCTTGTCTTTCCTTTTTTTCCCCAACAACAGGACATTGTCATCTCATGTGCAGAGTCTAGCTCCAAGATATTTTTTTGCAGAATTGCTGCCTGATCAGTTATTCGTCTCAATGTATGTACGTATTTCTATATGTATGGAGTAGACTGTTCCTGAGGGATGACTCCAAAGTGCAAAACTCGGCACTTCTCCATTTTAAATAGTACCCTGTTTACTTTGACAAGATCCTTTTGAACTTTATTCCTCTTCTCCATCGCACCCGTATCCGCTTCTAGCTACTGTGATTGGAGATTTAGTAAGTATGTTTTACTGCAGGAGATATACGTCAACCGTACAAGATTGAGAATAACCCCTTGTAGAACCACACTTAGTACAGACGTCCATTTAGAAATTAATCACAAATAACTGTTTTCTGAAAACAGTTTTCTAGGTAGTTTTGCTTGCACTTTACTATAGTTCTATTTTGAACGATCCATATAGTATCTATCTTCTATTTTCTTGTCCTCTTTCATTTGTAGAAAAGGCATATGAGTCAGAATAAAAAGCCTTACTAGAAAATCAGAATATTTACTGCTTCGCCCTTATTCCTCAAGTGCCTAACTCTGAGATGGAAGAAGGGGTTTAATAAGTTTTGTCCAGTTTTATTTCCCTTTCAGTTCCTGCAAGATACAGCACAATTAATTCCCAAAAGGACTTATAAGTGTCCCCAAATTGCTTGAAAGATGTACAGCAATATTGATACACTTGATGAGTGCTTTTCATGTGACTGTTCTGCACACTTCACAAGCATATCCAAATGAAGCAGAAAGCCATATAACTCGTATGCTGACAATACTCCCAGACTTTTCTGTGACTCATCCTAAAGCTAACTTATTGGACAGTCCTCTGCTGAGTTATTTTTAGCTTTTATCAACTCGTGCAATTTCTTCCTGCAAGCTGAGCAAATTTCCACAAAGTCTCCTCAGAGCAGAGGTTGCAAATATAAAGACAAAAAAAAAAAAAGGAAGTGTCAAAGATCGCGTGGCAGATACTCTTTAGCAACAGAGAATGGTGTGGGGGTGTCAAGAGATGCTGTGTGTTATATGTTATTCCTAATCAGTTTAGGGGTAAAAGCTCAGTTGCCGAGCTGTTTTGGTGGTTTTTTTTTAATTTCCAATGGAAATCAGCGGGATTTGGGTGATAGTTCAATGGCAGGCAACAGTCCAAATGAATGTATCAGAGTCTGGTCTTCATTTAAAAAGTAAAAATACAATCCTGATTAGATTCTGAGCATCTTTTGCAACAAAATAATTTTCACTGTCTTCACTGATTTGAACTATGATGACTGACATGCAATTATTCTTGCATGCTATCAAGGAGCAGTTGCTCAGGAATTAACTTAGAGCAACGATTGAAATAGTGCAAGTTCTTTTCTAGGCTTTGACATAGATTTCCTTCATGCCACTGGATAAATACCTTTGTTTCTTAGGCTTCCCAGCTGTAATGAAGGTACTCCTTTTCTTGCAGTTTAGGCTATTTCACTTCTAAGATTTTTTGAAGTGGGGATTACATGTCCTTGTCAGAATAGAATAGTCCAGTTGGAAGTGACATACAATGATCATCTAGTCCAACTGCCTGATCAATTCAGGGCTGACCAGAAGTTAAAGCATCTTATTAAGGGCATTGTCCATGAGTGTCTTAAACACTGACATGCTTGGGGCATTGACCACCTCTCTAGGGATCCTGTTCCAGTGCTTCACTACCCTCTCTGTAAAGAAATACTGCCTAATGTCCAGTCTAAACCTCCCCTGATGCAGCTTTGAACCATTCCCACGTGTCCTATCACTGGATACCAGGGTGTGGTGGCTTGACCTTGGCTGGACACCAGGTGCCCACGAAGCCACTCTATCACTCCCCTCCTCAGCTGGGCAGGGGAGAGAAAATATGACAAAAGGCTCGTGAGTTGAGATAAGGACAGGGAGAGATCATTCACCAACTACCATCACAGGCATAACAGACTTGACTTGGGGAAATTAATTTAATTTATTACCAATCAAATCAGCATAGGATAATAAGAAATAAAACCAAATCTTAAAAACAGCTTCCCCCTACCCCTCCCTTCTTCCCAGGCTCAACTTCACTCCCAGTTTTCTCTATCTCCTCCCCCTGAGCGGTGCAGGGGGATGGGGAATGAGGATTGTGGTCAGTTCACCACATGTCTCTGCCGCTCCTTCTTCCTCACACTCTTGCCCTGCTCCAGCGTGGAGTCCCTCCCATGGGAGACAGTCCTCCACAAACTTCTCCAATGTGGATCCTTCCCACAGGCTGCAGTTCTTCATGAACTGCTCCAGCGTGGGTCCTTTTTCCATGTGTCCTTTCCATGCGGTGCAGAACTTCAGGAATGGACTGCTCCAGTGTGGGTCCCCCACAGGGTCACAAGTCCTGCCAGCAAACCTGCTCCAGTGTGGGCTCCTCTCTCCACAGGTCCACAGGTCCTGCCAGGAGCCTGCTCCAACGCAGGCTTCCCTCAGGGTCACAGCCTCCTTTGGGTGCATCCACCTGCTCTGGCATGGGGTCCTCCATGGGCTGCAGGTGGATATCTTCTCCACCGTGATCCTCCATGGGCTGCAGGGGGACAGCCTGCCTCACCATGGTCTTCACCATGGGCTGCAGGGGAATCTCTGGTCCAATGCCTGGAGCACCTCCTCCCCCTCCTTCCTCACTGACCTTGGTGTCTGCAGGGTTGTTTCTCTCACATATTCTCACTCATCTCTTCCGGCTGCTGTTGTGCAGCAGTTTTTTCCTCCCTTCTTAAATATGTTATCTATCACAGAAGCGCTACTACCGTCACTGATTGGCTTGGCTTTTGCCAGCAGTGGGTCCATCTTGGAGCCAGCTGGCATTAGCTCTATTGGACATGGGGGAAGCTTCTAGCAGCCACCCCTGTATTCCCTGCTACCAAAACCTTGCCATGCAAACCCAATACACAGGGAGAAGAGCTCAGCACATCCCTCTCCACTTCCCCTCCTCAGGAAGCTGTGGAGAGCAATGAGGTCACCCCTCAGCCTCCTTTTCTCCAAACTAGACAAGCCCAACGTCCTTAGCTGCTCCTCACAGGACATGCCTTCCAGCCCGTTCACCAGATTTGTCGCCCTCCTGTGTACGCATTCGAGTACTTTAACATCCTTCTTAAATTGTGGGGTCCAGAACTGCACACAGTACTCAAGGTGAGGCCGCACCAACGCTGAATACAGCGGGATAATCCCCTCTTTTGACTGGCTGGTTGTGCTGTGTTTGATGCACCCCAGACCGTGGTTTGGGTGCCCTCTTGGCTGCCAGGGCACACTGCTGACCCATATTGAGCCTGCAGTTGACCAGCACCCCCAGATCCATTTCTGCAGGGCTTCTCTCCAGCCACTCTTCTCCCAGTCTATACTTGTGCCCAGCATTACTCCATCCCAGGTGCAGAATCCGGCATTTGGTCTTCTTAAATTTCATGCCATTATGTATGCCATTTGTTCATACACCTATTGCAGAAGGGTCATACTGCTCAGCGTTTCTGTAGTATAACTGTTCAACAGAGGGCTAGGCACACATCAGATTTGGGAGGGCCAAGAATTGAATGAAGATGAGTTCTGCAGCCATGCAGGTGGCTGCTGGTGGTGCAAGGGAGCAGGATGCACCCACAGGATGTTGAAAGAGGAACGATATCTGCCTTATTTACTGGCCTCGCAGTGGCTGCAGGTGATGCTGCAAGGTCAGCTCTAAGAGTCTCACGTGCAAAAAACCACTTCCGCTTAAGCTGTACATTTGTGGAGGTGTGCGCTGAGGCGGGATCTTTGCAGTGTGCGTATGAGTGATGTGGATAGTAAATACAAGCCCAAGTAAAAAGCACACTACAACAAAAACTAGGTCCCACGCTCATCTTCTCAGAGTTTGGTTGTGGCAGGAAAGGAGGAAGTGGTGCTGGTGTTATTGATACAAAGATGTGAGCCAATACTTTCTTACTTGCCAGAGTTCCTCAGTGAAAAGTTTCTCAGCGGTCCCACAGTTTCAGCCTTTTAGCTTCAGGACTCTGCTGCATTACCCCCAAATCCAAACTGCTTTAAGTATGACCCATGATCTTCATCACCCAACACCTTCTCTCTGAGCATCTCATCTTGTCTAGAGGGATCATCCCTAGATTCACATCAGGACTGCTTTACCCCCTTGTCCCCAATTCATATGTCAGGTTGCTCTTTGATGAGCTAATCATGGAGAATTAATGAACCACTTCCCTATGTATGGAAACCCTAGGATCTGAGGAAAGCTGAGGTGGTCTCTCTAGTGTTTGCTCCATACAGGTAGAATAAATTTAAGCCAGCTCGCGTCAAATTGCCTTGGAGCAGGGCTCATTCCCTGGTGCAGCACACAAAAGTAATTTGAAAGCACCTTCTCAGTTTGCTTCTGGTTCTCCTACCCACAGTCTTTCCTTGCAACACCAGCAGACAGTGTCTGGGGAAGAAGACTTAGCTGGGCATATATTAAAGGGAAGTCCCAATCCTCTCAAAACATAAAACATCCAATCATGAAGGGGTTAGTATCCAATATTAGTGCCACACTTAATATTTAGAAATCCGATGGTTCTGTAACTGGCTGCTGAACACTGAAATATAAGGATCTTTACACAAATGATAGAATCTTTTGAAAAGTGCATTTCATTAATTAACTTTGACTAAACTTAGTCTGACACTGGGACACAGGAATTGAAAGAAAAATAAGCATATGGATCAATATTTGCTTACACAGTCTAACCAACTACTGTGCATTTGAGAGGTTCCTTTTTCTGTCTTAGAAGTTAATTACCGTGGAGAAGAAAAAAGTAGCTAGATTCATTGCACCAGTCATGTTCCTGCTGACAGCAATACATGTTTTATATTGGACAGGGACAATATTTGGGTCTAAAAACTTTCCCTGTAAAGTCCGAAACCATCTTTTACCTGTTCTTGGGCGATATAGTTCAGACTGCCTGATGTCTTCACTTACAATTCAAGAGACCCATAAAGACTATCATGTAAACCTCTCTCTCTATCAGTACTAGCGTGTGTTTTAGGCATGATTTTGAGAAGTGCTGGACATCGGCTTGTTTTCGTTACTGGAAGCTAATGGACCTTCTCCTGGATAACGTAACTGTATGCTACCATTTAACATAATTTGGGGGGGTGTTTTGCTTGTTTTGTTGGTTGGTTTTTTTTAAGGAAGATACTCACTGGTGCTTCTGCCCTTAACAACTGACCCATAAACCTGAGCTCCACAGATGGTTATGGTACATGGTACATGATACATGGTACATGGTACATGTTATGAACAGATGAAGACGACTGCTCCTCAGGTAAGCAGTTACACATGTGGAAGCAACAGAACTACTTGAGTGCTTAACACTTTGCATTTGCTTAGGTGAAACAAGCACCAAAGCAGCTGTGTGACGTTAGCTCATGGATGGTTCCGCTTACTGAGCCAATACTATTTAATATGTTGATAAAAGGTACTCTAGAAGCTCTTCCTTTGCATTGATCTAAATCTTCACCGCTTTGATGTTAATGTGGCTATGTGGAAAGACGTGAAGATGAGTATTAACTACTGTTTGTGTTTTCTCTGGGTTTTACAAGAGACGTTAATTGCTGGGCTAAGTTGACAGGTTTGGCTGTTCGGAGACTCCTGACCAGCCCAGTCTGGGGGTGGGATTTAAGGTGAGTGGCAGCATGCTCCTGGAGCACACTTGGGCTTTAAATTGATCCCAGCCCAATCAGGGTGTTCCTCCAGCAGGCTAACCTTGACAAAAGTGGAATTGATCCAAGATGGGCTTAACCCAAGATGTGGGGTGAATCCAAGTCTAACTCCCAAATGGTAGGATTTCCAACAGTAATGCGGTTAGTTATGACTTGGGAAGCCTGCTCTTGGTGTCACTAAGAAGTCTAAGAAGTCACAGTCACAAGTACTGGGATCTGAGACAACCTGGAGAAGAAATTAAAAGAAACCCAAGGACAAGTGAAGGTCAAGGGAACATTTCTCTGAGAAATAAAGAATCAGCTCCTGTACTTAATCTCTTACTTTCACGTATATGACTAGAACACCTCAGTAATATTAAAAACGGTGTTCAGTGTGAGGTATAGCTGAATAGTGTCTTTAATCAGGAGAAGCTAGACCTAAATAGATTTTAGTTCATGGATTATTGCTGGACCATGTAAGTTGAAAAGACAGGTTTTCTGCTGCCAAGGTTTGTGACTTATCTGAAGCCAGCCGAATAGATAAGTTGATGTATGCCTTATCTACAACAAAGAAAGCGATTGGGATGAATTCCCAAACAGGTGGCTATGTGAATGATGCAAAAACCAAGATATATGTACGCACTGAAGGAAGAGCAGGTTGTTTTTGGCCCAGATTCAGCGAAGCCCTTCCCACAAGTCAAAAGTAGTTACTATGAAACAGATGCAGTGACGAGTAATTACCTGGAATTCAGCCCAATTAATTTCTATATGTTCTGATATTCTACATGTACCAGGAACGTAATGGAAGTGACACACATGTGATACGCTTTATCTCAGCCTCAGTCAGCTGGGGCCCGTGCACACAAATAAGGAGCGGAAAAGGGTGAAGCAAGAACATTTTTATTCTCTTTTTTAGATCAACCACAGAAGTCTGTAGGTGTCAAACCTCATGGTTTTTCAAACAACCTGATATTCTCATTAATTCTTTTTTTTTTCCATTTGAGAATAGAAACACTGTTAGTTTCAAAAGGCAAAGGTACTCATTTGCATTGTTTAAGCAGCATGTACTACTACATTTCCAGTACATTTTCATAGAAAACAGAAACTTACAATGAAGAGAAAAAGAATCTTTTCCCATCATAGGCTAATTTATTAATACCTTGCTTAAATAGTATCAAAATAAGAGAATCCGTTATGGCCAGATTCTGAAATGGCATATATCACATTCAGTTTAAGCAACTTATACTAAAGGTTTTTTACATGTAATTACATGCAGCTATTACTTAACTTCAGTGCTGATAAAAGAGGGTTAGGGTGAGGCTGCAAACCCTAATGTTTCTCACAACCAGGGAGAAATCATGAATTTGAACTTGTAAAAATAACTGAACAAATTCAGTCCTAGGTGGAGCTGGGTATTGTGGGATCAACGGGAACTAATGGAGATGGCATCAAAAGGGAGGGTCCTGATCTGTGTCATTTCTTGTAATGACCAATCCTTATTAAAAGTTCCTTGCTTATTTACGTCACCCTGTAATTTGTACCACACAACCTGAGTTTTCACAGGATGCCAAGAAGCAGATTTCCCCTCAGATCTTGGCAATCCTTCCTGGTCACTGTGCCAAAATGTAGTTTTCCTCTCCAAATAAAAGTTTGTTGGTAACAACTCATTGTCCGTCAAAGAGATGTTACCTAATTAGTCCCGTCAACATGACATGTTGCCTCTACATGAAGCAGCAGGTCCCAGCCTTGGCCAGGGATCCAGGAATACACAGCAGGAAGAACCTGAAATTTGCTGCCTGTTTTTGTGATGTCCCCGCTGCAAACTCCTAGCCTGTCATGCAAAAGCTTTCTGAACACCCTCCATTGCAGGCATCTGGCTCTGCTTTCAGGTTTCCAGAGGAGAACAGCCCTGGAGCATGCTCTTGGGTGGGTCAGGAAGATGTACGGAGGGACACAGAGGCAAAACAGTGCAATTCAGCATTTCTTATGGCCTCACCAAGAAGGCAGCATACTCCTGCTAAGCCTGCATTTGCTGCATACGTGTCATGACTCTTCATGTCACCGTTCCACACTCCTAAGGGGAAGGTTTCTACAGCTCATATCACAACACATCTTTCTGGACCCTCCTAGTCTTCCACGGCAGCTACACCAACCTGGCCCAGTTAAGCCAGGGAATGCACCCCACAACACCTGCTGCTGAAGCTGGTGCAATTTGAGGCCTCTTGCTGGTCCTTGCATGCAATATCTTCCTTGTAATTCACCTTGATGGAGGATTCTGGCTATTAAATTGACAGGTGTGAATGACACAGCAAGGCCAGGACAAGAAAAGGCAGAGTTGTTGCTAGATTTAAATGCAAATTATTATAATTTAAATGCATTTTCTTTGCAGGACATTGCATTGCTTCTTACTGTGTTTTATAGGAAACAATTTAAAGTAAAACTGACAACCAAGATTCTAGCAATTGCAGAAAAAAAGGTATACAGGGAAGCTGGTTATACCTGAATAGTATAAACATACTTGATCTTCAATAACTCATTAACAACAGGGTCATACTGTTTATTTTTTATTGCAATTCTGATTTTTAGGATTAGGCCTATCAATATTTATTCATGTTTAACGGAAGGCAAACATCCGGTCAGTCCTGGCAAATGCTATCCACTGAACGGCAATTTCATTACGCTTTAGTCATAGAACAAACAAAGGTTCAGTTTCTAATAGGAAGGTGAAAGTACAACAGGGGGAGAGTTGGTAACAGGAGTGCCTAATGCCATAATAATTCATCTATTGCAAAAGACATGAAGTTCTTAGAGATGCCAGTTATCCCCTGTCAATGTCAGGGGCAAAATTTCTGTTCCTTGCATGGAGTCAGACTGAGTTTTTACTAGAAATGAGGACTGGATATGGGACTGTTGTTTCATAGATTAGGTAAGGACATCTATAGAAACCAAGGGAGATTATTCTGCAAACTGCAATTTCTAGGTGAGGTTCCTCTTTTAGATAACTCATCTTGATGTTGCTCAGTGGGGTTGAATTTTGTAATTTTGATCCTTTCAGCTGCATTTCTCTGGAAGTCTGTGCAGGAGAGACCTTGAAAGTCTCTTGCACTTTTATGTGCAATTCTTTGTCGTTACATATCTTCATAGTATTTGAGAAATCACCAGTGAATTTATCCTCACAGCACCCCGGGATGTGGCAAAGTGCTACCAGCCTCCACGGGGGCTGGGGAAAGGGAGGAGGTTAAACAACCTAGCCAAAGGAGCTGGAGGGTTACGCAGCCCAGCAGCACACGCTGCTCGTGCCTTTCTGCGTTCTTGGTAACTCCAAGAATGCAGAAAGTGGAGTAAGGTAACTCCACCTTACCATCCAGACTCACAGTCCTTTCGTAACTCACCCCCATCACAGATCAACACAGCGTAAGTTCTCCTTGTCTGAAATATTTAGAGATAGGTGATTTCATGTAAGTGATTGCAAAAAATAATAAAGGAATTTCTAGGAAAACCTTTCTGCCAAGAGACATAAGCATACGTTAGAGTGAGACCAGTCTGACTTCAGGGGTTTAGAAAAGTTTAATATGTTAGAATTTCATAAATAGTAGTATACAAACTACAAACCACTAATAAAATTTTTAAAAAAATCATTAATTAATTTTGGGGATTTCCCAATACTGTTTCTCTGTCTTATATCAACTGTATGCTACTCAGGGCAGACACTACTTAGTATCTGTTGCAATGAAAAAGAAAATTCATGTCTTCACTTACTATTCTGACTATCAAAAATACTCAGGGAGGACACAATAATGTGAGAGCAAATATTAGAGCGAGGAAAAAATACATCATATTTTATACATTTCTTTTCATCTCGGGATGATTTTGACCAGAGGAAAGTATTTGCCTATGACAGATGAACTGCATTGCCACTCATGCTAATATACTACTTTTTAATGATTTTTTTTAATTCATTTTAACACTGTTAATGTTTACTTAGAAGGACATTAATAACACCAGGATATTTATCATATAGGAAATGGCTAATGAAATCTGCTTCATCTGTCAGTGGATGTTTATGTTTCAAGGCTGCACTGGATTGTTTATGCAGGATTTAGGGGAGAATGGTAGTGTTTTGTTATTGCCTAATAATAAGAGGGAAGTTAAATGGCAATTAGTATGGATTTTTATTATTATTATTTATATTACATTAGGACTCCCTCAGGCTTCAGATCAATACTTGAAGCAGCTCAACTGTTGCTGAAAGACTTAAGAATGAGACACAATATGCTTGCTAGTGACGGGGACACAGGACTGGGAGCCAGAATTGTCCAGCTCTGCAAATAAGCTGACTCACTGCTCCTATGGTGAACCCTCCTGCAAGCACCCCTTTGGGTATGACACAACTCTTTTAAATGAATGGAGTTTATATGATTTCTGTATACTGTTATATTCAACAGTTAATCCAGGGCCAAACTGTGTCTCCTAGTTTGATGTTTTCAGAAATACTCATTCATAATGAGTTTTCTCCCAGTGGCTGCTTCAAATTGGATGCAAATATCACATTTTTTAAGCATAACATGTATAGCTCCTGGGGAGTTTTGCAGATCTCTGCCACCTAAGAACTGGACCCTGTGGTTTGAACACCAGTGGATTTGAGGGATTTCCTTTTGAAAAGCACAAATGCCTTTGCAATTTATAAAACAAGTCAGGCATTTGAAAATACTTTCCTTCTTCCTTTGCAAGTCTGAGTTCATTATTTGAGGTTTTCCTTCCTTTCTTGCAAAAAGCTCAAAGTGGTACATCCTTGTTGCAAGGACATGTAAGAGCTGCCAGATTGCATCACAACAGGGACAGGCATGAGTGTGGAAGCAAGATTCCAGAAGAGCTGGGGAGCTGCACTGGTCTTTGGCCGTCCTTCGCCAACCCTACGCTTGTTCTTCATGAACAAGGATGAGTATTAATGCCTCCCACTGATAAACAGCATAGTTTTTGGTCAGGATGCACGTATGTATGTGTAGAATTTGGCCCGGCCTGCCACTGACTAACGTCCAGTGATCCACCCTGTTTTCTTTTTGTATGGTAAAAAAAAATTCAGATTGAAATCACCGGAAAATTGAGTCACTCTGGGTACGTTAACTTCATGGAAAGGAAAGTGTATAGCCATAGCAAAATATTTCCCTTATTAGTTATTCCTAAAGAATAAAATGCAAATTCCAAAAGAAGTTGCCTTCCTCCTTTTTCCCTTCCCCAGAAATCCCTGGGAGTACAGAATATCATTCAGAAATGCTAGGTCCAACCTCTGCTGCACCCCTGCAACTACCTCCAAAGTCAATAGGAGTCATGCGTGCACAAGGCACTGAGTGCCCCATCAACATACTGCAATTTTTAACCTTTATTAAATGTAAATCTCTCTAGCATCAATATTTATTCCTGCTAAATATGAAGAATGTTTAGGCTTATGAGTCACCAGTTCTTTTCCAGTTAGCGCTTGCTTTACCATTTCCACCCTTAAATGGAACTAGAGATTTATACACGATATCAGCACACAAAGTTAACTGTTAGGAAGAGGCAACCACAGAATAACAGCTGAGGAGATAACAATGTGCATCTGTCAGAGCCAGCGCGCTCCACTGTTGTCATTTCTCTGCTGTTGGTTTTGCAGCAGGCTTGAGTGGCAAATCACAAAGAGCATGAGTAAGTGCAGCAGGATTTGATCACAATTTGTTCCATGCAAGCTCGAGGTTGCCATGGGAGACAGGAAGCATTTTTCAGGCACTCCCACAGCAATAAACAGTTGCCACTTTATTAACGAGTAGCAGCACGCTGTGTTTTGTTCAACAGCAGGCCTATGAGCTGACCAGTAAAAATGCTGGAGGTGGATAGAAAGTTTTTTCCCCTGCTTTCACTTCTTAGTTTGGATGTAACTCAGGGTCCTGCTAAAGAGGGCAATCTGCTGTTTGCTGTAAGGCAGGAGGTTTAGTCTAGTTTCCAGTGGATGCAAGGTCTGCATAATAAAAACCCACATTGCAAGGTGCCACGGTAGTCCTTAGGCTGTAAAGGTGTTAAAGAGACACTTGGGAAGAAGCAGAAATCCAAAACCGTTTCGTATTCTTCGCATATGTTATTTAGTGAAAGATTGCACACAGAAAAAAGAATGCTTTCAATCTGATTGTAGCACAGATCAGTGGCTGCCAGCCCAAAGCAAAGGTCTGCTGTCCTAAAAGGTCTTCTTCAGTTTGGGAAATGGGAATGGGTGGTCCCTGGAGAAGATGTGGTAGTGTTCCTTTTTCCCAGGATGAATAGTCCATTACAGTGTTTCTGTAACTCTGGGTGGTGACCACACCAAGGTGCTGAGAACCTCTCCCTGATCAGTGCAGATGCCTCATTTCAGAAGGCACCACTGTAACCCCGTTCTTCTGGGATAACAGAGTGAGAAGTGACTAATCACTGGCTGAAAAGGTAAAACAGAAGCAGGTAGCAGGAGTTGTTGGCTGTCTTTACTGAAGGAGTGAGAAACATGGTTGAAAAACTGCACAGAGGAAACAAAAGAGAGGCAGGCTTTTAGATAGCTTAAGAAACCTGGCTTCTTATCTCAAACATCAGGCCTTGTAAGGGCACTGCGAAATCCAAGTGGAGAGGTACATTTCCCCAAGCCAGAGGGACAGAAATAGAAGTCCTACAGCTCCCATGAATCTCTGACTTCCTAAAGTAGTCCCCTAAGGTAGGAATAAATGCTCACAAGCAGGAAATCTCATATTGCTATTGTCTTTATACAGACAAAGGCATCACTTTCCCAGGTCAAGAAAATATGCCTTGAAGAAATAAAGTATCTTCTCTTACGTTATCTTTTTATAGTCCTCTTCCTTTTCTATACTCCTCCCTGACTTGCCAAACAGTTTTCTTGCCTGATGTTTTGGCTTGAGGGGCCATGTATTCTCACATGTCCTCTGCTGATAAAACAGGGTATACCTGCCCCAAAGGAATGGTCTTACCTGGGTATACCAATACATGGAAAATGCTATTGCAAACAACTGATTAACATTACGTATTGCTCAGCCCTGACTATGTTGCTCTATAATGAGTAAATGTGGAACCCTACCTTTAAGAATATGTCTGTTTTGAGCAGTCTTTCCACAAAACTGTGAGGAGATCATATGCTAACTGTATCCTTCACCTGCAAACAGAATCAGAGAGCAATACAGGAAAGGAGAGGAACACCAGGTATTTATTTTTTTAGGCTCTACCAATCCTAGAAATTAAGCAGAACAGAATTTGATTTACACCTGGATGCTTTAAATCAATTAAGCTTCTCCTGGTGAAAAGACTTAATGAATAAAAACTTCCTTAGAGCTAATTAATACATCAAAGGCAATATTAGAACAACAGCAGAAGAACAGCCCCCTGGAGATAACACATCTACTTAGAACATGCAGATACAAAATTAAATGAAAAGTTTTGTCCTTTCCATCCTATTCCTTATTCACACCTACATGACAACAGGCACTGTATTGCCTTCTCCCAGCTGATATCCTCCCTGAAGGTAAGTAACAGCACCAAGAAACTTCAAAATGCTCTTTAAGATCTTCTGACCCTCTTGTTTTAGAAACCTCCCAAACCTTTCCCCAGGGAGACACTGACTTCTAAGCAGAGATTTTTTTTCTCTCAGAAAAGACTTGTTCTTCAGAGTTATCCTTGATTTAGCCTGTGGACACAACCTAAAACCCACTGTCCCACTCTAAAGATGGAGGAGTCGCTCTGAAGTTGCACAAGAGTGTCACAGAGCCAGGAAAAAAACCTGATGCTGAGTCCCTTGGGCTAAACATCCCATCACATCATATTCAGCAACCACTGCAGTTCCCTTGCTCTATCTGTGCAGTTACTTCCCACCAAGACATGTGAGTTCAAGATGCATCTAGAAAAAAAAAAAATTAACCCTTCTTCTTTGTGCACCAGATTAGAGGCTTTTTTCTCATCAGCAAAGAGAGGTTGTTTCTTCCACTTTGCTAACAGTAGACCTGGCGGGCTATAGACTGCAGTTAATCTGCTCTGACTGCTGCAACTGTGTGGGAGCACACAGGGGCACGATGCCCTGCCATTTGGTGATTTTAACTCTGTGAGACCAAGAATAAATGTTGACTGACAATGCTGACTGAGAAAGTTTTTGAGTGTTTCATTTTTGTTTTGAGGAAGAAATGAAACTGGCACCTAAGGCAGTAGCATCTTTAGTCAATGAAAGGCACCAGGAGGAGAATTTACTTTTCCAGAATCCATTAGGAATCTGATGAAAATGAAACCACAAGAAATGAAGAGTCTTCAGAAAATATTCATCGAAATAATCAATGTGGTACAACTGAATTGAACGGAAGGACAAAGCAAAGCCAGCTGAGTTCAGGTGCATGACTGCCCACGAGGCTGCAAGAGGACTACTGCTCAGTGTCCTGAGTCAGTGGAGAGAAACTCTTCCCATATTCAAACAGGCAATGAAGAGAGGAGGGACAAACTGTCCTCTCAAAATGCCGCTCTCTCTGTCCACTGGAGAGGCAGTCTGCAGGACCAGCTTAGATTAGTCACTCTAGTTTAGCTTAAGTTTACATTTTACAGTTTATTGGGCATGAACTTCTATTTATTGCTTTATAACATAATTAAGGTCCCTCTGATATTTTCCTTTTTTCTTCACTCTCTTCTGTATCAGGGACAAAATCTGTTTTGTTCTGCCAACCGGATATGCAGAAATTTCAATGAATCCATTACTGAACTGTTATTTTTTTCAATCAAGAAATCCATTGCCCAACAGTGACTAGTCCTTTTTCAGAGTTTTCCACCAATTCCATAAATTGCATCAAAGTTTCATCATTTCCTAATTCAGGTTTTCTCAGAAACATTACTCATCATTGAAGAATGTTCTGGTCATTAAGAAGGTTAAGAGATAATATTTTCTTACATTTTTGTGGCTGTTTTCTCTTTTGGAGAGAAAATATTATGGGAGAGGAAGCTTCCCTGCTGATTGCAGTTGCTCCATTTTCCTGTCTTTCTCCACTTCCTGCTTCTACAATTTTTCCAATTCAAAATTTAAACAAGTTGCTTTACAAAAAAAAGCTTGAAGCTGCAAAAATATTTTACTAGGAAATACCATTGGAAAGCCTAAAGGGATAAACCCTCCTTCGTCCTTTCTATACACAAAGTCAAACAAAGAGGCAGGAGGGTGGTGGAGGCTTGTGAGTAATGTTCTGAGGTCCTTCCACGAGTTTTGAAAGAAGAACATGTTATCATCTGAGCCACTGCTGACCCCAGAAAAAAGGAGAAGTTACAGGAGGAAATGATCCACGCTTGCCTGCAGCAGCTGGACGGCAGGGAGGAGCACTGCTAATGCAGCTTATTTATCTGAGCAAGCTGTGGAGCTCGCCCGCTGTTAGAGTTTTCTTTCTTCTCCAACTTACACTGCTAGTCTTTTTCTCAGTAATTCTCTCCCCCCTTTTTTTAAAAGGAATCTGATTTATTACCAGAGGATCCATAACAGCAGAAAAATCTCCCCTCAAGCTTTCCCTCCCTCCCTTCATGCCAAGTTCTTAGCCTTGCTCCTTTTTCTCTTGATTCTCTCGCTGGCTCTTCTCCCATGCCTTGCAGCCAGCACCTTTGAAGAAAAATTCAGCCTCCTCCACCTCTCTGGTTCCCCTGGCTGTTCCTCCTGCTGTATAATGGTGCCCTCGCTCCAAGCTCTACTCTCCTTCAGTGAACTCTGGTTGTCCTCATGTACCCTCATTACCCTGGGCCTCCATTCAGTCATCTCCTTCCAGTTGCAACGTCTTCTCCATGTGAGGAACATGGGCTCAGATGGTGTAAGCAGATGTCACCGAGCCTGGATGCAAGGCAGGGTGTGATAGAGTATGGACATTGCCTGTGCATCTCTCTCCTTATGAACCTCAAGGAGTTTGTCCAGCTCTAGGGCTGCTGTAACTCTCCCATCAGAATTGCTGTTGTTCAATGTGTGACACTAAGACTCAATAATGCTGTTGGCTGAGCTCACCACACAGCCTCCTGGGACTCCCACAAGCCCTTTCCAGCTCTATCAGAAATGTCTTTTGCAATATCCCACCCCATGTCTCCACCCCATGTGGGCTCTGCTCACTCCTTCATTGCCATCCAGGTTTCCCATATGTGTCCTTATCTCTACCACTGTCTCCTGCTCTCCCTAATGCCCATTTTCACCCCTGGTGACACGTTTTTTTTATGTGTTCCCCATGCTACACCTGCCCCAGCCAGGCATGGTAGGGCTTATGTCCCCTCTCCCACTTGTCTCCTACTCCCACTTCCCTATCTCCTCTCAGTTTCTATCCTATATTCCCCTTACAGCCTCTGGGTCTGACTTCAAATCACCTCTGCCTCACACAGCACAGTTATGCCAACCCTCTACTTCTTCTTCCCTTCTCTGTCACTCCCTGTGAGACCATGGATATCCTTCTCCTTTGCCTTTAGGACCTTCTGTCTCTAATCTGAACCTGCCATCCCTCTCCTGCACTCTGCTACAACTTCCCCACTCCCTGCTTGTAAAATGTTTTTTATTTTCTTAGGAGTCCAGGATACAGGCACTGTTGCTGGGCAATTTGTAACGGGGTTAGCAATAACTTGGTCAAGCAGCTTCAGAAAGGGGAAAAAGAAAGTTTATTCAACTCACAGCATCAGGAAAGCCAGGACCTTGATTTTTCCCTGAATCAGGCTTTTCCAGGGTTCTGATTTGTACCCATTTTGACAAGGTTGTTCCTACTGATGCTAAAGAATCTCTTGACATTTTGGAATGGAAAATTACTGTGCTAAAGTCAGACAAAACCCTGTGAATTATCTATTTTTTATGCAGTGTTCTAGGCATCTGAGTGGGAAGCAAAAGAGCAGTTGGCACCTCAGTGGCGGTTTAGGTGGAAAATATATGAGTCCCCTCTTCAGTCCCAAAAGAGCAAACCCATAAAAAGACCCACCTTAGTCCTCAAGTGCATTCGACAGCACTGGCATCAGCTTTGTGACTGTGCACGATCAGAAGACACCCTCCCACCTTAGTCCCTATGGATAATACCATTGCTAAAACATTACGGCACCAGAAATCTCAGCAGCAGAGCTCATCAGTTGCCTTCACCTTCATTCAGAAACAAAGTAAGAAGAGGAGTTATTGCTCCCCTATCGCATGGTGGCTTCTTTTTTGCTTTCCAAAGAGAAGGCCATTTGCATGCATCCCTTGGGTCCTTAGCCTGGTCTTCCATGGAGCCCCCATATCAATTTTTTCTAGTTTCTCAGGTGCCACAGCTGTATGCCAAGTTTTAAATCCTTAAGATTAGTGATCTCAGCACTACTAGTGCCAAATGGTAACAAGTCAAGATTAAGGGCTCATTCAACAGTATAACTGTCTGAAAAACTCAAGCACTTCTGAGATCTCCAGGTGTGTTGGCTTCACATTTTCAACTGAGATTTTTTTCAAAAAACTTTGTTCCTGGAGCTGAGACTCTACAACATGCTTCAAACTTTATTTATGGTAGGAGTTCTTTACCTGAATGTTTCCCTTGGAAAGGATAAAATTAATCTGGAAAGGACTTCAAGTGTTAGAACAGTCCTCCTGTCTTAGGGCAAGATCACCTTTACCCAGGTTGTAAGGATGGAATTTTTCACCCAAGCTGAGGTATACACCACAAAGATGTCTACATCTAAGCTGATCCCCCATTAGGCTTAAGAACTCTCATCTGTGTGGCAAATAAAATCTAGAGAACAACTGGTCCACCCAAAAACCTATGACGTCTACCTTAGGATGCAACGGATCACTGTTAGGACTCACTGATTGTATGTACTAAATTTCCACAGATCAGATTGGGAACCAAAAAAAAAGATCAGGTGCAGATACCTACCTTGTAGTGTTTAAAGCTAGGGGAAACAAGCCACACTCCAGCTGTTTGGGTGTATGTAAACTACCTATCTGGTTCCAGTGCAGCTGGTGAAGCCTTGGCAGGTAGAGTTTAGCATGCAGTTTGTCTGGCCAGATGCAGGCACCTACGTTGCGATGACATGGGTCACACCTGAACCTCCACTGACCAACGAGCCCTCCACTGCTTTAAAGGGCAGACTGCTCCGATGTCAAAGCCAACACTGTTTCCAAAATCTTTAGTTGTTGCTAAGGGTCCTCACATTCACCCTATGCAATTCATGTCACCACTCCACTCTGTTTACCTATTTATTTTGATTTCCGCCCCACCCAACTCAGCTTCTAGTTTTCCTCTTCCAATGAAAGCCTATCAGTCCATTCCCCATCCAATACAGACACAGGAAACCGAATATATCCTCCCTCCCTGCAGCAGCCTTTTTCATCTTTGAAAACTATATCATCAAAATTATAAATTAGTAGAATTTGTGCTATTCAAAAAATTGGTCACTTAAATGCATGTGTCTTCATCCCATATAAAACTGCTAGATCTGGTCTGAAAGCACTTTTTTTTTTTTTTTAATTCTGTGGCTGTTTCATTCCAATATGAAAAAAATATCAAACAGAAAAAAAAATCAGTTGAAAACTATGGGAAGTTATTTCCAACTTCAAGATATTGTACAGTGTGTGCAGAATCATATGTCATTTTACTCTGGAAAAAAATGTTTCAAAGAACCCTGTATTTCTGTACTAAAGGCATTTTATAAGAAAATTATGAACACCCTAAAAGTCTGTCCAATGACATTTCTAGCAAAAGAGCCAGCACCATAAAGGCGTTGTCAGTACCAGCTTCTGTTCCTTCGAACTTCTTCCTGACTGAGCTATTCTTGAGCCCTGTCCCTTAGACTAAGCTATAACTCCTTCCTTAACTTCTGTGACTTTGTGTCCCTTACAGAAATTACAAAGAAGAATTACTCTCTATGTGGGATTTTGCCAGCTTTTCCAAACAGATGTTGCTTAGCCCAGGAAAATTTAAACTAATGGAAGTAATGCTTTTAGACCTATGCATATATTACCTTTTAAAGCCTATATGTTTCTTTTGGCATGTGCATAGACACATATAGAGATTTTTATGCATACAAAAATAATGCATTGTCTCCTAGAGTACTATATACTGTGAATATAAAATATACTTTTAAAACCATATAGCACTCTTTCTTCTGTTATTGACTATAATTTGCTTCAATCAGTCTGAAATCTTTTGTATGTAATTTATTGGTAATTAATCAATTTCTCCTTGTCTATATTTTGGTTCTTTTCAGCATTTAGTTATGACTTTAGCCATGAGTCAGTTTTATCCTGATCCTATTTAATTTCCAATCATTTTCCCTTAAATTTGCTATTTATCAGGTCAACACTGCACTGGTTGAATTTATATTCTCTGGGGAGCTATTTACCTGGATATATTTTTTGCATGAAAACCACCTCTGGAAATGCTAGTATTGGCAAACTACTGTATTCAAGTATGTTCCTACCATCTGAGGTACTGACCCTTTAAATTCAGCCCAATTTGTTTTGGTCTTTTCATTTTTTTATTTTTCAGCTCTAAAATGAATGAGATCCAGCAAACAGTATCAAAAGAAGGTTTTCAAGAAGTGCCTAGCATGTGTGCCTTCTCCACAAACACTCCCAATGGAAAGTCACATATAAAACGATCTGTTTCCTACTGTTAATAAATATTTCATTCCATTTTGTGAGGAGGCAGCACACACATTGCTTGTGAAAACCAATTAAAGTTCTGCGAACAGAAGGTTTCCAGAAACAGACACATATGCTCTAGACTTATACTTGGAACGTTAAATAGAAACACTTGATAAATAAGCCTGCATCTTTTTTATCAGAGTGATCCAGTTGGATTATGCAGTAAAATTGCAACAAGATCACTTGCAAAAGACAATTGATCAGAATGCTGCTTTGCTTTTTTGCAGTAGTATGACCATTCTGCTTTCATTTTTCTAGCCTTTTATTTTGAGGCCTGCTGGGCATTGTTTTTTATGGGAACTACTAGATTAGGTCTATGTTTAGGAAAACATTTAAATACATGCCTAATTTAAAAAATTGCAAGTATTCTCCTTGAAATCAATGGGCCTGCTGCTATAATTAAAGTTAAGAATCTGCTTAAGTATTTCTTGGCCTGGGTCTACAATCCGTAACACAGATGGACTAACAGTGGTAGCAAGTTTCAAGATGCCATAATGACAAAACAGCCTCCATTATATCGTTAATCCATCTCGATATTTATATGGCATCCATCTCTATAAAAATTGCAGTACCTATCTTAAAGTAGCCAAGAGTGAGGTCATATTATTCCCCTAAATCTAGACTAATTACTGGCTTTTCATTACTCGCTTTCCAGGGCAGTTAGCTGAGCTACCCTGAATGATTGCATGAACACACTGCATCCACTGCAAAAATATAGCTGAGCCCACTGCCGCTGGCTGCTTAAAACAACCTCACTGGCTTTGCACTGAAGGGAGAGGAGAGTTTGTCAAAGGCACGTTTGCTGCTCAGCTAAGGACAGCTTGCAGCCAAGGGACAACAACAAAGAATTGGGGACAAGACCTTCTGAGCCACAAAAGGCTGTTTCAGTCGGTCTTACGTGCTATGTCCCTTCAAAGCAATGAACAGGTTTCCTGAAAAGTTCCCCCTGTTCCCACCTCCAGAGTCTGTTGACTATAAATCATTCCATAGATTGCTAGTTAGCTGGCTTCACATCCATAACACAACAAATATTTCCCCTCCAGCATCAAGTCGTTTAGGCTCCATGGGGGATAATTCCTGAAGTAAAGCAGCGATCTTCGAGACAAAGTTGCTTTCCGTTCCACAAAGGAGAAGGGTTTGTTAATCATGCAACTATTTAAAAGTCACTCCCAAAATGTGCACCTGAGCTCAGAGCCTATAATTTATAATCTACCCACCCACACATGTACACTGCAATCAGATCACTGTTCCCACAGAAAATAAACGTGCTGAAACACAAGACCCAACACTGTTCCAAGCAATGATAAAACATTTAAGGGAAAGATACAGGATAGTTTCATAAAGTCTCCAGGTAGCATAGGGCAGGGGCAAAGGTACCCTTCACCTGCTGCGGAGGGTTAAAATGCAAATGTACAGATGTAAAGGAGAGAGAGTTTCCTTTGATCTCATCTCACCTTCTTTACAAATCAGGCCTTGATATCATAGAAGTACAGTTCCCAATGCCAAAAGACAGCCAGTGGTTTAAAAAATTTCTTAATGAAAAGCTTGAGGGCTACTCAAAAAACCCTGAAAAATGAACTCCTCAACAAGTCATTTTCCCATCAGATATTACCTCTAAAATCAAGCAGATCTACAGGGTGGGAAACCAACAACAAACAAGCAATAAACAAAGATTTTGGTGGAACTTTCTAACAAGAAACTGAAAATAAAATATTGCCTTTGGAATTAATCTTAATGCCCACATCCAGTGGAATGACTGAAGAGCTTCATGGCAACCACAGATCTTGGTCATTTATAATCATGTTCTTCCACATAAGCTTGTTTGGCATTGAACTACACCTCCTGGGAGGCAATAGTCCCTTCCTTTGGAAGAGCGTAGTACATCATTTAACATCCAGTTATATAATGTGCAGCTAGTTCAACTTTTTACCTCTTTAAGACGAAGACAAGTGCTGATATACCAGCATTTTTCAAAAGGCAGTTATTCCATTTTTTCAACTAATTTCAAATAAGACACTGCCAACTTCCTGCTGGCATTCTGGTGTGTGTCCTTACCAAAATAACCATGAACTTGAGTGTGCTCTAGTAGGGTAGGTAGCTATGAAGGTTCCTGGCACTGGAGTACCTAAGCACATCATAAATATTAATGGAGTTATCCTTCCGACGTTGCTATGAGGCTTTATTACCCCCATTTTGCAAACAGAGAATTGAATTTCAAAGTCACTTGCCCAAGGCAGCACAGGAATTTTGCACTGGTGCCAGGACTGAGCCCACATTTCTTGAGTCCTCATCCAAAGCGTCTTTTCTCTTCTACCCTCTTATGCAAGACACAAAAGCAATTTTTGTGCCTCAATATTTTCTGTTGGTCTGATTGTAAGCTATTTTCTCACACATGTGATCATAAAAGATGCCAAGGTGAGCTCTTATTTTGGGATAAGAGATAGTGCTTCCATACAAGGGGACCAGGATTTAATTTGCAGTCTTGCTCTGTCCTTGGCTGTCAGTAAGCACAGACCCTGCAGAAAAAAGGAGTGCTCTGTGTTGCACAACCTACAGTGATTGCTCTGGATGATTAAGAAATGGTATTAATACATTCCATGGATGAACTATCCAGTCTTCCTTAGCCTGAGGGATAGAAACTAAAATCCTGGGCCTAGCTGGAGAATTCAAGAGACTTGAAGAGCATCCCTGAAGAAAAAAATAATAGCACTGGCTTGCATTTATTTGGCCTTTCTTTGAGTGCACTGACCAAATATGGAAAAACATACCAAATGCCTTGTAAGCAGGAAAAATAAGCAAATCTCACCCAAAGAGCCTTACATACATGATGTTTTCAGTTTGCTTAGGTTCACATCTCCCAGGTTTTGCTCTGAATTTATTGCACTGAAAGATGCATGTCAAAACCTACCCAGAACTGTTGTATTTTACTTAGTTCAAGACCTAATGTTCTGATTTTCCTATTATGCCATAACTCTGGCTAGATTTGCTCAAAATTTACTCCAGAATTCAGGCAAGACTTTTAACTGACCCAGAACAAGGGTGAGGTTTCTCATTCTAGGCACAATCAGAAACATGCGCTAGAAGAACCTATAGATCTCCAAGGTGACATCGCAGTCCTTACACTGCTGAGAGGCTGTTAAGCATCTAATGCACAAAATAGTAAAATATTCATGTCAACATTTTAAAACACAATGATAAATTATGTATTTAAGACCCCTTAAGCTGAATATGCGTATCTTAATCATAAACTGGTGTTTTAGCAAATATTGCAGTAACTCAATACTGAGATATAAAAGCAAGATTCCATGGTTCTCACTTGGGGCGGGGGGGGGGGGGGGCATGATGCAAATTAAATGTGTTTGAGAGCAAAAACAGCCTGAAGATATTTGCAGTGATGTCTAGCCTTCATCTTCCAGATACTCACCAGAGTGTCATCCCCACTGTCCTCATCACTAGACATCTTAAAATAACTTCCATGGTCTTGTGACTTCCAAGCCCATGACTTTTCCTGTCTCATCTACACGTTAAGTGCACAAAAAAGACAAGTATTTCCTAAACTCCAACTTTACTAACAGCTTCTAGCCTAATGAGATAGAACTTTCTTTTAAATGAATATGAAACTATGAAAAGGTAAATAATTCTTTAGTATTTCTTGGCTTTTTTCAGCCAGGACATCCAGATATCCTGACACAAATATCTTGATACTTCTTGGCTGATGTTCAGATTAGATTTCTGTGCTGGGTTTCAGTGTGGCTCATTACAGTCTGGGAAACCATCTGTTAAGCTAGGGTGTAGAATGAGTAATCTTCAGTATTTGAGGATGCTTTTGTCCTTGAAAACTATTTGGTTTCAGATCCTCTCTCCAGTGGTTAAAATTATCCTTAGAGAAAAATAACCACTATTAGAATTAAACTTTGCACACGCTTTGAACTCCCATAGAAACTGAGAAGTGTTCCTTTACACCAACATTAGACAGAGACTGTAGGGCACAACCTACTCCATAATGCTTAGGTCATGTGGGGATATTTCATTGTATACCTATTAATTAAGGTGTCATGAATTAATTAGGCATAATGCCACTAAAAAGTTATGATAAGCAGTGCATCTTATATGCTAATAGTATGGGTGTCTCTTACATAAGTGAATCATCCCTATTTCTCAAATCAGCAATTACGCTGTGCCCTGTGGGTAAATGCCTTTCATAGAAATTATTCCCAGAACTTCTTCAGAGAACATCTGAGCCAGCACTGGAACATCCCTAATTTATCTTTCCACACCTATGTCAGAACACTTTTGGCCAATAATTCTTGAACTCGCATCCCCACCCCAGGTGTGAGGTCCTACTCTTACTTTTGAATTGTCTTTGGGATCATGGCCCTGCCACAGCTCCCTCCCTGCACTCTGAAACCACTGCTCTTAATGGTGGCTTTGTACCTACACCCAAAGGGCAGTGCTCTGCTCTCAGAGCAACCTTCCTGTTTTCAGAAAGACTACCCAGAAAGGGGCACAACTTCAGACATACTTGAGTACCCATCCCTTTCAAAGCTGAGTTTTCTGAGGAGATGAAATAGTAAGCTGTGATGATAAAAAACCCCAACTTCTAAGAAAGGTATATAGTAAATAAAACCACATCCAAGTGAGAGAAAAATGCCTAAAATGTAATAAGGTTAAATACAAAAGCCTCTTACAGAGTTAGAGAGGTTAAACTGTCATGTCCTGTCAGATATTTCAAGCAGTATAAATGGCACCTGTAACTACATCGGCCAGGCAGGACAACACATCCTCCCGCTCCAGGCTGCAGGTACCAGCTGGGTCACAAGTGCTCAGCACCTCTGAAAATGAAGGCAGTCATTGAGGCAGACAGATGAGGCTGCCTCAGCCCTGGAAGTTTCACCCTGTTTTTTTTTCCCTGAGGGGTTAATGAAATGACAGTAAGGTAAAAGGTTGTCATGTTTCAGCTACTGTCCTGCTATTCTATACTGTCCCCAAGTCCAGGTGAGGTGACTTACTCCTCTTTCAGGGAGACGCAAGTTCCTTTGCGTTACCTGATGTTATGTATCACCAGCATCTCCAGAGGCCTGGAATAAACTCAACTCTCCTTTCATTGCAAGGCACCTGTGGACATCTACAGCATGAGCATGTGGGACCTGAGGCACTTTGGCAAGCCCGTATGGAAAAAACTAGGCTTCCCTGTACTATGAGGTACCACAGCAGTTAAAAAAAAAAAAAAATCTGTGTATCACTCTGGGGGATTTGGGCACCTAAAATATGCCTCAACTGGAACTTCAGCAAGTAAGTAACTTTTCAGCTCCCATCCAAAATGATTTGCCTGAGATTGCACAGGAGAGCTGCAAAAATTAAATCTAAGCCTCTCAAACCGCAATTAAAGCCCCTGCCTCTAACCCATCCTTTACTCATTTGTAGCTAACTTAATCTCACTAGCTGGACTCTGCTCAGCTAGGATTGACAGTGGTGTAAATTACTGCAATAAGGCCACTCGACGCTGCACTCAGTACATTTTTACTCTGCTCAGTAATACATCAAAGCAGAGAGACATAAGATACAAAGAACATTATTAGCATTGACCTAACAGCTTTGCCTAACAAGCATCTGCAGCAAAGCAATGTGGGCTAAGATGTTTATTTGCTCCATACATTGCATTCCTCTAAAGTCAAATTCAGTGTGGTCTGCAGGCATCTCTATTGATTTCAAGGAGATTTGTATCAAACCTCCATACCGAATGGTTAAGAGCTGCTGGGCAGGGTGAGCTATCAAGGAGAGGATGTACTTACAATTGCATTTTGACGAAAAAGGGAAAACAGGCTTTCCAAAGTACAGAATGTTTTTGCTGTTACCGGGATGCTTTCTAAGCCCTCCTGTTCCCTCTGTGCTTTAATTCCTTTGTTACAAAAACCACAAACACCTTCCGGGCCAGGAAATCCAATATCTCTGCAAGTAATTATCTTTACACACAATAGACACAGAAAGCATTGTCACCACTTGAGAAGCACATATGGCTAAAAAGTTTTCATGGAGATATTCCTGGGCCAACAATGCAGGGTGAAGCAGGCTAATGAAAGCGCTAAAAGAGAGAATGAGGTAGATGCTTTTATAAACAACATATTTTTGAGTCTAATTTTTTGTTTTGTCATTAGATTAGAATTTTAGTAACCTAACCAAATTAACAGATCAGCTGGATCCAGCCAAGTCCACACATGACAGTAAGGCAGAGCAAGAATAGAAACCAGTAATCCTGCCTACTCCATCCGTGAGTGATTAGTCAGACTCTCAGTTCTTCTGTAACACTTTTCCACACCCTAGCTCTCAAAACACTGTTTAAAGAAAAGCCGTAGATAACTGTTACAGGAGAAGAAAGAAGCTAAGTCATGCCAAAGATCAATGTCAGAGTAAAATATAATCCTAAATCAGGATTCAGGGACCTTACCTGTGCCTGACTGTGCCTCTTCATAATAGCAAAAAAGATGCATAAGATCATAAGATGATCTAAGATCATAAAATAAAGAAAACAAAAATATAGGCTAATTAGTAAACAACCCAAATCCAGTTTTTGCTTCTCTGACTACTGTTAGACTTTACCTTAATGCCTGAAATAAGAGAGCTGTCTGACAGCAAATTGCCATTCAAGAGGAGCAAGTCTTCTGTATCTCTGTTCAGATTGTTCATTAACAGTATGTACATTCCTCAGACCTGAATGGCCTTGTGGTCTTCTGGTCTGGTCTTCTGAAGCATAAACTGGGTACTCCATGGACAATTGGAAGGACATAAAACCTGTCTCCATATACCCTTCTGCTAAGAGCATGTAGGAGACATACCTACAACCAGGCATTCACATATGTATGGGTCTGCAAATGGTTCACAGAACCAGAGGCTCAAATTTAGAGTCCTTTTTAGAAAATGGAGCCCCCTGAAGGGAGATGGTAGAGATTTGGCTGAGGAAAAGTGTTGTTGGTAGAAAGATAACAGAACCCAAATGTTAGTCAAAAACCAACTGGTTAAAACACAGATCTGAAAGCGGAAGCTCTACTGTCCTACAGAGCTGGAGTTTCGAAGGTGCGTATGTGGGGAGACAGCTTTGGTGGATGCTCTCCCCAGCTTCAGGACCTTAGAGCTTTCAGACTGCTGCCAGCCTGGCAGCCTTGGGAGACCACACTTTTCTGGGACATCTGAAGTTTTAGGTGCCAGTGCTACTAAAGCAGAGGTCCTGACAAGTTGAACTTTGTTCAGAGACATTGAGGGCATCCTGAAAGAGGAGACCACTCTCCAGGACTAATGTGAAACTAGGAGCATAGAAGCCCTGAAAGGCATGATTAAATCAGGAAGTTCAGCTTGTATGTGCTTATATGTGCCTTTTTTTTTCTGCTAAAACATATCAATTCTTTAAAACAAAGCATGAAAAATGTAATTTTGTTTTTTATTTTTCTAGTCCATAGGAAATACACAACTTACTTATATTTTTGTTTTGAAATAACAAGGGTTTTCCTCAACTTCAACTCTAATTCATGCCCAGGGCTATGTTATGCTAAGAGGCTATTAATTCAGTGGATAGACTCAGCCACATCTTTTTTTATTTTTTTCCCCCTGATAAACTAAGCAAACATGAAGTCACCGCAAGGGCTTGAAAACTGCAGCATGGCAATGGAGTGGCAAGTGGCTGGAGAACAGGCAAACTTCTAGAAAATGAGCCCAAGAGAGTCTGCTTCTGTGCTAGTACCAGTTTTCATCTTTGAATGATACTCCTTACCCAGGTCTAAACACCAACACCATTTCTAACTCAGGGAATGCCTGACCCAAAAATCCCTGAAAGCAGATAGGAGGGAGGGATTGCTGCATACTTACTCTGTTCTTACTGTCTTGTGTGGCCTATACTCTTCCTTTCTGCTCCTATCCAACCTCACAGAGAAGATGCTGGGCTGGAGAGCCCTTTGGACTGACCCTGTACAGCTGCTTTGACACTCTTCTATTTATGCTACATTTCAGAGGGAGTGATTTTTCTCTTATTCCCAATCATTGTGAATAAACAGCAAACCCTCCAAAGCCATTTTTGACAGAGTCAGTCTAAGCGCTTGCATTCAAGGATTAGTCACACATTGCTGGAGTGAAAACAAAGAAAATGTAAACAGCTAATGCTTTTGCCAGAAGTATGCAAGAGTCTGTGTGGGAAAGGATATGATATAAGAGCTTGTGTGATCATACATTCTTTTATTAAAATGAAACCTTTCACAACAATTCCTAACATGATTTTTTTTTTCAAGTATCACTATTCATTAAACAAAGCTTGCCTGTGCAATTATCAAATATGTAAGGCTTGTGATATCAGGTAGATCCCTCTATGGGTGTATTTCAAATTGTCATTGTTTAATTATTAACTGACTCCATCGTGTTTTCTTTCGATATGTGTTCTTTATTTCAGGAATACTTCCTGCAATATTAAGTGGAAAGATAAGCTCAGTCAAGAATCTGAGGAATAAGATGAAAATCAGCTTGTGTATGTTTTCTCTCCTTCCTTTTCTTAGCTATCCCAAATTATCGCCACAGCCAAGAGAGAAAGGAAAGAAAATTCACTATGAAGAGTTACACTGGGCTTTGGGGCAGAAGATACCCCTTCACCCACCTCTTTCTCATCCCTGCCTTAGTGACCTCACAAGTATGAAACAAAAAATGTTGTGCCATGGAGGTTTAAAGAAAACACCACCTTGGAACTGACTGCTACCATAGACATGGGCAAAGTTTATTCTAATTTACAGGGGTTTTTTCAGGCAGTTGTTTATTTGTCCCAACACATAGTTCAGGTGATCTCTTCATAAAATGCAGAAGTCTGATAAATAGAAAAGTCACGGAATGGTTTCGTAAGTGTCAAAATGGTTTGTTTAGACATTGCTAAATCAGACTGTTTTGGCTCAGAGTGGGGCAGAGAAACAAGGAGACATGGGCACTGTTCACAAAACTACCCCGTGGTGAGGGATCCTGTTCTGGCATCTCCATGGTAAGGTAGCCCACTGCAATGAAGAAGATACACATTCACTCTGCTCAGAGTTTACCTGAATCAAAGGCTTTTTTTTTTCTCAGAAGAGGTGCTGACTGAGAAGTTTACCACTCTTTCTGAAATGGTACTCTTTTATGTTTAAAAAGTCACTAGAAGAGCCACTGGAACCCACCAGTGCTCTTTTCCAGGTGAGTGCTCTTATGGCAGGCTATGCCTCTGTCTTGAATGTAAATGTAAATGTACATGACTGTAAATGAGTACTTAGAGGCTGACATAAAATGAAAACCCTTCAATAGGAGTTGATGATAAAGCACTAGCCCAGAATACCTACAGAACATCAGTGTTCACTCACAAAATGAGATATCAGATTTAAAATGCCTGCTTTATTTGAGGTAAAAAGAGTATTTAAACCCCTTGAAATTATCCTAAGTGAGGGTTTTAAAGAAAAAAGTAGAGCTACTTTGTGTGAATTTTTATTAACTTCCTTCCAGAATAATTGTTCCAGAAAAAGCAAAATATTCCTTCAGTCCCAACTTTGTTTTACAAAGGTTAAAAAAAAATAGTTTCAGGTGGACCTAGAATTTTGGGGTGTTCTTGGCATGAAGTTTCCTGGCAGACAACTAAGCCAATAAAACCCATGAGGAATGTATTTTCCCTTTCTCTATACCTCTTGTCCCAGTAATCCAACGCGCACAGGGGGCTCCCCCGTAGTCCAGACTGCCTCCGAAGCAGACAACTTGCATGTCAACCACCTAGGCTATGGAGCTGAAAGAGACCTCAAGATGAACAAAGAATGGCTCCATCCCATTATGAGGAAACTTTCTAGGTGAGGGAGACTTGCTGCCCAAAGAAACAAACTTGTGCTTAATAGTAGATACAATCTGCACTTACCCAAGTTAGCAACTAAGTTTTCTAGATGTGGAAGAAAGGCAGCTGGGCAGTTTCAGTTCCACAGACCAATACCTCCTCATCAATGAGACAAAATGCTTTTTCTTTTCTCTTGAAAACATTTTTTTCAGACCATCTTCCTCCTTTCTCAACAAATTCAAATCATTCCTCACATGCTCAAAACTGCAATGCACTGAATGTTCCCCTCTGTCCCTTCCACCTTATCAAGTTTCCGATTCCTAATTAAATATATGAATTCTAAAAGTACATTTTAACCACTGGCAATTGGTTAATCAGAACAAAAAAAGCCTCCCTCTAGAGCAAGTTACGTGAAATCACTTGACTCAACAAGCTAAACTAACTTCCTTTTGCCTAACCCAGCCTTCTAGTGGTTGGCAATGCTCCAGCGTCTCTGATTAAGGGAAAAGATGCTGAAGGGCCAGATTTTTGAAGGTGCTGAACACCCACAGCACATGCTGATGTAAGTGATGCTGCAGATGCCGGGTCCCTGTATCATCCTGCCCCATGACATCTTCAAATCACTTTCTCTTGGTGTGACGGGGTATCACTTTCACTTGTTTTTCTTGCCTTGGACTATCAAAGTTAAATTCCACAGAACAGTAATGTTTATCTCTTTTTGAGCTGAGCTGCAGAACAGTATTTGCATTTGAAACATCAAGTACTTCTACACCCACTTCTACAAACAGAACCACTACAGGGTTTTGAGTTTGCACCTGTACTTTCCATTGCTGCTTTGATTTATTCCAGCTAAAAGGAAAAATGAAAACTGGAGTTTTTTATTTCAAGTGCTGGACTCATCCTCTGAATGGATGGGTTCAGACTTCGGCTCTGCCATTCCTTCCTCATGCAGCTCTCACATGAGCAATGCATCTGTGCAATGGAGATAATGTGGTTTCCTTTCTCCTTCCTTTTCGCTCTTTCTCTTGACTAGCTGGGCAATAAGGTTTGCAGGAGGTCCTCAGTTGAGGTATCCAGGATTTGTAATGCTATAAGCTACAGCTTTGTTCAAAATTACTTTTAAGGAATTTAGTGTTCAAAATGCTGTGTGCAACCCTATGGGGACTTGCTACAGAAATACTACCCTGTCACATTGCTATCATATCTCTCAGGCAGACCACCTCCACTAGAACAAATAGCATGTGCAGAAGAAGGGTTAAACAGAAGAAATCTGATTACAGAGGTCCAGAGAGACTAAATGTCCCTGAATGATTTACTACTCGCTGCTGGCTGAATCGTGTTCCACTTGTTTGGAGAAGCAGATGTTCTCAGGACTAATGCAGGAAAAGGCTTTGTCACAACCCACTGTCCTCCTATATATTTTATAGGAAGTCCATGACAGGATTTAGTTTTCACATTAAAAAAGGGATGGAAAAAAAAAAACTATGAAGAAGCTGAAAAAGCAAATGATAATTCCTTAGAAATCACTGGGAGTGCCTCACTGAAACCCACAGGGTAGGAAGGAAACACTGAACGTTCGTGTCTTCCTGTGCTTCAAAGTCATTTTCTTTCCATTCGGCTTTAGAGAACGGCATTGTGGCTCCGTGGCTCTTGCATCAAAACATGTGTGCCTTTCACAATGACTCTCTGCTGATATACACCTGAAAGTTAGAGGGGAGCAAATGGGAAGCGGAAATGAAGCTTTAACTCAGAAGAAGATCAAAGGAGGACTTTTTTAGCATGTTCATTTTTTTTCCTTTTCTTATTGATGACAGGGGTTTGGGGAAAAAAGGTGTTGGCATAATCGATTTTCAGAGGAAACAACAAATGAGTGAATGAGCTTAGCAGTGCTAGTCACGGGAGCACAAACACCTGGGATAAAAAATACTCAACTTCGTTGTTGCATATTCCACCTATAACATAATCTCTTTCTATGGCATAATAACAAGTCATGGACAATAATTTTCAGATAAAAGTCAACAAATAAGAACAATGTCAATATTGCTGCAACATTTGACAACACTCTCAGTACCATAAAATCTGAGGTAGAGCAATATTCAGTGTAAGAAATGCTGGTGTGCTTACTTAGAAGTGACAAATTTTAAATGCCAATCATTTCATAGTTTAATTTAAGTGAATATCATCAGTGCAGGATCACAAAGGTCTGGAGATGACTGCTCATTTTGTACATTCAGAAGCCCACTGGAATCAACAGAGAGACATTCTTTGCTTGATCAGGCTAACTACAGGTTTCTCTTGTCCTGGGTAAATGTGTGCTTTTCAGATGAGAGGAACTTGGCAGAGGTTTTTGATGTGTGACTCAAGTCTATTTCTCTATATGGCTTACAGTTTGGAAGTTCTGGAAGTTTTTCTTCCCCATACATTGCTGAGATTTCCACTTGCCTATTTACCCTGTAAGAGTAAATGAGTTCTACCAAAAAAAAAAAAAAAAAGTAACTAGTTGCTAATCGACACAAACTATTGCAGAATGCAAAAAAGGAGAAAGATTCTGTGCTTAATTTTATTTAAATAAGCAAATTCAGAAATCTTGGGTGCCATTTATTTATTTCTTGCAGGCTAAGTGCCATAGAGGCTACGTGCAGTGTTAGAGTAAGTCAGGAGATGGCGATGTTGTAGATGGTCTTAGGGCTCCTCACCTGGTAACGTAACAGGTAGATTTGGGGGGTGGTGGTGTGGGAAATGCTCCTCTGTGGACTGTGGTGCAGGTCTGCCAGATGCTAACCTATGCTGCCTATGTCCCTCCTGGTCTAGGAGAATACTACTGAAGTTGCTGCATTCAGGTTGCATTGCCGCAACCAAAGAAAACCTACTTTCCCGTGAACTAGCAAGTATGGGAAGATGGGTACAATTCCTCCTGTACTGCGACTCTGCTTCAGGGGTGACTTTTTTGGAGGCAAGGATAAAAGAACATGTCAAATTGCTACCTGAGAGAACTGAGAAGCCTCTGAGATACTTAGACTGACAGAGAGGAAAAGGTTAAAAATGGACGTTGACTCTTTTTGCCGTGCTGTAATATTATCTTTCAGGAGTTCCTTGAGGTTGGGTTGCTCTCCATCCAGCCTTGCAAGACAGACAGGGGAAGGGGGAGATGGAGCTACAGTCCATCTCTCCCTACCTGGTTATGAGGTTACAGAGGTGGCTCTAGGTCTCAAACCAACACCTCATCTCACTTGCCAGCCTTTTTCCAAGACTGTAGGAAGAATTTAGATGGCTGAACACCTAATTCTGCATCACCACAGAGGTCTGGATGGGGACTTGTCATTCATCTGCCTCAGAAAAGGCCCTCCTGAGCACATGGAGGTGTTTCAGTTGGGAACTCAGGAACTGTCAGGCTAAACTGGCAGATCCCTACAAGGTTAGGCAGTCAGATTGTTGTTTGCAGCTTGATGGGTTTCATGTAACCAACCTGGCCTGGGTTTAAACTGACTCAGTCCTATCCATGGTCATTAGGAATTTGGGGGAGAAGAAGATATTATACTCATTGCTGCATACAGAGTGTTTGGGACAGGCATGGCTAATGCTTGCACAGACTCCTGGATGCTCATGAATGTCACTGCAATAACAAAATACTGGTTAACTCCCACCAATTTACACTTTCACTTGCACATGACTGAGATTTGCGCTGAGATTTTGGGATTGTTTGAACTTCAGACTCAAAGTGAAACCCGTGGGTCAACAAGCCTGGTTCATAACTAACCGAAGAGAAAGTTCATGCAGTATCCTGGAAAGGAGAACTGCCAGGTTTCACACTTCCCTGTCTCTAGCACAAAAAGAAACACAGTGAAAAAGCTTACAAAAGGGGAATTATCAGATTACAGGACAGAAAAGTGTTCTTCAAACATGCTCAGAGGTGTAAGCACAAATCAGTACATTTTTACATTATTCCTGTCATCGTCTTGCCAAATTTCCTGACAGCTTGGAAGAGCCCTCTGCTTTTGTCTGGCCCAAGGATTCTCACCCTGGGGATTACAAGCAGTTGGCAGATGACTCTCATTGCCCTGCCTCCGCTAAGGATTCACCTCCACAGGATAGATCCTGCAGGAGCAGGTGGGAACTTTTCGATTAGCTCATCCACCAGAGAAATCAAACGCTTAAACCCTGAAGGTCTATCTTATAAATAGAGGGCTCAATGCAGCCAGAAACATGATACAAAGCAGGAGGGAGTACCAAACTGACCGAAACCAGTAGGGTGAAGGGACCTTTACCTATTCCTTTCCTTTTCACCCCAGTACCCTCTAAGAATCTGGTCCTTCTCTGACTCTCCATCTCTTGTAATATATCCTGAGAGATCTACCATGCACAGATACTTCTCTCCAAGGGTGAATTTCTCTGGAGCAGAAGCATATTATGATCAGCTGAAATGCATGCCCTGGAGTTGTCCATCCTGTGCTTCTGCCTCAGTGGTAGGAGTGTGTATGTCCAGCAGAGGAGCAAGGAGGGTAGTCAGGTACTATAACCCTTTATTTGTCCCCATATGAATACGCTGCTCTTGTGAGCCAAAGTCTTTAGCCAGCTAAACCTAATTTTTAAGAGCATCAGGGTGCCTTTAAGGTTGTCTGCATCTTATGAGTATTTTAACATTTTTATGAGTCTCTGTTGCCCATCTCTAACAGGGGATAATAACACTCTTCTAATGTACTGGGGTGCTGGAGGAATAAATATTTATGAAAGACATTGCAATGGTGAGATTCCACAGGATGCAGGGTCCACATAAGTACCATAAATAGACTGCAAATATATTGTGCAAAACAAAGGAGGTTTTAGCTTCTACTGCCCCCAGCCTAGGATAGGGAATCAAAGTGTATTTAGCCATCAGTGCTCTACAGTGTCTTGTGAGATCAGGCAATTTTTATTTTATTTTGTGTGTGTGTGAGGTTTCTGGAAATACCACAAAGCCAAATCTTGTCATGATCTTTCAGTCACTCCTACTTCCAGTCCCAGCCAAAAGGAAGAAGTTTAGAGGAGCAGAAAAGTATACAAACCAAATGCAACTGAGCATTTGTGTGTCTATTAAAAGACTTTTTTGGGCACCAGCACGGAGGATATGGTTGGCGCAAGGGTTTGATTTCACCCTTGCTGGCTCCCACGCCCCTAATTAGAACTGAGCTCTTTGTAGGTAAATAACATTTAAGTGGAACTATTTCTGACCACTGGGGTCCTGCACTCTGCTGTGCAGTGCCCTTTCATTAGGAATTAGCCAAGCTGATGCTGAATAAACACATTGTGTGTTTTGCAAGAGCTCTGATGTGGTCTCTGTTAATTTCTTTCTTTAACCTATTGCAATCATGTGCTGCTTAGCCACACACACCACAGGACTGCTTGGGAAGGGGAAGATTATTGTGGATGCACAGAGAAATTCTTAAAGGGAGAGAGAACATAAAGACATGTTACGAAGTCTGTTTGAACTGGTGTTAGATACAATAATGAGTGGGTAGGAATAATAATAAATACATAGCACTTCAGGAACACTTCACATTTTCTAAGTGCCATGCCAGCATCAAGCAATTAATTATATGACCAGGACCTTCTCTCTCACCAACACCCTCTTGACTCCACGGAAGAGACCAGCCTGGCTTGCTCGTTTACTGTTCTTTCTGCATTGCCCTTGGCAGTGGTTTGTACTTGGAACCTCCCTCTCTCTCCCCTTCACCATCAAATTACACTCCTATTCATGGCACCCTATTCAAAGGGTGCTTAGATGCATGCTTAATGCTTTATTGCTGAGCTTTCCTCAGAGCTCCCTAAGGGCTTTCATCAATGGAACAATAAACTTAGAGTCCACTATCCTCCTCTTCCTCAAGTCCTTGTTCTGGACCTCCAAGATTTGCAGGGAGGCAACAGTCACCAACACATTGGATCCTCACTGATCCAGGGACAGCTATGCGTCAGTAACTGCTACCAGATTTTCATTGCCAGCCACTTTAATACAGTCCTCACTTATCTCTAAGTTATAATTATAAATTTTTTTCTGTCTTATCAGCTTCACTGGAGCATGTGAATGATCTGAAGCTCTGAAAATTGGACTACTTTGGCCCATACTCCAACGGGAAAAGGAGGCAGAAACCTGTGGGGTTTCGACATTAGTGACAGTAGTCCAGTAAAACAACTCCCTTGTTTAGTACTGGAACAGTCTGTCTTCATTGGGTGTCTCCAGCAATGCAATTATGCTGTAATTACAGCAACACCAACTCCTCTCATCTAAACAGGTCCCAACTTCAGATATCCTCGTTTAAGCACTCAGTAGCCTTTCCATGTCTCAATTCCCACATTGATAAAGTAGGAGGCATTATTATTAACACTATTAATTATTAATATAACTATTAACATTTGCAAAGCCTCAAGGCTTCCAGATGAAAGGTGCTGGGTAATTGTAAGGTGTTCTCCACACAGCCATAGGCTGTTAGCAACCAACTCAAATCAAAAAAGATTATCAAATACACACACTTAAAGATATTGGGCTGATCAAGTAAAACGTTGCCATGGGATAATGGTCTCCCACTGCTACAGAAATTCTGAAGCATTAATCTCCAATAAGTATCACAAAGGATCTGAGGCTTTTCTTTTCAAAGAAGGAGGCATTTACCTTGTCACAAACAATGTTTGAGGGCTGTGACAATGCTATGTCAAATCACTCACTGAAATTGAGTAATTTCATGCAACCGATGTCTGCAAAGCAGAGTCACAGTTACTACCTGGCTATTATAGGACTCCTTCCTATCAGCCAGCCAGAAACCCTGCAAAAATGTTGATAGTTTCAAATTTATTTTTTCTTGAATATTTCAGTCTTGGTGCAGTCCTAAGTCTATGCCTGCTGGGGGTAAGTTGCTATGAATCAGACTAGACTACAAATAGACGTAGTGTCCTCTTTGTGGGAACACTCTTGGGGTGCAGAGATAGATGCATCCCAACTGGCCTTTCTGGCCTGTTTTTAGTGATACTGAGAGGAAGGCCAGATTCAACCTGAAAGGTAGACTGTAGGTCCTCTATAGTCAATGGAGACAGACAGGCATTTCCAAAGGGCAAGTTAGCTCACACCTATGATGACTTGCCCGCTGTAGGTACTAGCTCTGTGGGCTATCTTCACATACTGTATGCTGGGATCCTCAAGCACCTAGCCCCGAACCATGTAAGTCTAGGTACTTAAAGAAAGCATATCAGTTATGTGATCACAACAGGGTGGGATAAATCTAGCACCCATTCCCAAAGCTCTAATGTGTACTGCTGGACTGTGGCAAAGAAAACTTGCAGGAGATACCACCAGGGTTTCCTTGCTAGTGAGAGCAACATTAGGATGCATTATGACACTAATTTGCAGCTGACACAAGCCAGTTGTGACATAATGACTGCAATCTGTATTAGGCATAAGCCTGCTCTCAAGACTTTTCCACCATTTTTTTACTGTGGTGGGTTAACCTTGGCTAAAGGCCAAACTGCCACCCAACCGCTCACTCACTCCCCCTCCTCAGCAGGACAGGGGAAAAAAGTACGATGGAAAAGCTCATGGGTCAAGATACAGACAGGAAGGTAATTACCAACTACTGTCACAGGCAAAACAGACTCAACCTGCGGAAAATTAATTTAACTTATTGTCAACTAAAATATGTTTGGGTAGTGAGAAAGAAAGACAAAAGAATAATACATTCTCCCCCCTTTCCCCATGCCCACCTTCACCCCTTCAATCCCGACTCCTCTCCCCCGAGGGGCGCAGGAGTGGGGATGGGGGTTGTGGTCAGTCCATCCCAGCCCCTCTCAGCCGCTCCTCCCTCCTCACACCTCTCCCTGCTCCAGCGTGGGCCCTTCCCTGGGCTGCAGTCCTTCAGGGACAACCTGCTCCCACCTGGGCTCTCCACGGCCGCAGCTCCTGCAGGAAAGATCCCCCTGCTGCGGCCTGGGGCCCTCCCCGGGCTGCAGGCTGGGGCTCTGCTCCAGCAGGGGCTCTCCAGGGCTGCAGGGGATCCCTGCTGCGGGCCTGCAGCCCCTCCTGCCCTCCTCCTCTCCTCCTCCTCTGGCCTCGGGCTCGGTCTGCTGCTGGTCCCTCCTTGGCTTCCTCCTCCTTTTGCCCTTTCGGCAACCTGTTTTCCCCCCGGCGCCCCCAGCTTGGCTGAGGGGCTCAGCTGTGTCCTGCAGTGGGGCCCTTGGAGTCAGCTGGGACCGGCTGGGACCGGCTGGGACCGGCTGTGTCCGGGATGGGGCAGCCCCGGCCTCTCCTCACAGAGGCCCCCATGCAGCCCCCGTGCTACCAACACCTGAGCACGGACACCCTGTACACTCGCAGTCCGCATTGCTGACACACAAGTAAACTTTCACAGTGATCTTCATCCAGAGCTCTGGAGCTAGCTTAGAAATGAAGGACCTGTGAACGGTGGTCCTTTAGCATGGGACCAGCTATTTCTGAACATCTCCAGAAAGCTTTGTTATAAAGCTCAGAAAAGCTTCTCATGTTCTGTAATTCAGGAGTGGCAAAATTTCTACCTGGTCCAAGGTCCCCCTAAGCACAACGTGGTCCTTGTGTGGGCAGACTTGGCCAGCTAATGTGACGCTGAGGATGGAAAGCCCATCAGGGCTCACTGTGTGTAGGTGTGTTCTCAAGACCATTCTCCATCTCGTAATTTAGCTACACCTTAAAAGTCAGGTGGGACACTCCTATAAACAGCCACCTCATCTAAGCTGCTGCACACATGCACTGTGTCCTTTGCACGGCGCATTTATGCCATTTCACCTTGGCATCTGTCCACTCTCTGGTCTTACTCCAGAATATTGAAAAGAAGTTCTCAGACTCCTGGAAGGAAGTTATGGCTTTGCACAGAGATCAAAACGCTCTGGCCAGGCATTGTATTCTGTAACAAATGGCTTGCACTAACCTCATAAGTAGGACTTGAAGGCTGCATGCCTGCATTTCTGCTTTTCAGACTGGTGGAGCTAATTGATTGCCCACAGCTCTAGCCTAGAAAGCCAGACAGCTGGAACCATCAAGGACTCTTCTGCCTAAATGAATTAAGTAAATGAAATAAGCAATCAGACACAAAGGAGCGGGTGTGCAGCAATTGCCTATCATTTGAAATGCAAGGCACAAGTAATTGATTATGCAGTTATCGTACCACACGACATACATACACATCCCCTGCTCTTGTTTATATCTTTGCAATGTGGTAAAAAAATAATTGCAAGACACAGATAATAATTTGTCTTCGCCTGTGTGGTAGCAACATCAATAGTCATTATTCTAAACTCTTCCTTCAGAATATGCTGGGCACTTCAATAGAAAAGCAATTCCTTGCCTGAAGGGCTCACAGTCTGTGCTGGGTTCTGCCCCAGCAGAATAACACCTAGCTTCATCATTGGGGCTTAGTGTAGGCAAAGCAGTCAGATAAAAAAAAAAAAGAGAACAGAAGTGAAAACCAGACAAGCAGAAAGAGTACTTGGTTATTCTCTGCATGCTACCTGGTTGTTTTTATAGGCTATGTCTTAAAAATATTGATGCTGGCAGGTGAGGAAGCACAGAACAGCAAAAAGGAGGTGACAATTATGGTTGTGGCAATTTGGCCATTGGGATTTGATGACTGGCATTATTGACAGAGGAGATTGCAAGGGTCCCCGTGGAAAGAGATGATGGAATACACTGAATAAATAAGACATGCTGAGAAAGAGTTATGAGGCTGTATATCTTGGTTTACACACAAGAACATGCAACCCAGCTCTCCTTAGAAGCTTTCCACTAGCTCTATGGAAGCTGGATGGAGACAAGGATATTTGTGCGGAGATCAAGTTCTTTCTCATATATTATTTTTGTTTAAAAGTGGTTTCTTTCTGGAAAACAGTAGCTTAGGTTTAAGAAAGATTGAACAAACATCCAAACAGCTCTGGCAGACAACCTTTGTGTGAATGAAATCTTTGGATTTTAATTTCTCCTATCCAAACACCATTTCATCCACATCACCATAAGTTCTGCAGTAATGTCTAAAGCCCAGTATAAAATTGGGGCTCATTTCTGAGACACAAGAAAATCTTCAACCCACAAAACTTAAAACACAAATAGAAAAGTTAGACAAAGAGTAAGAAGAAAAAGAATATTATTACTTCATATGTATTGGACTCCGAGGCCCAGACAATGATATATACTCATGACCAATGGATCAATTTATGATAAAGACAGAACATGGCTCAGAAGTCCTACATTTCAGTCATACTATTTTCTTTCTTCTACCTACTTACCTTGTGAGTGACTCAATGTGTTGACACACAGCCATTGAAAATAGCAAGGGGAAATGACCTGGCCATTATGGCAGAGAACTTAGATGCAAGTTGGTGTGTATATGGGAAGGAACAGGACAGTAAGTTTGTGTAGGACAGAATGCATTTGTGCTCTGCAGGCCTTGTCTAGACAGGTGGGATGGGAGGGATTTGATGGGAACAATTTGATTTTAGATAGGAAACATCCAAGTCCTTATGTGAAGGTTGAGAACTTCACCTCAAAGACTTCAGGAGCCTGGGGCTTAGGTTTGGTTATGGATTTCCTTCATTTGCATTTTCTTAAAGTCTTTGATATTTGGCCAAACTTAAGAACTCAAACATCCTTTGCCTTGCTAAGATTTCTTATGTATGTATGTGCGTTCACATATAGCTGTGTGACTTTTTATCTCAGAGATGCAAATGCCTGCGGGATGGAGAGGTCTCTGCTACAGCTGATGATCCAGCATGGTTTGTCATCCACCACTGGGAGACAGGCTGGGATGAGAATGGAGCTGTGCTTGCATTCCATAGCGCAAGAAGGAACTTCCCTGACCTCAGGTTAAAACAGAAAGGAAAAACACGTAGTTCTTAAGATGAGCAGAGAAACTGAGTTTTCAAGCCCATTTTGAGGGGTGAAATTGTGCCCACTTTGCCAGAAATCAGAGGTGAATTATTGCAATGTCCTGTCTCCCATAAATACACACATGCTGATAACGCAGGGTGGCCTCCAGCCAGTTCAGCCTGCACAGTTGGAACCTTTGTTTTTAGGGATCGGTCAAAGTGGAGTAAATATTTGCAAGAGAACATTTTCCTAACAGGGACACTCTCAAAAGTACATTTCCTGGAAAAGAGCTCTGCCATCATCCTCTTTTATTGTACGGTCCTGCAAGACCAGGGCAGGCAAGGGCAGAGAAATAAGTCAAGTGTTCTGAACCTGCATGTTCAGCCTTTACAGCAAATCCATGTAAGAGCAGCTCAAACAGGAAAGTGATGATAAGGTGACCAGACTTCACAGAATTTTGAAGAGCCGTCTTTTGAACTTTGAAAGCCTCATTTGTAAAAGATAAGATTTACGGCCCTAAAACAGGCAGGAAAGAGTTGACAAACTGTTGTCACCTGGGGAAGCCTTCCTGATAATTTTCCTTTCCAGTTCCAAGAACAGAGCATTTTAGGAACACAAGTGGACAATAACCTTTTTGCTGAGTCTATTTGTCTTTGATTCCAGTCAAGTTGACATTTTAGGCTTTACTTAAGTAACTTTGATGTACTTTTAAAGATTAGGTCCTGATAGCAAAAGAACCTGTACACTTCAGAAGATTTGTCCTTGTTTAGATGCTAAAAAAAAGGGAAAAACCATCTGCACACTTTTGAAACCAGCTTTGTAATTTGCTAGATACAAGCATTATTACTATTTTGTCAGTATTCATATTTCACTTGCAGCCCCTGTGGAGTTCAGGACCCTCTGTGAAAAGTAGTGTTTATGAATGAAAGACAGTCCAGCCTGGATTCATCTGACCTAGCTTGAGACATTTAATTGAGAAGTCTAATTTAGGACCAAAGTCACTTGAGGCTTCTCCTGTGATCAATGGGGCACAGTGTAGGGTGCTTCAGACATTTGTCATCTAGTTGCCCTCTGGAAGTGGTTCTCTGCCTTGCCTATACATAAATAGCTTATACACCTGAAGTGCTGGAAGACAGATGAAATAAATCTAGGCCTTCCTTCTCATAGAAGGGAGTACAGTAAAAAAACTAGGGAGAAAAAGAGCAGAAGGTAGAAATTGTTAAATTCCCTCCCTACACAAAGAGTATGAGGTACAGAGCTTAGGTGATCTGCCCAAGGCCAGAGAGCAGGAGACAAGTCCAGGGATTGATCACAACACTTTGAAAGCAGCATCTTAATTATAAAAAAAGCTTGTACCTCTGGCAATGCCCTCAAGACTTTCCCTAATATAAATAAAGACACTAGAAATGGAAAAGGATTCAAAAAGATAAGTATTCATTCAAATTATTTATTTCCTCTTTCATAAAATTATTGAAAATTATTATAGTTTAACACTTGTCACTTTTCCTGTGAAAGTTCTCAGGAACCATTTTTTTCCTTCCATAGGGTGTCAAATATATTATCACACAAAAGCTAATGGAGCTATACTGAAGTCTGTTTCTCATCTACAGTATATAATAGTTTTGGTCATACACACAAAGCGGCAAGACTCCAGAAACCAGTCATGTCTCTGGAATGGAACTGGAGTTGTGTGGCATACTCCTGCCCTAAAACATGACAAAAAATAAAAATCTTCAAAATTTCCATAATTATTTATTTTCTTTAAATATTATTTCATGTTCATTTACTGAAATTTTGAAGTGAAAATTTGTCATGCTGCAAAGAACAGAAATGTTTCATTCAGACAATGACAATTTGGGGTATATTAACATTTTTTTCTCTAACTGTTGTAGATTCCTTAGAACAACTCAATATCATGGATTTTTACTTCTGATTTTTTTTTTCTTTTTCCAAGGCATAGATACACACAAATAGAAGAATGATTACAACAGACCAGAACAAAGGTCTGTCTGATTCAGTATGCAGTCCCTGACAGTGTCTATTTTTCATTAAAAAATAGCAACTAGATTGAACAAGAGAACTGAACAGCCAGAGACACAGTTGGCACAAATAGCCTGTGCACAGCAAATGGATTCAAATATTCATGCATAAAATATGCAACAAACAGTTCCAAAGTTGCAAACAAATACACAGCAAACAGAGTTAGAATGAAACTAATGAAATAAATTATTTGCTATAAATACTTTGGCTGCTTCTTATGGATGTTATTTCTGCTTCAAGGAAGAGAAAGAAAGTTCAGAAACTACATTTATACAACAGAATCCAATTCAGCATTTGACAGTAAGAGTTCAAAATTGTACAATAATAGGAAGGAGAAGTTCACAGCTTAGCAAAAAAATGAAAATTTGTTGCATGAGCAGTGGAGTATGGAAAAGATTTTGCTGCAGCACCCTATCTAGCTTTGGTGCCCACACTTTAAAACAACATATATAAATAAAATGTGTGTGAGTAAAGAGAAGACCCAGCAAATTTACATTAAAATTACAGAAAATGCACTGCTGTGAGGCACTGAAAGAGCTGTGCTTGCTTAGCTGCTTCCTCAAACAGAAAATGAGCAGTGAAAGACCTGACTGTGGAAATTTTAACCATTGGGAGACACTCTTAAGGGAAAAGACAGATTAGCTCTTTCTTGATTTCTTCTAATCAATGTACGCATTAGCGAAACACAAATTAGTTAACTCAGTGCAGAGTTGTGCAATATGGGAAGCCACGACAGATGCTGCAGATATTTGCGAGGAAGACAGTGTTTGTTTGCTCAATAAAAATAGAATTTGACAAACTGCTTCTTGCTGATCGAGAAATTTGGCGGTCCAGCATTCAGGGTGCCTAGAAGCCTGGCACAAAGAGGATTTTATGTGGACAGGCCTGTTGGTTTTGCATGGGAGAAGGCTTGTTACAGACTTACGTTCCAGAGAGTTCACTGTCCTGCTGTACTGGGGTTTCTTCCACTCCTAAGCAGGCTTCAGCCGTAGGTGAATTTGCCGTAAACAGGCAGCTGATCACAGGGAACTTTGTTCTGTGTTGACATCAGAAATACTCTCTGTGCCAGTGACCCAGAGAGCAAAGAAACCCAAAAGTGGCAAAACTGCCAGATCACTCTACCATAGTCCCATTAGAAAAGGCCGTGAGCACACAGACTGTTCATGTCTCCAATGATCTGTTTGTCCTTGGAAGGCCAAGCGTATGGATTGCCCAAATAAGCACTGTCCTTTAAAAACAAAACCAAAGTCAAACCAGGCTACGTGGTCCTCTGCTAAACTACTCAGGAAAAGCATCCAGTTCCTTAGTAGATGTGGTGCTTCTCACCCATCCACTGCTCAGAGAGCACTTCCACCTGTCTGAGAGGACTTGCCTTTCCCACCTCACATAAGGTGCCCTCAGGACCAGGCTGATGAGGATCTTAGATAGCACTGTTATTCCAAACACACTTGTGGAAACAATGACATGTTGGAAAGGAAAGTAATTAAAAGTCATTTGTCCACTGGAAGGAGGAAAGAAGAGAAGAGAAAGGGGAGAAAATAGAGGAGAGAAGGGATAGCTCTTTGGGTCACTGTTTAGTTTAGGTCACTGAATTATTAGGGAAAGGGAAACGTGAATTCACTTTCCAGCTTGAATTCACATTCAGGCATTTAGTACAAAGAAGAACATGAGCAACTGAAGCCACTAAGGTCACCTTAACTGAGGTTTAATCATGTGCTGAGAATGACCACCAGATTGTGACCTTGAAGAGAGAACTGCGGGAAGCACTTTGTGAGTTTTCCAGGGATCAGCCAAAGAACTCCCTAGCTTATGAGGTTCTGAGGATGCCCTTCTTCAAATCTCTATTCAGACAACTCCTTGGGTTTTCACAGCAAAAACTCAAGTTAGGTACTTAAAGGCTGGAGACACTTCTAGGTTTAGTTGATAACAGAGCAGCTATCCTGATGATCTGAATTTTGGACTTGGGCATTAAAAGCAGGAGTTAGGAGGCAGCTGAGCTTTGTAGAGCTCCAACATTATCTATTGCATACTTTGTTGAAGTATGCAATAAATAACAGTGTGTTAAAGAGCTTCAGCCTTTCATTCCCATCATTTTATTGAATGGTCCTCCTGTTCCATCACTTCACGGATAAAGCTAGCAATCAATTCTCTTATATTTCCTAATCCCTTTGAGTGCCTATTTTGCTCAACTAGAATTGTTCACTATGCTTCACCTCCAATACAAAACTGCCTCGATGTCTTTTTTTTTCCCACCTCTGCCTTCAGTATCCTTTTCATCCCCCTCTTTTACTCTTTTCTGTAAAATATCCTTCCACACTGACCTTCTAGATGGCAAAAGCAATTTAAAAAGCAACCACAACTGAAGCTAATACATTCAAATTATTTTGCTTGTTGTAGGAGTATACCGATGATAACATTCTCTTCCTGCACATGTTCACCTAAACTAGCAGGAAGTTATTCCTCATCTGTCACATACCTGAAATCATAATGAAGTGACCTTGCACAAGACAAGTAGAGCTGAATGAAACAAGGTTTTCTATTCTACATAAAACATCAAAGTTCTGACACTTGTGGCTATCGCAAATAAAGATGAAAAACTTTAAAATTGTCAATATAGGTTGCAGAACAAAAATTATATTTGAAGTATTAATGCTGAAATGTCATGATAGTTCTTTTTGGATATGTCCCACCACCTCTGCTTGCACAGTTATACCATAGCACACCTTTGTCCTCCTCTGTGATCCGGCCAGATTTCACTTCCGTTTGGTTGCCACAGCCATAGGATCCCATGTTACTCAGTAAAAAGTCAGGCAGGCAGAAAACAGGATCCCACCATATGATGAAGTACTTATCTTTTCCTGTCCTACCTCTTTGTTTCTTTTTTCCATCTTCTCTGTGTATTCAACCAAAAACTTTGAATTCTTCAGGGCACTGTCTCTTTTATAACTGACTTGTATGCTGTTCAAAAAAACCCAGAGCAAAGTTAACTATAGATGAAATAATGGCTCGCATAGCTAAATAAGCTATGGAAATCATTCTGTTGAAAACAGTTCCTACAGCCTTTCTTTCCTGGACCAAAGTAGTGAAGGCTCTAAAGCAACTTATTCTTCCCAAATGCCAGGATAGTATATCAATGTTACATAGCTTATCTGCTCTGCCAACTTCCCCTACCAAGGTATTCCTTTTTAAGGAACAGGAAGTTTTATTTAACATTTACATTAATTTCATTTAAATGTTTCATAATTATCAAGGTAGCAACAGTCCTGGAGTTAGTTCACTGTGGTGTGAAGCTTCCTTGGACCTCAACTTGTAAGTTGCAGATGACATTGGATCTCTGCAGCTACATGCCACCTTTGTAAAGGACAGTAGAAACTTTCCATCCTCTAATGTCATTCTCTCTTCTCTGTTATCTCCAAAAGCCATCATTTATAGAAGAAATAGCCATCTTATTCTCCTGTCCAGCAGGCAGAGAAAACATCAACTCAGGTTTCTTTTGAAAAGAAATGTAACTTCTCTCACCTAAAGTGAGCCATCTGTAATGTGGATGTCTACGTCTGAATGAGTTACCTAAGCTCTGTTCATAGACATTGGAAAGAAACTGTCAACTCCAGAGTATGAGATTCATCTTTTTCAGACACCCATCTGAATCATAGAATCATTTAGGTTGGAACAGACGCTTAAGCTAATCACCTACTAGTGCCTGTTTTTCCTCACTGGTTGTGAAGTGAATTAATAAGGCCAGTTCAGAGACTCTGTATTGGAAATATTTACAGTGAGACAACATGGAACTGTTGAACACAACAAGGTTTTCCTACTTTAACAAGAAAATGTTAAGTCATAAATAGTAAAAATGAAATTCTGAACTCTTGTTGGATTCAGAACGTCAGGTTGTCTTTTACTGCTGGGACTGTAAATTTCAGTTATGTTATTTCTGAGTTATAGCAACATCCACAAAATCAGAGCCAAGTCTTAGATTCCCTTACTGTATGCAATAGCTATTGACTGATTTCATTAGGTTGGCCACTCGAACGAGATTAAAGTTGACTGCAGAAGCCAAACCCTAGCAGGGTTTGTTGAGAATTCACTAGTAGGTTTAGAATAAAATAAAAAGTACATCACAGGTGAAGATAAACTACTCAGGGTGATTTGGATATATTAAATACTTGGAGCTCTCAGTCTCCCTAGTGTTTTGTAAATGAAACCACTCTGATTTATGGCTCTGAAAATACATCAAGCCTGAAGTTTACATTTTGAAAAATGCCATATTTTAATTATTCTAAAAAATAAAAATTTGCATTTCTCTCAAGCATTGTTTAAGACGTGAGTTAAAAATTAGAGGCCATAATATTGGATGGCACAGTCTGAAGAATTACTGTGTTTCTATCTACGGAAAATACTGATTAAAATCTAGACCAAAATGTCCATGAAACATGCTAAGTGGCTCCCTCCCAGTACTCTGTGAGTTGTTAACATCATGATCTGCATGAAAAATCTCCTGTTGGGGACCTTTCTCCTCACTTCAAAAAAGAAACAAAGTACAGGGGATAACTATTAACGTAGTCACTCTTACAACGAGGACATTAGTTAACCTCAGTCATTTGCTTCTGTACTGGTTTCAGCTGGGATAGAGTTAATTTTCTTCCTAGTGGTTGGTATAGTGCTGTGGTTTGGATTTAGGATGAGAATAATGTTGATAACACACTGATGTTTTAGTTGTTGCTAAGTAGTGCTTACACCAGTCAAGGACTTTTCAGCTTCCCGTGCTCTGCCAGGTGCACAAGGAGCTGGGAGGGGGCACAGCCAGGACAGCTGACCCAGACTGGCCACAGGGCTATTCCATACCGTATGACGTCATGCTCAGTATATAAACTGGGGGTAGTTGGCCAGGGGCAGTGATCGCTGCTCGGGGACGTGCTGGGCATTGGTCATCAGGTGGTGAGCAATTGCACTGTGCATCACTTGTTTTGTATATCCTTTTATCATCATCATCGCTATTATTTATTATTATTATTATTATTATTATTATTATTATTATTATTATTATTATTATTATTATTATTATTGTTTTCTCTTCCTCTGCTGTCCTATTAAACTGTCTTTATCTCAACCCACAAGTTTTACTTTTTTTCTTTTTTAATTCTTTCCCCCATCCCATTGACAGGGGGGAGGGTGAGCAAGTGGCTGTGTGGTGCTCAGTTGCCGACTGGGGTTAAACCACAACAGCTTCCAAGACAATGACTATATTGTCAGTGAGGGTACTTTTGATCTTAAAGTCACCCTGAACTCCCACTTTTTCAGGATGAGGCATGCAAGTATCTCTTGAAGAACAAACCAAGTGAGAATCAAGTTTAGTTAAGAAGCTTTGGGCTTGATGCTGCAAAATTTCCCCTCCAAAATCAAGAAGTGTTTAGAACTCAGTGGGCAATTAACACCATTTCCAAAGGAAATAACAGTGTACATACATTGCAGTTCCTTACCAGTAGCACACCTATATTGCAGGCTTCAGGCCTTACAGTTAACAGGTATAATTAAAGCCACCACTGCATCACTAAAGGCAGCATAGTCTACTAGACCTGAGTTTTAGCCTAAGCTGTCCCACTGATCTGCCATCCTGACTGAGTCACTTCATCCCTCTTATCTTCCTACTCTTTTTGTTTCTTCAGACTGTGAATGTTATGGCAGGAAAGGGCTAAGGAACCTGCAAGGAGAATTCGCCCACTTTGTGGGTTGTGGATTCCTGATGGCCATGTACTTTTGTCAGGAATGGGCAAGGAGCAGTCTACAAAATGAACAAATTGTTCTGGTAGCAGCAGTCTTCTCTCTGGCCATTCTGGGATGCTGCAGCTGCTACCTGACACATGACAGGGACATCTCTGGGCACGGGAGGGGTACAGGCTATGGGGCATAGCCATGAAAGCCACTAGAAGTCAGGTGGCCCACCTGGCTTGTGCTCTGCCTTATTCTGTGCCTCTTATTTGGTACAAATAGGTGTTAGTTTATGAATAAAAGATCTGATAAATGCTGAACACTTCCTGTAGGAAATGTTTTACTCTAGTCTCAGGAAGCTTGAACTGATTCCTATGATATACATGGCCCAGGAGTACCTGTACCTCCAGTTACATGCGTGTGTAGTGCCTAAGCTGATTTCTGTATTCAATCAGTCATATAAATCATACTGATTTCCAGGTATCGATACTTACACATGAACAAATTTGTGATGAAGGAATATATTGGAAAGAAGGATACCCTTGAAGACAGATGCAAAATTCAGAACTTGCGTCTCTAAAAGTAAATGTCAGACAAAGAACAGACTGTTTTGTCTAAGCACAAAGGGCTAATTTAGCTCCAAGAAGCCAGAAATTCAACATATTTACAGTAGAACTGATAAGGAAAATGGAATTTCCATTGCAGGAAATCCCAGCACATCAAAAATAGGACTATGCTTTTAGTATAAAGGAGACGCAGTTTCAAGCCCTGCAAAAATAAATTAAAAAAGTATTTTTTTATCCTTTTCAATCTGAAATAGTTTCTTGAAAACACCACCAAAACACATGGAAGAAATAAAAGCTTTTCATTTGTAACACCTATAATGTTAATATACGTATATTTTAAATATAATATATGGTTCTATGCAGTTATATGCTTATTTTAAAAGAAACATGTAAATATAATTAAATAACTGTTATAACCTCTAAGTTTAACACAGTCACAATGAAGGAAACTGTGTTGGATGTACTGAAGTAAAATGAAAAAATAGAAATTACTCTTTTCACTTCTTTCTCATTTTGATTTTATCAAAATCAACAGGCTCCTGTCATTTTTTTTTTTTTTTGAAGAGTCAGCTGTTACATTGAAAACATTTTGTTCAGCTCTGGACTTGAAACCTTCTTTTCTTGGCTGGTAATTTTTCCTAGAAGCGCCAAATCCCTTTTGCCCTTCTCTGTGCAGATAAGCCGCTGGACAAATATTAACTAATTCTTTTTGCCTAACTCTTGTTCCATCACAAGTGTTGGAAAGGCAAAGGACACTTCTCCTTCAGCACAATGGATCTGGCAGGACATCATTAACCCGGACAGGAGTATCAAGCCAACTTGTGCCACTGCAAAGCAAATTCACAGTGAACATGTTCTGCAAAGCTGACTAGAGAAATTCTGTGCAGCTACACTGATCTGACAGTGTTTAATCTTTTTCAATAGTTGCCCACAAACATCAACAGAAAAGGAGAGAGGTCAGTTTGGATGTACAGGGAGAAAAAGACCTCAAAAGCAATCTGTGGCTGTTGAAAGAGGTTGTTCTTTGGTTACTTTAAACAAACATTTAAACCTCTGGACTACAAGATTTACACTGTTTGATAAGCATATGCAGCAGCTTCAACAAAGCCAGATTTTTCCTTCCTTTCATTTAATACTCAATAAAAATGTTACACACACATGTGTATGTGCACATGCTCTATCTCGTGCACTTTGAAAGCATGTGGGTGTATGGCTAACAGCCCACACAGAGGTTTTGGGAGGGGTTGTTTCTTCCTAACTCTCTCTTCCTTTTTTTTTTTTTCCTTTCCCTCTCTTTTTGATCATGGTTACAGAAGGAGAAGATGGGGAGAAATGATTAATAAAAGGTCAAAGATGGAGAATTTTTGTTTATTGCCCAGAACAAATTCACTTTCTTTATAGCCTCAGCTGACTTCATCTGAATTAAAAGTGCTTCCCTTAAAAAGGATTCCACAGAAAAAAGGATTCCACAGCAAGATGCTTTTAAAATAGGGTTGAGTTGGTCCAAGTGATGGCCTGTGGGATACTTGGTCTCCTGCCCATGACTGGGGTAGTGCCTTAGTGCTATCCAGCACTAGCCTGCAGACTCCGTCCGTGCATTGCCACTCCTGGCTTCCATAACCAACACAACGTGTCTGCAAAGTGCAAAAGCCGGACAGCCCTGAAATGAAGAGATGCGATTTTGCAAGGATGTAAAATGACATGAAAAACCCTCACGAGGAAGAAAGGCACAACGCTGGCTTTTATGGGAACACGATCAAGCCCCAAATAGCCTTAGAAGAGATCCAATGCATAAACCATAAACTACTGTTAAATATTATGGAAGAATTGACAGCTCCTTTATGAGGACGGTTTAGAGTCAGGTCTGGTAATGGAACTGTGCTCTCGTCATTATGGAGGCTCATAAAGTCCTAACACTGTTCCTAAACCTGGAAAAGATCAATTGTTATGCCCTTCACATAGTCTTATTTCATTAATAAGCACAGATGCTAAAATCTTGGCCCAGATAATGGCAGATAGATTAACTAAATTACTCCCATGCCTAGTAGCTTTTAGACCAAGTGGGATTTGTATGTGGGAGTTGAGCTAAGGAGACTATTTAGCCTTCTGTATTACATGAAGCATTAGAGAAAGCCAGATTTAACAGGGCAAACAAAGAGAAAAAAAAAGCATTTAGCTATGTGCAATGGCTTTCCTCATCACAGCATTAAAAAAATAAACTTTGGAAGACAATTTATTGCCTGAATTAAAACTCTTTATGCATCCCTGCTAGGTAATGTTTAAAGGATGTAATTCTTCTCATTCAATGCAGACTGCAAAAATGAGGCAAAGTTGTCACTTACTCAGTACAGTTTAATTAAATGATCATCTTTTTAACAGCTTCATGTATGGAGTCTGGCATCAAATAAAAAACAGTAGGATGAAGAGTCGCAAAGGTTTTTGATGCTTTTTGTATTTGAATTCCTTTAGAAAACAATGCTGGAATTTATGAATGAGGAATTGCAGGGGTAGTCTGGCTGTAAGACTTAAAGTATTAGGGAGTCTTTTTAGCCACATGTGTTAACATCCTTCTGTGCTCCTTAAAGGGTTCTTGGAAAAGCAAAATGAAAAAATTTGAGATACAGAGATGTATATTATTACGTGTAACACAGGAGTATCTATGGAATCTAGACCAATGTCTAACCGAGTCTAATAATCCTGTATGACATACACTGAGAGACAGTCCTTGTTCCAATGAGTTTGCTTTCTAAGTAGAGAACACAGCTGTTAGAAAGGGAGCAGACAATAGAGGGACTTTGTTACCCAAACTCCTCAACGCACCAGCATCAAAGCTGAAGTTAAAACCAAAGTTATAAGTCCCAAGCCAAGTCTGCAATAATACCTAGGTACACACAGGCTCATGTCCACGTTCTGGGCATCATTGGGGCATCACTGCATCACCATCCTCTAGTTTCCTTCCAAATATGTAGATCTGCCACAATCAGTTTTTACAGGTATGCACAGTCACTGCAGGCTGCAAGTAGGGATATTGAAAGGAGTGGCCAATACACCATAGGGACCTCAACAGGCCGGAGAAATGGGCTGATGGGAACCTCATGAAGTTTAATAAGGGGAAGTGCAAAGTCCTGCACCTGGGGAAGAACAGCCCCATGCACCACTAAGCTTTTGCTAAGTTACATGAAGAAAACACTTGATTTTAATGGAAGAGCAAGAAACAAAGGCTCAATCTGAACAAAATTAACTCTGGGTGCAAAGGATGGTGTTAACAGGTATGGTAATGGGTAGCATTTGAATTACTCCAGCATCTTGTGGAGTATACCAACAGCAGGGCACAGCTGGTGGTAGAGAGCGGTTTGTGGAAAGCATTGTGTTCTACTCCTGAATCAGCCCCTGGCGCTGAAAAAAACTCATGCTCTGGAGGTGTGAGTTGATGTAGTACCAGGAAAGTGGACAAGGCTTGGTTACACTTGCTGAACACTCAAACCATCTTGCCATCTGTTGAAATACTGCTAGGGCCGCACACTAGAGCAAGGCCTGTAGGGCAGATACAACACAAAAAGCTAATACAACATGATAGCTTCAGTCATGTAGTCCCCAAGGTGTCACTTCAACCATCCTGACATGCAAAAGCAGTAAGCCTGACACTAAAGCTCCTCGCTGCAGATGACATTTGTCCTGAGCAAGCCAGACACTTCACTGGCCATAGCAGAGGGAATCAGCCAGTCTCTACATGGGTTTGTATCCCCTTATCCACAGTCTGCAATTAGGCACAATCCTGCCAGTCGGTGAGCAAGGCATCCAAACACTCAATTCACTCAGTCCCCACTGAAATCAATAGCAGCTGAGGGGGTTCAACAATTTTTAGGGGTGGAAGATGAATCCCCATACAGGAACCAGCTCACAACGTAGCAAACATTCACAGAGGTTGGCTGTTTGGTCCACGTAACAGCAAATGGCTTAAACAGGGCATAGAAAAAACAGTTATAAAATTCAGGATTATATACCCAAACTTTACCCTTCTACGGTCTCCTCAATCTCCACTAAGATTATCCCATCCAGTCCAGGAAGAAATCAGTTCAAGAGAAATTTTCAGTCACTTCTTACATATTCTTACAAATATTATTTACCCAAGACTGTAACGTGTCTGTGATAACAGTGGCTATATTATTCATTAATCTAGGTATATGGGAAATACTTCTGAAAAATAAAAGCTCTTGCGAATGGTAAACCACAAAATGTTCATTTTGATTACCTGTAAAACACAATTTAAACTTTCAAGACTAAGTACTGGTACACAAAGATCTGATGGAAATGGAACTGAAGCCCTGAACTCACATTCAGTTGATAGGAATGGAAAGAATAAGCTAGAAAATGGACATAATATTTTGGTTTCTAAAAAAACAAAGACCTTTCTAATAAGACAACTCATATGGAGAAGAGGGAAAGAAACATCCAGTGAAATAAGTCGTTATTCGGTTGTTTTCCTGAAATGTAAATGAATACAATTAGAGGTTTCAGAAAACTTTTAATTCTTACATTAGTAAGTGAGAAAGTTTGAAAAAGCATTTAATTTTTATTAAATTCCAGTTAGAACTGAAAAATAATGTATTATTATTATTATTTTACATCTCAAATAGATTTTAAGTGTTTAATGATAACTATTTGATAAAACGAAATGCTAGATGTGGTAATCCAAATAAATGTTTGAACCCAAAATTATTTTTGACTTTGAATTAAATATTGTTCTTAAAACTTTAGTGACAAAAGAAATGAATGGGAGTAACAAAATAAAAAAAAAAATAGCAGCACTTAATGCAAAATAGAAAATCTGACCTCTGTCTACATACGCTTTGGTTTTGTTGAGTTTGGAAATAATGTAGAGTCCATACAATGCAAAGTGAGTGTCTGGAAGATCCTAATGGCAGAGAAAGACAGAGACCTGCCTGTGGTTCATGGCCTGCCCATCTGGGATCTAACCCTGAGCACTGCTAAACCTCTGAGCATTTAGGACAGAGAGGAATTACAAATGAAACAAACTCCAAAGTTGTTTGCGCAGTCTGCTTAGGCTGCACAACTCCAACTGGGAGCACATCTGGCAAGGACTTGTGAGAAATGTCAACTCTATTAGCCCTCTGTGGGTGCGCCTACACAGGCAGCATAGTATGGATTTGAGTCTAATCTCAAGTTCTGACTCTTCTCCTGCTCTGTTTGTATGTAGGCACACACTCCATGTGGATGCAAGCCAAAGTCTAGAGTCCAGTAGAGCAAGAGCCAAAAGGAAGAGCCCAGTGGGACTGAGCAGAGTGGGTAGCAGTACACCAGGAGACACCTTCTCCTCAGCTGTTCTCAAGTGCCACAGTGACGTCTCTGAGCCTGGGCTGTAGGGTCAGAAGCAGTAACTGGGAAGACTGGCCAAGAATGAATTTTACCTTTGTAGTTGATGCACTGTTTTCTCTTATACTGCAAAATAAGTGTGGTCTTGTTGGTACAAGGCACAAGTGCAAGGACAAGAAGGTAATCACAAACATTTAGTGTGGATTTACCAGGGGCAAATCACGCTTGACTGACTTGATTGCCTCCAGTGATTAAATGTCGTCTTATGCTGATGAGGAGAGAGTGGTGGATAAAGTATACTTGATTTCACCAAGACTTCTGACCCATCTCCACAGTCCTCTCATTGGAAGCTGAACATTTATGGTCCACTAGATGTCATGAAAGCTGCCTGGACTGATGATCTCAAAGGCTACCTATCAATGTCTGACAGCCATCTGTTGGCCAGTAACAAATAGTATCAATGATCTGGATAATAAGACAAAATGAATTCTCAGCAATTTTGAAGATGGAAGGAAATTAGGAGTAGTTGACACATTGAAAGGCAGAGCCTCACCCAAGACGGACCTTGATAAACCTGAAGATAGGGTTAACAAAAAATGTTATGAATATCAACAAAGAAAAGTGCAATGTTCTGCACTCAGCTGGGACAATCCCAAGCATGAGTACACTGACTGCCTAGGAGAAGCCTGGCAAAAAGGACAAGTAGACACCAGACTGAACATGAGCCAACAGGGAGCTCTCCCTGCAAATAAGGCAAACCACATACTGGGCAACGCTAGGAGGAGTGTGTCCAGCAGATCAAATTATAGTCCTCTGCACACCTGGAATACTGTGTCCCAGTGTGGATGCCTCCCACCCCCAAGTTCAAGAGAGATGTGCAGAAACTGGAGCTGACGCAGCAGAGAGCTACCAAAATGGTCCAGGGGAAAAAGGACATAACATACAAGAAGTTGAGAGAACTGGCCTTGTTTTATCTGGTGAAGAGGAGGCCATGGAGTGAATAGTCATACCATACAACAGTTTGAAAGATAACAAAGAGGTAACAAAGACAATGTAGCCAAACTCTTCACAGTAGCAGTAGATGGTATAATGATGGGCAAAGGTCACAAGATGTGGCTTGGGAGGTTCAGATCAGACATAAGGAAAAGCTTTACTAGGAGGGTAGCACTGGAGCAGGTACCTAGAGATGCTGCAAATCACCATCGTTGGGCATTTTCACAACTTAGCTAGACAAAGCCACAGCTGACAGCAGGTGTTGGCAATAGTCCTATATGAGAGGGAGGTTGGTCCCAGTTAACTCCAATCAGTTTTTCCGTGATTCTGTGAAACCTATTGTAAATTCTAATTCATTTCATTCTGTAATAACTACTAATAAAGAAAACCCACTGATTGGTGACTTTACATTGCTATTTATAGAAACTGTAATTACCATATTTGTTTAGCTTTCTTTTGTCTAATGATGATTTAAGCTACTTATTTTGCTGCTCTGCATACTTCCAGTTCAATTGATAAGTGCATATGACTATATTTAGCAAAGACTGTGACTGTATTAACAGCCTCATCCACTTGACATGGTTATCTTTCACATGAGGCAGCACATCGTGGTCCTGATGATTCATTGTCATTGAAGATATTTCTGTCCAAATTACTTATGCTATTTCATATGGTTACTGTATGGTTACTGAGCAGCTCTGCAGAAATGGATCTGGGGGAGCTGGTCGACAGCAGGCTCAATATGGGTCAGCAGTGTGCCCTGGCAGCCAAGAGGGCACCCAAACCACGGTCTGGGGTGCATCAAACACAGCACAACCAGCCAGTCAAAAGAGGGGATTATCCCGCTGTATTCAGCGTTGGTGCGGCCTCACCTTGAGTACTGTGTGCAGTTCTGGACCCCACAATTTAAGAAGGATGTTAAAGTACTCGAATGCATACACAGGAGGGCGACAAATCTGGTGAACGGACTGGAAGGCATGTCCTGTGAGGAGCAGCTAAGGACGTTGGGCTTGTCTAGTTTGGAGAAAAGGAGGCTGAGGGGTGACCTCATTGCTCTCCACAGCTTCCTGAGGAGGGGAAGTGGAGAGGGAGGTGCTGAGCTCTTCTCCCTGGTATCCAGTGATAGGACACGTGGGAATGGTTCAAAGCTGCATCAGGGGAGGTTTAGACGGGACATTAGGAGGCATTTCTTTACAGAGAGGGTAGTCAAGCACTGGAACAGGCTTCCTACAGAGGTGGCCGATGCCCCAAGCCTGTCAATGTTTAAGAGGCATTTGGACAATGCCCTTAATAAGATGCTTTAACTTTTGGTCAGCCCAGAATTGATCAGGCAGTTGGACTAGATGATCGTTGTAGGTCCTTTCCAATTAAACTATTCTATTCTATTCTATTCTATTCTATTCTATTCTATTCTATTCTATTCTATTCTATTCTGTTCTGTTCTGTTCTGTTCTATTCTATTCTGTTCTGTTCTATTCTATGTGAGCCTTCATCTCTTCTCATAAACTGTCATATACAGCAATTGTTTTCATATGTATTACAAGTTACACAGAGTGGTCCCCATTTGAACAGAAATCTCATTAGCAGGGAGCAAAACAGTCTATGAAAATGTAAAGTGGAGGAAGAAATAGAAAGGCAAAGAAACAAAACCACACATGTGGCCATCTGCTGATATTTCAGGATGTTTACTGAGTCCCAACAGAAAGGTCCCTCTCCACAAGACCATGTAACCACTGGTGATGCTGATGTGAAGTAACTGCTATACTTCTCCCCTGAGCTGGCTTTCCATCAGCAGAGCATGAGTGTGCAGAGTCTGTTACAAGCATAAAGCAGTTTGGGATTCTCTGGGAGGCAAAGAGTAAAATTCATTATAAAGTTTGAGGCATTGACTTTGAGTGCTGAAGCACTTATTAACGACCTGATTCAGATCTAAAGAATCTCTCCAACAAAGGAGGCTCTTCTGCCAGTGAAGCACAATTTGAGACTCATAGCTTGTATACACAGGGAAAATTACCAGCATAATTATGCCAGTATAATTATACTAGCTTAGCTATGCCAATAAAATTCTCCCTCTATGGACACTGCTGTCCCAATATAAAAATACTTCTTTTCTGTGGAGATCATCTCGATATGATTTAAATCAGGACATTTATCTTAAGATAAGAAGGGCATGGAAAGTTTAACTGGCAGGATATACTGGGACAACCATACCAGTATAGTTAGCCATTTCCATATAGGCAGCTTTCAGTTGTTCACAGGAGTGTGAGATTGTGTCTTCTTGATGAAAGCTCTGGGTTTAAGTGTTTTCACATTGCTTCATCTACTGAAGTCAGAATAAATAATTATAAAAGAGAATCAACTCAGTAATAGGATCTGATAAGCATATATCTCTGCTCAGCAAATTGCTGTGCTTGCCTCATTAAGATTAACCACCCTGCAGACAAAGAAGCCAAGTCACAGCTTCTAAGGATGCAGCGCCAGATGGAAGTTCCTATTCAAAAAATGTCTCAAGAGATGTCTTGGCATCTGTTATTGAAGAATGTTATGGGTAAAACCTTAAGAACCACCCCTAAAAAGGGGCAAACAGATGCTGGTGAAGCTTTTGTGAGGGTCTCACAAAGAAATTCTACTTCATATTTTTTAGCTGAGCTATTGCATTTCAAATGTATGTGTTACACAGACCCATAGCCTGATGAAAATCCCTTTACCTGGATCATCATGAGAAAAGCCTTCAGAGTCTTGCCATTAAAGCTTTGTTGGCTCAGCTCTGCCCTGCGGTTAGTCAGAGAGACTCACAGCTCTTTAAGATCAATCATGTTAAGAATTTTGTTAGGAACTGAGAATCACTCCTGCAATGTGTGAAAGAAAGAAGCAGGAAGGACACTGTACCACCTGGCTTTCCCCTATTGCTTTTACAGAAACCACTCCAATACAAGACTGAAGGTCTCAGAACAGCCACCATTCCCTGATTTCTGCACTACACTAACTGGAACAATTTTGGGCAGGGACTTGTGAGAAATGCCAACTCCGTTTGCCCTCTGTGGGTGCACCTACACAGGCAGCATAGTATGGATTTGAGTCCAATCTCAAGTTCTGGCTCCTCTGGTTAGTACACACTCAGGTATGGACTTAAGCCAAGGTCCAGAGTGCAGTAGAGGAAGAGCCAAAAGAAAGAGCCTGGCGGGACTAAGCAGAGTGGGCAGCAGTGCATCAGGAAACACCTTCTCCTCAGTTCTTCTCAAGTACCACAGTGCCTTCTCTGAGCCTGGGCTGCAGCAGGGCTAGCATCCAGCAAAGGAGCAGGGAAAGGAGCAGGCTATGGGATTGAACATATTTAAATCCACTCTTAGGTTAATCCTTTGTGGAAGACACAGCCCGTAAGAAGTGGAAGACACAGCCTGTAAGAAATGGAAGAATGAAAACCAAGGCACTGATTGTGCTACCAAAAACTATCTCTAACCTTTGTGAAGTGGTATGCTTGGTCTCCAAATAATATGTTTGATGGACCTTGCTCAAAGGCCTGGCTGACTAAGAAAGAAACACTCAAATTTACTGGTCTGAATTAAGAAAATGGTATCACACTTTTTTCAGCATTATCAATGTAGGGCCTGACCCAGAGAAGTGACCATCTGCTTCTCAGAAGATGCCTGTGGAGGGTGGCCCAACTCTCAGGACACACTAAATTCCTCACCAGATGAGGCATCCCTACTTCCTTTTGTAATTTATGATCCAAGACTCCTGTGTTCAGGATTGCTCAGCCACTAGATGTCTCTGTGTACTACAGGGCAAAGCAGAGAAGATGAACTACAGGCCAAATCCAAAGGAAAAGCTGGACACCAAGCAGCATGGAAGCCTCCCTATTTGTGTGTCAGATCTCTGACTGAGTGAGGTAGCAATGGAATGATTTTCACTTCCTGACAGACTGTGTAGTTGCAAGCATACCTCAAGGAATGCGCTCCTTGCATGTCCAGGCTTGAATTATTGAGCTGGAACTTGGGAATATCCATAGAAAAAGTGGGAAGAAAAATCCTGTCCTCTTAAATCTCTGAAGTGGTAGATCTACACTCCAGTTTCTCCGAAAGAAGCTTTTCTAAGCTAACCAGCTTCATCATCCCAGCAGCCCGTCCCAGAGTGGGAGGAAAGTCTACAGCAAAGGCTCTTATCTATTCTTTCTGTTGGATAGGTCATAAAAGGACAGCAAGTGTTTCCTCAGATCCTTTCCCTGTGTTAGTTCTGCCATGTGTACTCATATACACTGTTATTTTCTAACAATATCGTGTTCAGGACTTGGTATTTAGCTCATCAGCACTTTGGGGCATGTAAGGTCAAGAGCCATAAAAATAGGTTGTGCAAATCTGATGGGGTCTGCAACAAATGCCAGCCTGTGACCTGACTGCAGAGGTAGAAATCAATAGATGAGGAATGTGTTTGAGTGGATGCAGGAATCTTTTATCTTTTGCCTGACAAACAGCCTCTTTGGTTTGTGAAAACAGTGTCTGTACCACCACATAAGTGCTGGGAACAAACAGAACACACTTAGGGGAAAAAAATCAGAACCTTTTTTTTTTCTTTTTTTTTTTTTTTCCCCTGAAACAGAAACATTGTACTACAGACCCAGCTCCACAAGTTGCTGACCTCAGAGCTAGTCTGGCAAGCTCTGCTAAGGCAGAGACTGAACAGCTACAGTACCCAGACACAACTATGGATGTCAGCTTGGAAATGCTCTTTCAAAGGACTTAATTTTTAGAAGACAAGAGCAAGACAAATGTGTCAAACTGGGCACCCATGGAAGGAAAGCTACATAAACGACACTTTTGACAAGCTTACCCAGAGACCTCATTCCCATTTTACGTTCCTAATCCCAGCAAACAAGGCAGCACACGATGGGTCTGATCTGCAAACAACAGTGCACTATATTTGCAAACAGAAGTTCTCTGATGGTATTAGGACCACCACACTATTTCATAGAAAGCTTTACATGCATCAGTGAAGGGATTAAAGTGTCAAATAAAAAGCTGGTACATTAAAGGAGATTTCAAATAGTATATCTTATTACTCATCACTGACTCAGCTTGATAATGTAAAGTCAATGAGAGAGGTTGCCAGCATTCCTTTGTGTTAAAATCATTAAAGAGCAACCGCCAGTGTTCCCACACTTTCAACTTTTGCAAAATTGTTGCTCTTTGCCCTTTACCACATCTGTGTTTGCATAACCAAGTGGTGTACAGCTTGTCAACACCTCTTTATGCCTTACCTTCCTCCCTCCAGTGTTTTGTTTATGTGTCATCAGAGTAAATCCACTTCTGAGGATTAGAACCTCCTTTTCCATAGCATACAAAAGGGATCGATAATTGCCATATTAATTCTCAAGCATGAGCTCTGAAGGAATGAAAAAAGCCTGTACAATCAAATGCAATTTTAGGAGAAACAACTGGGTTAATTGCCTCACACCATGGACGGCGGGGGTTCCTTTCTGGTTATGTTTGGTGTCAAGTAAAACCACCCAGTATGTAGGCAGGCAGAAGGAAGACACCAGTGCTTAACCTCTGGCCAGGGTCACTGCAAGTCCAACACTGGTTCCCTCACCCCCATTAACATACGTGTTGCAGTGCCCGTGGGCTCAAGTCACAAGGGTGCAGAAATGTGCCACCACTACTAGCCAGAGGATTTGGGCCATGTCTGTCTTTGGTGGAATTTGGGTGCCTAGGGCCATGTTCAGTCACGTCCTTTGCACCCAAGTCCCTGCACTGTCCTTTCCTATTGACATCTGTCAACAACTCCCTGCTCTGTGCCTTGCTTACATTTGCTGAATCACTGCTCTTCACTTCTCACCAAGTAGGGCAGGGTTTGCAATGAATTTAGGCCATCTGTGAAAACAACCTCTATGCCCAAAGCAATGACCCAGTCCAGTACTCAGGACTGTGTGACATTGGAGGTATTGAAAAATATATTCAGCTTCTTGTGCTCAGAGTTCCTGATGTACTTCAACCTTTTCTCCTACAAGTGCTCAGGAGCAGCCAGGTTTGCTCTAATAGGCGTCTAAATTGTTGCAGCTCAGAGGCAGACAATGAGGCTCTGACACGCTACCTCAGAGAGGCCAGATTTATTAGATGTGCTCAGACTATGCCTAATACTGACAGCATCAAAACAACACTCACTCTTCTGACTCCTGCATACATCAGGACATTTAAAGATCAGACTCCGGTGCCTGTCCAGACATATACCTTTGCCTACTGTTTCCCAGAAGCTAGCCAGATGTCCACTCAGTGTCTTTCAGAAATGAATCACACCTATAAATGTTCAGTAAACTCCCTGTATTGGCAACGAAGAGCAATATGCTCCTCTGTTAACACCTAAATTGTCCACCGGCTGTGTGGGGAATCCTAGGTGCCCAGCTTAGGTGGCATGAGTCACTCTGATGGATCAGGTACCTGCTCACTTTAGCATGCTTAAATTTGATATCTACAGTAAAGCAGTTTGAACATGGATTTTATCCCTTATTTAAATTGTAGCAGCTTGTTCAAGTACTGGAAGTTCTGCATTCAGCCCTTGGTAAGAAACTACATGAAACCTGGGATGGTTTCCTTGAACCTCAGACTCTGAATTACCTTTTAGGGAAAACTTTCCTTGACAGCTCAACTATAGCTACTGTTCAGCAGTACTAGCTACTGCAACAGCAAGCAGACATTTTCTGGTCTTGATTTCTAAATGCTATTCCACCTCCTCTCTAAATTTCCTTTTTTGATGTTCCATAGCATATTTGCATAAAATTGAGGAACTAAGCCAAATACTTCTCTTACCACTTCAAAGCTACTGACCTCCATGAAGCTGGACTGGTGTAAATGAGGGAAGAATCTGACGCAATAGCTTAGTTCAGTATAATTATATATCCACTGTCCAATACCACCAGAAGCCAACTAGCTGCAGTTGTGTCTGGCCAAGCCCAGGGTAAGCTTGGACTCAGCACCGTACTAACAGAGTCAGGCATCTTCTGGATCACAGCTGATTCATGCCCTGCTGGCTAGAAGCATAGCCAGAACTTGCTTTCATCTGTCTACAACAGACTCGAGTAGATATTTCCTAAAGATGGAGTTTAGACAAGATTTTAATACAAAGGAAGTCACAGTACGTTTCTTACACTTTTGCATCCAAGCTGCTGGGAACCCTACTTACTGTTTGAGCTGTGATACTACAGCAGGTTGTAGTCAGGCTAGGAGGTAAACTAAATGCAGGAAATATAGTCACAAATCTAAAAGGCAGTTTTATTCTGCAAATCAGGAGAACCCCTCTGTTCAGTAATCGGGAGAACAGGCAAGTGGCTGAAGCAGTTGTGTTTCTCCACGTTCCTTAAAACAGGTCATCCTGGTTGATATCTCAAGGTTGTCACACAAGCAATATCTTGAGTTTTTGAAACAGGAGAGGCCAGTTGGACTTCTCTCATTTTACTAAATGCCCAGATCACTGTTCCGTATGTAAACAGTGGCTTATGGACTGAGTGTGAAGTGCTGAATACATCAGGTATACTTTCTACAAGAAAGTAAATTGAATGTTACATCCCTTCAGCCATCCAATGACAGAATTTCACATGACTCTACTATTTTGGTGTACAGCATTCCTTTGACTGCATTACTCTGTGCCCCCAACAATCGGTCATTAATTCTGATCTGCGAACATAGTTCAGATTCATCTTAATTAATCTGATTCATACTATATTAATGCTCAATTCATCAGTGTATTTCAATAAGCGTAATAATACTAATAATAGATCTGGACTTAGATTTGAAATAGATCTGAGTTTATGATACAGACTGCATGGTAGAAGACCAAATGTGAATACTGTGACCAAATAAGCCAGCCTTGATGAAAATTAAAATCCAGATTTTGAAATCACATGTTCATGAATAGTAGGTTTGGGGATAGGGGTTGTTACTGATTCACATTCTGATACAACTTCTGCATTTATTCTCAATTAAATGGGGATAAGACAACTTCTGTGAATGAGCAAATGGAGCAAGCCTACAAAGTTTGGTTCTACGTAATTTTTTGTAAGTTACAATAGACATTGTTGAATCCAAAATCTTCTCATGGACTGTGAGCCTGGAAACCCAGTACTGCGGTCAGCATGGCTCCACTGCTCACTTGCATCTGAGATCACTTGGAATGATCTCTGTTTGAAGCTTTGGGTCAGAGACATTTTTGGCCAATAGCTATTCACCACAGTCACGGATCAGATAAGGGTCTGGCTCTTGACAACACTGTATATATGTGTTTGAATGTGTTCAAAATTTTGAAAATAAACTGCAGTTAGGATAAAACCATATTCCATGACAGTTAACAGATGTTAAATTACTGCAAACTGCCGTTTTGATGTTAGTTTAATGGCAGTTTCCAACAAACAGATTAACGTATTAATGAACTGCAAATAAATTATTTTACTTTTCCATAGCTTCTTTGTATTCTACCAGGTTCCCTATATCTTGTTATTTCAGGATGTGGTCTTGGTGTGCCATAGCATGATATAATTCATAGTGACACTATCAAATGTGCTACAGCAAAATATGAAGCTGAGGAAAGGAGAGCTCACACTATGATGACACATAATTATTTCAAAGAGCAAACTGCTGCAGGCAAAGTCTTATATACTTTCATTAACCATGAGCATGCATATCCTGCATGTTATTCACTGCTCAGGCAATGAGGCTTTCTTGAGGGAAGACATGCAGTCTAGTGGCTGGAGGAGTGGACTGTTTGGTTTTGAGTTCTCTACTTGCAGTGACCTCGTGCAACCCGTTTTCATTCACTCTGGTAACTGTGAAGTAGTGACAGAGAATTACTAAGCCATCCTTTCAGGGAGCATTAGCAGGCTTGACTCATTAATATCAATATTGCCTGTAAGGTTTTGGAACATAACAAGCTGTTTAAGGAACATATGAACATAACAATGTCAGGGAGCAGCAAGAGTAGGACTGCTCCACAAGGAAGGATGAGCTAGAAGCTGAAGGTGACCTTGGCACAAATGCTGCAGTCATGCAATCTGTTTGTCCTTAAATGAAACTTCCTATTGCCACGCTGGAGACCAGCTTTTCCATTCTTGAGATTCTTTGTAAGTCAGCTGGAACCTACTAGGAACTTAACACCCACATACAATGGTCTTATCCAAATACACCATTTCTCAAACTTCCCTGACGTTTGATATTTTGGCAGAATATCATGTACCTATTTCAGCAATACAGGGTCATTTCAGAAAAAATATATATGCTCAAAAAAAAAAAAAAAAGGGGGAGGAAAAGAGAGCCTTTCTGACCATTATCAAAGAGAGTCAATGGATAATGATGTTTCTAGTTTGGACTGTGCTTCCTGCTGACCACTGAAACATTTGCCAGGGCATCAGGGCAGTTCTTCCACTAGCATAAACCACTACAGCTAGATTGTTTATGCCTATCGGCAGCCAGCAAAAGGTGCCGCTAAATGCAGGCCAAACTGTAATTGCTGTGCACAGCTAGTAAGGGCTCAGGCAGCTTGAAAGAACAGCAGTGAGACCAGAAGACTTTCATCTCTATGTCACTGATGCAACTAAATGTAGAATAGATCAGTGATGATCAAAGTCTTCTGAAAGTGCCTAATAACAAACTGGTGGTGCAAGCTGCACTGCTTTGCTGGAAGTTACGAGGGCAAAGTTACAGTGGCAGAACCTGGTCAGATTTAATCCTCCTTAGTGACATCAGGAGTAGGGTTTTTTAAGATAAAGATCATAAACTACGTGCAAAGTAGGAATAATAATGTATATTAAATCGTATAAGAACATGGCTTTCTCCTCTAAGATGTGTATCCCTAATTTTTAAGAGATGTGGGTTTGAACTTGACACCAGATGCAGGTTTTACAGATCATTCACAAAATTCCTATTTGCCAGTATTATGCTTATCGATGCTAGTGTTCTGCTTTTGGGGGTCCGATACCAGCCTTTTATATTTTCCATTTTTCTAACAGCTGCACAGTGAATCACAATCCCTTTGGAGCCACCAGAGCCAGCAAAGGTTGTTGATGCCCAAATCCCACTGCAGTACAAATTTAGAAGAAGCTGAGAACCAAGAGAAACAGGAATTTTGACTCTGTCATAGGGCTGGGGCAGAACAGAAATATGTCCCAGCATAGAGGTAAGAAGTAAGCTCGTCCCTACTTGCTAAATTGTCTGCTTGCTTAATGCCAAAAACAGGGAGGCAGGCAAAGCTCTGTAACAACAATAGCAAGTAATATGAAAAAACTACTACAAATACTATAAAAACTAATGCAAATTGGATGCAATCACAGGTGTGGAAGCGATGGACTGTTTGGTCAGACAGTAGTTTTTGCCTAAATAGCAAGGACATTAGAAATACAATTAACTTACTGTTTTCTACAGGTACAGCTAGTACACAGCTAGAGACACCTGTGCACAAGTAGGCACAAAATGAGATCTATGAATCTGTTTAGCCACCAGGCAGGAGCGAAAGATTATTCGAACACTGGGGCTTGGGGTAAGAAAACAGGTGCAATATCAAACTATGTCAGACCGTTCTTCAATGGACACTTTGTTCTAAATCAAAGCACACTGCCAACTAATAAGGTAAACACAATATAGTTCAGTTAGGAAAGAAGTAGGTTAAACCAGCTGTTAATTCACTTTCTCTGTGTCAGGAGCAGGAACTCCGCAAGTTCCTTGAACTCGGCATTCTCTTTTCTTTCAGCTTTATATACATGCCTTCACAATCTCCTGCTATGTTTCTTTTTTTTTTCCCTTGCATACTGCAGGCAATAACTCTTTAATTTAACAATATGTTCTTTGTCCTGCAACTGTTCCTGTTTTGCAACCACATAGATTATATGTATGGGCCTGTAGGAATAGTCAAACAGTTAATAAGGGTAGGGTTTGGCATGCTTTCACTATGTACAAATTCTACAATCAAGTCCTGACAGGAAAGCACTGTATCTCTTGTGGTTCCCAATCCTGACTAAAATATGCAAAATATCACTACTGGGAATGATACCTGTTTCCCAGAGAGCCGTAATACCAGTTTTTTCTTATCAATGCATCATTGAAAGGTATTTTGTTTATAGTTTATGCCATTTATTTTCCCAGGCATATTAGGTTTTCAAAAGCGACCCATGGTTCATTGTGCCTGTCAAAGGTACAGAGGTGTTATTTCAAATTACATTACACCCTTAATACAGTATGAATGAAAGAACTAAAGAGACACCTGTACCACATAACTGTATTAACCCCTGAGATTAAATATCCGTCTGCATGATTCCTTGGATCTTCTGTTTCTGCCATATGCCCCTCCACTTGGGTGTAGCATACATCCGTCAAGAAGGCACAAATGCACTGTGCCAAGGGCACCACAGCACAGAGGTACCATAGCCAGGATGAGAAGAGCAAGGGTTTACTCTGCAAAGCATGTGTACAAACTCAATTACTGATTCTGCCGATGAGACAAGAACCAGAGTGAAATCCAGCATGTTCCTCTAGAGGTAAGTCAAGAGCAGCAGGAATACAAGGAGGGGAACACAGTAAACAAAAACCACTTTATTTGTATCTAATAAAGTAAACAGTCATCAGTGTGAACATGTACAGAGCCCAGATCTGGAAGGTAAGGAAGTAATATCTTTGCATAATCCCTTTTTAGACAAGAAAGGTATTTAAAACCCTTCATGTGGGCTTGGGCCTTGAACCTGAAGACTTACTGAAGCAGAACCTGAAGACAGAATTCAAATGAGAATTTTCTCCTCTTTAAAAAATGCCTTTTAGAGGTAGAAGCTCAAAAGACTTGGAATTCTCGCTCTGACCTCAGAAGACTTTAAAGAAATGGTTACTTACTTAAACCACTGGAATGTACAGGAGCAAGTTGTCTCATGAGATTCATGGTCAGCTCAAAACCAGAAGGCAAGAAAACCCAGTGAAACATTTTAGACCTCTACAAGGCAGAGATTTAGATTTTATAGAAATGTGAGAAATCTATTGTTTGGCTATGCTTTTGCTCATATTTTAAACAGGAACCCAGTTCCAAATTCAGCAAGGCCAGAGCCCCTCACATCCTCTGTCAAGGTCGATCCAATCTGCTAACCAGGGTGAGATGTGGTCTTTCAAAGGGAGAAAGTCCTCTCCTATGATACAGTGGCCTCTAACCCTGGCAGAGCATGGAGGAACACCCCCACTGATTTTCTCCATTAGCATTCAGTTAGCTTTACCTTCATTAAAGCTCGTTAAATTTCCTGGCCAGTTTTCCATACATACAGGACAATCCACCCTGAAAATCATAAGCACCAGAGATCACAGAATACCTCACTCCTCATTCTACTTTCAAAATAGCTCTCTAAAATAAAGACTCTAAGAATAGGCAGTGAGAAAAGAGGAGCAGTCTAGAGAAAACAGAAAAAAAACTAACACAAGGGTTAAAATAGGTGGGAGCAAGAGAGAGACACCTCACCACACAGCTCATGAGCTACCAGAAATGATGGTGCAATGCTGGTCTGCCCTCCAGCCAAGGAGAAGGGGCAAAGCTCTCTTCTTTATAGCAGCAATCGGAGAGCCCAGCTATCCCACTTTCCTTTTGCTTTAGGGACAAGTCCTGCTCACCATAAAAGTCTTCTCCAGGAGCTTACCAAGTCTGCAAAGCCTTGGCAGTTTTGCTGTAGGAGGGAGAAAGAGGACAATTCGGGGTATGCTGTATGCTGTATTCAACAGGTTCTCTGCCCTCAGAAATGTAAAAGGGTGGACAGGAGTAACCAGCTCACCTCTCTCCCTGTGATTTGAGTGTGTGTGTCTGGTATGGGACCTGCGCAGATGACATGTAGCTCCTGAATCTTTGCCACCTATGGGGAGAGCAAGTCTCCACCCCTGTGCTAAGCCCTTTCCCTTTTGGGCTTGGCAAAGAACATGTATTTCTCTCATAATGAGTCTCTGAAAACTCAGAAAAGCAGCACCTATGTGCAGTGCCATATCTCCCAACTTCCCTAGACCTGCTGCCTAATTAAACCTGCTTCACTCCTATGCCCCAGGTTGTCTAGGGTCATTAAGCCAGAGCTAGCTGCTGTTCTTGCCAAAAATGCATGCATCCATCTTCTTCCTGCTCTTTCTTTAGATTCCTTCACGCCAGGGGACATAGACAGTAGCAGAAAGTTACACCTCCTGGCTAATCCAGTGTTTTAATCAGTGTAGTCTATTGTTCCAGCTCAGTGGTGTTTAAAGAGTTAGCTTTCCTCTCACCAAACCTTATTTTCCTCTGGATAGATCTGTCACACAGAAGAGCATATTTGCCCAAAGCACCACAAGAGACAGGTAGATCTTTTTACTCTTCTGTTCTTTCAGACTCATAGCCATCACTGGAGATGAGTGGTCCCTGCAGAACTGTTACTTACTCTGCTGTGCACAAGGATTGTAGCAATACTCAGAATCAGGATAGCACACAATCATCCATGATACCTTTAAAAGCAACGTCTCAAGGGTATTTGTATACATTTACTTCAGTCACTCAAAAGTCCCAGTCACAGGAGGTATGCAGGCACTGCCCTTAGTGATTTCTGTCTAGGAGGCAAATCAAAAGGACCTAACTAAATTACAAATATAAACAGTAGACCTTATCTGCTTATATCATTTGGCTGTCTTCCAAGTGCTTAAACTTAATATTCCTAACAGTTAGGAATATTGTTATGTGTAAAGTGCCATGGACGTTTACGGTGCTATATAAATGTATATTATTAATTAATAACTACAATACTTAGTGCCAGTATTTTAAACATTTACATGAGCAGCCTCATGAACAACAGCAGAAGTTGCTTTTTTAAGCTCATAATACAATCAGCAACACCAGCGGACCACAACCAAAGTCCTCTTTGGGCATGTCACAGTCTGGGGGATAGCTTTCCCTCTCCCCACATCTCTCCCCATTCTGCACCCCTTCAGCCATCAGGCTTTGAGCCATTGCTGCTCCTGTTGCTCGAAAGCTGAGCCCCAATTGCTGACCACAAGTGCCTGGATATCAGGCCTGCTTAACCCCAAGATCTGACTCAGTGCCAGCACCCGCAGTTCCTCCCTGAAGCAAGTTATGATCAATGGCGTATGCAGTGATCAGAAACCCATTTAAGCAAACTATTGTTTATTTAGTACTAGGAACAAAGCATTTAGAGACAAAAGGGTTTCAGAACAACAAGTAGGCTGCACATGTCTATCTTGCTTAAAAATCTTTCTGTCCCCCAAGGGTACATCAAAGTAGATCTCGCATCTCTAGAACCTTGTTCTTCATCCAACCAATGCTCCTCACAGGAGTCAGTCTCCTAAGAGAGCATTTACTTTGACCCATGTCCTTAGACTCTCGTCCTTAGCATTCAGAGCAAAGCACTTCAGTCCGCAGGTGTATCAGTGATAATCAACAATCCATTGTATTGATGTCTTAATGCATTAATGGAATTTGATCCTGCCCAGTGGAGTCAATGGTGAAATGCTGAATTCATGCGAATGTGTTATTGACTGGCTACAGATTTGCAGTCTGAAAAATATTGCACATAGCTACAGAGCACAAATTCATCTGCTAGATTTCAGACTATTTACTTTTCCTACCACTCACCTTCACTTGAGCTGTACCGTGCAACTTAGTTCCCCCCACTGCCTCTGTATCTTCATCTGTTTTATAAACTGACTAGCAACAAATTATCCACCAGGTTCTCAGCCCATACAAAGCCCCAGATAAGAGATTCCACACTAAGCAGGACAAAGAGGAAGACCATGCTGAGAGGTCTTCCTTGCATACTGAGGTTCAAAATTATATATCTTAGCTAAGTGACCCCCTTTTACCTAGAGGCACACAACACAGGTCCCTCCTGAGTACTGGCTCCCCATTTTTCCAGGCTACTCATCCTGCTCACACCACAGCTTTCCTTCCAACACACAGAAAAGCCAGCCCCTCACTGAACAGTGCTTCTTCACAAATAGCTGTTTCAAACTCTGCAACAGCCCACCAGGGAGGCCCTCATGGTAAAGCAGGCGGCTTAGCAAAGCCTCAGAGAAGACTTTTAACAGCTATCAAGGAACTTGGCCACAGGATCAATAAAAGGTGTAACAGGAAGAGGGAAATTTGGAGAGAAGTTCAGAGGCATGTAATGAAAAGGGAAAAAGAGACTGCTGAGAGGAGCAGAGAGCTCCCACCTAGGGCTAGGCTGCAACATTTTGGCATAGCCTTTGCTTGCTGACTGTACCAACCCTGCGGCACCTCCCCGCAGCATGGGGAGACTGTGCAGACCCTTTCCTTCCTTTCCCACCAAGCTCTGTGGCCTTTTCTATGTCCCTAGTTCCTCTACAACATCTCCTCCTTGACACTTCTCCTCTTGGATGGTTTGTTTTCCCCTCGCGCCCGAGGCCCAGAATTCTCGATATCTTAGTAATGACTTCATGCCCTTTGGATCAGGCCCTTGTCAGGCACTACCTGTTTAAGCAGAGAAAAAATGGGAGGGTAAGAGGTGTGTAATGAATCACAATGAACTCACAGGATTTTGACTGTGTAAATAAGAGGAGTGTTTAGTCAACAGAGTGCATAAAGTTATGATATTATGGCAAATTGAAGAGAATGGATTTTTTTTTGCTTAATCCCAGTGTAACCCAGATTTATTCTGGAACAAAACGTCTCCCTAGCATTGTCAGCTTGAGGTAATATTTATGAAGTCATAAGGTGTCATGCAGATTGCATGATGCAGTTGCATAAGGTAACTTTCATAGAGTCAGCTTTTTCTGAAGTATTATACGTATATGTCAGATCAACTTGAGCTAGATGAAAGGTAGAGTTTTAGGAGCTCCTGCCTCCTCCAATGGTAAATGTTAACACCTAGCAGACTGATCATTAATAAGATATAATTATATATAATAATGCTGTTATATAAATACTGCAAATAAAATGCTGGGGAAACCCAGGGCAATGGCAAGCAAGAGTCCCGGAGACGTAAGACTGATGTAGACAAGTAGATACTGATAAGCATAGTGCAGTGCATAGAAAAGATCTTGGGGCACAAGGACATTCATTTTTAGGTAAACATGAAAAATGTCTAATTTTAAGAGACTGCCTGCAGATATTACTCCTTTCTTTCTTCTACCTAAATATGTAGTTTGTTCCATATAACATTATTTGGGGGAAAACAGGAGAAACAGTAGGCAAGATTTTTACAGTAAATCTTCACAAGAAGAACCATGAGAAAATAAAAAGCCACTTCTTCCAGAAGAAAGCAAATAAAAATAGGAAACTCAAATGATCAGAAAAGGTACTAAGTTCCGGACATACCTTGCAACGCATGTCAGATTGTGAGCTGCACAGTGTAACCACAAGACAGAGTGGCTTAAGGAGTGGTTTTGCCAGGATCTCTTAGGGTGTGTTTAGATGGCATAGTGTGATTCCAACATATTTCTCAGATGCCTGAGCATATTTATCCTGGCCACTGTATGCTAATCACCTACATATTTACTATAGGCACTCAGCCCAAACTATAGATATGGCAAGTCCAGCCTACACTTCTCTTGAAAGCAGACAAGATTCTTTTAAAATAATATTGACATAGCCTACCTCTGACTGTAGTCAGAAAAATGTTCTAGAGACTCGTCAACAAATATTCTGGAGACTGCATTCAGAAAAGAAAAAAATTCCCTTTGGGTTAGTATTCAAAACTCAGCCTATGCTTTGGAAAGAAGGCAAAGAAAACAAAGGAAACAAAGGAAGAAAGCAATCAAGCAACCAGGATAGAAGACAAGGAAAAAAAAAAAAAAACCAACAGAAAAAGAAAAATAACAGAAAGAAATGAAAAAAAGAAAGCCATTTCCTACAGGTAGAGAGAAAGAAGTGTTTTAGTCCCTTTCTAGCTCCAGCATTAATAATTTCGTAATTAGTCTGAAAGTACAGAAGTTTTAGAAGCTTATTACTGTTTCTGTCAGCCAGTGGCCTCCAGTTTTGACCATACTACTCTGAAAAGTGAGTGAAATGCTCTTTTTGGAAGTTTCCAAAAATGGTTTGCTTTCAGGCTCATTATCACAGTAACTCAGGGCTGCATTCTTTTTAATTCCCAGGCCCTTGTGCAGTTTACCCATACACCTCAGAGATATTGTACCTCAAAAATAAATCCTGGAGGATTTGCACCCAGAGATACCCCTCACAAAATTAGATGTGGAGCAGCGCCAGGGTGACACAGATTGAGTGGGAGAAGGGGGTCAGAGGCAGGACAACTACCCAGTGTGGGTCGGAAAGAGGGAGGCTGTTGGGCACAGAACCATTTCTGGATAAACTTATTTTATTGCTTACATGCCTATTATGTATGCTGCTGCTGATCTAAAGAAGGAGTTTTGGTTTGATTGGTTTTATGCAGCTATAACAGATAGCCCAAAGTTCTACATGTGGAAATACCATCATTCTTCAATTTCTTCTGTGGGCAATGTTGTACTAAGTGCTCTTAGAATGATGGTTTGAGGACATTAGATGCATCTATAGATACGTGTAAAGCTCTGCACAACCTTTCTCCCCTTCTTTACTGGGACAGTCATGTTAGTAGCGGACTGACTGGCTATAACCTACCTCTCGACTTCTCGCAGGTAAGTGTTATCCCTACTACATAGTATGCATGTTTTTGTTAGCTAACTCTAGCACAGAATTTCTCTCTTGCCTGGAGCCTTTGTCTGAACTTCCACTCCTCTACCCCCAATCAAACTGTCATCTCAATAAATATACAGAGAAAATTATGTTGTGGTTTCTGATAAAACATTTCAGTATGCAAACAGTGTCCCAAAGACATGTTGTCTTCCAAAACCATAAATGTGCTCTTTTCTTCCAACTCCGTCTACTGGAATATCAACCTAGAAAAATACCTGTTATCTCACGAATGCATACGTTTCTCTTTGTTTGCAGTAGCAAATGTTCCCATCCTACATGCCTGTACACAGGGAGAGGGTTTTAGCTTTCATTTTTACCATGTATCTTAACAGATCTATCAATCTATCTACCTCTCTATCTCCTCTTCTAGCTTTAGGGTAGAAGAAAGCAGCCTTATGATAAACTCTCTGATATCTATACCCTGTGGAGAGCATCTCCATCCTCTGAAATATGTCCATAGGCATGTCCTGAAGGATTTTAGTCCTCCATTCTTCCACAAAACACCTTCTTCAGGAAAGTAAGAGCTTGACATACTTCTAACGCAGTACTTGTTTTCACACCACTGTTAAAATAAAGTGTCGCAATTTCCAGGTTATTATTTTTCCTACACATAAAATGCAAATATATCCTGCAATAAAGATAAACACTTACTTTTCATCACAATGCCTCCTTTTTTAATGCCAGTCTTTTCAGCAACATCACAGCTAATGTACTAGGATCTAGTGTAAATTTAATAAACGGACTACCTTAGGTAGACAGCCCTGATGTCTTCTGCTACAGTGAAGTCTGTTACCTCCGTGAAAAGTGCATTCAAGCTGGAGTTGCTGTCACTGTCATCTTCACCCAAAATCTTGTCAAGTGATATCTTCTGTGTATCTTTTCCTGGGTATTGGGTTTATGGCAATGACCTGATTGTCACAGCATGAGGAATACCTGGGCCTGGTCTCCTCTGAGCCAAAGTTCACGTGTTTTCGTGCCCCTGAAATCTTTAGAGATATTTTGCCTTCTCTATCAGGTCCAAGCTACCAAATCACCACCTGGTCACTATAAAAGTCACTGTGGGCTCAGATTTCATTTGGCTGGCAAATTCAAAACATCCTTGATGGGTTAATTCTGGGTCTCTTATTAGTCTCTGTCAAAGTTTTATTTTGAGTTTCAGTGTGGCCCATTCTCTTGTGAAGAGATTCGTTGAAGTTTCCCCTCAAACATCTCTTCAGCATTAGATCAAAGTCACAATCTTGTCTACAATTAAACTTTCCTTTGTGAGCCTAATACTACAAAATCTTCTTCACTGTGTTCCAGTTTGTTTTGTTTTGTTTGTTTTTTTTTTAGTTCTATACACTTTAAATTTTTGTAATGTAATTTCATACATACCTTCCTCCACTTGAATTAACTGAAAACTGTCAAATGTAACAATGATACCCAGGCCTGATCTTGTGTGGAAAAAAGCTTCTTTTTTGATTGAACCCATTTTCTTTGGCTTTGTTTGCAGATAGAGAGTTAAGTATCATCTAAACCTCTCTAATTGTCTTCCATAGTTCCAACACGATTCCATTTCAGTGACAAGTTACTCAATTTTGCCATTAGGATTATTTCTTCCAATATGCTTTTCCTCCTCATAGCATTTGATGTCCAGCCGCCTTTGTTTCTTCCTGTGACCCAGTTTAAATTGCTTCCTCTTAAGAGGCGATATATTTCTACAGAGCTTCTTCCTCTGACTCCCTGTGTATGGGACCACAAAGCACTTTAAAGGTACAATTCCCAACCCAGTAGCAGTCACTTAAACCTAACATCAATGGTTTTGAAGTTTGCTTATTAATGTTCACTAATCCCACATTAGCTCATGTCAAGAGAGTATCTAGAGAACAAGGGTTAGCATCTGCAATATCACGTTGTGACTATTGCATTTGGGACTTAATTTTTTTTAAACACCTGAATTGTTACAGGGTAGAAGAGGTAGCCTTTGGGTGGCAGCCTTAGGAAATAATTATGAGGCTGTCTGTCAACAAGATAAAAATAGTCTCAGACAACTTTTCTACCTCCAGACAGAAGTCAATTTAAGTGAACAAACAGACTAAACACCATAATCTTGCACGGGCCATGAGCAGCAGCACTGCTGCTTTATCACAACAGAAACAGGGAACAAGAGGCCTTAGGAGTCAACTGATTCAAAACTGCTTTGGGCAATGTATTTGGAGCCAAAGTTACATGATGTCCCATTCCTGAATGGTGGTATTGTTCTGTGTTTGTTTGTTTAAACAAATAATTGCCAAATTTGAGCCCTGCCAGAGAGCGGCATGCGAAAGAACCCTCCCAAACCCAGCTCCAAAGGGCAGGCTAGATTTCAATCTATCACCATATCCCCAACAGTCAGTGATGTTCATGTAACACACTCCCTTCCTTCTAGTCTCCGTTTGATGTTTTCCAAGGTGCTCATAGCACTTGGATCCTTTTTGGAACCACAGGGTGTTTACTGTACCAACCACGGGAATAGAGTTCGTTATGAATTTCCCTGCCCATTCATAGAAAATATGTATACTGTCTGTTCTTGTAGTGTTAACAGGCTTCCTTAATAAATTAAAAAATAAATGTAGAAAAACAAAGCATTATCCTTCAATGACTTAATAAGATTTTGCATCATCATCACCATTATTATTATTATTATTATTAAAGTATCCCAGCAACAGAATAATAAAATTACACTGATGTGAGCAATTCACACACCTTTGATTAAGGATGTGTCAGCACTTTCCTGCATGAATCCTTCTTTTTGGTGGAATGAGAAGGAGTGGGAAAGAGATAAAAATCGCCTGTTGTAATTCTTTGTGGGCTGCTCCCTGGCAGATGATGTTTTAACAGAGGAGCCGCTTCTTTATTAATCCAGCTTTACAGAATAAATTAGCCTGAAATATTTATGATCCAGATTTTTAGGACTGTCTTTGCATTTAATTTGCAGGCCCCAGTGACTGCCTGATGGATCAGTTAGTTTGCTAGCTGCATGTCTGAGGGCATGTTTACTGATGTCATGCATGAAGTTACAGAAACCAGCATGCTTTAGAGGTGTGACCAAGCACACAGCCTTGTTCACTCATGCATCCAAATCCAAGACAGAATAAATCCTTCAGAACAGACTCTGTCAGTTTAAACCATTAGTGCTCTACAGCAGTTATAACAAAAACTTGTATATGTAAAGGTTAAAGTCTGGAGTGAGACCTGAGTTACACCATCCTTCTTCAGGTGCCTGACTTATCTCCTCTGATGTCTGAGAAGTAGGTAGTTGGCCGTAGTAGAATAGCTCAGGCACCTAGACTTCCTAATACAAGCAAAAACGAGATCAGACACCTCCCGAGGGTAATTCAGGACTCCTAGGTGCTAAGCCCAGAGTTTTCTTGAGCTCTTGGGTAGGAAACTGCTCCAGTGAGGAGAGGAGGAAGCAGACAAAAGCTTCATCCTTCTGTGGCCTTAACCCAGGTCACGCAGCGAAAGCTCTTGAGCATCAAGGCCTCTTCTGAGAGTAGTGCCCTTGCAAACCAAAACAATAACAAAATAGCTTGAAGGGGAGACGCTATCCACTTTTTGCATGGCAGCCTAATGGTTGAAGTACACTCCTGGGAATGGAGGGTCCCAGGTCCTCTACAGCCCGAGAGGTTTCAAGCCTTTGTCTCCCACCTCTCCAAGGTATGGTCTAACCAGCAGCCTTCAACACAGGCCACACAGTGACTTCCACTTCTCCTGTTCAAGTTGACCCAGTTGGCACATCCAAAATGGTAACATGAAGAGATTAAGCAAAAAAGAGTGTCACTCTGCAGCCATGTGAGCGAAGCATGAAATTGGGAGAAGAAAAACCTGATTTGGGGTTGCTATGTTCTGGCTCACCTATACATTTTCTACTAATAGTCTGTCAACAAAACCCATGAGTAATCTGGGCTGTGAGTCAGAGCTACTCCTGTTGATTGACAAACCCAGTTTACTGCTCATGGATTAAGATATGTTGCAAGGCAAGTAAGGGTACCACTAGCTTGTCTGTTAGCATTTAGTACTTGTATTAACTTCTAGTGGTAACAGACAAAAAGACTATTTCTATGCCAGTAAATTAAACAGTCCCATGGAGCATTGCAGGACACCAGAAGTCCATCAGCTCTACCATTTAATTGTGGAATGTCTCCTGGCACATTTCTGGCCTGTGACAAGTAACACATTCCTATACAGTTCCCCTGGAGTTAGCGCAGCCCACTGCCCACTCCCAACAGGCAGCCTGGATGTAGCCACCCCCTCTTTTAGAGAGCAAAAGGGTTTAATAACGGGAGATCTGTGCCAGAGTAGGGCTGTAGGCATGTTTTAGTGCTAGAGGTGTTTCCAGCAGGAGTTGAAGTGTGCAAGGCGCTGTATGAACAACTAAGAGATTGTCTCTGAAGAGAAAGAGACTCTGTCCTAAACAGTCTCTAGTTCAGCTGTGTTCTGGTACTTCTTGACTTACAGATGGCTCTTCAAAATAAATTCCACGTGTTGAATTTCAGTAATTCTTTGTGCCTGCAAAACAGTCATGCAGTGGCAAGAGCTGATGAAAAAGAAACCAATGCCATGTGTCAGTTCAAAAGGAAAAGGGTGAAAATTTCAGATAAACAGAGATTGCCTCAGAAGAGCACAATTCCAGAGGCTACCCCACACGCAACGCTGCCGGTAAGGATGGACAGCTTAAAACCACAGTCTGAATTACTCTTCTGTACTGAGTAGTATGATTATTACACATGCAGCAGAGCTTGTGGGCAATGCAGAGGAATCCTGGAAGTATTTTAAGCAGCGGTTTTCACAATTTATGGCTGTGACAGATACAGAGCTAATCAACAACGCAGCAAAAGTGACCTTATTAACTCTTTCATAGATGCTTATCTAAGAGCTCTTGGGCAGAGAGAGGAGTCTTTCCCTAAGCTTTTACATAGATTTGAGTTGAACACAGTTCTTAGGGGTAACAACAAAAAAAAAATATTTATTTTTAACTTGCATATGGGAAGGAAAGCATTGACACATATGTAAAGTCCAAGAGTGGAGTCTCAGTAAGGAACAGCAGCCAGTAGTTTCAAAAATCAGTGGGATACCTATACCCCTACTTTGGCAGGTACGTAAATGTGCTGATTTTCAAGAGTGCTCCCACTGGCCTGAAGGGGCAAACTCTGATTTATAGAGCTGATGACTTGGTCTATCACAGCTTCCTAGAGGACTCTGGGGATCTCAAGGAATCCCAGAGCTTGGAGACTGTGAGCAGGCACACTCAGCTTACAAGTCATAAAGCACAACACAGCTCCTCCTAAAGGGGGTCATTGAGACATTAGACACAAATAATTGGATACACAAGTGGAAGCAGAGAGAAGAAAGAGCACAAGGCTTGGGAGCTGGCAAGGAAGGCTGCATGAGCTGTGAAGGACTGCAAAACTCTAAGAGACACAGTGTTGAATTACCTGACCCAGACATCAGAGATGTCTCAAAATCAGTTTCCCATATAAAGCCTGCTACATGTTATGTTTCAACAGAGAGCACAATACTTAACTGTTGTATTCCTCCAACTGCATAAAATGTGAAGCAGAAAGCACACAACAATACGGATGTTTTTCCCACTGGCTTGTAATTTTAGTCTCAGTCTAGTAACTAACAGGTCAACCTCTCACTTCCAACATCCATTAATAGCTCCACTATGGTACTTTCATTTGAAAAGCAGCAGTTTCCAGCAATAGACGATCTGCTGTATTTAATACCAGTAGCAAGCATAGAAAGAGTTCATGGATTTGAAACTGCCTTACTGTATATGGCAGACCATGCTCAGGATACCTTCCTAAATGAAAAAGATGAATGTCCTGAAGCATATGATAGACTCACTTCCCATGCTGGGAAGATGTAATCTTCACTCAAAGAGGAAAAGGATTTTGTTTTCTTTGTTATTGTTCCAAGTGACATAGTAACATCTACCTGAATGCAGACAGTAATTGCGACTGATACCTATCAGGATAAGTAACATTATACAACAGGATTTGACATAGCACATAGGGAACACAGTCATTTCATTAAGAGCTGGGTGGTTACCAAAAATGCATACAATAATTTAGGGTCAGGATTCTTGTCTGGCTGTATGTCCTTCCAGATAACTGTGTTACAGAACAGTTAGTTGCATCCAAAAGTGTGCAGACTGTCGACTTTTTAATTCAAAAGTTGAACAACTTAAATGTTTTGCACAGTTGTCTCGTATTAACCCCAAATGTATTTGCCTGTGTAATTGCTTAATAAAATCAAATAACTAAGTATGACTGGGAGGAGTGGTGTTGTACAACTAAGATGTCTTGTTCTACCTGAAACAAAACTTTTTGTTGCATTTTACTAATATTTTACTTACATTTTATTTCATGTTCTTAGTTTTCCATTTTTCCAATTTTCTAATTTCTGATTTCTTTTCAACTGAAAAATTCAAAGGCTTTTAGTTTCTCTAAATCTCTGTTTTCTTATTCGGCTGAAACTAATCCATGAATTTAACTTTAATTTGAAAATAATTTCTATAATTCTCCAGCAAACTATATTTTTTTGAGACAGATCCACAAGCCATCCTACACAGCCCTATCCAAGGCCCTGAGGGCTCCGGAGATGGCGCAGCCTCACAGGACATGAGATAGCTGCAAGGTGGGAAGGACTTAGAGAGGCTGGTAGCTCCCCATTGCCGCCTAGACCATGAAGAAACAACCCCCAGGTATCATCATGGCATGCTGCAGCCATTGGGCTTGCTCTCCCCACAGTGAGGGAAGCTGGCCAGCCTCATCCCCATTGTGGAGTTTGGACAAATTCTCCTTTCTGAGGAAAGAGCGTGATGATACACGTTTCTTCCCTTTCCTGGCAGTCGCTGTTATAAATGCCTACATTTCACAATGAGTTCTAAATTATCTTCTAAAATTATACATGGCATCTTCCATCTGGCACTGATGTCAGCATGGCATATGTTTACCACGGGAACCTGAAGAACACTCTGAACTTCTATAAGGGGAAAATCAGCTTATTTCACTTTTAATGTCAAACCTGCAGCAGTGCGAGTTCTGCAGGTGGCAGCCAGACGAAACAGCTGCTGATCTGTCTCCTGCAGGCTTGGATGCAGCTCCCCAAGCTTCACTGGGACCCGATCACCTGGGGCAATCCAAGGAGGATCCAAATCTCCCAATGCTTTCTTTGCAGTCCCTCACTCAGCCCACCTACTGCCTGAAACTCCCTGGGGAGGAGGAGGCAAGCCCAGACCTTCCTGTGCTTCTTCCTCCTGTCACTCTTCCTGAACCAGCAGAGAAAAATTGCTGAAAATCTCAAATATATATCAATGCTCAGCTACATTTTTACCCCAGTTGTCACAAGCCTGAAGCAGACTACAAAGAGGACTTCAGTAGTCTCCACATAGAAACAGCATCCTTTGAAATAAAAACATTTTTAAAACCCTAGGAAGTAATTTTGTTATTTTACAGCCATTTCAGTCATCTGCTCTGCATTAATTTTTTATGTCAGCTAGCTAGAAGTAGATAGTCCTGACAGACAGTGATGGTTCTTGAGACAAACTGGTCCCTCAAGTATTTCATGCATTGGTCTGTGATTCTGTCTGACTGCTGGTACATTCAAAAGACTTAAATGAATGAGGAAAAAGCAGTTTTGACATTTGCTTTTAACCTATTTCCTTGAAACAATAAATTTTTTCAAGGGCAGGGACAGGCCCCTTTGTTCTGTGGTTATACAGCACCTGTTTCAGTGGTGCTACATACATGAGATGGCTTCGCTTACTAATGGATTCATTTACTATTTCAGCTTGTTAGAGTCATCAACTTTTAGTGAATTTAACATATCTTGATACGGACTACACCGTTCTATTATCATTTACTACTCCACCCATGCAATAATAGTATATCATCTCATTTAAATAGGACTTCCTTAACCAAAGGGCGCCAACATTTTAATGCAGAAATAGGGGATTAACCACATGAGGAAGAAAATAAGGTTTAAAGCACCAAAAGATCATTATAGATAATTTTAGGACTGCCAGAAGTGAAGAACATCGTAATATTAGTACGTAGAGACACTCACACTTTCATGTTAGGCAGTCACTCATGTAGAAACAAAGAATATGTACCTAAATATAGTAAATAATCCTTGAATAGGTTCCCAGTCCTGCAAGCTGGCAAACATCTCCAGCTCCTTACATTCACAAGTTATATGTGTTTCTGTTCCTCACCAGAACTGACGTTACATTCAAAATCATGAAGAAAAAGGAAGAAAATAATGCAACAAAATTCTAGACTTCATGCTTTGAAAAAAATTGTAAATTTTAGATTTTAAGGATACAAGATTCCATCTGCAATCACCTGAACAGATCCCATGCATACCATAGGTCTTCTCTGGACGAATGCCTGCTTGGGGACCAGTCGTGGAAGTAGATCTACTCACAGTTGTTTTAAATCTGCTTTACTATTATTTGCAAATCACTTAAAAGTTCCTAGGAGTCTTGCCCTAGGTAGAAGAAATTCAGACATACTGCTAGATCAGCTTTTCTGCAATGTTTTTGAAGCACTCCATGTATCTGTACCAGTGCCCAGGCTGAAAACCAATGAGCTGCATCATATCTCCTATTTTAATTAAAAGCTTCCTAATAATGGACAATCCACAATAATCTTAGGATATTGTTCTCTTGTTGAATTACCATCACTGTTAAAACTGCGTCCATTATTTTCAGTCCAAATTTGGCTAGCTTCAACATTTAGGCTTCAAATCCCAATAAACATTTGCATGCTGGATTGAAAAGCCCTCTGTTTTCAAATAACTGCTCCCCATGTTGGTCACCATACTATATATGTGATCAAATCATAGTGTAACCTTCCATGTATAAGCAGATGAAATGCGCAATGCATAAAATGTGCTCAGTTTCCACTGATCACCCATTATTAAAAGAGGTTTTCAAAAAACCTGAACACAAATCCATCAAAACCTTCACTGTGCCCTGTGCGCCATTGCTTGGTAATTTGCCAAGAATGTGTTAACAAACCTGCTCCCATATGAGCAATAACTCCTGTGATGGGAGTGTTTGAAATGTCCTGACAGGAAAGCTTGAACTGTGGCCAAAGGAAGCTTTCACTTCCAAAAGGCTGGGATTTGCGAGCTCCTGTGGTGGATTTAGTCACACATGGTGAGCCGTTCAAACTTGTCACCCATCAGATAATGAAAGCAAATAAGGAGTTCCAATCAGTGCTGGGGCCAACCACCAGTGTTTGGAGAATCATCTGAACTCACCCCAAATTTCTGGTAGGATTGGAGGCAGGGGGTAGGTCCATAGCAAGCGTGTCAATTGGAAGCCCATTTCTAAGTTGAACCTCATTTTTTGAGCTACCAGGAAATGCAAATAGGCATGAAGCAAAGCAATGTAATTTGTGTTATGGTCAACATTTGCATAACACAGTTACGCATGTCTGTATGTATGGGTGTATAGCAAGCACATCTAATAGTCTGTAATTATGCCTTGGAAAATACACACACCAAGGAATTTCCAAAGAGTCTGACCTGGCAGAAAATGCAGTCCCAGGAAATCTTCAGCAGTTTGCTGAGATGATCCCAACATACACTGGAGCTGCATGGCTAAGAACTGGGTCGGTCAGATAAATCAGATGGGATTCTGTTTTTTCCCTGATTGAACATGTGCGCAATAACCTCTTGGCACAAGTTCAAATTTTAAATTTGGTTTCATCAGATATGCCGATATGCGACATTGACATTGGCTTTCAAAAACATCTCTGCCAGTAAAAATCAGCTGCTAAAATATTCCTGCAAAGTAAACATAAACTGGCACAAACCTTAAACAAAAGGGAATTGCTTAAAAAATTGGACCTAACAATGCCCACCTTCACACAAAATGCTGAGATGCTCTCACAAATAATTTAAAATTTGATTAGGTCTCTTGAAATTTTCTCAGCTTTTCAATATGAAAAGAAAGGCAGATTCTGCGCTTATATATGTCTATATTATTTCTTAAAAACATGCTAATACCCATTTGCTAAAGCTGTAGTAAAATATTCTGCCACTGAGGTGGCCCCTCTGCGAATGCTTATCACTACTGACTTCAGTTCTGCCTCTGCGCAAGTCCCCACGTCATAATAGAATTCAAAAATGCACAGAATGAGTCACTTTCTGCTGATACTGAACAAGGATCTCAATTAGAAGAAGGAAAACAATATTATCCTTGAATCTGTGTGTTTTGATTTCTCACTCCATTTTAGAGCTTTGATGTAGAATCTTTCCTGGCCCCATTCTGCTCCCTAAGTTACCTCTACACTGCTGTCTTTCCCTCATGCTTTCCAGACAGCCAGGTTTTACTTCCATCAGGACATTTCTCAAGCCTTCTTCAGTTTGAAGGGGTTTTATTTGGGTTTGGGTTTTATTTTGGTTTGGTTTTTTTCCCTGATGCTTTATTTATAACATTTCATCCCAGATACAAGTGAATTTGCTGTTATGCAATAGAT